>NC_141074.1:21954223-23154223 GCF_041138505.1 Cibotium barometz | reverse complement strand
GAAATAATATCATTATCGTGTCCTTATGGAGCCAAAAAACAAGGGAAAGCAGGCTATGATTGATGGTATGGAAACACCAATGCCAAAGAAAGTAGCTCACGTACTAGAGAAAGCATCAACTCCATAGTCCCTATGCAAAAAACAACCAAAGTCACTAGTAATTCAGCAGTGGGTGCATTAGAATCAACTCCGAGCCCATATATACAGTGATGCAAAAGGAGTAATTGAGGAATCAAGGTAAAAAGTTTGAGCTACAGACAAGGGACAGAGATGGCCTTCCAATGTTAGCGTAGCAATATTGCAAACGAAGCCACTATCCACAAGGCACTCAAAAGCAATGGATTCGAAGGGGTTTACTAGCTGCACAAGGCTATTACCAGAGTAATATAACAATATGGGTGCCAAAATCCCACCCAAAGTTTAGTACTGCAAATACCTTTAGAAACATAGATAGTAAGAGCAACCAAGAACAATTTCCAACTAAATGCTAGGAAAGCACAAAAATTGGTTCCGAGGAAGAAGTCGATTCAACACAGTGAAGAATTTTGCCCGTGAGATAGCAGGGTTCGAAACTCGTGAGGTAGCTAAAACCGTGAGGTGGCTAAAACCGTGAGAACCTTTTCTCTTCTTTTCTCCTTAACTTTGTCCAGCTCTTTTATTTTGGTGGGTGGGTGCAGTTGGCGGTAGTGCTATCTCACGGTTTGCACCTTTTTGCATGTAGACTCATACCTTGTTATTGCACACCGCACTAACACCCTTCTCATGGAATAACACACACACACATTCATTTTAACAAAAAAAAAAAGAAAGAAAAAGAGCATGTATTAAAACAACGAAATGAGCTAGCCAAGGAAAAATCCAAGCGAGCTCGAGCTCAGGAAGAAGCCAAGGCAAGAGAGGGCAAGGCCAAACAGAGACTCCAAGAGAGAGTATTGCATATGAACATGGCTTCGCTAACCCTCCTTGATGAGGATGACCTGGACATTGAGCCAGCACAACTGTGTGAAAGTCTCTACTACCTAAAATTCATGCAACAAGCATTGCATTAATCCATAGGGGATCAAGTCATAATTTGATCTCTTATGAGACACGAGAACCTCTAGATAAAGTCTTACCTTGAGGTCGACAATGCACAAGTACAAAGTGTGCACTTGTCAATTACCAAAGCTGTGGGATTTCAAAGTGTTAATATTTCCATCAGAAATAATCCCTTTGGTTGGAATGGTGTTTGTTATATAAGCCTGTAGGATCTATGGAGGAAGAAATCATGCTTGGACGATCCTAGATTTGCACCAGTAATCGTGATATCCAATGGAAAAAGAGAGCTGCATAACTTGACGAGGGAAATAATATCATTATCGTGTCCTTATGGAGCCAAAAAACAAGGGAAAGCAGGCTATGATTGATGGTATGGAAACACCAATGCCAAAGAAAGTAGCTCACGTACTAGAGAAAGCATCAACTCCATAGTCCCTATGCAAAAAACAACCAAAGTCACTAGTAATTCAGCAGTGGGTGCATTAGAATCAACTCCAAGCCCATATATACTGTGATGCAAAAGGAGTAATTGAGGAATCAAGGTAAAAAGTTTGAGCTACAGACAAGGGACAGAGATGGCCTTCCAATGTTAGCGTAGCAATATTGCAAACGAAGCCACTATCCACAAGGCACTCAAAAGCAATGGATTCGAAGGGGTTTACTAGCTGCACAAGGCTATTACAAGAGTAATACAACAATATGGGTGCCAAAATCCCACCCAAAGTTTAGTACTGCAAATACCTTTAGAAACATAGATAGTAAGAGCAACCAAGAACAATTTCCAACTAAATGCTAGGAAAGCACAAAAATTGGTTCCGAGGAAGAAGTCGATTCAACACAGTGAAGAATTTTGCCCGTGAGATAGCAGGGTTCGAAACTCGTGAGGTAGCTAACACCGTGAGGTGGCTAAAACCGTGAGAACCTTTTCTCTTCTTTTCTCCTTAACTTTGTCCAGCTCTTTTATTTTGGTGGGTGGGTGCAGTTGGCGGTAGTGCTATCTCACGGTTTGCACCTTTTTGCATGTAGACTCATACCTTGTTATTGCACACCGCACTAACACCCTTCTCATGGAATAACACACACACACATTCATTTTAACAAAAAAAAGAAAGAAAGAAAAAGAGGCAATGACCACATTCTCTCACCAGTTAGTATGACTGACTTTCTTATCATTATTACAGATGTCGACCTCCGCTACCTCTGAACCGAAAGTCAAGGAGACTTCGGGAGTCACGCAAGCTAGGGCAACTTGGTCACCTATAAGCAGGAAGAAGAGACCATCATGTGGCCCAAAACTAAGCTATTTGGGCCAGACCTACTCTCAGTGCTGCCAGACCATTTCAAGACATACCCAATTGACGAACGAAAAGTGGTCCAATTGACGGCCAAAAGAGTTAAAGATGTTGGTTTATCCACATCGTACGATGGCCCAGCTAAGGTCAAGGAAATTGATATTGCAGAGCCATGGGTGGAAACCAAGCCTGTTTATATCGCTAAAGACTTGACTCCAGCTGAGAAAAAGGAACTTGTTGCTCTCCTTAAGAAGTTTAAGGTTGTTTCTTCTCAAACAACAAAGACGTGAAGGGTGTACCATCTGAAGTGGTACATCACACGATCCCAATCATGGGGAAGGATAAAGGCTAACCAAGCAAATACCATACCAGATGAATCCTAAATATGCCACAATTATAATAAGCAGGAAGAAGAGACCATCATGTGGCCCAAAACTAAGCTATTTGGGCCAAACCTACTCTCAGTGCCATACCATTTCAAGACATACCCAATTGATGAACGAAAAGTGGTCCAATTGACGGCCAAAAGAGTTAAAGAAGCTGGTTTATCCACATCGTACAATGGCCTAGCTAAGGTCAAGGACATTGATATTGCAGAGCCATGGGGGAGGAAACCAAGCCTGTTTATATCGCTAAAGACTTGACTCCAGCTGAGGAAAAGGAACTTGTTGCTCTCCTTAAGGAGTTTAAGGTTGTTTCTTCTGAAACAACAAAGAGGTGAAGGGTGTACCATCTGAAGTGGTACATCACACGATCCCAATCATGGAAGGATAAAGGCCAACCAAGCAAAAACCATACCAAATGAATCCTAAATATGCCACAATTATAATAAGCAGGAAGAAGAGACCATCATGTGGCCCAAAACTAAGCTATTTGGGCTAGACCTACTCTCAATGCCACACCATTTCAAGACATACCCAATTGATGAACGAAAAGCGGTCCAATTGACGGCGGCCAAAAGAGTTAAAGAAGCTGGTTTATCCACATCGTACAATGGCCCAGCTAAGGTCAAGGAAACTGATATTGCAGAGCCCTGGGAGGAAACCAAGCCTGTTTATATCGTTAAAGACTTGACTCCAGCTGAGGAAAAGGAACTTGTTGCTCTCCTTAAGGAGTTTAAGGTTGTTTCTTCTGAAACTACAAAGAGATGAAGGGCGTACCATTTGAAGTGGTACAACACACGATTCCAATCATGGAAGGATCAAGGCCAACAAAGCAAAAACCATACCGGATGAATCCTAAATATGCAACAATTATAAGAAGGAATTGATAAACTCATTACTGTTGATTTCATCTATGAGATAGAACACACCGATTGGCTATCACCAATCGTGATAGTGCCAAAGAAGAATGGGAAACTTAGGGTTTGTGTCGATCTAAAAAATGTCAATGCAGCTACTAGGAAAGGACCATTACCCACTACCTTACATGGAACACGTTTTGGAAAGAGTAGTTGGTGAAGAAGCTTACAACTTCTTAGATGGATTTTCAAGTTACAATCAAGTTTCTATAGCACCCGAAGACTAGCATAAAACGGCCTTCAATACAATGTGGGAGACTTTTGCTTACAAAGTTATGCCTTTTGGTCTCACCAATGCCCCAACAACGTATTCTTTGTGGACCATCAGGGTTTATATACTTGGTGAATAAGCCTTGCACCATGGGACGAATCACATGCTGGTTGTTATTACTATTGGAATTTGACTTCAAGATCCCGGGTGAGAAAGGGAACACAACATATGTTGGCCGATCATATGTCGAGAATTCCAAATGGGGAACCAACAAATGGTGTTGATGATGACCTCCCAGATGCTTGATTGTTCAAACTAGACACGGTGCCTGAATGGAGTGAAGAAATATTAGATTATCTAGCTTATGGTTTTCTACGAGAACAACCTTTGAACATGGATAAAATGTGTCGGCTTATTAAGCTGGCTGCACCTTATCAATTGATTGCTGGTGAATTATACAAGCTAGGTAAGGACAATGTCTTAAGGAGATGTGTGCGGGAAGATAAATTTGTCACAATATTAGATAAAGCACTCTCAAGAATGATTGGAGGACACTTTGCTCTGGGAAAATTACAGCTCACAAGGTGCTTCAAGTAGGACTATGGTGGCCTACATTATTCGGGGATGCTATGGAGTTTGTAAAAGATGCAAAGAGTGTCAACCATTTGCTATTCCACAACAAAGAGACAGGATGCAACTTACCCCCCATGTGATTGTAAGAATCTTTTGAGAAATAGGGAATTGATTTTGTTGGACCCATTAGTCTAGTTGCACATCCATCACAAGTCCGATATGTGATCGTGGCCACAGATTATTTCACGAAATGGGCAGAAGAAAAAATCTCTAAGCGAGTTGATGCACAAAAGATGGCTAAGTTCTTATATGAACAAATCATTTCAAGAATCCGTTGCCCATTGGAATTAGTGAGTGATCGCGGTTCACATTTCATTAATGAGGTGATTGATCACTTACTTGCTGGATTCCTTGTAGTCCACCGGAAGTCATCCCCTTATTATCCATCAGGGTTTATATACTTGGTGAATAAGCCTTGCACCATGGGACGAATCACATGCTGGTTGTTATTACTATTGGAATTTGACTTCAAGATCCCGGGTGAGAAAGGGAACACAACATATGTTGGCCGATCATATGTCGAGAATTCCAAATGGGGAACCAACAAATGGTGTTGATGATGACCTCCCAGATGCTTGATTGTTCAAACTAGACACGGTGCCTGAATGGAGTGAAGAAATATTAGATTATCTAGCTTATGGTTTTCTACGAGAACAACCTTTGAACATGGATAAAATGTGTCGGCTTATTAAGCTGGCTGCACCTTATCAATTGATTGCTGGTGAATTATACAAGCTAGGTAAGGACAATGTCTTAAGGAGATGTGTGCGGGAAGACAAATTTGTCACAATATTAGATAAAGAACTCTCAAGAATGATTGGAGGACACTTTGCTCTGGGAAAATTACAGCTCACAAGGTGCTTCAAGTAGGACTATGGTGGCCTACATTATTCGGGGATGCTATGGAGTTTGTAAAAGATGCAAAGAGTGTCAACCATTTGCTATTCCACAACAAAGAGACAGGATGCAACTTACCCCCCATGTGATTGTAAGAATCTTTTGAGAAATAGGGAATTGATTTTGTTGGACCCATTAGTCTAGTTGCACATCCATCACAAGTCCGATATGTGATCGTGGCCACAGACTATTTCACGAAATGGGCAGAAGAAAAAATCTCTAAGCGAGTTGATGCACAAAAGATGGCTAAGTTCTTATATGAACAAATCATTTCAAGAATCCGTTGCCCATTGGAATTAGTGAGTGATCGCGGTTCACATTTCATTAATGAGGTGATTGATCACTTACTTGCTGGATTCCTTGTAGTCCACCCGAAGTCATCCCCTTATTATCCATCAGGGTTTATATACTTGGTGAATAAGCCTTGCACCATGGGACGAATCACATGCTGGTTGTTATTACTATTGGAATTTGACTTCAAGATCCCGGGTGAGAAAGGGAACACAACATATGTTGGCCGATCATATGTCGAGAATTCCAAATGGGGAACCAACAAATGGTGTTGATGATGACCTCCCAGATGCTTGATTGTTCAAACTAGACACGGTGCCTGAATGGCGTGAAGAAATATTAGATTATCTAGCTTATGGTTTTCTACGAGAACAACCTTTGAACATGGATAAAATGTGTCGGCTTATTAAGCTGGCTGCACCTTATCAATTGATTGCTGGTGAATTATACAAGCTAGGTAAGGACAATGTCTTAAGGAGATGTGTGCGGGAAGACAAATTTGTCACAATATTAGATAAAGCACTCTCAAAAAAAAAACGTATTCTTTGTGGACCATCAGGGTTTATATACTTGGTGAATAAGCCTTGCACCATGGGACGAATCACATGCTGGTTGTTATTACTATTGGAATTTGACTTCAAGATCCCGGGTGAGAAAGGGAACACAACATATGTTGGCCGATCATATGTCGAGAATTCCAAATGGGGAACCAACAAATGGTGTTGATGATGACCTCCCAGATGCTTGATTGTTCAAACTAGACACGGTGCCTGAATGGAGTGAAGAAATATTAGATTATCTAGCTTATGGTTTTCTACGAGAACAACCTTTGAACATGGATAAAATGTGTCGGCTTATTAAGCTGGCTGCACCTTATCAATTGATTGCTGGTGAATTATACAAGCTAGGTAAGGACAATGTCTTAAGGAGATGTGTGCGGGAAGACAAATTTGTCACAATATTAGATAAAGCACTCTCAAGAATGATTGGAGGACACTTTGCTCTGGGAAAATTACAGCTCACAAGGTGCTTCAAGTAGGACTATGGTGGCCTACATTATTCGGGGATGCTATGGAGTTTGTAAAAGATGCAAAGAGTGTCAACCATTTGCTATTCCACAACAAAGAGACAGGATGCAACTTACCCCCATGTGATTGTAAGAATCTTTTGAGAAATAGGGAATTGATTTTGTTGGACCCATTAGTCTAGTTGCACATCCATCACAAGTCCGATATGTGATCGTGGCCACAGACTATTTCACAAAATGGGCAGAAGAAAAAATCTCTAAGCGAGTTGATGCACAAAAGATGGCTAAGTTCTTATATGAACAAATCATTTCAAGAATCCGTTGCCCATTGGAATTAGTGAGTGATCGCGGTTCACATTTCATTAATGAGGTGATTGATCACTTACTTGCTGGATTCCTTGTAGTCCACCCGAAGTCATCCCCTTATTATCCATCAGGGTTTATATACTTGGTGAATAAGCCTTGCACCATGGGACGAATCACATGCTGGTTGTTATTACTATTGGAATTTGACTTCAAGATCCCGGGTGAGAAAGGGAACACAACATATGTTGGCCGATCATATGTCGAGAATTCCAAATGGGGAACCAACAAATGGTGTTGATGATGACCTCCCA
This sequence comes from Cibotium barometz, assembly GCF_041138505.1. Lineage (NCBI taxonomy): Eukaryota > Viridiplantae > Streptophyta > Polypodiopsida > Cyatheales > Cibotiaceae > Cibotium > Cibotium barometz. The sequence continues at coordinate 23,146,917 of NC_141074.1, read as the reverse complement.
GATGCTTGATTGTTCAAACTAGACACGGTGCCTGAATGGAGTGAAGAAATATTAGATTATCTAGCTTATGGTTTTCTACGAGAACAACCTTTGAACATGGATAAAATGTGTCGGCTTATTAAGCTGGCTGCACCTTATCAATTGATTGCTGGTGAATTATACAAGCTAGGTAAGGACAATGTCTTAAGGAGATGTGTGCGGGAAGACAAATTTGTCACAATATTAGATAAAGCACTCTAAAAAAAAAAACGTATTCTTTGTGGACCATCAGGGTTTATATACTTGGTGAATAAGCCTTGCACCATGGGACGAATCACATGCTGGTTGTTATTACTATTGGAATTTGACTTCAAGATCCCGGGTGAGAAAGGGAACACAACATATGTTGGCCGATCATATGTCGAGAATTCCAAATGGGGAACCAACAAATGGTGTTGATGATGACCTCCCAGATGCTTGATTGTTCAAACTAGACACGGTGCCTGAATGGAGTGAAGAAATATTAGATTATCTAGATTATGGTTTTCTACGAGAACAACCTTTGAACATGGATAAAATGTGTCGGCTTATTAAGCTGGCTGCACCTTATCAATTGATTGCTGGTGAATTATACAAGCTAGGTAAGGACAATGTCTTAAGGAGATGTGTGCGGGAAGACAAATTTGTCACAATATTAGATAAAGCACTCTCAAGAATGATTGGAGGACACTTTGCTCTGGGAAAATTACAGCTCACAAGGTGCTTCAAGTAGGACTATGGTGGCCTACATTATTCGGGGATGCTATGGAGTTTGTAAAAGATGCAAAGAGTGTCAACCATTTGCTATTCCACAACAAAGAGACGGGATGCAACTTACCCCCCATGTGATTGTAAGAATCTTTTGAGAAATAGGGAATTGATTTTGTTGGACCCATTAGTCTAGTTGCACATCCATCACAAGTCCGATATGTGATCGTGGCCGCAGACTATTTCACGAAATGGGCAGAAGAAAAAATCTCTAAGCGAGTTGATGCACAAAAGATGGCTAAGTTCTTATATGAACAAATCATTTCAAGAATTCGTTGCCCATTGGAATTAGTGAGTGATCGCGGTTCACATTTCATTAATGAGGTGATTGATCACTTACTTGCTGGATTCCTTGTAGTCCACCCGAAGTCATCCCCTTATTATCCATCAGGGTTTATATACTTGGTGAATAAGCCTTGCACCATGGGACGAATCACATGCTGGTTGTTATTACTATTGGAATTTGACTTCAAGATCCCGGGTGAGAAAGGGAACACAACATATGTTGGCCGATCATATGTCGAGAATTCCAAATGGGGAACCAACAAATGGTGTTGATGATGACCTCCCAGATGCTTGATTGTTCAAACTAGACACGGTGCCTGAATGGAGTGAAGAAATATTAGATTATCTAGCTTATGGTTTTCTACGAGAACAACCTTTGAACATGGATAAAATGTGTCGGCTTATTAAGCTGGCTGCACCTTATCAATTGATTGCTGGTGAATTATACAAGCTAGGTAAGGACAATGTCTTAAGGAGATGTGTGCGGGAAGATAAATTTGTCACAATATTAGATAAAGCACTCTCAAGAATGATTGGAGGACACTTTGCTCTGGGAAAATTACAGCTCACAAGGTGCTTCAAGTAGGACTATGGTGGCCTACATTATTCGGGGATGCTATGGAGTTTGTAAAAGATGCAAAGAGTGTCAACCATTTGCTATTCCACAACAAAGAGACAGGATGCAACTTACCCCCCATGTGATTGTAAGAATCTTTTGAGAAATAGGGAATTGATTTTGTTGGACCCATTAGTCTAGTTGCACATCCATCACAAGTCCGATATGTGATCGTGGCCACAGATTATTTCACGAAATGGGCAGAAGAAAAAATCTCTAAGCGAGTTGATGCACAAAAGATGGCTAAGTTCTTATATGAACAAATCATTTCAAGAATCCGTTGCCCATTGGAATTAGTGAGTGATCGCGGTTCACATTTCATTAATGAGGTGATTGATCACTTACTTGCTGGATTCCTTGTAGTCCACCGGAAGTCATCCCCTTATTATCCATCAGGGTTTATATACTTGGTGAATAAGCCTTGCACCATGGGACGAATCACATGCTGGTTGTTATTACTATTGGAATTTGACTTCAAGATCCCGGGTGAGAAAGGGAACACAACATATGTTGGCCGATCATATGTCGAGAATTCCAAATGGGGAACCAACAAATGGTGTTGATGATGACCTCCCAGATGCTTGATTGTTCAAACTAGACACGGTGCCTGAATGGAGTGAAGAAATATTAGATTATCTAGCTTATGGTTTTCTACGAGAACAACCTTTGAACATGGATAAAATGTGTCGGCTTATTAAGCTGGCTGCACCTTATCAATTGATTGCTGGTGAATTATACAAGCTAGGTAAGGACAATGTCTTAAGGAGATGTGTGCGGGAAGACAAATTTGTCACAATATTAGATAAAGAACTCTCAAGAATGATTGGAGGACACTTTGCTCTGGGAAAATTACAGCTCACAAGGTGCTTCAAGTAGGACTATGGTGGCCTACATTATTCGGGGATGCTATGGAGTTTGTAAAAGATGCAAAGAGTGTCAACCATTTGCTATTCCACAACAAAGAGACAGGATGCAACTTACCCCCCATGTGATTGTAAGAATCTTTTGAGAAATAGGGAATTGATTTTGTTGGACCCATTAGTCTAGTTGCACATCCATCACAAGTCCGATATGTGATCGTGGCCACAGACTATTTCACGAAATGGGCAGAAGAAAAAATCTCTAAGCGAGTTGATGCACAAAAGATGGCTAAGTTCTTATATGAACAAATCATTTCAAGAATCCGTTGCCCATTGGAATTAGTGAGTGATCGCGGTTCACATTTCATTAATGAGGTGATTGATCACTTACTTGCTGGATTCCTTGTAGTCCACCCGAAGTCATCCCCTTATTATCCATCAGGGTTTATATACTTGGTGAATAAGCCTTGCACCATGGGACGAATCACATGCTGGTTGTTATTACTATTGGAATTTGACTTCAAGATCCCGGGTGAGAAAGGGAACACAACATATGTTGGCCGATCATATGTCGAGAATTCCAAATGGGGAACCAACAAATGGTGTTGATGATGACCTCCCAGATGCTTGATTGTTCAAACTAGACACGGTGCCTGAATGGCGTGAAGAAATATTAGATTATCTAGCTTATGGTTTTCTACGAGAACAACCTTTGAACATGGATAAAATGTGTCGGCTTATTAAGCTGGCTGCACCTTATCAATTGATTGCTGGTGAATTATACAAGCTAGGTAAGGACAATGTCTTAAGGAGATGTGTGCGGGAAGACAAATTTGTCACAATATTAGATAAAGCACTCTCAAAAAAAAAACGTATTCTTTGTGGACCATCAGGGTTTATATACTTGGTGAATAAGCCTTGCACCATGGGACGAATCACATGCTGGTTGTTATTACTATTGGAATTTGACTTCAAGATCCCGGGTGAGAAAGGGAACACAACATATGTTGGCCGATCATATGTCGAGAATTCCAAATGGGGAACCAACAAATGGTGTTGATGATGACCTCCCAGATGCTTGATTGTTCAAACTAGACACGGTGCCTGAATGGAGTGAAGAAATATTAGATTATCTAGCTTATGGTTTTCTACGAGAACAACCTTTGAACATGGATAAAATGTGTCGGCTTATTAAGCTGGCTGCACCTTATCAATTGATTGCTGGTGAATTATACAAGCTAGGTAAGGACAATGTCTTAAGGAGATGTGTGCGGGAAGACAAATTTGTCACAATATTAGATAAAGCACTCTCAAGAATGATTGGAGGACACTTTGCTCTGGGAAAATTACAGCTCACAAGGTGCTTCAAGTAGGACTATGGTGGCCTACATTATTCGGGGATGCTATGGAGTTTGTAAAAGATGCAAAGAGTGTCAACCATTTGCTATTCCACAACAAAGAGACAGGATGCAACTTACCCCCATGTGATTGTAAGAATCTTTTGAGAAATAGGGAATTGATTTTGTTGGACCCATTAGTCTAGTTGCACATCCATCACAAGTCCGATATGTGATCGTGGCCACAGACTATTTCACAAAATGGGCAGAAGAAAAAATCTCTAAGCGAGTTGATGCACAAAAGATGGCTAAGTTCTTATATGAACAAATCATTTCAAGAATCCGTTGCCCATTGGAATTAGTGAGTGATCGCGGTTCACATTTCATTAATGAGGTGATTGATCACTTACTTGCTGGATTCCTTGTAGTCCACCCGAAGTCATCCCCTTATTATCCATCAGGGTTTATATACTTGGTGAATAAGCCTTGCACCATGGGACGAATCACATGCTGGTTGTTATTACTATTGGAATTTGACTTCAAGATCCCGGGTGAGAAAGGGAACACAACATATGTTGGCCGATCATATGTCGAGAATTCCAAATGGGGAACCAACAAATGGTGTTGATGATGACCTCCCAGATGCTTGATTGTTCAAACTAGACACGGTGCCTGAATGGAGTGAAGAAATATTAGATTATCTAGCTTATGGTTTTCTACGAGAACAACCTTTGAACATGGATAAAATGTGTCGGCTTATTAAGCTGGCTGCACCTTATCAATTGATTGCTGGTGAATTATACAAGCTAGGTAAGGACAATGTCTTAAGGAGATGTGTGCGGGAAGACAAATTTGTCACAATATTAGATAAAGCACTCTAAAAAAAAAAACGTATTCTTTGTGGACCATCAGGGTTTATATACTTGGTGAATAAGCCTTGCACCATGGGACGAATCACATGCTGGTTGTTATTACTATTGGAATTTGACTTCAAGATCCCGGGTGAGAAAGGGAACACAACATATGTTGGCCGATCATATGTCGAGAATTCCAAATGGGGAACCAACAAATGGTGTTGATGATGACCTCCCAGATGCTTGATTGTTCAAACTAGACACGGTGCCTGAATGGAGTGAAGAAATATTAGATTATCTAGATTATGGTTTTCTACGAGAACAACCTTTGAACATGGATAAAATGTGTCGGCTTATTAAGCTGGCTGCACCTTATCAATTGATTGCTGGTGAATTATACAAGCTAGGTAAGGACAATGTCTTAAGGAGATGTGTGCGGGAAGACAAATTTGTCACAATATTAGATAAAGCACTCTCAAGAATGATTGGAGGACACTTTGCTCTGGGAAAATTACAGCTCACAAGGTGCTTCAAGTAGGACTATGGTGGCCTACATTATTCGGGGATGCTATGGAGTTTGTAAAAGATGCAAAGAGTGTCAACCATTTGCTATTCCACAACAAAGAGACGGGATGCAACTTACCCCCCATGTGATTGTAAGAATCTTTTGAGAAATAGGGAATTGATTTTGTTGGACCCATTAGTCTAGTTGCACATCCATCACAAGTCCGATATGTGATCGTGGCCGCAGACTATTTCACGAAATGGGCAGAAGAAAAAATCTCTAAGCGAGTTGATGCACAAAAGATGGCTAAGTTCTTATATGAACAAATCATTTCAAGAATTCGTTGCCCATTGGAATTAGTGAGTGATCGCGGTTCACATTTCATTAATGAGGTGATTGATCACTTACTTGCTGGATTCCTTGTAGTCCACCCGAAGTCATCCCCTTATTATCCATCAGGGTTTATATACTTGGTGAATAAGCCTTGCACCATGGGACGAATCACATGCTGGTTGTTATTACTATTGGAATTTGACTTCAAGATCCCGGGTGAGAAAGGGAACACAACATATGTTGGCCGATCATATGTCGAGAATTCCAAATGGGGAACCAACAAATGGTGTTGATGATGACCTCCCAGATGCTTGATTGTTCAAACTAGACACGGTGCCTGAATGGAGTGAAGAAATATTAGATTATCTAGCTTATGGTTTTCTACGAGAACAACCTTTGAACATGGATAAAATGTGTCGGCTTATTAAGCTGGCTGCACCTTATCAATTGATTGCTGGTGAATTATACAAGCTAGGTAAGGACAATGTCTTAAGGAGATGTGTGCGGGAAGACAAATTTGTCACAATATTAGATAAAGCACTCTCAAGAATGATTGGAGGACACTTTGCTCTGGGAAAATTACAGCTCACAAGGTGCTTCAAGTAGGACTATGGTGGCCTACATTATTCGGGGATGCTATGGAGTTTGTAAAAGATGCAAAGAGTGTCAACCATTTGCTATTCCACAACAAAGAGACAGGATGCAACTTACCCCCCATGTGATTGTAAGAATCTTTTGAGAAATAGGGAATTGATTTTGTTGGACCCATTAGTCTAGTTGCACATCCATCACAAGTCCGATATGTGATCGTGGCCACAGACTATTTCACGAAATGGGCAGAAGAAAAAATCTCTAAGCGAGTTGATGCACAAAAGATGGCTAAGTTCCTATATGAACAAATCATTTCAAGAATCCGTTGCCCATTGGAATTAGTGAGTGATCGCGGTTCACATTTCATTAATGAGGTGATTGATCACTTACTTGCTGGATTCCTTGTAGTCCACCGGAAGTCATCCCCTTATTATCCATAAGCAAATGGTCAAGCGGAGAGTACAAATAAGATTTTGTGTACTATCTTGACAAAAACTTTAGAAGCAAGTCGCACGGATTGGGAACATAAGCTAACTGCAGCTCTATGGGCATATTGAACTTCGTATAAGGTAGCGATGGGATATACTCCCTTCCATCTAGCTTATGGCATTGAGGCTATAATGCCTATGGACTACTTAGTTCCAAGCCTGCAAATTGCGGTGCAAGAACGATTAACAAAGAATGCATTAGCTGAAAGGTTGGTTGACTTAGAGAAACCTGATGAAACCCAACTAATTGCATCACATGGTCTTATGGTTGAAAAATTATGAAGGAAGCGTTGGTTTGACAATAACCTGAAACAAAAAGAACTAAAAACAAGGGACCTCGTCCTCATGTCGGAAGCACTAGAAAAAAACAACTCAAGTCTGGAGGATTAGGACCTTTCTAAGTGTCAAAAATCACATGTGCCTCAAAGGTCAGTCATGATTGAAACTATTGATGGTGTGCAAATACAGGGTTACATCAATGAAAGCAAACTTAAAAAGGATTACGAACCACTGACCCAAGAAATGCTCATGCAAGAGCATGTATTAAAACAACGAAATGAGCTAGCCAAGGAAAAATCCAAGCGAGCTCGAGCTCAGGAAGAAGCCAAGGCAAGAGAGGGCAAGGCCAAACAGAGACTCCAAGAGAGAGTATTGCATATGAACATGGCTTTGCTAACCCTCCTTGATGAGGATGACCTGGACATTGAGCCAGCACAACTGTGTGAAAGTCTCTACTACCTAAAATTCATGCAACAAGCATTGCATTAATCCATAGGGGATCAAGTCATAATTTGATCTCTTATGAGACACGAGAACCTCTAGATAAAGTCTTACCTTGAGGTCGACAATGCACAAGTACGAAGTGTGCACTTGTCAATTACCAAAGCTGTGGGATTTCAAAGTGTTAATATTTCCATCAGAAATAATCCCTTTGGTTGGAATGGTGTTTGTTATATAAGCCTGTAGGATCTATGGAGGAAGAAATCATCCTTGGACGATCCTAGATTTGCACCAGTAATTGTGATATCCAATGGAAAAAAGAGAGCTGCATAACTTGACGAGGGAAATAATATCATTATCGTGTCCTTATGGGGCAAAAAAACAAGGGAAAGCAGGCTATGATTGATGGTATGGAAACACCAATGCCAAAGAAAGTAGCTCACGTACTAGAGAAAGCATCAACTCCATAGTCCCTATGCAAAAAACAACCAAAGTCACTAGTAATTCAGCAGTGGGTGCATTAGAATCAACTCCAAGCCCATATATACTGTGATGCAAAAGGAGTAATTGAGGAATCAAGGTAAAAAGTTTGAGCTACAGACAAGGGACAGAGATGGCCTTCCAATGTTAGCGTAGCAATATTGCAAACGAAGCCACTATCCACAAGGCACTCAAAAGCAATGGATTCGAAGGGGTTTACTAGCTGCACAAAGCTATTACCAGAGTAATACAACAATATGGGTGCCAAAATCCCACCCAAAGTTCAGTACTACAAATACCTTTAGAAACATAGATAGTAAGAGCAACCAAGAACAATTTCCAACTAAATGCTAGGAAAGCACAAAAATTGGTTCCGAGGAAGAAGTCGATTCAACACAGTGAAGAATTTTGCCCGTGAGATAGCAGGGTTCGAAACTCGTGAGGTAGCTAAAACCGTGAGGTGGCTAAAGCCGTGAGAACCTTTTCTCTTTCTTCTTTTCTCCTTAACTTTGTCCAGCTCTTTTATTTTGGTGGGTGGGTGCAGTTGGCGGTAGTGCTATCTCACGGTTTGCACCTTTTTGCATGTAGACTCATACCTTGTTATTGCACACCGCACTAACACCCTTCTCATGGAATAACACACACACACATTCATTTTAACAAAAAAAAAGAAAGAAAAAGAGGCAATGACCACATTCTCTCACCAGTTAGTATGACTGACTTTCTTATCATTATTACAGATGTCGACCTCCGCTACCTCTGAACCGAAAGTCAAGGAGACTTCGGGAGTCACGCAAGCTAGGGCAACTTGGTCACCTATAAGCAGGAAGAAGAGACCATCATGTGGCCCAAAACTAAGCTATTTGGGCCAGACCTACTCTCAGTGCTAGACCATTTCAAGACATACCCAATTGACGAACGAAAAGTGGTCCAATTGACGGCCAAAAGAGTTAAAGATGTTGGTTTATCCACATCGTACGTTGGCCCAGCTAAGGTCAAGGAAATTGATATTGCAGAGCCATGGGAGGAAACCAAGCCTGTTTATATCGCTAAAGACTTGACTCCAGCTGAGAAAAAGGAACTTGTTGCTCTCCTTAAGGAGTTTAAGGTTGTTTCTTCTGAAACAACAAAGAGATGAAGGGCGTACCATCTGAAGTGGTACATCACATGATCCCAATCATGGAAGGATAAAGGCCAACCAAGCAAAAACCATACCAGATGAATCCTAAATATGCCACAATTATAATAAGCAGGAAGAAGAGACCATCATGTGGCCCAAAACTAAGCTATTTGGGCCAGACCTACTCTCAGTGCCATACCATTTCAAGACATACCCAATTGATGAACAAAAAGTGGTCCAATTGACGGCCAAAAGAGTTAAAGAAGCTGGTTTATCCACATTGTACAATGGCCTAGCTAAGGTCAAGGAAATTGATATTGCAGAGCCATGGGGGAGGAAACCAAGCCTGTTTATATCGTTAAAGACTTGACTCCAGCTGAGGAAAAGGAACTTGTTGCTCTCCTTAAGGAGTTTAAGGTTGTTTCTTCTGAAACAACAAAGAGATGAAGGGTGTACCATCTGAAGTGGTACATCACACGATCCCAATCATGGAAGGATAAAGGCCAACCTAGCAAAAACCATACCAGATGAATCCTAAATATGCCACAATTATAATAAGCAAGAAAAAGAGACCATCATGTGGCCCAAAACTCAGTGCCAGACCATTTCAAGACATACCCAATTGATGAACGAAAAGCGGTCCAATTGACGGTGGCCAAAAGAGTTAAAGAAGCTGGTTTATCCACATCGTACAATGGCCCAGCTAAGGTCAAGCAAACCGATATTGCAGAGCCCTAGGAGGAAACCAAGCCTGTTTATATCGTTAAAGACTTGACTCCAGCTGAGGAAAAGGAACTTGTTGCTCTCCTTAAGGAGTTTAAGGTTGTTTCTTCTGAAACGACAAAGAGATGAAGGGCGTACCATTTGAAGTGGTACAACACACGATTCCAATCATGGAAGGATCAAGGCCAACAAAGCAAAAACCATACCGGATGAATCCTAAATATGCAACAATTATAAGAAGGAATTGACAAACTCATTACTATTGATTTCATCTATGAGATAGAACACACCGATTGGCTATCACCAATCGTGATAGTGCCAAAGAAGAATGGGAAACTTAGGGTCTGTGTCGATCTAAAAAATGTCAATGCAGCTACTAGCAAAGGACCATTACCCACTACCTTACACGGAACACGTTTTGGAAAGAGTAGTTGGTGAAGAAGCTTACAACTTCTTAGATGGATTTTCAAGTTACAATCAAGTTTCTATAGCACCCGAAGACTAGCATAAAACGGCCTTCAATACAATGTGGGAGACTTTTACTTACAAAGTTATGCCTTTTGGTCTCACCAATGCCCCAACAACGTTCCAACGATTGATGTGCACAGCCTTGAGAGACTACTTACAAAAGTGGTTGGAGGTATTCATTGATGATCTATGTGCGCACACTCACGATGGTCAGACCATTTGGCTTGCTCAAGAAAGATGTTTGAGTGATGTCGATCGAATTGTATATCCTTAAAACCTTTGAAATGCCAAACACCGTGTGATCTTAGGACACATTGTCATTAAGAACGGTATCTCCACAAAGGAAAGCAAAGTCAAATTGATCTTGGAACTATCCCCACCCACTAATTACAAAGGTGTACAAAGGTTTATGGGCCACATTGGGTATTATCTCCACTTCATAGTATTTTATGCTAGAATTGACAGACCATTATATAGGCTCCTCATTGTCTTTGAATGGAATGAAGAATGCCAAGATGCATATGATAAATTGAAGCCAGCACTAGCCAGTGCACTATTCTGAGACCACCCAACTGGGATCTTATATTCCATGTACACATTGATGCATCAAACTTCGCTACAGGATGCGTATTGGCACAGCTTGGTGAGTTCAAATTGGACTACCCAGTTTCCTCCGCTAGTCGCCACTGAATGATGCAAAGGTGTAATTTATGCTAGAATTGCGAGACCATTATATAGGCTACTCATTGTCTCTGAATGGAATGAAGAATGCCAAGATGCATATGATAGATTGAAGCCAGCACTAGCGCGTGCACTATTCTGAGACCACCCAACTGGGATCTTATATGCCATGTACACATTGATGCATCAAACTTTGCTATAGGATGCGTATTGGCACAGCTTGGTGAGTTCAAATTGGACAACCTAGTTTCCTTCGCTAGTCACCAACTGAATGATGTAAAGGTAAATTATACCACCACAAAACAAGAGGGTTTGGCCATGCTTTATGCTGTCAAGAAGTATCGACATTACCTATTGGCAAAAAAAAAAACGTATTCTTTGTGGACCATCAGGGTTTATATACTTGGTGAATAAGCCTTGCACCATGGGACGAATCACATGCTGGTTGTTATTACTATTGGAATTTGACTTCAAGATCCCGGGTGAGAAAGGGAACACAACATATGTTGGCCGATCATATGTCGAGAATTCCAAATGGGGAACCAACAAATGGTGTTGATGATGACCTCCCAGATGCTTGATTGTTCAAACTAGACACGGTGCCTGAATGGAGTGAAGAAATATTAGATTATCTAGCTTATGGTTTTCTACGAGAACAACCTTTGAACATGGATAAAATGTGTCGGCTTATTAAGCTGGCTGCACCTTATCAATTGATTGCTGGTGAATTATACAAGCTAGGTAAGGACTTACCTATTGGCAAAAAAAAAAACGTATTCTTTGTGGACCATCAGGGTTTATATACTTGGTGAATAAGCCTTGCACCATGGGACGAATCACATGCTGGTTGTTATTACTATTGGAATTTGACTTCAAGATCCCGGGTGAGAAAGGGAACACAACATATGTTGGCCGATCATATGTCGAGAATTCCAAATGGGGAACCAACAAATGGTGTTGATGATGACCTCCCAGATGCTTGATTGTTCAAACTAGACACGGTGCCTGAATGGAGTGAAGAAATATTAGATTATCTAGCTTATGGTTTTCTACGAGAACAACCTTTGAACATGGATAAAATGTGTCAGCTTATTAAGCTGGCTGCACCTTATCAATTGATTGCTGGTGAATTATACAAGCTAGGTAAGGACAATGTCTTAAGGAGATGTGTGCGGGAAGACAAATTTGTCACAATATTAGATAAAGCACTCTCAAGAATGATTGGAGGACACTTCGCTCTGGGAAAATTACAGCTCACAAGGTGCTTCAAGTAGGACTATGGTGGCCTACATTATTCGGGGATGCTATGGAGTTTGTAAAAGATGCAAAGAGTGTCAACCATTTGCTATTCCACAACAAAGAGACAGGATGCAACTTACCCCCCTGTGATTGTAAGAATCTTTTGAGAAATAGGGAATTGATTTTGTTGGACCCATTAGTCTAGTTGCACATCCATCACAAGTCCGATATGTGATCGTGGCCACAGACTATTTCACGAAATGGGCAGAAGAAAAAGTCTCTAAGCGAGTTGATGCACAAAAGATGGCTAAGTTCTTATATGAACAAATCATTTCAAGAATCCGTTGCCCATTGGAATTAGTGAGTGATCGCGGTTCACATTTCATTAATGAGGTGATTGATCACTTACTTGCTGGATTCCTTGTAGTCCCCAGAAGTCATCCCCTTATTATCCATAAGCAAATGGTCAAGCGGAGAGTACAAATAAGATTTTGTGTACTATCTTGACAAAAACTTTAGAAGCAAGTCGCACGGATTGGGAACATAAGCTAACTGCAGCTCTATGGGCATATTGAACTTCGTATAAGGTAGCGACGGGATATACTCCCTTCCATCTAGCTTATGGCATTGAGGCTATAATGCCTATGGACTACTTAGTTCCAAGCCTGCAAATTGCGGTGCAAGAACGATTAACAAAGAATGCATTAGCTGAAAGGTTGGTTGACTTAGAGAAACTTGATGAAACCCAACTAATTGCATCACATGGTCTTATGGTTGAAAAATTGTGAAGGAAGCATTGGTTTGACAATAACTTGAAACAAAAAGAACTAAAAACAAGGGACCTCGTCCTCATGTCGGAAGCACTAGAAAAAAACAACTCAAGTATGGAGGATTAGGACATTTCTAAGTGTCAAAAATCACATGTGCCTCAAAGGTCAGTCATGATTGAAACTATTGATGGTGTGCAAATATAGGGTTACATCAATGAAAGCAAACTTAAAAAGGATTACGAACCACTGACCCAAGAAATGCTCATGCAAGAGCATGTATTAAAACAACGAAATGAGCTAGCCAAGGAAAAATCCAAGCGAGCTCGAGCTCAGGAAGAAGCCAAGGCAAGAGAGGGCAAGGCCAAACAGAGACTCCAAGAGAGAGTATTGCATATGAACATGGCTTCGCTAACCCTCCTTGATGAGGATGACCTGGACATTGAGCCAGCACAACTGTGTGAAAGTCTCTACTACCTAAAATTCATGCAACAAGCATTGCATTAATCCATAGGGGATCAAGTCATAATTTGATCTCTTATGAGACACGAGAACCTCTAGATAAAGTCTTACCTTGAGGTTGACAATGCACAAGTACGAAGTGTGCACTTGTCAATTACCAAAGCTGTGGGATTTCAAAGTGTTAATATTTCCATTAGAAATAATCCCTTTGGTTGGAATGGTGTTTGTTATATAAGCCTGTAGGATCTATGGAGGAAGAAATCATCCTTGGACGATCCTAGATTTGCACCAGTAATTGTGATATCCAATGGAAAAAGAGAGCTGCATAACTTGACGAGGGAAATAATATCATTATCGTGTCCTTATGGGGCCAAAAAACAAGGGAAAGCAGGCTATGATTGATGGTATGGAAACACCAATGCCAAAGAAAGTAGCTCACGTACTAGAGAAAGCATCAACTCCATAGTCCCTATGCAAAAAACAACCAAAGTCACTAGTAATTCAGCAGTGGGTGCATTAGAATCAACTCCAAGCCCATATATACTATGATGCAAAAGGAGTAATTGAGGAATCAAGGTAAAAAGTTTGAGCTACAGACAAGGGACAGAGATGGCCTTCCAATGTTAGCGTAGCAATATTGCAAACGAAGCCACTATCCACAAGGCACTCAAAAGCAATGGATTCGAAGGGGTTTACTAGCTGCACAAGGCTATTACCAGAGTAATACAACAATATGGGTGCCAAAATTCCACCCAAAGTTCAGTACTGCAAATACCTTTAGAAACATAGATAGTAAGAGCAACCAAGAACAATTTCCAACTAAATGCTAGGAAAGCACAAAAATTGGTTCCGAGGAAGAAGTCGATTCAACACAGTGAAGAATTTTGCCCGTGAGATAGCAGGGTTCGAAACTCGTGAGGTGGCTAAAACCGTGAGAACCTTTTCTCTTCTTTTCTCCTTAACTTTGTCCAGCTCTTTTATTTTGGTGGGTGGGTGCAGTTGGCGGTAGTGCTATCTCACGGTTTGCACCTTTTTGCATGTAGACTCATACCTTGTTATTGCACACCGCACCAGCACCCTTCTCATGGAATAACACACACACACATTCATTTTAACAAAAAAGAAGAAAGAAAAAGAGGCAATGACCACATTCTCTCACCAGTTAGTATGACTGACTTTCTTATCATTATTACAGATGTCGACCTTCGCTACCTCTGAACCAAAAGTCAAGGAGACTTCGGGAGTCACGCAAGCTAGGGCAACTTGGTCACCTATAAGCAGGAAGAAGAGACCATCATGTGGCCCAAAACTAAGCTATTTGGGCCAGACCTACTCTCAGTGCCATACCATTTCAAAACATACCCAATTGACGAACGAAAAGTGGTCCAATTGACGGCCAAAAGAGTTAAAGATGTTGGTTTATCCACATCGTACGATGGCCCAGCTAAGGTCAAGGAAATTGATATTGCAGAGCCATGGGAGGAAACCAAGCCTGTTTATATCGCTAAAGACTTGACTCCAGCTGAGAAAAAGGAACTTGTTGCTCTCCTTAAGGAGTTTAAGGTTGTTTCTTCTGAAACAACAAAGAGATGAAGGGCGTACCATCTGAAGTGGTACATCACATGATCCCAATCATGGAAGGATAAAGGCCAACCAAGCAAAAACCATACCAGATGAATCCTAAATATGCCACAATTATAATAAGCAGGAAGAAGAGACCATCATGTGGCCCAAAACTAAGCTATTTGGGCCAGACCTACTCTCAGTGCCATACCATTTCAAGACATACCCAATTGATGAACGAAAAGTGGTCCAATTGACGGCCAAAAGAGTTAAAGAAGCTGGTTTATACACATCGTACAATGGCCTAGCTAAGGTCAAGGAAATTGATATTGCAGAGCCATGGGGGAGGAAACCAAGCCTATTTATATCGCTAAAGACTTGACTCCAGCTGAGGAAAAGGAACTTGTTGCTCTCCTTAAGGAGTTTAAGGTTGTTTCTTCTGAAACAACAAAGAGATGAAGGGTGTACCATCTGAAGTGGTACATCACACGATCCCAATCATGGAAGGATAAAGGCCAACCAAGCAAAAACCATACCAGATGAATCCTAAATATGCCACAATTATAATAAGCAGGAAGAAGAGACCATCATGTGGCCCAAAACTAAGCTATTTGGGCCAGACCTACTCTCAGTGCCAGACCATTTCAAGACATACCCAATTGATGAACGAAAAGCGGTCCAATTGACGGCGGCCAAAAGAGTTAAAGAAGCTGGTTTATCCACATCGTACAATGGCCTAGCTAAGGTCAAGCAAACCGATATTGCAGAGCCCTGGGAGGAAACCAAGCCTGTTTATATCGTTAAAGACTTGACTCCAGCTGAGGAAAAGGAACTTGTTGCTCTCCTTAAGGAGTTTAAGGTTGTTTCTTCTGAAACGACAAAGAGATGAAGGGCGTACCATTTGAAGTGGTACAACACACGATTCCAATCATGGAAGGATCAAGGCCAACAAAGCAAAAACCATACCGGATGAATCCTAAATATGCAACAATTATAAGAAGGAATTGACAAACTCATTACTGTTGATTTCATCTATGAGATAGAACACACCGATTGGCTATCACCAATTGTGATAGTGCCAAAGAAGAATGGGAAACTTAGGGTCTGTGTCGATCTAAAAAATGTCAATGCAGCTACTAGGAAAGGACCATTACCCACTACCTTACACGGAACACGTTTTGGAAAGAGTAGTTGGTGAAGAAGCTTACAACTTCTTAGATAGATTTTCAAGTTACAATCAAATTTCTATAGCACCCGAAGACTAGCATAAAACAGCCTTCAATATGTTGAGAGTCTTGATATCCCAAGCTCATCTACATCTTCATCGACAGTACATCATGAGCTTGAGAGGGGCTGTTGAGATTCAAGCTCGATGTCAGTGTGAGCCAGCTATGCTTTGTGCTGGCAGATTAGGTAGGAACATGTGTGAGACATAAATGACCGCGTGTCCAGCTGGTCATAGTGTGTGGACATTAGCTAGGGTTAGTAGAGTGTGGACACAACTCATTGTGTGTTGTGTGGATTATGGATTAGTGCATTATGCTTTGTGTGAGAGTGGACATGGCTTCCCTCTATGGTTAGGGTTTGTAATATACTTTAGGGTTTGCTCCTGTGTGTGTGTCTCCTCCCCCTCTACCGTTCTTTCAACATGGTATTAGAGCCTTGTGCTCTGATACCGTGTTGAGATTCAAGCTCGATGTCAGTGTGAGCCAGCTATGCTATGTGCTGGCAGATTAGGTAGGAACATGTGTGAGACATAAATGACCGCGTGTCCAGCTGGTCATAGTGTGTGGACATTAGCTAGGGTTAGTAGAGTGTGGACACAACTCATTGTGTGTTGTGTGGATTATGGATTAGTGCATTATGCTTTGTGTGAGAGTGGACATGGCTTCCCTCTATGGTTAGGGTTTGCAATATACTTTAGGGTTTGCTCCTGTGTGTGTGTCTCCTCCCCCTCTACCGTTCTTTCAACATGGTATCAGAGCCTTGTGCTGTTTATTAGGGTTTATGAGTGAGTGAGTGAAGAGGGAGAAGAAGAAGCTGTGAAGCTGCCATTGGAGCTGTGAAGCTTGCAAATACTATCAGATCTGAGAGCTTGGCCTATCGGGTAAGGTCTTCTAAACATCCTTGAGCGGATTGCAGGTAATACAGGCAAAAACAAAGCAAAGCAAAGCAAATCAAAGCAAAGCAAAATTTTGGTTTTTGAAGCTTTCCATTAAAGCTTGGGAACATTGATGTATGGTGGAAATACGCGTGATTCTGGCAAAAGACATATGCATTTGTCAAAGAGGGATGTATTGGCAACCCATGAGCAAGCCTTGAACAAAGTTTGGAGCAATTTGGATGTATTTGATTGAGTGAAAATTCTGGTTTTTTGACCTCTCACAAAACAATGAAAAAGAAGCCAAAAATTGATCAATTTGGAGCATGTATTTGACAAAAATCCAAGCATTGATGGGTTACACACATGCCTAGGTGTGTTGGGCACCTATAGGCATCTTCAATTAGCATCAAAAAATCTTCTAAACCCCTCTACAGCAGGCGGCGCAGCCCATATAGACAAAACAGAGCATTTTTCTGGTTTTTTCACCACGAGGAGGTCGATTATCACTCGGTTGCTTGATATCTTCCACAACTCTCTTAGCAATTGGATGCTTTACACCTTGGAGAAGAGGGCTATGTGATTTGTTTGACCAATGATGCTTAATTGAGCTGGGAATGAGCTGATTAAAACAGGCTGTCCACTGGTTGCAGAGAAACAGAGCATTTTAATCGAGCAATTAATCTTTGGTGTTTTACAATTGGACAAATTCCTCTTACATGGAGTTGATGGACACTATTTCTAAGCCAATGAATGCCTGGTTGCTCAATTTGGTGAAATATTGAAGGAATTAGAGCCAAATCATTACTGGTTTTTCTGGTTTTTCCAAAAACAGAAAAAGGGGTTTTCAAAAATTGATAATTATACATGTCAAATGGAGTTGATACTCAACATTGAGGTTCATTAGGTGTCAATGCAAGTTGCCTATACTTGATTGCACCATTACATTGCGATTTGGAGCCTTGGAAGGCGTGTCAATTCAGGGTATCCCGCACTGCGTGAGTCAGTTCATCTCGGATGATTACAGGTTGATTTTCTACATCAAATTTGGAGTTTGTTGGCTATCTTGGAGTATCTGGAACATTCATTGGAGTGTGGTTGAGCTGAGGAAGGCTCATTTATAGATTTGAAGTGTGCGGAAGGTGTATGCATTGAGCAACATGTCGGACAATCCAGTTCAGATTGTTGGTGAAAAGCTGGATAGGAAGAACTTCCAGGCATGGAAGTACAGGATAAAGAGTTTCTTAAAAGGAAAAGGTTTTTGGAATCTCATTACAGGTGCTGAGCCAGAGCCTGAGCTACCTCGGCAACCTACACAGCAGCAGATTATTTCTCATAAGCAATGGTCAGAGAGAGCATTCAAAGTGCTGCATTATTTGTCTATATGTATATCTGATGCTATGCTCATACACATTCAGGATGCTGAGAATCCCAAAGATGCATGGGATACTTTGGTCGAGATGTTTGATACAGATACGAGTGCTCGCAAGTCTCAGTTGCGACAGCAGATACATAATGTGAAAAGGAATAAAAGGAGCATACATGATTATGTGCAAGAAATCAAGAAGTTTGCAGATGCATTGGCCACAATAAATGCCCCCATGCCTGATGATGATTTGGTGGATATTACCTTGCATGGTCTTGGCAAGGAATACAAATCCTTTGATACATCTATCTCCGTGAGAGGAGTACAGGTTTACCCGACTTCGATGAGTTGGTTTCACTCTTATTGGTTGATGAAATCAAGCTCAGTGATTCATTTTTGGATGCATCTACTAGCCATGATGATGGCAGGAATCAGGCTTTCTACTCGCAGAGAGGTTTTAGAGGCAGGGGGAGATTCGCATCACGTGGACGTGGTGGTAATGGTCGTGGATGGCAAGATAGGCCTCCACAGCAGAATTTTCAGCCTTCATATGGTGCTCGAGGTGGTCGTGGATATGCACCACAAAGAGGCAGAGGTACCCCCCGTGGTAGAGGACGTTGGCAAGGCCAACAAAATTCTATGCAAGATGTTGAATGCCATTATTGTGGCAAATATGGTCATATGGCGAGAGATTGCTTTCGCAAACAGAATGATTTGAGAGGGGGAAGAGCACAACGTGGTGGTCATTATGGTGGAAACTATGCACAACATGGTGGCAACTATGCATCAAGTAGCAATGATGGAACTGCAAATCATTTGTTTGCCATGAAGCATGTTGTGGGTTCTATGACAACAAATGCTGAGAATGATGATACATGGTATATGGACTCAGGAGCATCAAATCATATGACATGCCATGGAGAATGGTTTGAGCATATGAAGCCCATGGATGTGAAGGGCTATGTGGAAACAGGTGATGATACCCAGCATGTCATTACACATGTTGGAAGTGTACCATTGGTCATGCATAATGGTCAGACAAAGTCTATGTCAGATGTGCTGTATGTGCCTTCGATCACTAAAAGCTTGGCCTCAGTTGGTCAAATGGTGGAACAGGGATTACAGGTTAGATTCAATGAGCATGGATGCTTTGTTGAAGACTTCAAACATGGATGTAGAGTGATTGCTAAAGGCAAGAAAGAAGGAAGATTGTTTAAGCTGGTGGATGCTGGAATTCCTGAGCTAAAATCAGCCATGTTCTCAAAGAGCAGGAATGTGGTACAGGACATTGATATGTGGCACAAGAGGATTGGCCATGTAAATATACAGAGATTAAAGAACATGCAAACAAGAGGCATTGTCAATGGTTTGCCTAGGTTCAAATATGATGGACATATGCATGTTTGTGAAGCCTGTCAGTTTGGGAAGCAGGCAAGATTGAGATTTCCTAGAGAAGGAAATATGAGTAACAGGCCACTTGAGATAGTACACAGTGATGTATGGGGTCCTGCACAAAACCCATCTATCAAAGGCAGCTTATACTATGTTACATTTATTGATGACTTTAGCAGGATGACATGGATATACTTTCTCAGGGAGAAGAGTGAAGTATTGGAAAAATTCATGGATTTCAAAGCTTTTGCAGAAAAGTAGTATGGCTGTTGGATTAAATGTCTGAGGACAGATGGAGGTGGTGAATACACCTCAAAAGCTTTTGAGCATTTCTTGAGGAAGCATGGAATAAGGAGACAATTGACATGCAGGTATACACCTCAGCAGAATGGTGTGGCTGAGAGAAAGAATAGAGTTATATGTGAAGTGGCAAGGGCGATGCTTAATGAAAAGAGCATGCCAGATTACTATTGGGCAGAAGCATGTGCTACTGCAGTTTATATATTGAACAAAACACCTACAGCAGCCATTCATGGAAGCACGCCAGAGATGCGGCTCACAGGTTACAGGCCAGACATTGGACATCTTAAAGTTTTTGGATGCATAGCTTATGTGCATGTGCCTGATGAAAGAAGAAGGAAGTTGGATCCTAAGGCAGAGAAATGTATATTTGTTGGATATGCACAGGATCGAAAGGCCTACAAGTGTTATAACCCTCAAACTAGACAAGTGGTCATCTCACGTGATGTGGTGTTTGATGAGAGTGCTAGTTGGTATAAAGCAAAAGATGAGGGTGTTATTGAGTCACTTGAGGTAGATGTGCCTGTGAACTTGCCATCACAAGCAAGTTCTAGTTCTACTATTATGTCTGGGCCAGCAGCAGAAGCTGAGAGTAGCAGTGTACGTCCATGGTCAGGACGTTTGAGGCATGAGAGCGTAAGCACTGGGAGTAGTGCTATGGATAAAGGCAAAAAGAAAGTCGAAGGAATTGGAATCACAGGATATGAGTCATCCAATTCTGAAAGTTTGGATGAGGAGCTTGGCATACCTGTTTTACGCACACCTGGTGCTAGACAGGACAGATATGTGCCACCACATGCTAGAGTCACAGGTGTACAGAGTGACCCGCATGCATTGCGGAGATCCCAGAGGGTCAGATATCCTGTTGACAGGTTGACATACAGAGATTTTGCTATGCACTATGCATACATGACATCTATGGTGAAGCATGTGGAACCTACATGCTATACAGAGGCTATTGGAGAGCATGTATGGGAAAAAGCAATGGATGTGGAGATGGACGCATTGGTCCATAATGATACATGGGACTTGGTTGCACTACCAAAGGATAAGAATGTTATTGGATGTAAATGGGTTTACAAAGTGAAGTGCAAATCTGATGGTTCTATTGAGAGACATAAAGCTAGATTGGTAGCAAAGGGTTATGCACAGACCCAAGGATTGGATTATGATGAGACGTTTAGCCCAGTGGCTAAGATGGGCACAGTGAGAGCAGTCATTGCTATGGCTGCAGCTAATGGCTGGGAAATGCATCAGATGGATGTTAAGAATGCATTTCTGAATGGAGACTTACAAGAGGAAGTGTACATGGCACAGCCAGAAGGGTATGTACACCCTAGATATCCCACTCACGTATGCAGGTTAAAAAAGGCATTATATGGTTTGAAGCAAGCACCACGTGCTTGGAGTGATAAGATGAGTAGATATCTTATCTCACTTGGTTTTCAGATTTCTACAGCAGATTCTTCACTCTATGTGAAGAAGACACAGCATGGGATTGTTTTACTAGTCATCTATGTGGATGACTTGATTATCACAGGTGATCATGGTGCAGATGTGATGCAGGTCAAGAAAGCTTTGAGTGGGCAATTTGACATGAAAGATCTTGGTGAGCTGAGATACTTCCTTGGCATTGAAGTGGTGAAAGATCATGCAGGTACTTGGTTAGTACAGCGCCAATATGCCTTGGATATGTTGGCAAAGTATGGCATGACAGGGTGTAAGCCTATGAGTACACCATTGGAGCAAAATGTGAAGTTGCGGGCTGATTATGGTGAGGAATTGGATGATCCTTCTATGTACAGGAAGATGGTTGGTAGTCTCATATACATGACTATCACACGCCCAGATTTGAGTTATGCAGTGGGGCTAGTTAGCCAGTTTATGCAAAGCCCCAGGAAACCCAATTTGGATGCAGTGAGACGCATCATGAGATATGTGAAAACCACAGCACATTATGGTTTATTCTATGAGAGTGGTAAAAGCTTGGACATACATGGCTACACAGATGCTGATTGGGCAGGTAGCGCATATGACAGGAGGTCTACTAGTGGATATGCTTTTACACTTGGCAGTGCTGTGGTGAGTTGGAGTAGCAAAAAGCAACCTACAGTTGCTTTATCCAGTACAGAGGCTGAGTACAGAGGTGCAGCCATTGCTACTTGTGAGGCTATATGGTTAAAGAGTCTCTTGGCAGATTTATGTGAGCCTCTTGATGGCAAAGTTGTCATACATTGTGACAACATGAGCAGTATACAGTTGGCAAAGAATCCAGTGTTTCATGCGAGGACCAAACACATAGAGGTCCATTATCACTTTGTCAGAGAAAAGGTGCTGGATGGTACAGTTGATCTTCACTATGTGAAGACTGATGAGCAGGTGGCAGACATCTTCACGAAGCCACTTAGCAGGGAGAAGTTTGAGTACTTCCGGACTATGTTGGGAGTACATGGGATGAGCTTGAGGGGGAGTGTTGAGAGTCTTGATATCCCAAGCTCATCTACATCTTCATCGGCAGTACATCATGAGCTTGAGAGGGGCTGTTGAGATTCAAGCTCGATGTCAGTGTGAGCCAGCTATGCTATGTGCTGGCAGATTAGGTAGGAACATGTGTGAGACATAAATGACCGCGTGTCCAGCTGGTCATAGTGTGAGGACATTAGCTAGGGTTAGTAGAGTGTGGACACAACTCATTGTGTGTTGTGTGGATTATGGATTAGTGTATTATGCTTTGTGTGAGAGTGGACATGGCTTCTCTCTATGGTTAGGGTTTGCAATATACTTTAGGGTTTGCTCCTGTGTGTGTGTCTCCTCCCCTCTACCGTTCTTTCAACACAATACAATGTGGGAGACTTTTGCTTACAAAGTTATGCCTTTTGGTCTCACCAATGCCCCAACAACGTTCCAACGATTGATGTGCACAGCCTTGAGAGACTACTTACAAAAGTGGTTGGAGGTATTCATTGATGATCTATGTGCGCACACTCATGATGGTCAGACCATTTGGCTTGCTCAAGAAAGATGTTTGAGTGATGTCGATCGAATTGTATATCCTTAAAACCTTTGAAATGCCAAACACCGTGTGATCTTAGGACACATTGTCATTAAGAACGGTATCTCCACAAAGGAAAGCAAAGTCAAATTGATCTTGGAACTATCCCCACCCACTAATTACAAAGGTGTACAAAGGTTTATGGGCCACATTGGGTATTATCTCCACTTCATAGTATTTTATGCTAGAATTGACAGACCATTATATAGGCTCCTCATTGTCTTTGAATGGAATGAAGAATGCCAAGATGCATATGATAAATTGAAGCCAGCACTAGCCAGTGCACTATTCTGAGACCACCCAACTCGGATCTTATATTCCATGTACACATTGATGCGTCAAACTTCGCTACAGGATGCGTATTGGCACAGCTTGGTGAGTTCAAATTGGACTACCCAGTTTCCTTCGCTAGTCGCCACTGAATGATGCAAAGGTGTATTTTATGCTAGAATTGCGAGACCATTATATAGGCTACTCATTGTCTCTGAATGGAATGAAGAATGCCAAGATGCATATGATAGATTGAAGCCAGCACTAGCGCGTGCACTATTCGGAGACCACCCAACTGGGATCTTATATGCCATGTACACATTGATGCATCAAACTTTGCTACAGGATGCGTATTGGCACAGCTTGGTGAGTTCAAATTGGACAACCTAGTTTCCTTCGCTAGTCACCAACTGAATGATGTAAAGGTAAATTATACCACCACAAAACAAGAGGGTTTGGCCATGCTTTATGCTGTCAAGAAGTATCGACATTACCTATTGGCAAAAAAAAAAAAACGTATTCTTTGTGGACCATCAGGGTTTATATACTTGGTGAATAAGCCTTGCACCATGGGACGAATCACATGCTGGTTGTTATTACTATTGGAATTTGACTTCAAGATCCCGGGTGAGAAAGGGAACACAACATATGTTGGCCAATCATATGTCGAGAATTCCAAATGGGGAACCAACAAATGGTGTTGATGATGACCTCCCAGATGCTTGATTGTTCAAACTAGACACGGTGCCTGAATGGAGTGAAGAAATATTAGATTATCTAGCTTATGGTTTTCTACGAGAACAACCTTTGAACATGGATAAAATGTGTCGGCTTATTAAGCTGGCTGCACCTTATCAATTGATTGCTGGTGAATTATACAAGCTAGGTAAGGACAATGTCTTAAGGAGATGTGTGCGGGAAGACAAATTTGTCACAATATTAGATAAAGCACTCTCAAGAATGATTGGAGGACACTTCGCTCTGGGAAAATTACAGCTCACAAGGTGCTTCAAGTAGGACTATGGTGGCCTACATTATTCGGGGATGCTATGGAGTTTGTAAAAGATGCAAAGAGTGTCAACCATTAGCTATTCCACAACAAAGAGACAGGATGCAACTTACCCCCTGTGATTGTAAGAATCTTTTGAGTATCGTGGCCACAGACTATTTCACGAAATGGGCAGAAGAAAAAGTCTCTAAGCGAGTTGATGCACAAAAGATGGCTAAGTTCTTATATGAACAAATCATTTCAAGAATCTGTTGCCCATTGGAATTAGTGAGTGATCGCGGTTCACATTTCATTAATGAGGTGATTGATCACTTACTTGCTGGATTCCTTGTAGTCCACCGGAAGTCATCCCCTTATTATCCATAAGCAAATGGTCAAGCGGAGAGTACAAATAAGATTTTGTGTACTATCTTGACAAAAACTTTAGAAGCAAGTCGCACGGATTGGGAACATAAGCTAACTGCAGCTCTATGGGCATATTGAACTTCGTATAAGGTAGCGATGGGATATACTCCCTTCCATCTAGCTTATGGCATTGAGGCTATAATGCCTATGGACTACTTAGTTCCAAGCCTGCAAATTGCGGTGCAAGAACGATTAACAAAGAATGCATTAGTTGAAAGGTTGGTTGACTTAGAGAAACTTGATGAAACCCAACTAATTGCATCACATGGTCTTATGGTTGAAAATTTGTGAGGGAAGCGTTGGTTTGACAATAACCTGAAACAAAAAGAACTAAAAACAAGGGACCTCGTCCTCATGTCGGAAGCACTAGAAAAAAACAACTCAAGTATGGAGGATTAGGACCTTTCTAAGTGTCAAAAGTCACATGTGCCTCAAAGGTCAGTCATGATTGAAACTATTGATGGTGTGCAAATACAGGGTTACATCAATGAAAGCAAACTTAAAAAGGATTACGAACCACTGACCCAAGAAATGCTCATGCAAGAGCATGTATTAAAACAACGAAATGAGCTAGCCAAGGAAAAATCCAAGCGAGCTCGAGCTCAGGAAGAAGCCAAGGCAAGAGAGGGCAAGGCCAAACAGAGACTCCAAGAGAGAGTATTGCATATGAACATGGCTTCGCTAACCCTCCTTGATGAGGATGACCTGGACATTGAGCCAGCACAACTGTGTGAAAGTCTCTACTACCTAAAATTCATGCAACAAGCATTGCATTAATCCATAGGGGATCAAGTCATAATTTGATCTCTTATGAGACACGAGAACCTCTAGATAAAGTCTTACCTTGAGGTCGACAATGCACAAGTACGAAGTGTGCACTTGTCAATTACCAAAGCTGTGGGATTTTAAAGTGTTAATATTTCCATCAGAAATAATCCCTTTGGTTGGAATGGTGTTTGTTATATAAGCCTGTAGGATCTATGGAGGAAGAAATCATCCTTGGACGATCCTAGATTTGCACCAGTAATTGTGATATCCAATGGAAAAAGAGAGCTGCATAACTTGACGAGGGAAATAATATCATTATCGTGTCCTTATGGGGCCAAAAAACAAGGGAAAGCAGGCTATGATTGATGGTATGGAAACACCAATGCCAAAGAAAGTAGCTCACGTACTAGAGAAAGCATCAACTCCATAGTCCCTATGCAAAAAACAACCAAAGTCACTAGTAATTCAGCAGTGGGTGCATTAGAATCAACTCCAAGCCCATATATACTGTGATGCAAAAGGAGTAATTGAGGAATCAAGGTAAAAAGTTTGAGCTATAGACAAGGGACAGAGATGGCCTTCCAATGTTAGCGTAGCAATATTGCAAACGACGCCACTATCCACAAGGCACTCAAAAGCAATGGATTCGAAGGGGTTTACTAGCTGCACAAGGCTATTACCAGAGTAATACAACAATATGGGTGCCAAAATCCCACCCAAAGTTCAGTACTGCAAATACCTTTAGAAACATAGATAGTAAGAGCAACCAAGAACAATTTCCAACTAAATGCTAGGAAAGCACAAAAATTGGTTCCGAGGAAGAAGTCGATTCAACACAGTGAAGAATTTTGCCCGTGAGATAGCAGGGTTCGAAACTCGTGAGGTAGCTAAAACCGTGAGGTGGCTAAAACCGTGAGAACCTTTTCTCTTTCTTCTTTTCTCCTTAACTTTGTCCAGCTCTTTTATTTTGGTGGGTGGGTGTAGTTGGCGGTAGTGCTATCTCACGGTTTGCACCTTTTTGCATGTAGACTCATACCTTGTTATTGCACACCGCACTAACACCCTTCTCATGGAATAACACACACACACATTCATTTTAACAAAAAAAAAAAGAAAGAAAATGAGGCAATGACAACATTCTCTCACCACTTAGTATGACTGACTTTCTTATCATTATTACAGATGTCGACCTCCGCTACCTCTGAACCGAAAGTCAAGGAGACTTCGGGAGTCACGCAAGCTAGGGCAACTTGGTCACCTATAAGCAGGAAGAAGAGACCATCATGTGGCCCAAAACTAAGCTATTTGGGCCAGACCTACTCTCAGTGCCAGACCATTTCAAGACATACCCAATTGACGAACGAAAAGTGGTCCAATTGACGGCCAAAAGAGTTAAAGATGTTGGTTTATCCACATCGTACGATGGCCCAGCTAAGGTCAAGGAAATTGATATTGCAGAGCCATGGGAGGAAACCAAGCCTGTTTATATCGCTAAAGACTTGACTCCAGCTGAGAAAAAGGAACTTGTTGCTCTCCTTAAGGAGTTTAAGGTTGTTTCTTCTGAAACAACAAAGAGATGAAGGGCGTACCATCTGAAGTGGTACATCACACGATCCCAATCATGGAAGGATAAAGGCCAACCAAGCAAAAACCATACGAGATGAATCCTAAATATGCCACAATTATAATAAGCAGGAAGAAGAGACCATCATGTGGCCCAAAACTAAGCTATTTGGGCCAGACCTACTCTCAGTGCCATACCATTTCAAGACATACCCAATTGATGAACGAAAAGTGGTCCAATTGACGGCCAAAAGAGTTAAAGAAGCTGGTTTATCCACATCGTACAATGGCCTAGCTAAGGTCAAGGAAATTGATATTGCAGAGCCATGGGGGAGGAAACCAAGCCTGTTTATATCGCTAAAGACTTGACTCCAGCTGAGGAAAAGGAACTTGTTGCTCTCCTTAAGGAGTTTAAGGTTGTTTCTTCTGAAACAACAAAGAGATGAAGGGTGTACCATCTGAAGTGGTACATCACACGATCCCAATCATGGAAGGATAAAGGCCAACCAAGCAAAAACCATACCAGATGAATCCTAAATATGCCACAATTATAATAAGCAGGAAGAAGAGACCATCATGTGGCCCAAAACTAAGCTATTTGGGCCAGACCTACTCTCAGTGCCAGACCATTTCAAGACATACCCAATTGATGAACGAAAAGCGGTCCAATTGACGGCGGCCAAAAGAGTTAAAGAAGCTGGTTTATCCACATCGTACAATGGCCCAGCTAAGGTCAAGGAAACCGATATTGCAGAGCCCTGGGAGGAAACCAAGCCTGTTTATATTGTTAAAGACTTGACTCTAGCTGAGGAAAAGGAACTTGTTGCTCTCCTTAAGGAGTTTAAGGTTGTTTCTTCTGAAACTACAAAGAGATGAAGGGCGTACCATTTGAAGTGGTACAACACACGATTCCAATCATGGAAGGATCAAGGCCAACAAAGCAAAAACCATACCAGATGAATCCTAAATATGCAACAATTATAAGAAGGAATTGATAAACTCATTACTGTTGATTTCATCTATGAGATAGAACACACCGATTGGCTATCACCAATCGTGATAGTGCCAAAGAAGAATGGGAAACTTAGGGTCTGTGTCGATCTAAAAAATGTCAATGCAGCTACTAGGAAAGGACCATTACCCACTACCTTACACAGAACACGTTTTGGAAAGAGTAGTTGGTGAAGAAGCTTACAACTTCTTAGATGGATTTTCAAGTTACAATCAAGTTTCTATAGCACCCGAAGACTAGCATAAAACGGCCTTCAATACAATGTGGGAGACTTTTGCTTACAAAGTTATGCCTTTTGGTCTCACCAATGCCCCAACAACGTTCCAACGATTGATGTGCACAGCCTTGAGAGACTACTTACAAAAGTGGTTGGAGGTATTCATTGATGATCTATGTGCGCACACTCACGATGGTCAGACCATTTGGCTTGCTCAAGAAAGATGTTTGAGTGATGTCGATCGAATTGTATATCCTTAAAACCTTTGAAATGCCAAACACCGTGTGATCTTAGGACACATTGTCATTAAGAACGGTATCTCCACAAAGGAAAGCAAAGTCAAATTGATCTTGGAACTATCCCCACCCACTAATTACAAAGGTGTACAAAGGTTTATGGGCCACATTGGGTATTATCTCCACTTCATAGTATTTTATGCTAGAATTGACAGACCATTATATAGGCTTCTCATTGTCTTTGAATGGAATGAAGAATGCCAAGATGCATATGATAAATTGAAGCCAGCACTAGCCAGTGCACTATTCTGAGACCACCCAACTGGGATCTTATATTCCATGTATACATTGATGCATCAAACTTTGCTACAGGATGCATATTGGCACAGCTTGGTGAGTTCAAATTGGACTACCCAGTTTCCTTCGCTAGTCGCCACTGAATGATGCAAAGGTGTATTTTATGCTAGAATTGCCAGACCATTATATAGGCTACTCATTGTCTCTGAATGGAATGAAGAATGCCAAGATGCATATGATAGATTGAAGCCAGCACTAGCGCGTGCACTATTCTGAGACCACCCAACTGGGATCTTATATGCCATGTACACATTGATGCATCAAACTTTGTTACAGGATGCGTATTGGCACAGCTTGGTGAGTTCAAATTGGACAACCCAGTTTCCTTCGCTAGTCACCAACTGAATGATGTAAAGGTAAATTATACCACCACAAAACAAGAGGGTTTGGCCATGCTTTATGCTGTCAAGAAGTATCGACATTACCTATTGGCAAAAAAAAAACGTATTCTTTGTGGACCATCAGGGTTTATATACTTGGTGAATAAGCCTTGCACCATGGGACGAATCACATGCTGGTTGTTATTACTATTGGAATTTGACTTCAAGATCCCGGGTGAGAAAGGGAACACAACATATGTTGGCCGATCATATGTCGAGAATTCCAAATGGGGAACCAACAAATGGTGTTGATGATGACCTCCCAGATGCTTGATTGTTCAAACTAGACACGGTGCCTGAATGGAGTGAAGAAATATTAGATTATCTAGCTTATGGTTTTCTACGAGAACAACCTTTGAACATGGATAAAATGTGTCGGCTTATTAAGCTGGCTGCACCTTATCAATTGATTGCTGGTGAATTATACAAGCTAGGTAAGGACAATGTCTTAAGGAGATGTGTGCGGGAAGACAAATTTGTCACAATATTAGATAAAGCACTCTCAAGAATGATTGGAGGACACTTTGCTCTGGGAAAATTACAGCTCACAAGGTGCTTCAAGTAGGACTATGGTGGCCTACATTATTCGGGGATGCTATGGAGTTTGTAAAAGATGCAAAGAGTGTCAACCACTTGCTATTCCACAACAAAGAGACAGGATGCAACTTACCCCCCTGTGATTGTAAGAATCTTTTGAGAAATAGGGAATTGATTTTGTTGGACCCATTAGTCTAGTTGCACATCCATCATGTGATCGTGGCCACAGACTATTTCACGAAATGGGCAGAAGAAAAAGTCTCTAAGCGAGTTGATGCACAAAAGATGGCTAAGTTCTTATATGAACAAATCATTTCAAGAATCCGTTGCCCATTGGAATTAGTGAGTGATCGCGGTTCACATTTCATTAATGAGGTGATTGATCACTTACTTGCTGGATTCCTTGTAGTCCACCGGAAGTCATCCCCTTATTATCCATAAGCAAATGGTCAAGCGGAGAGTACAAATAAGATTTTGTGTACTATCTTGACAAAAACTTTAGAAGCAAGTCGCACGGATTGGGAACATAAGCTAACTGCAGCTCTATGGGCATATTGAACTTCGTATAAGGTAGCGATGGGATATACTCCCTTCCATCTAGCTTATGGCATTGAGGCTATAATGCCTATGGACTACTTAGTTCCAAGCCTGCAAATTGCGGTGCAAGAACGATTAACAAAGAATGCATTAGCTGAAAGGTTGGTTGACTTAGAGAAACTTGATGAAACCCAACTAATTGCATCACATGGTCTTATGGTTGAAAATTTGTGAAGGAAGCGTTGGTTTGACAATAACCTATCCAACTTGTAAAAAAGAAAATACCCAAAAATGAGTAAATGCTCACATGAGGTGAAGAGTTGAAAATGTACAAGGTTTATTAGTAAAAAACTATGTGCAATATTAAGAATATGAGATATTTTGGGTATAATGATTTTATTATGACACATATGTAAGGAAGGGGAGTCCCTTAAATGCTCACATAAGATGAAGAGTTGAAAATGTACAAGGTTTATTAGTAAAAAACTATGAGCAATATTAAAATGATTCCATTATGACACATATGTAAGGAAGGGGAGTTCTTTAAAGGAGGTGCATATTTCACATAAGATGAAGAGTTGAAAATGTACAAGGTTTATTAGTAAAAAACTATGAGCAATATTAAAATGATTCCATTATGACACATATGTAAGGAAGGGGAGTTCTTTAAAGGAGGTGCATATTTCACATAAGATGAAGAGTTGAAAATGTACAAGGTTTATTAGTAAAAAAACTATGAGCAATATTAAAATGATTCCATTATGATACATATGTAAGGAAGGGGAGTTCTTTAAAGGAGGTGCATATTTCACATGCTTGAATGAGTTTTAAACTCATAAAAATTGAGATATTTCATCTCTCCTCTCTCCTCATTCAAGTCTAGTTCCAAAAAGTTAGCTTAACTGACCTAAAAATGGTCAAATATTGACCAAACTGATTTAGAAAATTCTAGAATCAGTTTGTTTGGTTAGGAGCTCAATTTTTCCTATAAATAGAAGCCTCCCCCTTGTTGAAAAATATATAGTGTTTATGCATCGTTACTCTACTCCACCTAAGCCAGAAACTGTGAATTCATTTAATAATTCACTAGTTTTTGGAGCTTTCCTCTTTCTTCAATCCCCATTAGTGGCTCCATCAACATACTTAACCAATTGATTGGTTGGGGGCCTCTACCGTGAACAAAGAATCAAGCAATTTGGAAGGTAATTAGTGAATATTGATCTTTTCTATAATTTCTCAATGTTTCTCTCTTCTCAACCCCTCTCAAGCTTGAGAAGCTTAATTGGTATGGTTTTTTTAAATGCTATTAAAGTTAATTGGTGAATAGTAGTGAAGAGTTACATAATTTAATAAATGCTATTGAAGTTAATTTTCATTTATGTTTAAATTTTAATGGTTTTTATGTAATTTCTCTCTCTCACTCAAGAAATGGTCATACTCATGACCCATTCTCAATCCAAATCAAGCTTTCCATAAAGCTTTTCCTTAACCCAAGATTAAGCTATGCTTGAGGCCAAATTAATGGCTTTTTTCTATACTTTTAGTTTATGCATATTGATGATTCAATCCATTATAGTTTAATGATCCAATTAGAGATCATTTTAATTATTTTCCTTAATGATAAGCTTTATCCCTTAGAAAAATTGAGATTTATCAGTCATAGCAGCGGAGCTATGGCAAAATTTTTATAAAAATTATGCATAAAATAATTTCATTCAAAGCATAAAAAGAGGACTTCCTACCATATTCTAGGAATTATCATCCTAGATTAATTGAAAGAATTTCATTATAATCATGGAGAAATTGAATTTTAATCATGCATAAAGAATAAGTTTTTATATCAAAAGTGTTATTTTTACCATTTTTATTTCATGCATAGAAGTATGCATAATGCTTAAATTTTTATATCAAAAGTGTTACTTTTATTATTTTTATTTTCATGCATAGAAGTATGCATAATGGATAAATTTTTATATTAAAAGTGTTATTTTTATTTCATGCATAGAAGTATGCATAAAGGATAAATTTTTATATCAAAAGTGTTACTTTTATCATTTTTATTTCATGCATAGAAGTATACATAATGGATAAATTTTTATATCAAAAGTGTTACTTTTATCAAATTTGAATTTCATGCATAGAGGTATGCATAAAAACTTGATTATTTTATTGTAAGGGTGTTACTTTTATCATATTGGATTTCATGCATAGAGGTATGCATAAAAGACATTCTTTTTATACTAAAAGTGTGATTTTCCTCATAAATGGATTTTATGCATAACTTAGATGCATAAGAGAAATTCTTTTATTCTAAAAGTGTAATTCCTACTAAATTGAATTTATGCATAAGAAGATGCATAAAAAAATTGATTTTTAATTCAAAAAGTGTCATTCTCATCTAAATTGAATTTATGCATAGGAAGATGCATAAAAGATTGAATTTTAATTCAAAAGTGTCATTTTCATTTAAAATGAATTTATGCATAGGAAGATGCATAAAAGATTGATTTTACTTCGGAAGTATTAATCTCCTTAAATAGAATTTATGGATAAGTAAATGTGTAAAGAAATCTTATATCAAATATAAGAATTCTCTTGTATTCTATAAATAGATATGAGATGTGATAGGATGTGATAAGAGGTGTATAAGAGGTGATAAGATGAATTAAGATGTGATAGGATGTGATAAGAGGTGTATAAGAGGTGATAAGAGGTGATAAGATGAATTAAGATGTGATAAGATGTGTATGGGATGAGGTAAGAAGTGTATGTGATAGGATAAGATGTATATGGGTTGTGATAGGGCAAGAATGGATGTGATGTAAAAGATTAGATGTGAAGGCATATGGGGTTATATGAATGGGAATGTGGAAATGGATGTATGTATATGGGTGTGTGGATGTGGAGATGGGAGTATGGATGTATGAATGTGAAAATAGATGTATACATGAAGATGTATATGCATAGATGTGAATGTGGATGTATAGATGTGAATGGGAATGTGGATGTGAATGTGGATGTAGATGTGGATGTATAGATGTGAATGGGAATGTGGATGTGAATGTGGATGTAGATGTGGATGAATAGATGTGAATGGGAATGTGGATGTGGATGTATGTATGTATGTATGTATGTATGTGAATGTATAGATGTGAATGGGAATGTGGATGTGGATGTATGTGAATGTGGATGTATAGATGTGAATGGGAATGTGGATGTGGATGTATGTATGTATGTGGATGTGGATGTATGAATGAGGACGTGATAATGAATGTATGCATGTGGATGTGGATATGGATGTGTATGTATGAATGCGGATATGGATGTGGATATGGATGTGTATGTATGAATGTGGATATGGGATGTGGATGTATAAATGAGGATGTGAAAATGGAGATAAGCATGTAGATGTGGATGTATGGATGTGAATGTGGATGTGGATGTGGATGTATGGATGTGGATATGGATGTGAATATATGATATGTGATGTGAAGGAATCTGAAGTGAAGAGATGGAAAATGATGTGATTGGATGAGTACACATATAAATGAAATGTGGAATAAGTAATGTGGATTGTATGAGGGATAATGTGGAAAAATGAGAGTTAATATAGAAATTGTATTTGTAAACTGTTGTAAATGCTGTTTGTAAATGGCTGTTTTATGTCAAGAATGCTGGGAAAGCATTTTGACCGTCTTGTGATTAAGGCCGTGGAGACCTATCTGATAAAGTTGCAACTGCTGACGGAGAGTCAATGGAGGACGTCTCGCGTAGCAAGGTCGGCCGAGGTCTTGACCAGCCTCGGTTCGATTAAAATGGTGAGCTTCCGGTACGGTGGATGAGGGACCAAGGAAGCGGCCTATGAGTGAAGCGCTAGGTCACCTGCGAAGGATCCTAGAGGGTGCTGACCATACGGTGCTCGGGCTCTGGGTCGCCCAGGATACCCACGCGTGCGTCGAGGAAGATATTGGAACAAGGAGTAAGAGTTGTTTTCTGGAACCGGGCATGGATCTGGTTGACTGACCTTGCTGGTCCTCAACAGATGAGTCCATGGCTCTTTTATATGGATCTGTTGGTTGATCTTGCTGATCTTCAACGAGAGTCCATCTTGATAAGTGATTATATTGTTGAGTATTATGGGCTAGGAACTATTGAAACGGCCCCTGTGTGGACAGGTGGTGAGCGTTCTAGTTGCCCATGATGCCATAGATACTCTGATGAAGGAATGATGGGAAATTATGAATCAACTGGATAAATTGGGAGATTGTGATCAGTGGTACTATGGTTTCATTAAAGGATTATTTTAAAGTTAGCTGATGCTAATAAAAAGGCAATTTTCATATTGGGTGTGTAAGTGGTGTGGCTAGTTTTATGTTTGCATGAAATTCCGGCTAGGGGGCCTTGGAACTCTTTTCCTTGGTACCCGGGACAAAACCTAACCAAATTCCAAATTGGATCCCATCACTACAGTGGTTGGGCGGTTGGCTAACCCATGGGATCGGATGGGGTTAGGCTGGACTGATGGATCCGTAAATCGAGACTCAATTTCTGTTATTACGATAGATAAAGTAAATCCCGGATAGTAATTGTTCTATGGATAGGAATCAACGGCTGTGCCTCCTTGGTGGGGAAAAAAGCGTTGATCCCAATGATCCAAGTGCAAGTTTCTTCCTTGATCTGACCAAGTATCTTTATAGATGCAGTCGGATCTGTTTGATCAGTAAGGGTTTTGACTACGTTAGAGTAAAAATTATCCTGGTGGAATCGCCCGTGCTTTCCAGATAAGGGAAGTTTTTCCGGGTCTGGTTTTGGAAAAACCGACGGATTAGTCTTTTGTCCGGATATCCGTGGACGAGGCCCCGAGTGTGAGACCCCTACCCGCGCATGATGTGTTACTTCCGCTGCCAGTATCCTGAATCCGTTGCTCGGTGGGAACAGGGATCTCACAGTTGGTATCAGAGCATTTGGTTAATAAAGATCAACTGAGAAGACAAATATGTCAAAAATTTATGTAGAAACACAAAAAGGTTGTAATTGTGTGATATAATTCATACAATTTGATATTCAAACTGAAATTCGTAATTTGGTAATTAGGTCTTCAGATAGAAGTACCGCAATTATATAGAATCCCTGAATTGCTTGAGGCCTAGACATGATGGTATTTACCTTATAATTCCAAGAGCCACGACTACCCGTATATACCGAGAGTATACTGCAGCTCTTTACTGACAGTATATACGAGTAAATCTAAGACTTGAAATTATAAGCGTTAATGCTATCCAGATGATGAATTCGAATGTGGTTGATATGATTTTTAATTCTGTTTGAGAATTGATGGATTGAATTGGATTCTGATTGAAAATTCTAATTGAAAAATGATGATTTCTAAAATTAGTTGAAATATAAAAATCTGAACAAAACCACAATGAGGATGAATGGGACGAGTCCCAGTGATGATATTCATAACTGGAATGATGATAATGAATTCAGCAAATCACTATGAGATTAGTGGGTTGTGCTGTCAAATTATTACTGTTAACACTTGATCAGTAGATCAAGTTAAGGGATGACAAATTGAGAACTTGCTTGACTGAAATTCCCGTGGAGGAATGTTCAGAAGGAAATTTTTCGGTCTAATGGACCATTATCATGTTAAAGATATGAATGATAGATCTGAATATTAATGATGAGTTCTATATAAGGGATATTTATCCCAGTGTTCTGTTGGGTTGACCAGAATATAAGGAACCCCAAAATAAAATTGGATGTTAAGAAAAAGAGTTGTCCTCTACCTTGCGAGATGAGGACATCTCGCACTTTTTAAGTGGGGTAGAATGTAAGATTCCTCCCCAGCCTTCGAGGTATACAGGAGTAAGAATCTCCCTTTCTGATCTTATAATTATTCCCTCTCTAAAATAAAAGAAAGTTCTGTTTAACAAAGGAAGACCCTTTTCCTAGAATACTTCTCAAGAGTCCCACCTGTTTTAAGGATTCAGAACAATGAGTTCAGAAGTGAGAATCGATGTTTTGGATATCAAGGTTTTGGTCTTCATTCGAGTACGGCCCAAAAGAAGTTCTTTATCTCTTGGGGAGTATATGAAGTTATCCCCCAGATATTGTGAGCCTTATATCTGAATTCAATGAAAGTAGGTGACTTAGCCTACAAGCTTCTTTTATCTCTTCATCTCAAAATTCTTAATGCCTTCTATAGAAAAATGTGTCAAACCCAAATCATGGAAAGACGGTAAAACTTCAGTGGCAAGTTACCGTTGGCTTCTAAGCTACGCTAGCTCCTTCCTTTATATAAGTCGTAACTTTTACTTGTCGTTCACAGTAATCTTACTTCCCTTGATCTCCTTTCTTTCTTAATCTCTTTCATGGCTTGGCAACAAGAACTAGTTTTATCCATAATGATTCCTCACCTTCAAGACGCAAGTGAATCTGTGAAGAAGGATTTTATAGAGCAGTATGAGCGCTCACTTTTCCCTCACTTGGGAACTTCTGTAGCGCAAACCAAATGGCGGACCTATTAAAACATAACTAGGGTAACACCCTGGGGTCAGCAGCACTTTCGTAACAATGTCCGCTTGGCCATGGTTATTGAAGCTTTGGGTTTGGGTCCCCGATACTACTGTGTCATGAGATCAAGGCATCTTGGGTTTTCTGAGCGGGTCTTCTTACTGGCATGTTTTCTTCCTCATGAGAAGATATGCCTTTATCCCGTTTTTGGCTTGCCTCTCAGAGGTCCTTTTGTTAGATCACCTCATACCACTGAGATAGGTGCAGCAATAACCAACAGAATTATTCCCATAGATGAGTTACCTTATACTTGTGCAGCTTGTGAGGATTGCTTTTGTGATCATATGATGGACGGGCTTATGGAAGTGTAAAGAGTTCTTCTATCTTTACTGTATAAGTTCTGAGAATGAATAAAGTTTAAATCTTGTTCTTATTTTGAATCTTGCTCTCTTTAAGACGTTTCTTGGTGGTTAATCTTGATTAAAATTTTTCTCTAAGTCTCATATTCGTGCATCTTGCGAAATTATCCCAGTTTGCGAGATGAGGACATCTCGCATTTTTTAAGTAGGGTAGAATGTAAGATTCCTCCCCCACCCCCTTTTTGATGTCTAGTATCTTTCCCTGTAATCAATCCCTCTTCAGAAATATAAAGACCTTGTTTCCATCTGTTTTAGCCTAGAGAGAGAAAAATATTCTAGAAAGAGAATATTCAGATTTTGAATATTTTTGGATAGAAAAATATCTCTTCTAATTCAGATGAGTTCCCCTGAAACAGAAATTCAAAAAGAATTTTCCAATGTGCAATTAGAATTAATTGAAAATAGGTATAAAGAACCTTAGCCTAAGGGTCTAGATTTTCAGAAATCTTTAGACTATGGTCCAATTAAGGTTCCTATGGACCAATAGCATCAATCCATGTGTAGGGAGGAGATAAATCCAACTTGTAAAAAAGAAAATACCCAAAAATGAGTAAATCCTCACATGAGGTGAAGAGTTGAAAATGTACAAGGTTTATTAGTAAAAAACTATGTGCAATATTAAAAATATGAGATATTTTGGGTATAATGATTTTATTATGACACATATGTAAGGAAGGGGAGTCCCTTAAATGCTCACATAAGATGAAGAGTTGAAAATGTACAAGGTTTATTAGTAAAAAACTATGAGCAATATTAGAATGATTCCATTATGACACATATGTAAGGAAGGGGTGTTCTTTAAAGGAGGTGCATATTTCACATAAGATGAAGAGTTGAAAATGTACAAGGTTTATTAGTAAAAAACTATGAGCAATATTAAAATGATTCCATTATGACACATATGTAAGGAAGGGGAGTTCTTTAAAGGAGGTGCATATTTCACATAAGATGAAGAGTTGAAAATGTACAAGGTTTATTAGTAAAAAAACTATGAGCAATATTAAAATGATTCCATTATGACACATATGTAAGGAAGGGGAGTTCTTTAAAGGAGGTGCATATTTCACATGCTTGAATGAGTTTTAAACTCATAAAAATTGAGATATTTCATCTCTCCTCTCTCCTCATTCAAGTCTAGTTCCAAAAAGTTAGCTTAACTGACCTAAAAATGGTCAAATATTGACCAAACTGATTTAGAAAATTCTAGAATCAGTTTGTTTGGTTAGGAGCTCAATTTTTCCTATAAATAGAAGCCTCCCCCTTGTTGAAAAATATATAGTGTTTATGCATCGTTACTCTACTCCACCTAAGCCAGAAACTGTGAATTCATTTAATAATTCACTAGTTTTTGGAGCTTCCCTCTTTCTTCAATCCCCATTAGTGGCTCCATCAACATACTTAACCAATTGATTGGTTGGGGGCCTCTACCGTGAACAAAGAATCAAGCAATTTGGAAGGTAATTAGTGAATATTGATCTTTTCTATAATTTCTCAATGTTTCTCTCTTCTCAACCCCTCTCAAGCTTGAGAAGCTTAATTGGTATGGTTTTTTTAAATGCTATTAAAGTTAATTGGTGAATAGTAGTGAAGAGTTACATAATTTAATAAATGCTATTGAAGTTAATTTTCATTTATGTTTAAATTTTAATGGTTTTTATGTAATTTCTCTCTCTCACTCAAGAAATGGTCATACTCATGACCCATTCTCAATCCAAATCAAGCTTTCCATAAAGCTTTTCCTTAACCCAAGATTAAGCTATGCTTGAGGCCAAATTAATGGCTTTTTTCTATATTTTTAGTTTATGCATATTGATGATTCAATCCATTATAGTTTAATGATCCAATTAGAGATCATTTTAATTATTTTCCTTAATGATAAGCTTTATCCCTTAGAAAAATTGAGATTTATCAGTCATAGCAGCGGAGCTATGGCAAAATTTTTATAAAAATTATGCATAAAATAATTTCATTCAAAGCATAAAAAGAGGACTTCCTACCATATTCTAGGAATTATCATCCTAGATTAATTGAAAGAATTTCATTATAATCATGGAGAAATTGAATTTTAATCATGCATAAAGAATAAGTTTTTATATCAAAAGTGTTATTTTTACCATTTTTATTTCATGCATAGAAGTATGCATAATGCTTAAATTTTTATATCAAAAGTGTTACTTTTATTATTTTTATTTTCATGCATAGAAGTATGCATAATGGATAAATTTTTATATTAAAAGTGTTATTTTTATTTCATGCATAGAAGTATGCATAAAGGATAAATTTTTATATCAAAAGTGTTACTTTTATCATTTTTATTTCATGCATAGAAGTATACATAATGGATAAATTTTTATATCAAAAGTGTTACTTTTATCAAATTTGAATTTCATGCATAGAGGTATGCATAAAAAGTTGATTATTTTATTGTAAGGGTGTTACTTTTATCATATTGGATTTCATGCATAGAGGTATGCATAAAAGACATTCTTTTTATACTAAAAGTGTGATTTTCCTCATAAATGGATTTTATGCATAACTTAGATGCATAAGAGAAATTCTTTTATTCTAAAAGTGTAATTCCTACTAAATTGAATTTATGCATAAGAAGATGCATAAAAAAAATTGATTTTTAATTCAAAAAGGGTCATTCTCATCTAAATTGAATTTATGCATAGGAAGATGCATAAAAGATTGAATTTTAATTCAAAAGTGTCATTTTCATTTAAAATGAATTTATGCATAGGAAGATGCATAAAAGATTGATTTTACTTCGGAAGTATTAATCTCCTTAAATAGAATTTATGGATAAGTAAATGTGTAAAGAAATCTTATATCAAATATAAGAATTCTCTTGTATTCTATAAATAGATATGAGATGTGATAGGATGTGATAAGAGGTGTATAAGAGGTGATAAGATGAATTAAGATGTGATAGGATGTGATAAGAGGTGTATAAGAGGTGATAAGATGAATTAAGATGTGATAAGATGTGTATGGGATGAGGTAAGAAGTGTATGTGATAGGATAAGATGTATATGGGTTGTGATAGGGCAAGAATGGATGTGATGTAAAAGATTAGATGTGAAGGCATATGGGGTTATATGAATGGGAATGTGGAAATGGATGTATGTATATGGATGTGTGGATGTGGAGATGGGAGTATGGATGTATGAATGTGAAAATAGATGTATACATGAAGATGTATATGCATAGATGTGAATGTGGATGTAGATGTGGATGTATAGATGTGAATGGGAATGTGGATGTGAATGTGGATGTAGATGTGGATGTATAGATGTGAATGGGAATGTG
Source organism: Cibotium barometz (assembly GCF_041138505.1). Lineage (NCBI taxonomy): Eukaryota > Viridiplantae > Streptophyta > Polypodiopsida > Cyatheales > Cibotiaceae > Cibotium > Cibotium barometz. Next base: position 23,106,287 of record NC_141074.1, on the reverse strand, counting down.
GATGTGAATGTGGATGTAGATGTGGATGAATAGATGTGAATGGGAATGTGGATGTGGATGTATATATGTATGTATGTGGATGTATGTATGTATGTGAATGTATAGATGTGAATGGGAATGTGGATGTGGATGTATGTGAATGTGGATGTAGATGTGGATGTATAGATGTGAATGGGAATGTGGATGTGGATGTATGTATGTATGTGGATGTGGATGTATGAATGAGGACGTGATAATGAATGTATGCATGTGGATGTGGATATGGATGTGTATGTATGAATGCGGATATGGATGTGGATATGGATGTGTATGTATGAATTTGGATATGGGATGTGGATGTATAAATGAGGATGTGAAAATGGAGATAAGCATGTAGATGTGGATGTATGGATGTGAATGTGGATGTGGATGTGGATGTATGGATGTGGATATGGATGTGAATATATGATATGTGATGTGAAGGAATCTGAAGTGAAGAGATGGAAAATGATGTGATTGGATGAGTACACATATAAATGAAATGTGGAATAAGTAATGTGGATTGTATGAGGGATAATGTGGAAAAATGAGAGTTAATATAGAAATTGTATTTGTAAACTGTTGTAAATGCTGTTTGTAAATGGCTGTTTTATGTCAAGAATGCTGGGAAAGCATTTTGACCGTCTTGTGATTAAGGTCGTGGAGACCTATCTGATAAAGTTGCAACTGCTGACGGAGAGTCAATGGAGGACGTCTCGCGTAGCAAGGTCGGCCGAGGTCTTGACCAGCCTCGGTTCGATTAAAATGGTGAGCTTCCGGTACGGTGGATGAGGGACCAAGGAAGCGGCCTATGAGTGAAGCGCTAGGTCACCTGCGAAGGATCCTAGAGGGTGCTGACCATACGGTGCTCGGGCTCTGGGTCGCCCAGGATACCCACGCGTGCGTCGAGGAAGATATTGGAACAAGGAGTAAGAGTTGTTTTCTGGAACCGGGCATGGATCTGGTTGACTGACCTTGCTGGTCCTTAACAGATGAGTCCATGGCTCTTTTATATGGATCTGTTGGTTGATCTTGCTGATCTTCAACGAGAGTCCATCTTGATAAGTGATTATATTGTTGAGTATTATGGGCTAGGAACTATTGAAACGGCCCCTGTGTGGACAGGTGGTGAGCGTTCTAGTTGCCCATGATGCCATAGATACTCTGATGAAGGAATGATGGGAAATTATGAATCAACTGGATAAATTGGGAGATTGTGATCAGTGGTACTATGGTTTCATTAAAGGATTATTTTAAAGTTAGCTGATGCTAATAAAAAGGCAATTTTCATATTGGGTGTGTAAGTGGTGTGGCTAGTTTTATGTTTGCATGAAATTCCGGCTAGGGGGCCTTGGAACTCTTTTCCTTGGTACCCGGGACAAAACCTAACCAAATTCCAAATTGGATCCCATCACTACAGTGGTTGGGCGGTTGGCTAACCCATGGGATCGGATGGGGTTAGGCTGGACTGATGGATCCGTAAATCGAGACTCAATTTCTGTTATTACGATAGATAAAGTAAATCCCGGATAGTAATTGTTCTATGGATAGGAATCAACGGCTGTGCCTCCTTGGTGGGGAAAAAAGCGTTGATCCCAATGATCCAAGTGCAAGTTTCTTCCTTGATCTGACCAAGTATCTTTATAGATGCAGTCGGATCTGTTTGATCAGTAAGGGTTTTGACTACATTAGAGTAAAAATTATCCTGGTGGAATCGCCCGTGCTTTCCAGATAAGGGAAGTTTTTCCGGGTCTGGTTTTGGAAAAACCGACGGATTAGTCTTTTGTCCGGATATCCGTGGACGAGGCCCCGAGTGTGAGACCCCTACCCGCGCATGATGTGTTACTTCCGCTGCCAGTATCCTGAATCTGTTGCTCGGTGGGAACAGGGATCTCACAGTTGGTATCAGAGCATTTGGTTAATAAAGATTAATTGAGAAGACAAATATGTCAAAAATTTATGTAGAAACACAAAAAGGTTGTAATTGTGTGATATAATTCATACAATTTGATATTCAAACTGAAATTCGTAAATTGGTAATTAGGTCTTCAGATAGAAGTACCGCAATTATATAGAATCCCTGACTTGCTTGAGGCCTAGACATGATGGTATTTACCTTATAATTCCAAGAGCCACGACTACCCGTATATACCGAGAGTATACTGCAGCTCTTTACTGACAGTATATACGAGTAAATCTAAGACTTGAAATTATAAGCGTTAATGCTATCCAGATGATGAATTCGAATGTGGTTGATATGATTTTTAATTCTGTTTGAGAATTGATTAATTGAATTGGATTCTGATTGAAAATTCTAATTGAAAAATGATGATTTCTAAAATTAGTTGAAATATAAAAATCTGAACAAAACCACAATGAGGATGAATGGGACGAGTCCCAGTGATGATATTCATAACTGGAATGATGATAATGAATTCAGCAAATCACTATGAGATTAGTGGGTTGTGCTGTCAAATTATTACTGTTAACACTTGATCAGTAGATCAAGTTAAGGGATGACAAATTGAGAACTTGCTTGACTGAAATTCCCGTGGAGGAATGTTCAGAAGGAAATTTTTCGGTCTAATGGACCATTATCATGTTAAAGATATGAATGATAGATCTGAATATTAATGATGAGTTCTATATAAGGGATATTTATCCCAGTGTTCTGTTGGGTTGACCAGAATATAAGGAACCCCAAAATAAAATTGGATGTTAAGAAAAAGAGTTGTCCTCTATCTTGCGAGATGAGGACATCTCGCACTTTTTAAGTGGGGTAGAATGTAAGATTCCTCCCCAGCCTTCGAGGTATACAGGAGTAAGAATCTCCCTTTCTGATCTTATAATTATTCCCTCTCTAAAATAAAAGAAAGTTCTGTTTAACAAAGGAAGACCCTTTTCCTAGAATACTTCTCAAGAGTCCCACCTGTTTTAAGGATTCAGAACAATGAGTTCAGAAGTGAGAATCGATGTTTTGGATATCAAGGTTTTGGTCTTCATTCGAGTACGGCCCAAAAGAAGTTCTTTATCTCTTGGGGAGTATATGAAGTTATCCCCCAGATATTGTGAGCCTTATATCTGAATTCAATGAAAGTAGGTGACTTAGCCTACAAGCTTCTTTTATCTCTTCATCTCAAAATTCTTAATGCCTTCTATAGAAAAATGTGTCAAACCCAAATCATGGAAAGACGGTAAAACTTCAGTGGCAAGTTACCGTTGGCTTCTAAGCTACGCTAGCTCCTTCCTTTATATAAGTCGTAACTTTTACTTGTCGTTCACAGTAATCTTACTTCCATTGATCTCCTTTCTTTCTTAATCTCCTTCATGGCTTGGCAACAAGAACTAGTTTTATCCATAATGATTCCTCACCTTCAAGACGCAAGTGAATCTGTGAAGAAGGATTTTATAGAGCAGTATGAGCGCTCACTTTTCCCTCACTTGGGAACTTCTGTAGCGCAAACCAAATGGCGGACCTATTAAAACATAACTAGGGTAACACCCTGGGGTCAGCAGCACTTTCGTAACAATGTCCGCTTGGCCATGGTTATTGAAGCTTTGGGTTTGGGTCCCCGATACTACTGTGTCATGAGATCAAGGCATCTTGGGTTTTCTGAGCGGGTCTTCTTACTGGCATGTTTTCTTCCTCATGAGAAGATATGCCTTTATCCCGTTTTTGGCTTGCCTCTCAGAGGTCCTTTTGTTAGATCACCTCATACCACTGAGATAGGTGCAGCAATAACCAACAGAATTATTCCCATAGATGAGTTACCTTATACTTGTGCAGCTTGTGAGGATTGCTTTTGTGATCATATGATGGACGGGCTTATGGAAGTGTAAAGAGTTCTTCTATCTTTACTGTATAAGTTCTGAGAATGAATAAAGTTTAAATCTTGTTCTTATTTTGAATCTTGCTCTCTTTAAGACGTTTCTTGGTGGTTAATCTTGATTAAAATTTTTCTCTAAGTCTCATATTCGTGCATCTTGCGAAATTATCCCAGTTTGCGAGATGAGGACATCTCGCATTTTTTAAGTAGGGTAGAATGTAAGATTCCTCCCCCACCCCCTTTTTGATGTCTAGTATCTTTCCCTGTAATCAATCCCTCTTCAGAAATATAAAGACCTTGTTTCTATCTGTTTTAGCCTAGAGAGAGAAAAATATTCTAGAAAGAGAATATTCAGATTTTGAATATTTTTGGATAGAAAAATATCTCTTCTAATTCAGATGAGTTCCCCTGAAACAGAAATTCAAAAAGAATTTTCCAATGTGCAATTAGAATTAATTGAAAATAGGTATAAAGAACCTTAGCCTAAGGGTCTAGATTTTCAGAAATCTTTAGACTATGGTCCAATTAAGGTTCCTATGGACCAATAGCATCAATCCATGTGTAGGGAGGAGATAAATCCAACTTGTAAAAAAGAAAATACCCAAAAATGAGTAAATCCTCACATGAGGTGAAGAGTTGAAAATGTACAAGGTTTATTAGTAAAAAACTATGTGCAATATTAAAAATATGAGATATTTTGGGTATAATGATTTTATTATGACAAATATATAAGGAAGGGGAGTCCCTTAAATGCTCACATAAGATGAAGAGTTGAAAATGTACAAGGTTTATTAGTAAAAAACTATGAGCAATATTAAAATGATTCCATTATGACACATATGTAAGGAAGGGGAGTTCTTTAAAGGAGGTGCATATTTCACATAAGATGAAGAGTTGAAAATGTACAAGGTTTATTAGTAAAAAACTATGAGCAATATTAAAATGATTCCATTATGACACATATGTAAGGAAGGGGAGTTCTTTAAAGGAGGTGCATATTTCACATAAGATGAAGAGTTGAAAATGTACAAGGTTTATTAGTAAAAAAACTATGAGCAATATTAAAATGATTCCATTATGACACATATGTAAGGAAGGGGAGTTCTTTAAAGGAGGTGCATATTTCACATGCTTGAATGAGTTTTAAACTCATAAAAATTGAGATATTTCATCTCTCCTCTCTCCTCATTCAAGTCTAGTTCCAAAAAGTTAGCTTAACTGACCTAAAAATGGTCAAATATTGACCAAACTGATTTAGAAAATTCTAGAATCAGTTTGTTTGGTCAGGAGCTCAATTTTTCCTATAAATAGAAGCCTCCCCCTTGTTGAAAAATATATAGTGTTTATGCATCGTTACTCTACTCCACCTAAGCCAGAAACTGTGAATTCATTTAATAATTCACTAGTTTTTGGAGCTTCCCTCTTTCTTCAATCCCCATTAGTGGCTCCATCAACATACTTAACCAATTGATTGGTTGGGGGCCTCTACCGTGAACAAAGAATCAAGCAATTTGGAAGGTAATTAGTGAATATTGATCTTTTCTATAATTTCTCAATGTTTCTCTCTTCTCAACCCCTCTCAAGCTTGAGAAGCTTAATTGGTATGGTTTTTTTAAATGCTATTAAAGTTAATTGGTGAATAGTAGTGAAGAGTTACATAATTTAATAAATGCTATTGAAGTTAATTTTCATTTATGTTTAAATTTTAATGGTTTTTATGTAATTTCTCTCTCTCACTCAAGAAATGGTCATACTCATGACCCATTCTCAATCCAAATCAAGCTTTCCATAAAGCTTTTCCTTAACCCAAGATTAAGCTATGCTTGAGGCCAAATTAATGGCTTTTTTCTATATTTTTAGTTTATGCGTATTGATGATTCAATCCATTATAGTTTAATGATCCAATTAGAGATCATTTTAATTATTTTCCTTAATGATAAGCTTTATCCCTTAGAAAAATTGAGATTTATCAGTCATAGCAGCGGAGCTATGGCAAAATTTTTATAAAAATTATGCATAAAATAATTTCATTCAAAGCATAAAAAGAGGACTTCCTACCATATTCTAGGAATTATCATCCTAGATTAATTGAAAGAATTTCATTATAATCATGGAGAAATTAAATTTTAATCATGCATAAAGGATAAGTTTTTATATCAAAAGTGTTATTTTTACCATTTTTATTTCATGCATAGAAGTATGCATAATGCTTAAATTTTTATGTCAAAAGTGTTACTTTTATTATTTTTATTTTCATGCATAGAAGTATGCATAATGGATAAATTTTTATATTAAAAGTGTTATTTTTATTTCATGCATAGAAGTATGCATAAAGGATAAATTTTTATATCAAAAGTGTTACTTTTATCATTTTTATTTCATGCATAGAAGTATACATAATGGATAAATTTTTATATCAAAAGTGTTACTTTTATCAAATTTGAATTTCATGCATAGAGGTATGCATAAAAAGTTGATTATTTTATTGTAAGGGTGTTACTTTTATCATATTGGATTTCATGCATAGAGGTATGCATAAAAGACATTCTTTTTATACTAAAAGTGTGATTTTTCTCATAAATGGATTTTATGCATAACTTAGATGCATAAGAGAAATTCTTTTATTCTAAAAGTGTAATTCCTACTAAATTGAATTTATGCATAAGAAGATGCATAAAAAAATTAATTTTTCATTCAAAAAGTGTCATTCTCATCTAAATTGAATTTATGCATAGGAAGATGCATAAAAGATTGAATTTTAATTCAAAAGTGTCATTTTTATTTAAAATGAATTTATGCATAGGAAGATACATAAAAGATTGATTTTACTTCGGAAGTATTAATCTCCTTAAATAGAATTTATGGATAAGTAAATGTGTAAAGAAATCTTATATCAAATATAAGAATTCTCTTGTATTCTATAAATAGATATGAGATGTGATAGGATGTGATAAGAGGTGTATAAGAGGTGATAAGATGAATTAAGATGTGATAGGATGTGATAAGAGGTGTATAAGAGGTGATAAGATGAATTAAGATGTGATAAGATGTGTATGGGATGAGGTAAGAAGTGTATGTGATAGGATAAGATGTATATGGGTTGTGATAGGGCAAGAATGGATGTGATGTAAAAGATTAGATGTGAAGGCATATGGGGTTATATGAATGGGAATGTGGAAATGGATGTATGTATATGGATGTGTGGATGTGGAGATGGGAGTATGGATGTATGAATGTGAAAATAGATGTATACATGAAGATGTATGCATAGATGTGAATGTGGATGTAGATGTGGATGTATAGATGTGAATGGGAATGTGGATGTGAATGTGGATGTAGATGTGGATGTATAGATGTGAATGGGAATGTGGATGTGAATGTGGATGTAGATGTGGATGAATAGATGTGAATGGGAATGTGGATGTGGATGTATGTATGTATGTATGTGAATGTATGTATGTATGTGAATGTATAGATGTGAATGGGAATGTGGATGTGGATGTATGTGAATGTGGATGTAGATGTGGATGTATAGATGTGAATGGGAATGTGGATGTGGATGTATGTATGTATGTGGATGTGGATGTATGAATGAGGACGTGATAATGAATGTATGCATGTGGATGTGGATATGGATGTGTATGTATGAATGCGGATATGGATGTGGATATGGATGTGTATGTATGAATGTGGATATGGGATGTGGATGTATAAATGAGGATGTGAAAATGGAGATAAGCATGTAGATGTGGATGTATGGATGTGAATGTGGATGTGGATGTGGATGTATGGATGTGGATATGGATGTGAATATATGATATGTGATGTGAAGGAATCTGAAGTGAAGAGATGGAAAATGATGTGATTGGATGAGTACACATATAAATGAAATGTGGAATAAGTAATGTGGATTGTATGAGGGATAATGTGGAAAAATGAGAGTTAATATAGAAATTGTATTTGTAAACTGTTGTAAATGCTGTTTGTAAATGGCTGTTTTATGTCAAGAATGCTGGGAAAGCATTTTGACCGTCTTGTGATTAAGGTCGTGGAGACCTATCTGATAAAGTTGCAACTGCTGACGGAGAGTCAATGGAGGACGTCTCGCGTAGCAAGGTCGGCCGAGGTCTTGACCAGCCTCGGTTCGATTAAAATGGTGAGCTTCCGGTACGGTGGATGAGGGACCAAGGAAGCGGCCTATGAGTGAAGCGCTAGGTCACCTGCGAAGGATCCTAGAGGGTGCTGACCATACGGTGCTCGGGCTCTGGGTCGCCCAGGATACCCACGCGTGCGTCGAGGAAGATATTGGAACAAGGAGTAAGAGTTGTTTTCTGGAACCGGGCATGGATCTGGTTGACTGACCTTGCTGGTCCTCAACAGATGAGTCCATGGCTCTTTTATATGGATCTGTTGGTTGATCTTGCTGATCTTCAACGAGAGTCCATCTTGATAAGTGATTATATTGTTGAGTATTATGGGCTAGGAACTATTGAAACGGCCCCTGTGTGGACAGGTGGTGAGCGTTCTAGTTGCCCATGATGCCATAGATACTCTGATGAAGGAATGATGGGAAATTATGAATCAACTGGATAAATTGGGAGATTGTGATCAGTGGTACTATGGTTTCATTAAAGGATTATTTTAAAGTTAGCTGATGCTAATAAAAAGGCAATTTTCATATTGGGTGTGTAAGTGGTGTGGCTAGTTTTATGTTTGCATGAAATTCCGGCTAGGGGGCCTTGGAACTCTTTTCCTTGGTACCCGGGACAAAACCTAACCAAATTCCAAATTGGATCCCATCACTACAGTGGTTGGGCGGTTGGCTAACCCATGGGATCGGATGGGGTTACGCTGGACTGATGGATCCATAAATCGAGACTCAATTTCTGTTATTACAATAGATAAAGTAAATCCCGGATAGTAATTGTTCTATGGATAGGAATCAACGGCTGTGCCTCCTTGGTGGGGAAAAAAGCGTTGATCCCAATGATCCAAGTGCAAGTTTCTTCCTTGATCTGACCAAGTATCTTTATAGATGCAGTCAGATCTGTTTGATCAGTAAGGGTTTTGACTACGTTAGAGTAAAAATTATCCTGGTGGAATCGCCCGTGCTTTCTAGATAAGGGAAGTTTTTCCGGGTCTGGTTTTGGAAAAACCGACGGATTAGTCTTTTGTCCGAATATCCGTGGGTGGACGAGGCCCCGAGTGTGAGACCCCTACCCGCGCATGATGTGTTACTTCCGCTGCCAGTATCCTGAATCCGTTGCTCGGTGGGAACAGGGATCTCACAAAAAAACAAGGGAAAGCAGGCTATGATTGATGGTATGGAAACACCAATGCCAAAGAAAGTAGCTCACGTACTAGAGAAAGCATCAACTCCATAGTCCCTATGCAAAAAACAACCAAAGTCACTAGTAATTCAGCAGTGGGTGCATTAGAATCAACTCCAAGCCCATATATACTGTGATGCAAAAGGAGTAATTGAGGAATCAAGGTAAAAAGTTTGAGCTACAGACAAGGGACAGAGATGGCCTTCCAATGTTAGCGTAGCAATATTGCAAACGAAGCCACTATCCACAAGGCACTCAAAAGCAATGGATTCGAAGGGGTTTACTAGCTGCACAAGGCTATTACCAGAGTAATACAACAATATGGGTGCCAAAATCCCACCCAAAGTTCAGTACTGCAAATACCTTTAGAAACATAGATAGTAAGAGCAACCAAGAACAATTTCCAACTAAATGCTAGGAAAGCACAAAAATTGGCTCCGAGGAAGAAGTCGATTCAACACAGTGAAGAATTTTGCCCGTGAGATAGCAGGGTTCGAAACTCGTGAGGTAGCTAAAACCGTGAGGTGGCTAAAACCGTGAGAACCTTTTCTCTTCTTTTCTCCTTAACTTTGTCCAGCTCTTTTATTTTGGTGGGTGGGTGCAGTTGGTGGTAGTGCTATCTCACGGTTTGCACCTTTTTGCATGTAGACTCATACCTTGTTATTGCACACCGCACTAACACCCTTCTCATGGAATAACACACACACACATTCATTTTAACAAAAAAAAAAGAAAGAAAATGAGGCAATGACCACATTCTCTCACCAGCTAGTATGACTGACTTTCTTATCATTATTACAGATGTCGACCTCCGCTACCTCTGAACCGAAAGTCAAGGAGACTTCGGGAATCACGCAAGCTAGGGCAACTTGGTCACCTATAAGTAGGAAGAAGAGACCATCATGTGGCCCAAAACAAAGCTATTTGGGCCAGACCTACTCTCAGTGCCAGACCATTTCAAGACATACCCAATTGACGAACGAAAAGTGGTCCAATTGACGGCCAAAAGAGTTAAAGATGTTGGTTTAGCCACATCGTACGATGGCCCAGCTAAGGTCAAGGAAATTTATATTGCAGAGCCATGGGAGGAAACCAAGCCTGTTTATATCGCTAAAGACTTGACTCCAGCTGAGAAAAAGGAACTTGTTGCTCTCCTTAAGGAGTTTAAGGTTGTTTCTTCTGAAACAACAAAGAGATGAAGGGCGTAGCATCTGAAGTGGTACATCACACGATCCCAATCATGGAAGGATAAAGGCCAACCAAGCAAAAACCATACCAGATGAATCCTAAATATGCCACAATTATAATAAGCAGGAAGAAGAGACCATCATGTGGCCCAAAACTAAGCTATTTGGGCCAGACCTACTCTCAGTGCCATACCATTTCAAGACATACCCAATTGATGAACGAAAAGCGGTCCAATTGACGGCCAAAAGAGTTAAAGAAGCTGGTTTGTCCACATCGTACAATGGCCTAGCTAAGGTCAAGGAAATTGATATTGCAGAGCCATGGGGGAGGAAACCAAGCCTGTTTATATCGCTAAAGACTTGACTCCAGCTGAGGAAAAGGAACTTGTTGCTCTCCTTAAGGAGTTTAAGGTTGTTTCTTCTGAAACAACAAAGAGATGAGGGGTGTACCATCTGAAGTGGTACATCACACGATCCCAATCATGGAAGGATAAAGGCCAACCAAGCAAAAACCATACCAGATGAATCCTAAATATGCCACAATTATAATAAGCAGGAAGAAGAGACCATCATGTGGCCCAAAACTAAGCTATGGGCCAGACCTACTCTCAGTGCCAGACCATTTCAAGACATACCCAATTGATGAACGAAAAGCGGTCCAATTGACGGCGTCCAAAAGAGTTAAAGAAGTTGGTTTATCCACATCGTACAATGGCCCAGCTAAGGTCAAGGAAACCGATATTGCAGAGCCCTGGGAGGAAACCAAGCCTGTTTATATCGTTAAAGACTTGACTCCAGCTGAGGAAAAGGAACTTGTTGCTCTCCTTAAGGAGTTTAAGGTTGTTTCTTCTGAAACTACAAAGAGATGAAGGGCGTACCATTTGAAGTGGTACAACACACGATTCCAATCATGGAAGGATCAAGGCCAACAAAGCAAAAACCATACCAGATGAATCCTAAATATGCAACAATTATAAGAAGGAATTGACAAACTCATGACTGTTGATTTCATCTATGAGATAGAACACACCGATTGGCTATCACCAATCGTGATAGTGCCAAAGAAGAATGGGAAACTTAGGGTCTGTGTCGATCTAAAAAATGTCATCTATGAGTAGTTGGTGAAGAAGCTTACAACTTCTTAGATGGATTTTCAAGTTACAATCAAGTTTCTATAGCACCCGAGAAGACTAGCATAAAACGGCCTTCAATACAATGTGGGAGACTTTTGCTTACAAAGTTATGCCTTTTGGTCTCACCAATGCCCCAACAACGTTCCAATGATTGATGTGCACAGCCTTGAGAGACTACTTACAAAAGTGGTTGGAGGTATTCATTGATGATCTATGTGCGCACACTCACGATGGTCAGACCATTTGGCTTGCTCAAGAAAGATGTTTGAGTGATGTCGATCGAATTGTATATCCTTAAAACCTTTGAAATGCCAAACACCGTGTGATCGTAGGACACATTGTCATTAAGAACGGTATCTCCACAAAGGAAAGCAAAGTCAAATTGATCTTGGAACTATCCCCACCCACTAATTACAAAGGTGTACAAAGGTTTATGGGCCACATTGGGTATTATCTCCACTTCATAGTATTTTATGCTAGAATTGACAGACCATTATATAGGCTCCTCATTGTCTTTGAATGGAATGAAGAATGCCAAGATGCATATGATAAATTGAAGCCAGCACTAGCCAGTGCACTATTCTGAGACCACCCAACTGGGATCTTATATTCCGTGTACACATTGATGCATCAAACTTTGCTACAGGATGCGTATTGGCACAGCTTGGTGAGTTCAAATTGGACTACCCAGTTTCCTTCGCTAGTCGCCACCACTGAATGATGCAAAGGTGTATTTTATGCTAGAATTGCCAGACCATTATATAGGCTACTCATTGTCTCTGAATGGAATGAAGAATGCCAAGATGCATATGATAGATTGAAGCCAGCACTAGCGCGTGCACTACTCTGAGACCACCCAACTGGGATCTTATATGCCATGTACACATTGATGCATCAAACTTTGCTACAGGATGCGTATTGGCACAGCTTGGTGAGTTCAAATTGGACAACCCAGTTTCCTTCGCTAGTCACCAACTGAATGATGTAAAGGTAAATTATACCACCACAAAACAAGAGGGTTTGGCCATGCTTTATGCTGTCAAGAAGTATCGACATTACCTATTGGCAAAAAAAAAAATGTATTCTTTGTGGACCATCAGGGTTTATATACTTGGTGAATAAGCCTTGCACCATGGGACGAATCACATGCTGGTTGTTATTACTATTGGAATTTGACTTCAAGATCCCGAGTGAGAAAGGGAACACAACATATGTTGGCCGATCATATGTCGAGAATTCCAAATGGGGAACCAACAAATGGTGTTGATGATGACCTCCCAGATGCTTGATTGTTCAAACTAGACACGGTGCTTGAATGGAGTGAAGAAATATTAGATTATCTAGCTTATGGTTTTCTACGAGAACAACCTTTGAACATGGATAAAATGTGTCGGCTTATTAAGCTGACTGCACCTTATCAATTGATTGCTGGTGAATTATACAAGCTAGGTAAGGACAATGTCTTAAGGAGATGTGTGCGGGAAGACAAATTTGTCACAATATTAGATAAAGCACTCTCAAGAATGATTGGAGGACACTTCGCTCTGGGAAAATTACAGCTCACAAGGTGCTTCAAGTAGGACTATGGTGGCCTACATTATTCGGGGATGCTATGGAGTTTGTAAAAGATGCAAAGAGTGTCAACCACTTGCTATTCCACAACAAAGAGACAGGATGCAACTTACCCCCCTGTGATTGTAAGAATCTTTTGAGAAATAGGGAATTGATTTTGTTGGACCCATTAGTCTAGTTGCACATCCATCACAAGTCCGATATGTGATCGTGGCCACAGACTATTTCACGAAATGGGCAGAAGAAAAAGTCTCTAAGCGAGTTGATGCACAAAAGATGGCTAAGTTCTTATATGAACAAATCATTTCAAGATTCCGTTGCCCATTGGAATTAGTGAGTGATCGCGGTTCACATTTCATTAATGAGGTGATTGATCACTTACTTGCTGGATTCCTTGTAGTCCACCGGAAGTCATCCCCTTATTATCCATAAGCAATGTTAAGATTCTAGAAATGGGATTGGTCATGGTGAAGGACATAGATTAAGCATAAGATTAAGGTGGATTAAACCACACTAAGAACTCCATAACTAGAGAGAGAGAGATTGCACACTCAACACTATTCCCTTGTATTGCATATCACAATGAACCATACAATGATATAGGCTCTCAAGCCTTATCCCACTTTACATGTCATCATCCATGTGGCACTCCCTTTTCCACTTCTTTTGGTCAACACTCACACACCATACAATATTACATGTGGCATTCCATCTCACCACAATATCTTGCACTTCTAGAGTGCTTTCCCACATACACACAATATCTTGCACCTCTAGGGTGCTTTCTCACATACACACAACACCACGATTACATCTCTCAACACCCCCTCTTAATCGAGGTGTTCCACAACTCACCCATCATCCATCACCCATATCAATGTAGCATTGCACAACCGCAATCGCTATCTCTCAACACTCCCCCTCAATGATACATTGGAGTGTCAAACATGTGTGCCCGTGTCTACCATCTTAGACACCTAGTCCATTTTGAGTCGACTCATCTCTCACAGCAGCGGAACCACTGAGTCCGATTTGAACATGGAAGTTCGGGTGGGAACCAACCCATGCGCATGCACCTCACACGTGCATCGCTCATGCCGCACACATCACAACAACCATTTCGAGCTTCTCGGTGAGCTCGGGCATGGTTACCCTCATACCATGGATGATTACAAAATTTTTGTTTTGAGCACGCATGCTCGTGGACGATTTGTCCATCATCTGGGTGAAAAAAATAAATAAAGTTACAAAGCCTTTTTGGCCAAAGCCGGGCAGCGGACCCAATGTGTGAACAAGAACCACATACCACATTCTTTTATACATGTGAACAAGGCATACTTCTTGGTGGTGTGAATGTACCCTTTGAGATTTTGGAAAGTTGTGGACCTTAATAAAATATAAAAAAATTACTAAAATTTTAATTCTCTGCAGCACGTTAAATGCGCCTCGTTGAACACTGACACCTCCTCCCTCTCGACTCGCTGGCGAATCTCTGCTACTACACCGACTGGACCTGCTTCTCCCAGCCTTTATGCAACGGCTGCCCACTGTCAGAGCACGTGGTCTTCGTCTCCGTCCTACTGCTCCAAGCTTCAACTGCATCTCCAACCGTGCAGCCTCTTTGGGGGCTGCTTCATGGCTCTTCCACGACTATCGCCATAGCTTCCATGCTTGGCCATACTTTCTTCTCTGTCTTTTATAGTAGGCGACAATCACCATCAGTTGTATGCGATCTTCTCTTACGTGCTTTCTTCATTCAATATTGCATTGCTAGACACACGAACCACTCTCGTCTCCTACTCCTTGTGGCCAATGCTGCTACTGCATCCTTGTTTACTGTCGCTTCCCTCTCGTCTCCTACTCCTTTCTATGCCATTTTCAAGGCTCTTAATAGCTTTGCTGCTTTTCTCAGATGCCAAATAATTTTGGCCACAAGCCTTTCTTTGCCTTCTATTTTGCTACCTGCATAGGCTCATTCCAATTTGTCTCATATGTCTTGCTTGAATCTCTTTCAAGCCCTTCTTTCCAAGGTTCCAACAGCCATTGCTATGACCATTGTGAGCTCCCAAATGAACTCCATAACCTTGCATGCTCTCCCATTGCTACGTTGCCTCTCCAAGACCTCCAAGTTGAGGTCTTCCATGACCATTGACATGGCCTTCATGGCCTCCAAATCAGCATGCTTTTCCTTCAATGCATGCATCCATTCAAGGGTGCTTCTCCATTTTGGTTTCTCTCAAGAAACCAAGGTGCAAACCAATGTGAAAACTCCAAAAGCTTCCACCAAACATTTCCCATCTTCTATGAGCAAAACCATGAGCATCACTCTTTCCAATGTGCTCAACCATGGACTTCTTCTAAGCCCATAACCGCTTGTCCCTTCTTAGACAAGCATTGCACCTCTTACACTCTTTGCCCAAATGCAAAGAACCATGGGATCCACAAATCCCACACATAGCAACCCTTCTCAAATATGAACATTCTTCCATGCTCAAATACAAAACTTTGAGGCAAAACTTCACAAAACCAACCTTCTTGAGGCATAATCAGCAGCATATCTTCTCTTGGCAGCTTCTCCTTGACGATGATGAAGACTCTATAGCCTTCATAATGCTGAAATCTCCATTTTCAGCTTCCTTGATGATGAGCAAGCTCTCCATGTTGCAAAACTCCATTTGCAACTCTCTTGGGTAGCTTCTATGCAACCTCCTTGTTGCAAATCTCCTCTCAAATCCTCACAAATGCAAATCTCCTCTCAAATCCTCATCACAAATGCAAATCCAAATGATAATATGAGTGTGCATAATTTTTTTCATAATAAACTGAAAATAATGCTTAATCAAACAAACACACAACCAAACTAATATACATAATAATCACCCATGACCAAGAGCCCATTTGGCTCTGATACCATGTTAAGATTCTAGAAATGGGATTGGTCATGGTGAAGGACATAGATTAAGCATGCATAAGATTAAGGTGGATTAAACCACACTAAGAACTCCATAACTAGAGAGAGAGAGAGATTGCACACTCAACACTATTCCCTTGTATTGCATATCACAATGAACCATACAATGATATAGGCTCTCAAGCCTTATCCCACTTTACATGTCATCATCCATGTGGCACTCCCTTTTCCACTTCTTTTGGTCAACACTCACACACCATACAATATTACATGTGGCATTCCATCTCACCACAATATCTTGCACTTCTAGAGTGCTTTCCCACATACACACAATATATTGCACCTCTAGGGTGCTTTCTCACATACACACAACACCACGATTACATCTCTCAACAAGCAAATGGTCAAGCGGAGAGTACAAATAAGATTTTGTGTACTATCTTGACAAAAACTTTAGAAGCAAGTCGCACGGATTGGGAACATAAGCTAACTGCAGCTCTATGGGCATATTGAACTTCGTATAAGGTAGCGACGGGATATACTCCCTTCCATCTAGCTTATGGCATTGAGGCTATAATGCCTATGGACTACTTAGTTCCAAGCCTGCAAATTGCGGTGCAAGAACGATTAACAAAGAATGCATTAGCTGAAAGGTTGGTTGACTTAGAGAAACTTGATGAAACCCAACTAATTGCATCACATGGTCTTATGGTTGAAAAATTGTGAAGGAAGCGTTGGTTTGACAATAACCTGAAACAAAAAGAACTAAAAACAAGGGACCTCGTCCTCATGTCGGAAGCACTAGAAAAAAACAACTCAAGTATGGAGGATTAGGACCTTTCTAAGTGTCAAAAATCACATGTGCCTCAAAGGTCAGTCATGATTGAAACTATTGATGGTGTGCAAATACAGGGTTACATCAATGAAAGCAAACTTAAAAAGGATTACGAACCACTGACCCAAGAAATGCTCATGCAAGAGCATGTATTAAAACAACGAAATGAGCTAGCCAAGGAAAAATCCAAGCGAGCTCGAGCTCAGGAAGAAGCCAAGGCAAGAGAGGGCAAGGCCAAACAGAGACTCCAAGAGAGAGTATTGCATATGAACATGGCTTCGCTAACCCTCCTTGATGAGGATGACCTGGACATTGAGCCAGCACAACTGTGTGAAAGTCTCTACTACCTAAAATTCATGCAACAAGCATTGCATTAATCTATAGGGGATCAAGTCATAATTTGATCTCTTATGAGACACGAGAACCTCTAGATAAAGTCTTACCTTGAGGTCGACAATGCACAAGTACGAAGTGTGCACTTGTGAATTACCAAAGCTGTGGGATTTCAAAGTGTTAATATTTCCATCAGAAATAATCCCTTTGGTTGGAATGGTGTTTGTTATATAAGCCTGTAGGATCTATGGAGGAAGAAATCATCCTTGGACGATCCCAGATTTGCACCAGTAATTGTGATATCCAATGGAAAAAGAGAGCTGCATAACTTGACGAGGGAAATAATATCATTATCGTGTCCTTATGGGGCCAAAAAACAAGGGAAAGCAGGCTATGATTGATGGTATGGAAACACCAATGCCAAAGAAAGTAGCTCACGTACTAGAGAAAGCATCAACTCCATAGTCCCTATGCAAAAAACAACCAAAGTCACTAGTAATTCAGCAGTGGGTGCATTAGAATCAACTCCAAGCCCATATATACTGTGATGCAAAAGGAGTAATTGAGGAATCAAGGTAAAAAGTTTGAGCTACAGACAAGGGACAGAGATGGCCTTCCAATGTTAGCGTAGCAATATTGCAAACGAAGCCACTATCCACAAGGCACTCAAAAGCAATGGATTCGAAGGGGTTTACTAGCTGCACAAGGCTATTACCAGAGTAATACAACAATATGGGTGCCAAAATCCCACCCAAAGTTCAGTACTGCAAATACCTTTAGAAACATAGATAGTAAGAGCAACCAAGAACAATTTCCAACTAAATGCTAGGAAAGCACAAAAATTGGCTCCGAGGAAGAAGTCGATTCAACACAGTGAAGAATTTTGCCCGTGAGATAGCAGGGTTCGAAACTCGTGAGGTAGCTAAAACCGTGAGGTGGCTAAAGCCGTGAGAACCTTTTCTCTTCTTTTCTCCTTAACTTTGTCCAGCTCTTTTATTTTGGTGGGTGGGTGCAGTTGGCGGTAGTGCTATCTCACGGTTTGCACCTTTTTGCATGTAGACTCATACCTTGTTATTGCACACCGCACTAACACCCTTCTCATGGAATAACACACACACACATTCATTTTAACAAAAAAAAAAGAAAGAAAAAGAGGCAATGACCACATTCTCTCACCAGTTAGTATGACTGACTTTCTTATCATTATTACAGATGTCGACCTCCGCTACCTCTGAACCGAAAGTCAAGGAGACTTTGGGAGTCACGCAAGCTAGGGCAACTTGGTCACCTATAAGCAGGAAGAAGAGACCATCATGTGGCCCAAAACTAAGCTATTTGGGCCAGACCTACTCTCAGTGCCAGACCATTTCAAGACATACCCAATTGACGAACGAAAAGTGGTCCAATTGACGGCCAAAAGAGTTAAAGATGTTGGTTTAGCCACATCGTACGATGGCCCAGCTAAGGTCAAGGAAATTGATATTGCAAAGCCATGGGAGGAAACCAAGCCTGTTTATATCGCTAAAGACTTGACTCTAGCTGAGAAAAAGGAACTTGTTGCTCTCCTTAAGGAGTTTAAGGTTGTTTCTTCTGAAACAACAAAGAGATGAAGGGTGTACCATCTGAAGTGGTACATCACACGGTCCCAATCATGGAAGGATAAAGGCCAATCAAGCAAAAACCATACCAGATGAATCCTAAATATGCCACAATTATAATAAGCATGAAGAAGAGACCATCATGTGGCCCAAAACTAAGCTATTTGGGCCAGACCTACTCTCAGTGCCATACCATTTCAAGACATACCCAATTGATGAACGAAAAGCGGTCCAATTGACGGCCAAAAGAGTTAAAGACGCTGGTTTATCCACATCGTACAATGGCCTAGCTAAGGTCAAGGAAATTGATATTGCAGAGCCATGGGGGAGGAAACCAAGCCTGTTTATATCGCTAAAGACTTGACTCCAGCTGAGGAAAAGGAACTTGTTGCTCTCCTTAAGGAGTTTAAGGTTGTTTCTTTTGAAACAACAAAGAGATGAGGGGTGTACCATCTGAAGTGGTACATCACACGATCCCAATCATGGAAGGATAAAGGCCAACCAAGCAAAAACCATACCAGATGAATCCTAAATATGCCACAATTATAATAAGCAGGAAGAAGAGACCATCATGTGGCCCAAAACTAAGCTATTTGGGCCAGACCTACTCTTAGTGCCAGACCATTTCAAGACATACGCAATTGATGAATGAAACGCGGTCCAATTGACGGCGGCCAAAAGAGTTAAAGAAGCTGGTTTATCCACATCGTACAATGGCCCAGCTAAGGTCAAGGAAACCGATATTGCAGAGCCCTGGGAGGAAACCAAGCCTGTTTATATCGTTAAAGACTTGACTCCAGCTGAGGAAAAGGAACTTGTTGCTCTCCTTAAGGAGTTTAAGGTTGTTTCTTCTGAAACTACAAAGAGATGAAGGGCGTACCATTTGAAGTGGTACAACACACGATTCCAATCATGGAAGGATCAAGGCCAACAAAGAAAAAACCATACCAGATGAATCCTAAATATGCAACAATTATAAGAAGGAATTGACAAACTCATTACTGTTGATTTCATCTATGAGATAGAACACATCGATTGGCTATCACCAATCGTGATAGTGCCAAAGAAGAATGGGAAACTTAGGGTCTGTGTCGATCTAAAAAATGTCAATGCAGCTACTAGGAAAGGACCATTACCCACTACCTTACACGGAACACGTTTTGGAAAGAGTAGTTGGTGAAGAAGCTTACAACTTCTTAGATGGATTTTCAAGTTACAATCAAGTTTCTATAGCACCCGAAGACTAGCATAAAACGGCCTTCAATACAATGTGGGAGACTTTTGCTTACAAAGTTATGCCTTTTGGTCTCACCAATGCCCCAACAACGTTCCAACTAATTACAAAGGTGTACAAAGGTTTATGGGCCACATTGGGTATTATCTCCACTTCATAGTATTTTATGCTAGAATAGACAGACCATTATATAGGCTCCTCATTGTCTTTGAATGGAATGAAGAATGCCAAGATGCATATGATAAATTGAAGCCAGCACTAGCCAGTGCACTATTCTGAGACCACCCAACTGGGATCTTATATTCCCTGTACACATTGATGCATCAAACTTCGCTACAGGATGCGTATTGGCACAGCTTGGTGAGTTCAAATTGGATTACCCAGTTTCCTTTGCTAGTCGCCACTGAATGATGCAAAGGTGTATTTTATGCTAGAATTGCCAGACCATTATATAGGCTACTCATTGTCTCTGAATGGAATGAAGAATGCCAAGATGCATATGATAGATTGAAGCCAGCACTAGCGCGTGCACTATTCTGAGACCACCCAACTGGGATCTTATATGCCATGTACACATTGATGCATCAAACTTTGCTACAGGATGCGTATTGGCACAGCTTGGTGAGTTCAAATTGGACAACCCAGTTTCCTTCGCTAGTCACCAACTGAATGATGTAAAGGTAAATTATACCACCACAAAACAAGAGGGTTTGGCCATGCTTTATGCTGTCAAGAAGTATCGACATTACCTATTGGCAAAAAAAAAAAACGTATTCTTTGTGGACCATCAGGGTTTATATACTTGGTGAATAAGCCTTGCACCATGGGACGAATCACATGCTGGTTGTTATTACTATTGGAATTTGACTTCAAGATCCCAGGTGAGAAAGGGAACACAATATATGTTGGCCGATCATATGTCGAGAATTCCAAATGGGGAACCAACAAATGGTGTTGATGATGACCTCCCAGATGCTTGATTGTTCAAACTAGACACGGTGCCTGAATGGAGTGAAGAAATATTAGATTATCTAGCTTATGGTTTTCTATGAGAACAACCTTTGAACATGGATAAAATGT
This sequence comes from Cibotium barometz, assembly GCF_041138505.1. Lineage (NCBI taxonomy): Eukaryota > Viridiplantae > Streptophyta > Polypodiopsida > Cyatheales > Cibotiaceae > Cibotium > Cibotium barometz. The sequence goes on along the minus strand of NC_141074.1, from coordinate 23,085,229 downwards.
GTCGGCTTATTAAGCTGGCTGCACCTTATCAATTGATTGCTGGTGAATTATACAAGCTAGGTAAGGACAATGTCTTAAGGAGATGTGTGCGGGAAGAAAAATTTGTCACAATATTAGATAAAGCCCTCTCAAGAATGATTGGAGGACACTTCGCTCTAGGAAAATTACAGCTCACAAGGTGCTTCAAGTAGGACTATGGTGGCCTACATTATTCGGGGATGCTATGGAGTTTGTAAAAGATGCAAAGAGTGTCAACCACTTGCTATTCCACAACAAAGAGACAGGATGCAACTTACCCCCCTGTGATTGTAAGAATCTTTTGAGAAATAGGGAATTGATTTTGTTGGACCCATTAGTCTAGTTGCACATCCATCACAAGTCCGATATGTGATCGTGGCCACAGACTATTTCACGAAATGGGCAGAAGAAAAAGTCTCTAAGCGAGTTGATGCACAAAAGATGGCTAAGTTCTTATATGAAAAAATCATTTCAAGAATCCGTTGCCCATTGGAATTAGTGAGTGATCGCGGTTCACATTTCATTAATGAGGTGATTGATCACTTACTTGCTGGATTCCTTGTAGTCCACCGGAAGTCATCCCCTTATTATCCATAAGCAAATGGTCAAGTGGAGAGTACAAATAAGATTTTGTGTACTATCTTGACAAAAACTTTAGAAGCAAGTCGCACGGATTGGGAACATAAGCTAACTGCAGCTCTATGGGCATATTGAGCTTCGTATAAGGTAGCGACGGGATATACTCCCTTCCATCTAGCTTATGGCATTAAGGCTATAATGCCTATGGACTACTTAGTTCCAAGCCTGCAAATTGCAGTGCAAGAACGATTAACAAAGAATGCATTAGCTGAAAGGTTGGTTGACTTAGAGAAACTTGATGAAACCCAACTAATTGCATCACATGGTCTTATGGTTGAAAAATTGTGAAGGAAGCGTTGGTTTGACAATAACCTGAAACAAAAAGAACTAAAAACAAGAGACCTCGTCCTCATGTCGGAAGCACTAGAAAAAAACAACTCAAGTATGGAGGATTAGGACCTTTCTAAGTGTCAAAAATCACATGTGCCTCAAAGGTCAGTCATGATTGAAACTATTGATGGTGTGCAAATACAGGGTTACATCAATGAAAGCAAACTTAAAAAGGATTACGAACCACTGACCCAAGAAATGCTCATGCAAGAGCATGTATTAAAACAACGAAATGAGCCAACCAAGGAAAAATCCAAGCGAGCTCGAGCTCAGGAAGAAGCCAAGGCAAGAGAGGGCAAGGCCAAACAGAGACTCCAAGAGAGAGTATTGCATATGAACATGGCTTCGCTAACCCTCCTTGATGAGGATGACCTGGACATTGAGCCAGCACAACTGTGTGAAAGTCTCTACTACCTAAAATTCATGCAACAAGCATTGCATTAATCCATAGGGGATCAAGTCATAATTTGATCTCTTATGAGACACGAGAACCTCTAGATAAAGTCTTACCTTGAGGTCGACAATGCACAAGTACGAAGTGTGCACTTGTGAATTACCAAAGCTGTGGGATTTCAAAGTGTTAATATTTCCATCAGAAATAATCCCTTTGGTTGGAATGGTGTTTGTTATATAAGCCTGTAGGATCTATGGAGGAAGAAATCATCCTTGGACGATCCTAGATTTGCACCAGTAATTGTGATATCCAATGGAAAAAGAGAGCTGCATAACTTGACGAGGGAAATAATATCATTATCGTGTCCTTATGGGGCCAAAAAACAAGGGAAAGCAGGCTATGATTGATGGTATGGAAACACCAATGCCAAAGAAAGTAGCTCACGTACTAGAGAAAGCATCAACTCCATAGTCCCTATGCAAAAAACAACCAAAGTCACTAGTAATTCAGCAGTGGGTGCATTAGAATCAACTCCAAGCCCATATATACTGTGATGCAAAAGGAGTAATTGAGGAATCAAGGTAAAAAGTTTGAGCTACAAACAAGGGACATAGATGGCCTTCCAATGTTAGCGTAGCAATATTGCAAACGAAGCCACTATCCACAAGGCACTCAAAAGCAATGGATTCGAAGGGGTTTACTAGCTGCACAAGGCTATTACCAGAGTAATACAACAATATGGGTGCCAAAATCCCACCCAAAGTTCAGTACTACAAATACCTTTAGAAACATAGATAGTAAGAGCAACCAAGAACAATTTCCAACTAAATGCTAGGAAAGCACAAAAATTGGCTCCGAGGAAGAAGTCGATTCAACACAGTGAAGAATTTTGCCCGTGAGATAGCAGGGTTCGAAACTCGTGAGGTAGCTAAAACCGTGAGGTGGCTAAAACCGTGAGAACCTTTTCTCTTCTTTTCTCCTTAACTTTGTCCAGCTCTTTTATTTTGGTGGGTGGGTGCAGTTGGCGGTAGTGCTATCTCACGGTTTGCACCTTTTTGCATGTAGACTCATACCTTGTTATTGCACACCGCACTAACACCCTTCTCATGGAATAACACACACACACATTCATTTTAACAAAAAAAAAAGAAAGAAAAAGAGGCAATGACCACATTCTCTCACCAGTTAGTATGACTGACTTTCTTATCATTATTACAGATGTCGACCTCCGCTACCTCTGAACTGAAAGTCAAGGAGACTTTGGGAGTCACGCAAGCTAGGGCAACTTGGTCACCTATAAGCAGGAAGAAGAGACCATCATGTGGCCCAAAACTAAGCTATTTGGGCCAGACCTACTCTCAGTGCCAGACCATTTCAAGACATACCCAATTGATGAACGAAAAGTGGTCCAATTGACGGCCAAAAGAGTTAAAGATGTTGGTTTAGCCACATCGTACGATGGCCCAGCTAAGGTCAAGGAAATTGATATTGCAGAGCCATGGGAGGAAACCAAGCCTGTTTATATCGCTAAAGACTTGACTCCAGCTGAGAAAAAGGAACTTGTTGCTCTCCTTAAGGAGTTTAAGGTTGTTTCTTCTGAAACAACAAAGAGATGAAGGGCATACCATCTGAAGTGGTACATCACACGATCCCAATCATGGAAGGATAAAGGCCAACCAAGCAAAAACCATACCAGATGAATCCTAAATATGCCACAATTATAATAAGCAAGAAGAAGAGACCATCATGTGGCCCAAAACTAAGCTATTTGGGCCAGACCTACTCTCAGTGCCAGACCATTTCAAGACATACCCAATTGGTGAACGAAAAGCGGTCCAATTGACGGCCAAAAGAGTTAAAGAAGCTGGTTTATCCACATCGTACAATGGCCTAGCTAAGGTCAAGGAAATTGATATTGCAGAGCCATGGGGGAGGAAACCAAGCCTGTTTATATCGCTAAAGACTTGACTCCAACTGAGGAAAAGGAACTTGTTGCTCTCCTTAAGGAGTTTAAGGTTGTTTCTTCTGAAACAACAAAGAGATGAGGGGTGTACCATCTGAAGTGGTACATCACACGATCCCAATCATGGAAGGATAAAGGCCAACCAAGCAAAAACCATACCAGATGAATCCTAAATATGCCACAATTATAATAAGCAGGAAGAAGAGACCATCATGTGGCCCAAAACTAAGCTATTTGGGCCAGACCTACTCTCAGTGCCAGACCATTTCAAGACATACCCAATTGATGAACGAAAAGTGGTCCAATTGACGGCGGCCAAAAGAGTTAAAGAAGCTGGTTTATCCACATCGTACAATGGCCCAACTAAGGTCAAGGAAACCGATATTGCAGAGCCCTGGGAGGAAACCAAGCCTGTTTATATCGTTAAAGACTTGACTCTAGCTGAGGAAAAGGAACTTGTTGCTCTCCTTAAGGAGCTTAAGGTTGTTTCTTCTGAAACTACAAAGAGATGAAGGGCGTACCATTTGAAGTGGTACAACACACGATTCCAATCATGGAAGGATCAAGGCCAACAAAGCACAAACCATACCAGATGAATCCTAAATATGCAACAATTATAAGAAGGAATTGACAAACTCATTACTGTTGATTTCATCTATGAGATAGAACACACCGATTGGCTATCACCAATCGTGATAGTGCCAAAGAAGAATGGGAAACTTAGGGTCTGTGTCCATCTAAAAAATGTCAATGCAGCTACTAGGAAAGGACCATTACCCACTACCTTACACGGAACACGTTTTGGAAAGAGTAGTTGGTGAAGAAGCTTACAACTTCTTAGATGGATTTTCAAGTTACAATCAAGTTTCTATAGCACCCGAAGACTAGCATAAAACGGCCTTTAATACAATGTGGGAGACTTTTGCTTACAAAGTTATGCCTTTTGGTCTCACCAATGCCCCAACAACGTTCCAACGATTGATGTGCACAGCCTTGAGAGACTACTTACAAAAGTGGTTGGAGGTATTCATTGATGATCTATGTGTGCACACTCACGATGGTCAGACCATTTGGCTTGCTCAAGAAAGATGTTTGAGTGATGTCGATCGAATTGTATATCCTTAAAACCTTTGAAATGCCAAACACCGTGTGATCGTAGGACACATTGTCATTAAGAACGGTATCTCCACAAAGGAAAGCAAAGTCAAATTGATCTTGGAACTATCCCCACCCACTAATTACAAAGGTGTACAAAGGTTTATGGGCCACATTGGGTATTATCTCCACTTCATAGTATTTTATGCTAGAATTGATAGACCATTATATAGGCTCCTCATTGTCTTTGAATGGAATGAAGAATGCCAAGATGCATATGATAAATTGAAGCCAGCACTAGCCAGTGCACTATTCTGAGACCACCCAACTGGGATCTTATATTCCCTGTACACATTGATGCATCAAACTTCGCTACTACAGGATGCGTATTGGCACAGCTTGGTGAGTTCAAATTGGACTACCCAGTTTCCTTCGCTAGTCGCCACTGAATGATGCAAAGGTGTATTTTATGCTAGAATTGCCAGACCATTATATAGGCTACTCATTGTCTCTGAATGGAATGAAGAATGCCAAGATGCATATGATAGATTGAAGCCAGCACTAGCGCGTGCACTATTCTGAGACCACCCAACTGGGATCTTATATGCCATGTACACATTGATGCATCAAACTTTGCTACAGGATGCGTATTGGCACAGCTTGGTGAGTTCAAATTGGACAACCCAGTTTCCTTCGCTAGTCACCAACTGAATGATGTAAAGGTAAATTATACCACCACAAAACAAGAGGGTTTGGCCATGCTTTATGCTGTCAAGAAGTATCGACATTACCTATTGGCAAAAAAAAAAAACGTATTCTTTGTGGACCATCAGGGTTTATATACTTGGTGAATAAGCCTTGCACCATGGGACGAATCACATGCTGGTTGTTATTACTATTGGAATTTGACTTCAAGATCCCGGGTGAGAAAGGGAACACAACATATGTTGGCCGATCATATGTCGAGAATTCCAAATGGGGAACCAACAAATGGTGTTGATGATGACCTCCTAGATGCTTGATTGTTCAAACTAGACACGGTGCCTGAATGGAGTGAAGAAATATTAGATTATCTAGCTTATGGTTTTCTACGAGAACAACCTTTGAACATGGATAAAATGTGTCGGCTTATTAAGCTGGCTACACCTTATCAATTGATTGCTGGTGAATTATACAAGCTAGGTAAGGACAATGTCTTAAGGAGATGTGTGCGGGAAGATAAATTTGTCACAATATTAGATAAAGCACTCTCGAGAATGATTCGAGGACACTTCGCTCTGGGAAAATTACAGCTCACAAGGTGCTTCAAGTAGGACTATGGTGGCCTACATTATTCGGGGATGCTATGGAGTTTGTAAAAGATGCAAAGAGTGTCAACCACTTGCTATTCCACAACAAAGAGACAGGATGCAACTTACCCCCCTGTGATTGTAAGAATCTTTTGAGAAATAGGGAATTGATTTTGTTGGACCCATTAGTCTAGTTGCACATCCATCATGTGATCGTGGCCACAGACTATTTCACGAAATGGGCAGAAGAAAAAGTCTCTAAGCGAGTTGATGCACAAAAGATGGCTAAGTTCTTATATGAACAAATCATTTCAAGAATCCGTTGCCCATTGGAATTAGTGAGTGATCGCGGTTCACATTTCATTAATGAGGTGATTGATCACTTACTTGCTGGATTCCTTGTAGTCCACCGGAAGTCATCCCCTTATTATCCATAAGCAAATGGTCAAGCGGAGAGTACAAATAAGATTTTGTGTACTATCTTGACAAAAACTTTAGAAGCAAGTCGCACGGATTGGGAACATAAGCTAACTGCAGCTCTATGGGCATATTGAACTTCGTATAAGGTAGCGACGGGATATACTCCCTTCCATCTAGCTTATGGCATTGAGGCTATAATGCCTATGGACTACTTAGTTCCAAGCCTGCAAATTGCGGTGCAAGAACGATTAACAAAGAATGCATTAGCTGAAAGGTTGGTTGACTTAGAGAAACTTGATGAAACCCAACTAATTGCATCACATGGTCTTATGGTTGAAAAATTGTGAAGGAAGCGTTGGTTTGACAATAACCTGAAACAAAAAGAACTAAAAACAAGGGACCTCGTCCTCATGTCGGAAGCACTAGAAAAAAACAACTCAAGTATGGAGGATTAGGACCTTTCTAAGTGTCAAAAATCACATGTGCGTCAAAGGTCAGTCATGATTGAAACTATTGATGGTGTGCAAATACAGGGTTACATCAATGAAAGCAAACTTAAAAAGGATTACGAACCACTGACCCAAGAAATGCTCATGCAAGAGCATGTATTAAAACAACGAAATGAGCTAGCTAAGGAAAAATCCAAGCAAGCTCGAGCTCCGGAAGAAGCCAAGGCAAGAGAGGGCAAGGCCAAACAGAGACTCCAAGAGAGAGTATTGCATATGAACATGGCTTCGCTAACCCTCCTTGATGAGGATGACCTGGACATTGAGCCAGCACAACTGTGTGAAAGTCTCTACTATCTAAAATTCATGCAACAAGCATTGCATTAATCCATAGGGGATCAAGTCATAATTTGATCTCTTATGAGACACGAGAACCTCTAGATAAAGTCTTACCTTGAGGTCGACAATGCACAAGTACGAAGTGTGCACTTGTGAATTACCAAAGCTGTGGGATTTCAAAGTGTTAATATTTCCATCAGAAATAATCCCTTTGGTTGGAATGGTGTTTGTTATATAAGCCTGTAGGATCTATGGAGGAAGAAATCATCCTTGGACGATCCTAGATTTGCACCAGTAATTGTGATATCCAATGGAAAAAGAGAGCTGCATAACTTGACGAGGGAAATAATATCATTATCGTGTCCTTATGGGGCCAAAAAACAAGGGAAAGCAGGCTATGATTGATGGTATGGAAACACCAATGCCAAAGAAAGTAGCTCACGTACTAGAGAAAGCATCAACTCCATAGTCCCTATGCAAAAAATAACCAAAGTCACTAGTAATTCAGCAGTGGGTGCATTAGAATCAACTCCAAGCCCATATATACTGTGATGCAAAAGGAGTAATTGAGGAATCAAGGTAAAAAGTTTGAGCTACAGACAAGGGACAGAGATGGCCTTCCAATGTTAGCGTAGCAATATTGTAAACGAAGCCACTATCCACAAGGCACTCAAAAGCAATGGATTCGAAGGGGTTTACTAGCTACACAAGGCTATTACCAGAGTAATACAACAATATGGGTGCCAAAATCCCACCCAAAGTTCAGTACTACAAATACCTTTAGAAACATAGATAGTAAGAGCAACCAAGAACAATTTCCAACTAAATGCTAGGAAAGCACAAAAATTGGCTCCGAGGAAGAAGTCGATTCAACAGAGTGAAGAATTTTGCCCGTGAGATAGCAGGGTTCGAAACTCGTGAGGTAGCTAAAACCGTGAGGTGGCTAAAACCGTGAGAACCTTTTCTCTTCTTTTCTCCTTAACTTTGTCCAGCTCTTTTATTTTGGTGGGTGGGTGCAGTTGGCGGTAGTGCTATCTCACGGTTTGCACCTTTTTGCATGTAGACTCATACCTTGTTATTGCACACCGCACTAACACCCTTCTCATGGAATAACACACACACACATTCATTTTAACAAAAAAAAAAGAAAGAAAAAGAGGCAATGACCACATTCTCTCACCAGTTAGTATGACTGACTTTCTTATCATGTGGCCCAAAACTAAGCTATTTGGGCCAGACCTACTCTCAGTGCCAGACCATTTCAAGACATACCCAATTGACGAACGAAAAGTGGTCCAATTGACGGCCAAAAGAGTTAAAGATGTTGGTTTAGCCACATCGTACGATGGCCCAGCTAAGGTCAAGGAAATTGATATTGCAAAGCCATGGGAGGAAACCAAGCCTGTTTATATCGCTAAAGACTTGACTCCAGCTGAGAAAAAGGAACTTGTTGCTCTCCTTAAGGAGTTTAAGGTTGTTTCTTCTGAAACAACAAAGAGATGAAGGGCGTACCATCTGAAGTGGTACATCACACGATCCCAATCATGGAAGGATAAAGGCCAATCAAGCAAAAACCATACCAGATGAATCCTAAATATGCCACAATTATAATAAGCATGAAGAAGAGACCATCATGTGGCCCAAAACTAAGCTATTTGGGCCAGACCTACTCTCAGTGCCATACCATTTCAAGACATACCCAATTGATGAACGAAAAGCGGTCCAATTGACGGCCAAAAGAGTTAAAGAAGCTGGTTTATCCACATCGTACAATGGCCTAGCTAAGGTCAAGGAAATTGATATTGCAGAGCCATGGGGGAGGAAACCAAGCCTGTTTATATCGCTAAAGACTTGACTCCAGCTGAGGAAAAGGAACTTGTTGCTCTCCTTAAGGAGTTTAAGGTTGTTTCTTCTGAAACAACAAAGAGATGAAGGGCGTACCATCTGAAGTGGTACATCACACGATCCCAATCATGGAAGGATAAAGGCCAATCAAGCAAAAACCATACCAGATGAATCCTAAATATGCCACAATTATAATAAGCATGAAGAAGAGACCATCATGTGGCCCAAAACTAAGCTATTTGGGCCAGACCTACTCTCAGTGCCATACCATTTCAAGACATACCCAATTGATGAACGAAAAGCGGTCCAATTGACGGCGGCCAAAAGAGTTAAAGAAGCTGGTTTATCCACATCATACAATGGCCCAGCTAAGGTCAAGGAAACCGATATTGCAGAGCCCTGGGAGGAAACCAAGCCTGTTTATATCGTTAAAGACTTGACTCTAGCTGAGGAAAAGGAACTTGTTGCTCTCCTTAAGGAGCTTAAGGTTGTTTCTTCTGAAACTACAAATATATGAAGGGCGTACCATTTGAAGTGGTACAACACACGATTCCAATCATGGAAGGATCAAGGCCAACAAAGCACAAACCATACCAGATGAATCCTAAATATGCAACAATTATAAGAAGGAATTGACAAACTCATTACTGTTGATTTCATCTATGAGATAGAACACACCGATTGGCTATCACCAATCGTGATAGTGCCAAAGAAGAATGGGAAACTTAGGGTCTGTGTCCATCTAAAAAATGTCAATGCAGCTACTAGGAAAGGACCATTACCCACTACCTTACACGGAACACGTTTTGGAAAGAGTAGTTGGTGAAGAAGCTTACAACTTCTTAGATGGATTTTCAAGTTACAATCAAGTTTCTATAGCACCCGAAGACTAGCATAAAACGGCCTTCAATACAATGTGGGAGACTTTTGCTTACAAAGTTATGCCTTTTGGTCTCACCAATGCCCCAACAACGTTCCAACGATTGATGTGCACAGCCTTGAGAGACTACTTACAAAAGTGGTTGGAGGTATTCATTGATGATCTATGTGTGCACACTCACGATGGTCAGACCATTTGGCTTGCTCAAGAAAGATGTTTGAGTGATGTCGATCGAATTGTATATCCTTAAAACCTTTGAAATGCCAAACACCGTGTGATCGTAGGACACATTGTCATTAAGAACGGTATCTCCACAAAGGAAAGCAAAGTCAAATTGATCTTGGAACTATCCCCACCCACTAATTACAAAGGTGTACAAAGGTTTATGGGCCACATTGGGTATTATCTCCACTTCATAGTATTTTATGCTAGAATTGATAGACCATTATATAGGCTCCTCATTGTCTTTGAATGGAATGAAGAATGCCAAGATGCATATGATAAATTGAAGCCAGCACTAGCCAGTGCACTATTCTGAGACCACCCAACTGGGATCTTATATTCCCTGTACACATTGATGCATCAAACTTCGCTACAGGATGCGTATTGGCACAGCTTGGTGAGTTCAAATTGGACTACCCAGTTTCCTTCGCTAGTCGCCACTGAATGATGCAAAGGTGTATTTTATGCTAGAATTGCCAGACCATTATATAGGCTACTCATTGTCTCTGAATGGAATGAAGAATGCCAAGATGCATATGATAGATTGAAGCCAGCACTAGCGCGTGCACTATTCTGAGACCACCCAACTGGGATCTTATATGCCATGTACACATTGATGCATCAAACTTTGCTACAGGATGCGTATTGGCACAGCTTGGTGAGTTCAAATTGGACAACCCAGTTTCCTTCGCTAGTCACCAACTGAATGATGTAAAGGTAAATTATACCACCACAAAACAAGAGGGTTTGGCCATGCTTTATGCTGTCAAGAAGTATCGACATTACCTATTGGCAAAAAAAAAAAACGTATTCTTTGTGGACCATCAGGGTTTATATACTTGGTGAATAAGCCTTGCACCATGGGACGAATCACATGCTGGTTGTTATTACTATTGGAATTTGACTTCAAGATCCCGGGTGAGAAAGGGAACACAACATATGTTGGTCGATCATATGTCGAGAATTCCAAATGGGGAACCAACAAATGGTGTTGATGATGACCTCCCAGATGCTTGATTGTTCAAACTAGACACGGTGCCTGAATGGAGTGAAGAAATATTAGATTATCTAGCTTATGGTTTTCTACGAGAAAAACCTTTGAACATGGATAAAATGTGTCGGCTTATTAAGCTGGCTACACCTTATCAATTGATTGCTGGTGAATTATACAAGCTAGGTAAGGACAATGTCTTAAGGAGATGTGTGCGGGAAGATAAATTTGTCACAATATTAGATAAAGCACTCTCGAGAATGATTCGAGGACACTTCGCTCTGGGAAAATTACAGCTCACAAGGTGCTTCAAGTAGGACTATGGTGGCCTACATTATTCGGGGATGCTATGGAGTTTGTAAAAGATGCAAAGAGTGTCAACCACTTGCTATTCCACAACAAAGAGATAGGATGCAACTTACCCCCCTGTGATTGTAAGAATCTTTTGAGAAATAGGGAATTGATTTTGTTGGACCCATTAGTCTAGTTGCACATCCATCACAAGTCCGATATATGATCGTGGCCACAGACTATTTCACGAAATGGGCAGAAGAAAAAGTCTCTAAGCGAGTTGATGCACAAAAGATGGCTAAGTTCTTATATGAACAAATCATTTCAAGAATCCGTTGCCCATTGGAATTAGTGAGTGATCGCGGTTCACATTTCATTAATGAGGTGATTGATCACTTACTTGCTGGATTCCTTGTAGTCCACCGGAAGTCATCCCCTTATTATCCATAAGCAAATGGTCAAGCGGAGAGTACAAATACGATTTTGTGTACTATCTTGACAAAAACTTTAGAAGCAAGTCGCATGGATTGGGAACATAAGCTAACTGCAGCTCTATGGGCATATTGAACTTCGTATAAGGTAGCGACGGGATATACTCCCTTCCATCTAGCTTATGGCATTGAGGCTATAATGCCTATGGACTACTTAGTTCCAAGCCTGCAAATTGCGGTGCAAGAACGATTAACAAAGAATGCATTAGCTGAAAGGTTGGTTGACTTAGAGAAACTTGATGAAACCCAACTAATTGCATCACATGGTCTTATGGTTGAAAAATTGTGAAGGAAGCGTTGGTTTGACAATAACCTGAAACAAAAAGAACTAAAAACAAGGGACCTCGTCCTCATGTCGGAAGCACTAGAAAAAAACAACTCAAGTATGGAGGATTAGGACCTTTCTAAGTGTCAAAAATCACATGTGCGTCAAAGGTCAGTCATGATTGAAACTATTGATGGTGTGCAAATACAGGGTTACATCAATGAAAGCAAACTTAAAAAGGATTACGAACCACTGACCCAAGAAATGCTCATGCAAGAGCATGTATTAAAACAACGAAATGAGCTAGCCAAGGAAAAATCCAAGCGAGCTCGAGCTCAGGAAGAAGCCAAGGCAAGAGAGGGCAAGGCCAAACAGAGACTCCAAGAGAGAGTATTGCATATCCATTCAGGCACCGTGTCTAGTTTGAACAATCAAGCATCTGGGAGGTCATCATCAACACCATTTGTTGGTTCCCCATTTGGAATTCTCGACATATGATCGGCCAACATATGTTGTGTTCCCTTTCTCACCCGGGATCTTGAAGTCAAATTCCAATAGTAATAACAACCAGCATGTGATTCGTCCCATGGTGCAAGGCTTATTCACCAAGTACATAAACCCTGATGGTCCACAAAGAATACGTTTTTTTTTTTGCCAATAGGTAATGTTGATACTTCTTGATAGCATAAAGCATGGCCAAACCCTCTTGTTTTGTGGTGGTATAATTTACCTTTACATCATTGAGTTGGTGACTAGCGATTGGTGACTAGCGAAGGAAACTGGGTTGTCCAATTTGAACTCACCAAGCTGTGCCAATACGCATCCTGTAGCAAAGTTTGATGCATCAATGTGTACATGGCATATAAGATCCCAGTTGGGTGGTCTCAGAGTAGTGCACGCGCTAGTGCTGGCTTCAATCTATCATATGCGTCTTGGCATTCTTCATTCCATTCAGAGACAATGAGTAGCCTATATAATGGTCTGGCAATTCTAGCATAAAATACACCTTTGCATCATTCAGTGGCGACTAGCGAAGGAAACTGGGTAGTCCAATTTGAACTCACCAAGCTGTGCCAATACGCATCCTGTAGCAAAGTTTGATGCATCAATGTGTACATGGAATATAAGATCCCAGTTGGGTGGTCTCAGAATAGTGCACTGGCTAGTGCTGGCTTCAATTTATCATATGCATCTTGGCATTCTTCATTCCATTCAAAGACAATGAGGAGCCTATATAATGGTCTGTCAATTCTAGCATAAAATACTATGAAGTGGAGATAATACCCAATGTGGCCCATAAACCTTTGTACACCTTTGTAATTAGTGGGTAGGGATAGTTCCAAGATCAATTTGACTTTGCTTTCCTTTGTGGAGATACCGTTCTTAATGACAATGTGTCCTACGATCACACGGTGTTTGGCATTTCAAAGGTTTTAAGGATATACAATTCGATCGACATCACTCAAACATCTTTCTTGAGCAAGCCAAATGGTCTGACCATCGTGAGTGTGCGCACATAGATCATCAATGAATACCTCCAACCACTTTTGTAAGTAGTCTCTCAAGGCTGTGCACATCAATCGTTGGAACGTTGTTGGGGCATTGGTGAGACCAAAAGGCATAACTTTGTAAGCAAAAGTCTCCCACATTGTATTGAAGGCCGTTTTATGCTAGTCTTCGGGTGCTATAGAAACTTGATTGTAACTTGAAAATCCATCTAAGAAGTTGTAAGCTTCTTCACCAACTACTCTTTCCAAAACGTGTTCCGTGTAAGGTAGTGGGTAATGGTCCTTTCCTAGTAGCTGCATTGACATTTTTTAGATGGACACAGACCCTAAGTTTCCCATTCTTCTTTGGCACTATCACGATTGGTGATAGCCAATCGGTGTGTTCTATCTCATAGATGAAATCAACAGTAATGAGTTTGTCAATTCCTTCTTATAATTGTTGCATATTTAGGATTCATCTGGTATGGTTTTTGCTTTGTTGGCCTTGATCCTTCCATGATTGGAATCGTGTGTTGTACCACTTCAAATGGTACGCCCTTCATCTCTTTGTAGTTTCAGAAGAAACAACCTTAAACTCCTTAAGGAGAGCAACAAGTTCCTTTTCCTCAGCTGGAGTCAAGTCTTTAACGATATAAACAGGCTTGGTTTCCTCCCAGGGCTCTGCAATATCGGTTTCCTTGACCTTAGCTGGGCCATTGTACGATGTGGATAAACCAGCTTCTTTAACTCTTTTGGCCGCCGTCAATTGGATCGCTTTTCGTTCATCAATTGGGTATGTCTTGAAATGGTCTGGCACTGAGAGTAGGTCTGGCCCAAATAGCTTAGTTTTGGGCCACATGATGGTCTCTTCTTCCTGCTTATTATAATTGTGGCATATTTAGGATTCATCTGGTATGGTTTTTGCTTGGTTGGCAGAAATATTAGATTATCTAGCTTATGGTTTTCTACGAGAACAACCTTTGAACATGGATAAAATGTGTCGGCTTATTAAGCTGGCTGCACCTTATCAATTGATTGCTGGTGAATTATACAAGCTAGGTAAGGACAATGTCTTAAGGAGATGTGTGCGGGAAGACAAATTTGTCACAATATTAGATAAAGCACTCTCAAGAATGATTGGAGGACACTTCGCTCTGGGAAAATTACAGCTCACAAGGTGCTTCAAGTAGGACTATGGTGGCCTACATTATTCGGGGATGCTATGGAGTTTGTAAAAGATGCAAAGAGTGTCAACCACTTGCTATTCCACAACAAAGAGACAGGATGCAACTTACCCCCCTGTGATTGTAAGAATCTTTTGAGAAATAGGGAATTGATTTTGTTGGACCCATTAGTCTAGTTGCACATCCATCACAAGTCCGATATGTGATCGTGGCCACAGACTATTTCACGAAATGGGCAGAAGAAAAAGTCTCTAAGCGAGTTGATGCACAAAAGATGGCTAAGTTCTTATATGAACAAATCATTTCAAGAATCCGTTGCCCATTGGAATTAGTGAGTGATCGCGGTTCACATTTCATTAATGAGGTGATTGATCACTTACTTGCTGGATTCCTTGTAGTCCACCGGAAGTCATCCCCTTATTATCCATAAGCAAATGGTCAAGCGGAGAGTACAAATAAGATTTTGTGTACTATCTTGACAAAAACTTTAGAAGCAAGTCGCACGGATTGGGAACATAAGCTAACTGCAGCTCTATGGGCATATTGAACTTCGTATAAGGTAGCGACGGGATATACTCCCTTCCATCTAGCTTATGGCATTGAGGCTATAATGCCTATGGACTACTTAGTTCCAAGCCTGCAAATTGCGGTGCAAGAACGATTAACAAAGAATGCATTAGCTGAAAGGTTGGTTGACTTAGAGAAACTTGATGAAACCCAACTAATTGCATCACATGGTCTTATGGTTGAAAAATTGTGAAGGAAGCGTTGGTTTGACAATAACCTGAAACAAAAAGAACTAAAAACAAGGGACCTCGTCCTCATGTCGGAAGCACTAGAAAAAAACAACTCAAGTATGGAGGATTAGGACCTTTCTAAGTGTCAAAAATCACATGTGCCTCAAAGGTCAGTCATGATTGAAACTATTGATGGTGTGCAAATACAGGGTTACATCAATGAAAGCAAACTTAAAAAGGATTACGAACCACTGACCCAAGAAATGCTCATGCAAGAGCATGTATTAAAACAACGAAATGAGCTAGCCAAGGAAAAATCCAAGCGAGCTCGAGCTCAGGAAGAAGCCAAGGCAAGAGAGGGCAAGGCCAAACAGAGACTCCAAGAGAGAGTATTGCATATGAACATGGCTTCTCTAACCCTCCTTGATGAGGATGACCTGGACATTGAGCCAGCACAACTGTGTGAAAGTCTCTACTACCTAAAATTCATGCAACAAGCATTGCATTAATCCATAGGGGATCAAGTCATAATTTGATCTCTTATGAGACACGAGAACCTCTAGATAAAGTCTTACCTTGAGGTCGACAATGCACAAGTACGAAGTGTGCACTTGTCAATTACCAAAGCTGTGGGATTTCAAAGTGTTAATATTTCCATCAAAAATAATCCCTTTGGTTGGAATGGTGTTTGTTATATAAGCCTGTAGGATCTATGGAGGAAGAAATCATCCTTGGACGATCCTAGATTTGCACCAGTAATTGTGATATCCAATGGAAAAGGAGAGCTGCATAACTTGACGAGGGAAATAATATCATTATCGTGTCCTTATGGGGCCAAAAAACAAGGGAAAGCAGGCTATGATTGATGGTATGGAAACACCAATGCCAAAGAAAGTAGCTCACGTACTAGAGAAAGCATCAACTCCATAGTCCCTATGCAAAAAACAACCAAAGTCACTAGTAATTCAGCAGTGGGTGCATTAGAATCAACTCCAAGCCCATATATACTGTGATGCAAAAGGAGTAATTGAGGAATCAAGGTAAAAAGTTTGAGCTACAGACAAGGGACAGAGATGGCCTTCCAATGTTAGCGTAGCAATATTGCAAATGAAGCCACTATCCACAAGGCACTCAAAAGCAATGGATTCGAAGGGGTTTACTAGCTGCACAACGCACTAACACCCTTCTCATGGAATAACACACACACACATTCATTTTAACAAAAAAAAAAAAGAAAGAAAAAGAGGCAATGACCACATTCTCTCACCAGTTAGTATGACTGACTTTCTTATCATTATTACAGATGTCGACCTCCGCTACCTCTGAACCGAAAGTCAAGGAGACTTCGGGAGTCACGCAAGCTAGGTCAACTTGGTCACCTATAAGCAGGAAGAAGAGACCATCATGTGGCCCAAAACTAAGCTATTTGGGCCAGACCTACTCTCAGTGGCCAGACCATTTCAAGACATACCCAATTGACGAACGAAAAGTGGTCCAATTGATGGCCAAAAGAGTTAAAGATGTTGGTTTATCCACATCGTACGATGGCCCAGCTAAGGTCAAGGAAATTGATATTGCAGAGCCATGGGAGGAAACCAAGCTTGTTTATATCGCTAAAGACTTGACTCCAGCTGAGAAAAAGGAACTTGTTGCTCTCCTTAAGGAGTTTAAGGTTGTTTCTTCTGAAACAACAAAGAGATGAAGGGCGTAGCATCTGAAGTGGTACATCACACGATCCCAATCATGGAAGGATAAAGGCCAACCAAGCAAAAACCATACCAGATGAATCCTAAATATCCCACAATTATAATAAGCAGGAAGAAGAGACCATCATGTGGCCCAAAACTAAGCTATTTGGGCCAGACCTACTCTCAGTGCCATACCATTTCAAGACATACCCAATTGATGAACGAAAAGCGGTCCAATTGACGACCAAAAGAGTTAAAGAAGCTGGTTTATCCACATCATACAATGGCCTAGCTAAGGTCAAGGAAATTGATATTGCAGAGCCATGGGGGAGGAAACCAAGGCTGTTTATATCGCTAAAGACTTGACTCCAGCTGAGGAAAAGGAACTTGTTGCTCTCCTTAAGGAGTTTAAGGTTGTTTCTTCTGAAACAACAAAGAGATGAAGGGTGTACCATCTGAAGTGGTACATCACACGATCCCAATCATGGAAGGATAAAGGCCAACCAAGCAAAAACCATACCAGATGAATCCTAAATATGCCACAATTATAATAAGCAGGAAGAAGAGACCATCATGTGGCCCAAAACTAAGCTATTTGGGCCAGACCTACTCTCAGTGCCAGACCATTTCAGGACATACCCAATTGATGAACGAAAAGCGGTCCAATTGACGGCGGCCAAAAGAGTTAAAGAAGCTGGTTTATCCACATCGTACAATGGCCCAGCTAAGGTCAAGGAAACCGATATTGCAGAGCCCTGGGAGGAAACCAAGCCTGTTTATATCGTTAAAGACTTAACTCCAGCTGAGGAAAAGGAACTTGTTGCTCTCCTTAAGGAGTTTAAGGTTGTTTCTTCTGAAACTACAAAGAGATGAAGGGCGTACCATTTGAAGTGGTACAACACACGATTCCAATCATGGAAGGATCAAGGCCAACAAAGCAAAAACCATACCAGATGAATCCTAAATATGCAACAATTATAAGAAGGAATTGACAAACTCATTACTGTTGATTTCATCTATGAGATAGAACACACCGATTGGCTATCACCAATCGTGATAGTGCCAAAGAAGAATGGGAAACTTAGGGTCTATGTTGATCTAAAAAATGTCAATGCAGCTACTAGGAAAGGACCATTACCCACTACCTTACACGGAACACGTTTTGGAAAGAGTAGTTGGTGAAGAAGCTTACAACTTCTTAGATGGATTTTCAAGTTACAATCAAGTTTCTATAGCACCCGAAGACTAGCATAAAACGGCCTTCAATACAATGTGGGAGACTTTTGCTTACAAAGTTATGCCTTTTGGTCTCACCAATGCCCCAACAACGTTCCAACGATTGATGTGCACAGCCTTGAGAGACTAATTACAAAAGTGGTTGGAGGTATTCATTGATGATCTATGTGCGCACACTCACGATGGTCAGACCATTTGGCTTGCTCAAGAAAGATGTTTGAGTGATGTCGATCGAATTGTATATCCTTAAAACCTTTGAAATGCCAAACACCGTGTGATCGTAGGACAGATTGTCATTAAGAACGGTATCTCCACAAAGGAAAGCATAGTCAAATTGATCTTGGAACCATCCCCACCCACTAATTACAAAGGTGTACAAAGGTTTATGGGCCACATTGGGTATTATCTCCACTTCATAGTATTTTATGCTAGAATTGACAGACCATTATATAGGCTCCTCATTGTCTTTGAATGGAATGAAGAATGCCAAGATGCATATGATAAATTGAAGCCAGCACTAGCCAGTGCACTATTCTGAGACCACCCAACTGGGATCTTATATTCCATGTACACATTGATGCATCAAACTTTGCTACAGGATGCGTATTGGCACAGCTTGGTGAGTTCAAATTGGACTACCCAGTTTCCTTCGCTAGTCGCCACTGAATGATGCAAAGGTGTATTTTATGCTAGAATTGCCAGACCATTATATAGGCTACTCATTGTCTCTGAATGGAATGAAGAATGCCAAGATGCATATGATAGATTGAAGCCAGCACTAGCGCGTGCACTATTCTGAGACCACCCAACTGGGATCTTATATGCCATGTACACATTGATGCATCAAACTTTGCTACAGGATGCGTATTGGCACAGCTTGGTGAGTTCAAATTGGACAACCCAGTTTCCTTCGCTAGTCACCAACTGAATGATGTAAAGGTAAATTATACCACCACAAAAAAAGAGGGTTTGGCCATGCTTTATGCTGTCAAGAAGTATTGACATTACCTATTGGCAAAAAAAAACGTATTCTTTGTGGACCATCAGGGTTTATATACTTGGTGAATAAGCCTTGCACCATGGGACGAATCACATGCTGGTTGTTATTACTATTGGAATTTGACTTCAAGATCCCGGGTGAGAAAGGGAACACAACATATGTTGGCCGATCATATGTCGAGAATTCCAAATGGGGAACCAACAAATGGTGTTGATGATGACCTCCCAGATGCTTGATTGTTCAAACTAGACACGGTGCCTGAATGGAGTGAAGAAATATTAGATTATCTAGCTTATGGTTTTCTACGAGAACAACCTTTGAACATGGATAAAATGTGTCGGCTTATTAAGCTGGCTGCACCTTATCAATTGATTGCTGGTGAATTATACAAGCTAGGTAAGGACAATGTCTTAAGGAGATGTGTGCGGGAAGACAAATTTGTCACAATATTAGATAAAGCACTCTCAAGAATGATTGGAGGACACTTCGCTCTGGGAAAATTACAGCTCACAAGGTGCTTCAAGTAGGACTATGGTGGCCTACATTATTCGGGGATGCTATGGAGTTTGTAAAAGATGCAAAGAGTGTCAACCACTTGCTATTCCACAACAAAGAGACAGGATGCAACTTACCCCCCTGTGATTGTAAGAATCTTTTGAGAAATAGGGAATTGATTTTGTTGGACCCATTAGTCTAGTTGCACATCCATCATGTGATCGTGGCCACAGACTATTTCACGAAATGGGCAGAAGAAAAAGTCTCTAAGCGAGTTGATGCACAAAAGATGGCTAAGTTCTTATATGAACAAATCATTTCAAGAATCCGTTGCCCATTGGAATTAGTGAGTGATCGCGGTTCACATTTCATTAATGAGGTGATTGATCACTTACTTGCTGGATTCCTTGTAGTCCACCGGAAGTCATCCCCTTATTATCCATAAGCAAATGGTCAAGCGGAGAGTACAAATAAGATTTTGTGTACTATCTTGACAAAAACTTTAGAAGCAAGTCGCACGGATTGGGAACATAAGCTAATTGCAGCTCTATGGGCATATTGAACTTCGTATAAGGTAGCGACGGGATATACTCCCTTCCATCTAGCTTATGGCATTGAGGGTATAATGCCTATGGACTACTTAGTTCCAAGCCTGCAAACTGCGGTGCAAGAACAATTAACAAAGAATGCATTAGCTGAAAGGTTGGTTGACTTAGAGAAACTTGATGAAACCCAACTAATTGCATCACATGGTCTTATGGTTGAAAAATTGTGAAGGAAGCATTGGTTTGACAATAACCTGAAACAAAAAGAACTAAAAACAAGGGACCTCGTCCTCATGTCGGAAGCACTAGAAAAAAACAACTCAAGTATGGAGGATTAGGACCTTTCTAAGTGTCAAAAATCACATGTGCCTCAAAGGTCAGTCATGATTGAAACTATTGATGGTGTGCAAATACAGGTTTACATCAATGAAAGCAAACTTAAAAAGGATTACGAACCACTGACCCAAGAAATGCTCATGCAAGAGCATGTATTAAAACAACGAAATGAGCTAGCCAAGGAAAAATCCAAGCGAGCTCGAGCTCAGGAAGAAGCCAAGGCAAGAGAGGGCAAGGCCAAACAGAGACTCCAAGAGAGAGTATTGCATATGAACATGGCTTCGCTAACCCTCCTTGATGAGGATGACCTGGACATTGAGCCAGCACAACTGTGTGAAAGTCTCTACTACCTAAAATTCATGCAACAAGCATTGCATTAATCCATAGGGGATCAAGTCATAATTTGATCTCTTATGAGACATGAGAACCTCTAGATAAAGTCTTACCTTGAGGTCGACAATGCACAAGTAGAAGTGTGCACTTGTGAATTACCAAAGCTGTGGGATTTCAAAGTGTTAATATTTCCATCAGAAATAATCCCTTTGGTTGGAATGGTGTTTGTTATATAAGCCTGTAGGATCTATGGAGGAAGAAATCATCCTTGGACGATCCTAGATTTGCACCAGTAATTGTGATATCCAATGGAAAAAGAGAGCTGCATAACTTGACGAGAGAAATAATATCATTATCGTGTCCTTATGGGGCCAAAAAACAAGGGAAAGCAGGCTATGATTGATGGTATGGAAACACCAATGCCAAAGAAAGTAGCTCACGTACTAGAGAAAGCATCAACTCCATAGTCCCTATGCAAAAAACAACCAAAGTCACTAGTAATTCAGCAGTGGGTGCATTAGAATCAACTCTAAGCCCATATATACTGTGATGCAAAAGGAGTAATTGAGGAATCAAGGTAAAAAGTTTGAGCTACAGACAAGGGACAGAGATGGCCTTCCAATGTTAGCGTAGCAATATTGCAAACGAAGCCACTATCCACAAGGCACTCAAAAGCAATGGATTCGAAGGGGTTTACTAGTTGCACAAGGCTATTACCAGAGTAATACAACAATATGGGTGCCAAAATCCCACCCAAAGTTCAGTACTGCAAATACCTTTAGAAACATAGATAGTAAGAGCAACCAAGAACAATTTCCAACTAAATGCTAGGAAAGCACAAAAATTGGCTCCGAGGAAGAAGTCGATTCAACACAGTGAAGAATTTTGCCCGTGAGATAGCAGGGTTCGGAACTCGTGAGGTAGCTAAAACCGTGAGGTGGCTAAAATCGTGAGAACCTTTTCTCTTCTTTTCTCCTTAACTTTGTCCAGCTCTTTTATTTTGGTGGGTGGGTGCAGTTGGCGGTAGTGCTATCTCACGGTTTGCACCTTTTTGCATGTAGACTCATACCTTGTTATTGCACACCGCACTAACACCCTTCTCATGGAATAACACACACACACATTCATTTTAACAAAAAAAAAAGAAAGGAAAAGAGGCAATGACCACATTCTCTCACCAGTTAGTATGACTGACTTTCTTATCATTATTACAGATGTCGACCTCCGCTACCTCTGAACCGAAAGTCAAGGAGACTTCGGGAGTCACGCAAGCTAGGGCAACTTGGTCACCTATAAGCAGGAAGAAGAGACCATCATGTGGCCCAAAACTAAGCTATTTGGGCCAGACCTACTCTCAGTGCCAGACCATTTCAAGACATACCCAATTGACGAATGAAAAGTGGTCCAATTGACGGCCAAAAGAGTTAAAGATGTTGGTTTATCCACATCGTACGATGGCCCAGCTAAGGTCAAGGAAATTGATATTGCAGAGCCATTGGAGGAAACCAAGCCTGTTTATATCGCTAAAGACTTGACTCCAGCTGAGAAAAAGGAACTTGTTGCTCTCCTTAAGGAGTTTAAGGTTGTTTCTTCTGAAACAACAAAGAGATGAAGGGCGTAGCATCTGAAGTGGTACATCACACGATCCCAATCATGGAAGGATAAAGGCCAACCAAGCAAAAACCATACCAGATGAATCCTAAATATGCCACAATTATAATAAGCAGGAAGAAGAGACCATCATGTGGCCCAAAACTAAGCTATTTGGGCCAGACCTACTCTCAGTGCCATACCATTTCAAGACATACCCAATTGATGAACGAAAAGCGGTCCAATTGACGGCCAAAAGAGTTAAAGAAGCTGGTTTATCCACATCGTACAATGGCCTAGCTAAGGTCAAGGAAATTGATATTGCAGAGCCATGGGGGAGGAAACCAAGCCTGTTTATATCGCTAAAGACTTGACTCGAGCTGAGGAAAAGGAACTTGTTGCTCTCCTTAAGGAGTTTAAGGTTGTTTCTTCTGAAACAACAAAGAGATGAGGGGTGTACCATCTGAAGTGGTACATCACACGATCCCAATCATGGAAGGATAAAGGCCAACCAAGCAAAAACCATACCAGATGAATCCTAAATATGCCACAATTATAATAAGCAGGAAGAAGAGACCATCATGTGGCCCAAAACTAAGCTATTTGGGCCAGACCTACTCTCAGTGCAAGACCATTTCAAGACATACCCAATTGATGAACGAAAAGCGATCCAATTGACGGCGGCCAAATACTCCCTTCCATCTAGCTTATGGCATTGAGGCTATAATGCCTATGGACTACTTAGTTCCAAGCCTGCAAATTGCGGTGCAAGAACGATTAACAAAGAATGCATTAGCTGAAAGGTTGGTTGACTTAGAGAAACTTGATGAAACCCAACTAATTGCATCACATGGTCTTATGGTTGAAAAATTGTGAAGGAAGCGTTGGTTTGACAATAACCTGAAACAAAAAGAACTAAAAACAAGGGACCTCGTCCTCATGTCGGAAGCACTAGAAAAAAACAACTCAAGTATGGAGGATTAGGACCTTTCTAAGTGTCAAAAATCACATGTGCCTCAAAGGTCAGTCATGATTGAAACTATTGATGGTGTGCAAATACAGGGTTACATCAATGAAAGCAAACTTAAAAAGGATTACGAACCACTGACCCAAGAAATGCTCATGCAAGAGCATGTATTAAAACAACGAAATGAGCTAGCCAAGGAAAAATCCAAGCGAGCTCGAGCTCAGGAAGAAGCCAAGGCAAGAGAGGGCAAGGCCAAACAGAGACTCCAAGAGAGAGTATTGCATATGAACATGGCTTCGCTAACCCTCCTTGATGAGGATGACCTGGACATTGAGCCAGCACAACTGTGTGAAAGTCTCTACTACCTAAAATTCATGCAACAAGCATTGCATTAATCCATAGGGGATCAAGTCATAATTTGATCTCTTATGAGACACGAGAACCTCTAGATAAAGTCTTACCTTGAGGTCGACAATGCACAAGTACGAAGTGTGCACTTGTCAATTACCAAAGCTGTGGGATTTCAAAGTGTTAATATTTCCATCAGAAATAATCCCTTTGGTTGGAATGGTGTTTGTTATATAAGCCTGTAGGATCTATGGAGGAAGAAATCATCCTTGGACGATCCTAGATTTGCACCAGTAATTGTGATATCCAATGGAAAAAGAGAGCTGCATAACTTGACGAGGGAAATAATATCATTATCGTGTCCTTATGGGGCCAAAAAACAAGGGAAAGCAGGCTATGATTGATGGTATGGAAACACCAATGCCAAAGAAAGTAGCTCACGTACTAGAGAAAGCATCAACTCCATAGTCCCTATGCAAAAAACAACCAGAGTCACTAGTAATTCAGCAGTGGGTGCATTAGAATCAACTCCAAGCCCATATATACTGTGATGCAAAAGGAGTAATTGAGGAATCAAGGTAAAAAGTTTGAGCTACAGACAAGGGACAGAGATGGCCTTCCAATGTTAGCGTAGCAATATTGCAAACGAAGCCACTATCCACAAGGCACTCAAAAGCAATGGATTCGAAGGGGTTTACTAGCTGCACAAGGCTATCACCAGAGTAATACAACAATATGGGTGCCAAAATCCCACCCAAAGTTCAGTACTGCAAATACCTTTAGAAACATAGATAGTAAGAGCAACCAAGAACAATTTCCAACTAAATGCTAGGAAAGCACAAAAATTGGCTCCGAGGAAGAAGTCGATTCAACACAGTGAAGAATTTTGCCCGTGAGATAGCAGGGTTCGAAACTCGTGAGGTAGCTAAAACCGTGAGGTGGCTAAAACCGTGAGAACCTTTTCTCTTCTTTTCTCCTTAACTTTGTCCAGCTCTTTTATTTTGGTGGGTGGGTGCAGTTGGCGGTAGTGCTATCTCACGGTTTGCACGTTTTTGCATGTAGACTCATACCTTGTTATTGCACACCGCACTAACACCCTTCTCATGGAATAACACACACACACATTCATTTTAACAAAAAAAAAAGAAAGAAAAAGAGGCAATGACCACATTCTCTCACCATTTAGTATGACTGACTTTCTTATCATTATTACAGATGTCGACCTCCGCTACCTCTGAACCGAAAGTCAAGGAGACTTCGGGAGTCACGTAAGCTAGGGCAACTTGGTCACCTATAAGCAGGAAGAAGAGACCATCATGTGGCCCAAAACTAAGCTATTTGGGCAAGACCTACTCTCAGTGGCCAGACCATTTCAAGACATACCCAATTGACGAACGAAAAGTGGTCCAATTGACGGCCAAAAGAGTTAAAGATGTTGGTTTATCCACATCGTACGATGGCCCAGCTAAGGTCAAGGAAATTGATATTGCAGAGCCATGGGAGGAAACCAAGCTTGTTTATATCGCTAAAGACTTGACTCCAGCTGAGAAAAAGGAACTTGTTGCTCTCCTTAAGGAGTTTAAGGTTGTTTCTTCTGAAACAACAAAGAGATGAAGGGCGTAGCATCTGAAGTGGTACATCACACGATCCCAATCATGGAAGGATAAAGGCCAACCAAGCAAAAACCATACCAGATGAATCCTAAATATGCCACAATTATAATAAGCAGGAAGAAGAGACCATCATGTGGCCCAAAACTAAGCTATTTGGGCCAGACCTACTCTCAGTGCCATACCATTTCAAGACATACCCAATTGATGAACGAAAAGCGGTCCAATTGACGGCCAAAAGAGTTAAAGAAGCTGGTTTATCCACATCGTACGATGGCCCAGCTAAGGTCAAGGAAATTGATATTGCAGAGCCATGGGAGGAAACCAAGCCTGTTTATATCGCTAAAGACTTGACTCCAGCTGAGAAAAAGGAACTTGTTGCTCTCCTTAAGGAGTTTAAGGTTGTTTCTTCTGAAACAACAAAGAGATGAAGGGCGTAGCATCTGAAGTGGTACATCACACGATCCCAATCATGGAAGGATAAAGGCCAACCAAGCAAAAACCATACCAGATGAATCCTAAATATGCCACAATTATAATAAGCAGGAAGAAGAGACCATCATGTGGCCCAAAACTAAGCTATTTGGGCCAGACCTACTCTCAGTGCCATACCATTTCAAGACATACCCAATTGATGAACGAAAAGCGGTCCAATTGACGGCCAAAAGAGTTAAAGAAGCTGGTTTATCCACATCGTACAATGGCCTAGCTAAGGTCAAGGAAATTGATATTGCAGAGCCATGGGGGAGGAAACCAAGGCTGTTTATATCGCTAAAGACTTGACTCGAGCTGAGGAAAAGGAACTTGTTGCTCTCCTTAAGGAGTTTAAGGTTGTTTCTTCTGAAACAACAAAGAGATGAAGGGTGTACCATCTGAAGTGGTACATCACACGATCCCAATCATGGAAGGATAAAGGCCAACCAAGCAAAAACCATACCAGATGAATCCTAAATATGCCACAATTATAATAAGCAGGAAGAAGAGACCATCATGTGGCCCAAAACTAAGCTATTTGGGCCAGACCTACTCTCAGTGCCAGACCATTTCAAGACATACCCAATTGATGAACGAAAAGCGGTCCAATTGACGGCGGCCAAAAGAGTTGAAGAAGCTGGTTTATCCACATCGTACAATGGCCCAGCTAAGGTCAAGGAAACCGATATTGCAGAGCCCTGGGAGGAAACCAAGCCTGTTTATATCGTTAAAGACTTGACTCCAGCTGAGGAAAAGGAACTTGTTGCTCTCCTTAAGGAGTTTAAGGTTGTTTCTTCTGAAACTACAAAGAGATGAAGGGCGTACCATTTGAAGTGGTACAACACACGATTCCAATCATGGAAGGATCAAGGCCAACAAGGCAAAAACCATACCAGATGAATCCTAAATATGCAACAATTATAAGAAGGAATTGACAAACTCATTACTGTTGATTTCATCTATGAGATAGAACACACCGATTGGCTATCACCAATCGTGATAGTGCCAAAGAAGAATGGGAAACTTAGGGTCTGTGTCGATCTAAAAAATGTCAATGCAGCTACTAGGAAAGGACCATTACCCACTACCTTACACGGAACACGTTTTGGAAAGAGTAGTTGGTGAAGAAGCTTACAACTTCTTAGATGGATTTTCAAGTTACAATCAAGTTTCTATAGCACCCGAAGACTAGCATAAAATGGCCTTCAATACAATGTGGGAGACTTTTGCTTACAAAGTTATGCCTTTTGGTCTCACCAATGCCCCAACAACGTTCCAACGATTGATGTGCACAGCCTTGAGAGACTAATTACAAAAGTGGTTGGAGGTATTCATTGATGATCTATGTGCGCACACTCACGATGGTCAGACCATTTGGCTTGCTCAAGAAAGATGTTTGAGTGATGTCGATCGAATTGTATATCCTTAAAACCTTTGAAATGCCAAACACCGTGTGATCGTAGGACAGATTGTCATTAAGAACGGTATCTCCACAAAGGAAAGCAAAGTCAAATTGATCTTGGAACTATCCCCACCCACTAATTACAAAGGTGTACAAAGGTTTATGGGCCACATTGGGTATTATCTCCACTTCATAGTATTTTATGCTAGAATTGACAGACCATTATATAGGCTCCTCATTGTCTTTGAATGGAATGAAGAATGCCAAGATGCATATGATAAATTGAAGCCAGCACTAGCCAGTGCACTATTCTGAGACCACCCAACTGGGATCTTATATTCCATGTACACATTGATGCATCAAACTTCGCTACAGGATGCGTATTGGCACAGCTTGGTGAGTTCAAATTGGACTACCCAGTTTCCTTCGCTAGTCGCCACTGAATGATGCAAAGGTGTATTTTATGCTAGAATTGCCAGACCATTATATAGGCTACTCATTGTCTCTGAATGGAATGAAGAATGCCAAGATGCATATGATAGATTGAAGCCAGCACTAGCGCGTGCACTATTCTGAGACCACCCAACTGGGATCTTATATGCCATGTACACATTGATGCATCAAACTTTGCTACAGGATGCGTATTGGCACAGCTTGGTGAGTTCAAATTGGACAACCCAGTTTCCTTCGCTAGTCACCAACTGAATGATGTAAAGGTAAATTATACCACCACAAAAAAAGAGGGTTTGGCCATGCTTTATGCTGTCAAGAAGTATCGACATTACCTATTGGCAAAAAAAAAACGTATTCTTTGTGGACCATCAGGGTTTATATACTTGGTGAATAAGCCTTGCACCATGGGACGAATCACATGCTGGTTGTTATTACTATTGGAATTTGACTTCAAGATCCCGGGTGAGAAAGGGAACACAACATATGTTGGCCGATCATATGTCGAGAATTCCAAATGGGGAACCAACAAATGGTGTTGATGATGACCTCCCAGATGCTTGATTGTTCAAACTAGACACGGTGCCTGAATGGAGTGAAGAAATATTAGATTATCTAGCTTATGGTTTTCTACGAGAACAACCTTTGAACATGGATAAAATGTGTCGGCTTATTAAGCTGGCTGCACCTTATCAATTGATTGCTGGTGAATTATACAAGCTAGGTAAGGACAATGTCTTAAGGAGATGTGTGCGGGAAGACAAATTTGTCACAATATTAGATAAAGCACTCTCAAGAATGATTGGAGGACACTTTGCTCTGGGAAAATTACAGCTCACAAGGTGCTTCAAGTAGGACTATGGTGGCCTACATTATTCGGGGATGCTATGGAGTTTGTAAAAGATGCAAAGAGTGTCAACCACTTGCTATTCCACAACAAAGAGACAGGATGCAACTTACCCCCCTGTGATTGTAAGAATCTTTTGAGAAATAGGGAATTGATTTTGTTGGACCCATTAGTCTAGTTGCACATCCCCATCACAAGTCCGATATGTGATCGTGACCACAGACTATTTCACGAAATGGGCAGAAGAAAAAATCTCTAAGCGAGTTGATGCACAAAAGATGGCTAAGTTCTTATATGAACAAATCATTTCAAGAATCCGTTGCCCATTGGAATTAGTGAGTGATCGCGGTTCACATTTCATTAATGAGGTGATTGATCACTTACTTGCTGGATTCCTTGTAGTCCACCGGAAGTCATCCCCTTATTATCCATAAGCAAATGGTCAAGCGGAGAGTACAAATAAGATTTTGTGTACTATCTTGATAAAAACTTTAGAAGCAAGTCGCACGGATTGGGAACATAAGCTAACTGCAGCTCTATGGGCATATTGAACTTCGTATAAGGTAGCGACGGGATATACTCCCTTCCATCTAGCTTATGGCATTGAGGGTATAATGCCTATGGACTACTTAGTTCCAAGCCTGCAAATTGCGGTGCAAGAACAATTAACAAAGAATGCATTAGCTGAAAGGTTGGTTGACTTAGAGAAACTTGATGAAACCCAACTAATTGCATCACATGGTCTTATGGTTGAAAAATTGTGAAGGAAGCGTTGGTTTGACAATAACCTGAAACAAAAAGAACTAAAAACAAGGGACCTCGTCCTCATGTCGGAAGCACTAGAAAAAAACAACTCAAGTATGGAGGATTAGGACCTTTCTAAGTGTCAAAAATCACATGTGCCTCAAAGGTCAGTCATGATTGAAACTATTGATGGTGTGCAAATACAGGGTTACATCAATGAAAGCAAACTTAAAAAGGATTATGAACCACTGACCCAAGAAATGCTCATGCAAGAGCATGTATTAAAACAACGAAATGAGCTAGCCAAGGAAAAATCCAAGCGAGCTCGAGCTCAGGAAGAAGCCAAGGCAAGAGAGGGCAAGGCCAAACAGAGACTCCAAGAGAGAGTATTGCATATGAACATGGCTTCGCTAACCCTCCTTGATAAGGATGACCTGGACATTGAGCCAGCACAACTGTGTGAAAGTCTCTACTACCTAAAATTCATGCAACAAGCATTGCATTAATCCATAGGGGATCAAGTCATAATTTGATCTCTTATGAGACACGAGAACCTCTAGATAAAGTCTTACCTTGAGGTCGACAATGCACAAGTAGAAGTGTGCACTTGTCAATTACCAAAGCTATGGGATTTCAAAGTGTTAATATTTCCATCAGAAATAATCCCTTTGGTTGGAATGGTGTTTGTTATATAAGCCTGTAGGATCTATGGAGGAAGAAATCATCCTTGGACGATCCTAGATTTGCACCAGTAATTGTGATATCCAATGGAAAAAGAGAGCTGCATAACTTGACGAGGGAAATAATATCATTATCGTGTCCTTATGGGGCCAAAAAACAAGGGAAAGCAGGCTATGATTGATGGTATGGAAACACCAATGCCAAAGAAAGTAGCTCACGTACTAGAGAAAGCATCAACTCCATAGTCCCTATGCAAAAAACAACCAAAGTCACTAGTAATTCAGCAGTGGGTGCATTAGAATCAACTCCAAGCCCATATATACTGTGATGCAAAAGGAGTAATTGAGGAATCAAGGTAAAAAGTTTGAGCTACAGACAAGGGACAGAGATGGCCTTCCAATGTTAGCGTAGCAATATTGCAAACGAAGCCACTATCCACAAGGCACTCAAAAGCAATGGATTCGAAGGGGTTTACTAGCTGCACAAGGCTATTACCAGAGTAATACAACAATATGGGTGCCAAAATCCCACCCAAAGTTCAGTACTGCAAATACCTTTAGAAACATAGATAGTAAGAGCAACCAAGAACAATTTCCAACTAAATGCTAGGAAAGCACAAAAATTGGCTCCGAGGAAGAAGTCGATTCAACACAGTGAAGAATTTTGCCCGTGAGATAGCAGGGTTCGAAACTCGTGAGGTAGCTAAAACCGTGAGGTGGCTAAAATCGTGAGAACCTTTTCTCTTCTTTTCTCCTTAACTTTGTCCAGCTCTTTTATTTTGGTGGGTGGGTGCAGTTGGTGGTAGTGCTATCTCACGGTTTGCACCTTTTTGCATGTAGACTCATACCTTGTTATTGCACACCGCACTAACACCCTTCTCATGGAATAACACACACACACATTCATTTTAACAAAAAAAAAAGAAAGAAAAAGAGGCAATGACCACATTCTCTCACCAGTTAGTATGACTGACTTTCTTATCATTATTACAGATGTCGACCTCCGCTACCTCTGAACCGAAAGTCAAGGAGACTTCGGGAGTCACGCAAGCTAAGCAGGAAGAAGAGACCATCATGTGGCCCAAAACTAAGCTATTTGGGCCAGACCTACTCTCAGTGCCAGACCATTTCAAGACATACCCAATTGACGAACAAAAAGTGGTCCAATTGACGGCCAAAAGAGTTAAAGATGTTGGTTTATCCACATCGTACGATGGCCAAGCTAAGGTCAAGGAAATTGATATTGCAGAGCCATGGGAGGAAACCAAGCCTGTTTATATCGCTAAAGACTTGACTCCAGCTGAGAAAAAGGAACTTGTTGCTCTCCTTAAGGAGTTTAAGGTTGTTTCTTCTGAAACAACAAAGAGATGAAGGGCGTACCATCTGAAGTGGTACATCACACGATCCCAATCATGGAAGAATAAAGGCCAACCAAGCAAAAACCATACCAGATGAATCCTAAATATGCCACAATTATAATAAGCAGGAAGAAGAGACCATCATGTGGTCCAAAACTAAGCTATTTGGGCCAGACCTACTCTCAGTGCCATACCATTTCAAGACATACCCAATTGATGAACGAAAAGCGGTCCAATTGACGGCCAAAAGAGTTAAAGAAGCTGGTTTATCCACATCGTACAATGGCCTAGCTAAGGTCAAGGAAATTGATATTGCAGAGCCATGGGGGAGGAAACCAAGCCTGTTTATATCGCTAAAGACTTGACTCCAGCTGAGGAAAAGGAACTTGTTGCTCTCCTTAAAGGAGTTTAAGGTTGTTTCTTCTGAAACAACAAAGAGATGAAGGGTGTACCATCTGAAGTGGTACATCACACGATCCCAATCATGGAAGGATAAAGGCCAACCAAGCAAAAACCATACCAGATGAATCCTAAATATGCCACAATTATAATAAGCAGGAAGAAGAGACCATCATGTGGCCCAAAACTAAGCTATTTGGGCCAGACCTACTCTCAGTGCCAGACCATTTCAAGACATACCCAATTGATGAACGAAAAGCGGTCCAATTGACGGCGGCCAAAAGAGTTAAAGAAGCTGGTTTATCCACATCGTACAATGGCCCAGATAAGGTCAAGGAAACCGATATTGCAGAGCCCTGGGAGGAAACCAAGCCTGTTTATATCGTTAAAGACTTGACTCCAGCTGAGGAAAAGGAACTTGTTGCTCTCCTTAAGGAGTTTAAGGTTGTTTCTTCTGAAACTACAAAGAGATGAAGGGCGTACCATTTGAAGTGGTACAACACACGATTCCAATCATGGAAGGATCAAGGCCAACAAGGCAAAAACCATACCAGATGAATCCTAAATATGCAACAATTATAAGAAGGAATTGACAAACTCATTACTGTTGATTTTATCTATGAGATAGAACACACCGATTGGCTATCACCAATCGTGATAGTGCCAAAGAAGAATGGGAAACTTAGGGTCTGTGTCGATCTAAAAAATGTCAATGCAGCTACTAGGAAAGGACCATTACCCACTACCTTACACGGAACACGTTTTGGAAAGAGTAGTTGGTGAAGAAGCTTACAACTTCTTAGATGGATTTTCAAGTTACAATCAAGTTTCTATAGCACCCGAAGACTAGCATAAAACGGCCTTCAATACAATGTGGGAGACTTTTGCTTACAAAGTTATGCCTTTTGGTCTCACCAATGCCCCAACAACGTTCCAACGATTGATGTGCACAGCCTTGAGAGACTACTTACAAAAGTGGTTGGAGGTATTCATTGATGATCTATGTGCGCACACTCACGATGGTCAGACCATTTGGCTTGCTCAATAAAGATGTTTGAGTGATGTCGATCGAATTGTATATCCTTAAAACCTTTGAAATGCCAAACATCGTGTGATCGTAGGACAGATTGTCATTAAGAACGGTATCTCCACAAAGGAAAGCAAAGTCAAATTGATCTTGGAACTATCCCCACCCACTAATTACAAAGGTGTACAAAGGTTTATGGGCCACATTGGGTATTATCTCCACTTCATAGTATTTTATGCTAGAATTGACAGACCATTATATAGGCTCCTCATTGTCTTTGAATGGAATGAAGAATGCCAAGATGCATATGATAAATTGAAGCCAGCACTAGCCAGTGCACTATTCTGAGACCACCCAACTGGGATCTTATATTCCATGTACACATTGATACATCAAACTTCGCTACAGGATGCGTATTGGCACAGCTTGGTGAGTTCAAATTGGACTACCCAGTTTCCTTCGCTAGTCGCCACTGAATGATGCAAAGGTGTATTTTATGCTAGAATTGCCAGACCATTATATAGGCTACTCATTGTCTCTGAATGGAATGAAGAATGCCAAGATGCATATGATAGATTGAAGCCAGCACTAGCGCGTGCACTATTCTGAGACCACCCAACTGGGATCTTATATGCCATGTACACATTGATGCATCAAACTTTGCTACAGGATGCGTATTGGCACAGCTTGGTGAGTTCAAATTGGACAACCCAGTTTCCTTCGCTAGTCACCAACTGAATGATGTAAAGGTAAATTATACCACCACAAAAAAAGAGGGTTTGGCCATGCTTTATGCTGTCAAGAAGTATCGACATTACCTATTGGCAAAAAGAAAAACGTATTCTTTGTGGACCATCAGGGTTTATATACTTGGTGAATAAGCCTTGCACCATGGGACGAATCACATGCTGGTTGTTATTACTATTGGAATTTGACTTCAAGATCCCGGGTGAGAAAGGGAACACAACATATGTTGGCCGATCATATGTCGAGAATTCCAAATGGAGAACCAACAAATGGTGTTGATGATGACCTCCGAGATGCTTGATTGTTCAAACTAGACACGGTGCCTGAATGGAGTGAAGAAATATTAGATTATCTAGCTTATGGTTTTCTACGAGAACAACCTTTGAACATGGATAAAATGTGTCGGCTTATTAAGCTGGCTGCACCTTATCAATTGATTGTTGGTGAATTATACAAGCTAGGTAAGGACAATGTCTTAAGGAGATGTGTGCGGGAAGACAAATTTGTCACAATATTAGATAAAGCACTCTCAAGAATGATTGGAGGACACTTCGCTCTGGGAAAATTACAGCTCACAAGGTGCTTCAAGTAGGACTATGGTGGCCTACATTATTCGGGGATGCTATGGAGTTTGTAAAAGATGCAAAGAGTGTCAACCACTTGCTATTCCACAACAAAGAGACAGGATGCAACTTACCCCCCTATGATTGTAAGAATCTTTTGAGAAATAGGGAATTGATTTTGTTGGACCCATTAGTCTAGTTGCACATCCATTACAAGTCCGATATGTGATCGTGGCCACAGACTATTTCACGAAATGGCCAGAAGAAAAAGTCTCTAAGCGAGTTGATGCACAAAAGATGGCTAAGTTCTTATATGAACAAATCATTTCAAGAATCCGTTGCCCATTGGAATTAGTGAGTGATCGCGGTTCACATTTCATTAATGAGGTGATTGATCACTTACTTGCTGGATTCCTTGTAGTCCACCGGAAGTCATCCCCTTATTATCCATAAGCAAATGGTCAAGCGGAGAGTACAAATAAGATTTTGTGTACTATCTTGACAAAAACTTTAGAAGCAAGTCGCACGGATTGGGAACATAAGCTAACTGCAGCTCTATGGGCATATTGAACTTCGTATAAGGTAGCGACGGGATATACTCCCTTCCATCTAGCTTATGGCATTGAGGCTATAATGCCTATGGACTACTTAGTTCCAAGCCTGCAAATTGCGGTGCAAGAACGATTAACAAAGAATGCATTAGCTGAAAGGTTGGTTGACTTAGAGAAACTTGATGAAACCCAACTAATTGCATCACATGGTCTTATGGTTGAAAAATTGTGAAGGAAGCGTTGGTTTGACAATAACCTGAAACAAAAAGAACTAAAAACAAGGGACCTCGTCCTCATGTCGGAAGCACTAGAAAAAAACAACTCAAGTATGGAGGATTAGGACCTTTCT
Source organism: Cibotium barometz (assembly GCF_041138505.1). Taxonomy (NCBI): domain Eukaryota; kingdom Viridiplantae; phylum Streptophyta; class Polypodiopsida; order Cyatheales; family Cibotiaceae; genus Cibotium; species Cibotium barometz. The sequence goes on along the minus strand of NC_141074.1, from coordinate 23,050,164 downwards.
AAGTGTCAAAAATCACATGTGCCTCAAAGGTCAGTCATGATTGAAACTATTGATGGTGTGCAAATACAGGGTTACATCAATGAAAGCAAACTTAAAAAGGATTACGAACCACTGACCCAAGAAATGCTCATGCAAGAGCATGTATTAAAACAACGAAATGAGCTAGCCAAGTAAAAATCCAAGCGAGCTCGAGATCAGGAAGAAGCCAAGGCAAGAGAGGGCAAGGCCAAACAGAGACTCCAAGAGAGAGTATTGCATATGAACATGGCTTCGCTAACCCTCCTTGATGAGGATGACCTGGACATTGAGCCAGCACAACTGTGTGAAAGTCTCTACTACCTAAAATTCATGCAACAAGCATTGCATTAATCCATAGGGGATCAAGTCATAATTTGATCTCTTAGGAGACACGAGAACCTCTAGATAAAGTCTTACCTTGAGGTCGACAATGCACAAGTACGAAGTGTGCACTTGTCAATTACCAAAGCTGTGGGATTTCAAAGTGTTAATATTTCCATCAGAAATAATCCCTTTGGTTGGAATGGTGTTTGTTATATAAGCCTATAGGATCTATGGAGGAAGAAATCATCCTTGGACGATCCTAGATTTGCACCAATAATTGTGATATCCAATGGAAAAAGAGAGCTGCATAACTTGACGAGGGAAATAATATCATTATCGTGTCCTTATGGGGCCAAAATACAAGGGAAAGCAGGCTATGATTGATGGTATGGAAACACCAATGCCAAAGAAAGTAGCTCACGTACTAGAGAAAGCATCAACTCCATAGTCCCTATGCAAAAAACAACCAAAGTCACTAGTAATTCAGCAGTGGGTGCATTAGAATCAACTCCAAGCCCATATATACTGTAATGCAAAAGGAGTAATTGAGGAATCAAGGTAAAAAGTTTGAGCTACAGACAAGGGACAGAGATGGCCTTCCAATGTTAGCGTAGCAATATTGCAAACGAAGCCACTATCCACAAGGCACTCAAAAGCAATGGATTCGAAGGGGTTTACTAGCTGCACAAGGCTATCACCAGAGTAATACAACAATATGGGTGCCAAAATCCCACCCAAAGTTCAGTACTGCAAATACCTTTAGAAACATAGATAGTAAGAGCAACCAAGAACAATTTCCAACTAAATGCTAGGAAAGCACAAAAATTGGCTCCGAGGAAGAAGTCGATTCAACATTGTGAAGAATTTTGCCCGTGAGATAGCAGGGTTCGAAACTCGTGAGGTAGCTAAAACCGTGAGGTGGCTAAAACCGTGAGAACCTTTTCTCTTCTTTTCTCCTTAACTTTGTCCAGCTCTTTTATTTTGGTGGGTGGGTGCAGTTGGCGGTAGTGCTATCTCACGGTTTGCACCTTTTTGCATGTAGACTCGTACCTTGTTATTGCACACCGCACTAACACCCTTCTCATGGAATAACACACACACACATTCATTTTAACAAAAAGAAAGAAAGAAAAAGAGGCAATGACCACATTCTCTCACCAGTTAGTATGACTGACTTTCTTATCATTATTACAGATGTCGACCTCCGTTACCTCTGAACCGAAAGTCAAGGAGACTTCGGGAGTCACGCAAACTAGGGCAACTTGGTCACCTATAAGCAGGAAGAAGAGACCATCATGTGGCCCAAAACTAAGCTGTTTGGGCCAGACCTACTCTCAGTGCCAGACCATTTCAAGACATACCCAATTGACGAACGAAAAGTGGTCCAATTGACGGCCAAAAGAGTTAAAGATGTTGGTTTATCCACATCGTACGATGGCCAAGCTAAGGTCAAGGAAATTGATATTGCAGAGCCATGGGAGGAAACCAAGCCTGTTTATATCGCTAAAGACTTGACTCCAGCTGAGAAAAAGGAACTTGTTGCTCTCCTTAAGGAGTTTAAGGTTGTTTCTTCTGAAACAACAAAGAGATGAAGGGCGTACCATCTGAAGTGGTACATCACACGATCCCAATCATGGAAGGATAAAGGCCAACCAAGCAAAAACCATACCAGATGAATCCTAAATATGCCACAATTATAATAAGCAGGAAGAAGAGACCATCATGTGGTCCAAAACTAAGCTATTTGGGCCAGACCTACTCTCAGTGCCATACCATTTCAAGACATACCCAATTGATGAACGAAAAGAAGCTGGTTTATCCACATCGTATAATGGCCTAGCTAAGATCAAGGAAATTGATATTGCAGAGCCATGGGGGAGGAAACCAAGCCTGTTTATATCGCTAAAGACTTGACTCCAGCTGAGGAAAAGGAACTTGTTGCTCTCCTTAAAGGAGTTTAAGGTTGTTTCTTCTGAAACAACAAAGAGATGAAGGGTGTACCATCTGAAGTGGTACATCACACGATCCCAATCATGGAAGGATAAAGGCCAACCAAGCAAAAACCATACCAGATGAATCCTAAATATGCCACAATTATAATAAGCAGGAAGAAGAGACCATCATGTGGCCCAAAAGTAAGCTATTTGGGCCAGACCTACTCTCAGTGCTGCCAGACCATTTCAAGACATACCCAATTGATGAACGAAAAGCGGTCCAATTGACGGCGGCCAAAAGAGTTAAAGAAGCTGGTTTATCCACATCGTACAATGGCCCAGCTAAGGTCAAGGAAACCGATATTGCAGAGCCCTGGGAGGAAACCAAGCCTGTTTATATCGTTAAAGACTTGACTCCATCTGAGGAAAAGGAACTTGTTGCTCCCCTTAAGCAGTTTAAGGTTGTTTCTTCTGAAACTACAAAGAGATGAAGGGCGTACCATTTGAAGTGGTACAACACACGATTCCAATCATGGAAGGATCAAGGCCAACAAAGCAAAAACCATACCAGATGAATCCTAAATATGCAACAATTATAAGAAGGAATTGACAAACTCATTACTGTTGATTTCATCTATGAGATAGAACACACCGATTGGCTATCACCAATCGTGATAGTGCCAAAGAAGAATGGGAAACTTAGGGTCTGTGTCGATCTAAAAAATGTCAATGCAGCTACTAGGAAAGGACCATTACCCACTACCTTACACGGAACACGTTTTGGAAAGAGTAGTTGGTGAAGAAGCTTAAAACTTCTTAGATGGATTTTCAAGTTACAATCAAGTTTCTATAGCACCCGAAGACTAGCATAAAATGGCCTTCAATACAATGTGGGAGACTTTTGCTTACAAAGTTATGCCTTTTGGTCTCACCAATGCCCCAACAACGTTCCAACGATTGATGTGCACAGCCTTGAGAGACTAATTACAAAAGTGGTTGGAGGTATTCATTGATGATCTATGTGCGCACACTCACGATGGTCAGACCATTTGGCTTGCTCAAGAAAGATGTTTGAGTGATGTCGATCGAATTGTATATCCTTAAAACCTTTGAAATGCCAAACACCGTGTGATCGTAGGACAGATTGTCATTAAGAACGGTATCTCCACAAAGGAAAGCAAAGTCAAATTGATCTTGGAACTATCCCCACCCACTAATTACAAAGGTGTACAAAGGTTTATGGGCCACATTGGGTATTATCTCCACTTCATAGTATTTTATGCTAGAATTGACAGACCATTATATAGGCTCCTCATTGTCTTTGAATGGAATGAAGAATGCCAAGATGCATATGATAAATTGAAGCCAGCACTAGCCAGTGCACTATTCTGAGACCACCCAACTGGGATCTTATATTCCATGTACACATTGATGCATCAAACTTCGCTACAGGATGCGTATTGGCACAGCTTGGTGAGTTCAAATTGGACTACCCAGTTTCCTTCGCTAGTCGCCACTGAATGATGCAAAGGTGTATTTTATGCTAGAATTGCCAGACCATTATATAGGCTACTCATTGTCTCTGAATGGAATGAAGAATGCCAAGATGCATATGATAGATTGAAGCCAGCACTAGCGCGTGCACTATTCTGAGACCACCCAACTAGGATCTTATATGCCATGTACACATTGATGCATCAAACTTTGCTACAGGATGCATATTGGCACAGCTTGGTGAGTTCAAATTGGACAACCCAGTTTCCTTCGCTAGTCACCAACTGAATGATGTAAAGGTAAATTATACCACCACAAAACAAGAGGGTTTGGCCATGCTTTATGCTGTCAAGAAGTATCGACATTACCTATTGGCAAAAAAAAAAAACGTATGCATCAAACTTTGCTACAGGATGCATATTGGCACAGCTTGGTGAGTTCAAATTGGACAACCCAGTTTCCTTCGCTAGTCACCAACTGAATGATGTAAAGGTAAATTATACCACCACAAAACAAGAGGGTTTGGCCATGCTTTATGCTGTCAAGAAGTATCGACATTACCTATTGGCAAAAAAAAAAACGTATTCTTTGTGGACCATCAGGGTTTATATACTTGGTGAATAAGCCTTGCACCATGGGACGAATCACATGCTGGTTGTTATTACTATTGGAATTTGACTTCAAGATCCCGGGTGAGAAAGGGAACATAACATATGTTGGCCGATCATATGTCGAGAATTCCAAATGGGGAACCAACAAATGGTGTTGATGATGACCTCCGAGATGCTTGATTGTTCAAACTAGACACGGTGCCTGAATGGAGTGAAGAAATATTAGATTATCTAGCTTATGGTTTTCTACGAGAACAACCTTTGAACATGGATAAAATGTGTCGGCTTATTAAGCTGGCTGCACCTTATCAATTGATTGCTGGTGAATTATACAAGCTAGGTAAGGACAATGTCTTAAGGAGATGTGTGCGGGAAGATAAATTTGTCACAATATTAGATAAAGCACTCTCAAGAATGATTGGAGGACACTTTGCTCTGGGAAAATTATAGCTCACAAGGTGCTTCAAGTAGGACTATGGTGGCCTACATTATTCGGGGATGCTATGGAGTTTGTAAAAGATGCAAAGAGTGTCAACCATTTGCTATTCCACAACAAAGAGACAGGATGCAACTTACCCCCCTGTGATTGTAAGAATCTTTTGAGAAATAGGGAATTGATTTTGTTGGACCCATTAGTCTAGTTGCACATCCATTACAAGTCCGATATGTGATCGTGGCCACAGACTATTTCACGAAATGGCCAGAAGAAAAAGTCTCTAAGCGAGTTGATGCACAAAAGATGGCTAAGTTCTTATATGAACAAATCATTTCAAGAATCCGTTGCCCATTGGAATTAGTGAGTGATCGCGGTTCACATTTCATTAATGAGGTGATTGATCACTTACTTGCTGGATTCCTTGTAGTCCACCGGAAGTCATCCCCTTATTATCCATAAGCAAATGGTCAAGCGGAGAGTACAAATAAGATTTTGTGTACTATCTTGACAAAAACTTTAGAAGCAAGTCGCACGGATTGGGAACATAAGCTAACTGCAGCTCTATGGGCATATTGAACTTCGTATAAGGTAGCGACGGGATATACTCCCTTCCATCTAGCTTATGGCATTGAGGCTATAATGCCTATGGACTACTTAGTTCCAAGCCTGCAAATTGCGGTGCAAGAACGATTAACAAAGAATGCATTAGCTGAAAGGTTGGTTGACTTAGAGAAACTTGATGAAACCCAACTAATTGCATCACATGGTCTTATGGTTGAAAAATTGTGAAGGAAGCGTTGGTTTGACAATAACCTGAAACAAAAAGAACTAAAAACAAGGGACCTCGTCCTCATGTCGGAAGCACTAGAAAAAAACAACTCAAGTATGGAGGATTAGGACCTTTCTAAGTGTCAAAAATCACATGTGCCTCAAAGGTCAGTCATGATTGAAACTATTGATGGTGTGCAAATACAGGGTTACATCAATGAAAGCAAACTTAAAAAGGATTACGAACCACTGACCCAAGAAATGCTCATGCAAGAGCATGTATTAAAACAACGAAATGAGCTAGCCAAGGAAAAATCCAAGCGAGCTCGAGCTCAGGAGGAAACCAAGGCAAGAGAGGGCAAGGCCAAACAGAGACTCCAAGAGAGAGTATTGCATATGAACATGGCTTCACTAACCCTCCTTGATGAGGATGACCTGGACATTGAGCCAACACAACTGTGTGAAAGTCTCTACTACCTAAAATTCATGCAACAAGCATTGCATTAATCCATAGGGGATCAAGTCATAATTTGATCTCTTATGAGACACGAGAACCTCTAGATAAAGTCTTACCTTGAGGTCGACAATGCACAAGTACGAAGTGTGCACTTGTCAATTACCAAAGCTGTGGGATTTCAAAGTGTTAATATTTCCATCAGAAATAATCCCTTTGGTTGGAATGGTGTTTGTTATATAAGCCTGTAGGATCTATGGAGGAAGAAATCATCCTTGGACGATCCTAGATTTGCACCAGTAATTGTGATATCCAATGGAAAAAGAGAGCTGCATAACTTGACGAGGGAAATAATATCATTATCGTGTCCTTATGGGGCCAAAAAACAAGGGAAAGCAGGCTATGATTGATGGTATGGAAACACCAATGCCAAAGAAAGTAGCTCACGTACTAGAGAAAGCATCAACTCCATAGTCCCTATGCAAAAAACAACCAAAGTCACTAGTAATTCAGCAGTGGGTGTATTAGAATCAACTCCAAGCCCATATATACTGTGATGCAAAAGGAGTAATTGAGGAATCAAGGTAAAAAGTTTGAGCTACAGACAAGGGACAGAGATGGCCTTCCAATGTTAGCGTAGCAATATTGCAAACGAAGCCACTATCCACAAGGCACTCAAAAGCAATGGATTCGAAGGGGTTTACTAGCTGCACAAGGCTATTACCAGAGTAATACAACAATATGGGTGCCAAAATCCCACCCAAAGTTCAGTACTGCAAATACCTTTAGAAACATAGATAGTAAGAGTAACCAAGAACAATTTCCAACTAAATGCTAGGAAAGCACAAAAATTGGCTCCGAGGAAGAAGTCGATCCAACACAGTGAAGAATTTTGCCCGTGAGATAGCAGGGTTCGAAACTCGTGAGGTAGCTAAAACCGTGAGGTGGCTAAAACCGTGAGAACCTTTTCTCTTCTTTTCTCCTTAACTTTGTCCAGCTCTTTTATTTTGGTGGGTGGGTGCAGTTGGCGGTAGTGCTATCTCACGGTTTGCACCTTTTTGCATGTAGACTCATACCTTGTTATTGCACACCGCACTAACACCCTTCTCATGGAATAACACACACACACATTCATTTTAACAAAAAAAAAGAAATAAAAAGAGGCAATGACCACATTCTCTCACCAGTTAGTATGACTGACTTTCTTATCATTATTACAGATGTCGACCTCCGCTACCTCTGAACCGAAAGTCAAGGAGACTTCGGGAGTCACGCAAGCTAGGGCAACTTGGTCACCTATAAGCAGGAAGAAGAGACCATCATGTGGCCCAAAACTAAGCTATTTGGGCCAGACCTACTCTCAGTGCCAGACCATTTCAAGACATACCCAATTGACGAACGAAAAGTGGTCCAATTGATGGCCAAAAGAGTTAAAGATGTTGGTTTATCCACATCGTACGATGGCCCAGCTAAGGTCAAGGAAATTGATATTGCAGAGCCATGGGAGGAAACCAAGCCTGTTTATATCGCTAAAGACTTGACTCGAGCTGAGAAAAAGGAACTTGTTGCTCTCCTTAAGGAGTTTAAGGTTGTTTCTTCTGAAACAACAAAGAGATGAAGGGCGTACCATCTGAAGTGGTACATCACGCGATCCCAATCATGGAAGGATAAAGGCCAACCAAGCAAAAACCATACCAGATGAATCCTAAATATGCCACAATTATAATAAGCAGGAAGAAGAGACCATCATGTGGCCCAAAACTAAGCTATTTGGGCCAGACCTACTCTCAGTGCCATACCATTTCAAGACATACCCAATTGATGAATGAAAAGCGGTCCAATTGACGGCCAAAAGAGTTAAAGAAGCTGGTTTATCCACATCGTACAATGGCCTAGCTAAGGTCAAGGAAATTGATATTGCAGAGCCATGGGGGAGAAAACCAAGCCTGTTTATATCGCTAAAGACTTGACTCCAGCTGAGGAAAAGGAACTTGTTGCTCTCCTTAAGGATTTTAAGGTTGTTTCTTCTGAAACAACAAAGAGATGAAGGGTGTACCATCTGAAGTGGTACATCACACGATCCTAATCATGGAAGGGAAAGGCCAACCAAGCAAAAACCGTACCAGATGAATCCTAAATATGCCACAATTATAATAAGCAGGAAGAAGAGACCATCATGTGGCCCAAAACTAAGCTATTTGGGCCAGACCTACTCTCAGTGCCAGACCATTTCAAGACATACCCAATTGATGAACGAAAAGCGGTCCAATTGACGGTGGCCAAAAGAGTTAAAGAAGCTGGTTTATCCACATCGTACAATGGCCCAGCTAAGGTCAAGGAAACCGATATTGCAGAGCCCTGGGAGGAAACCAAGCCTGTTTATATCGTTAAAGACTTGACTCCAGCTGAGGAAAAGGAACTTGTTGCTCTCCTTAAGGAGTTTAAGGTTATTTCTTCTGAAACTACAAAGAGATGAAGGGTGTACCATTTGAAGTGGTACAACACACGATTCCAATCATGGAAGGATCAAGGCCAACAAAGCAAAAACCATACCAGATGAATCCTAAATATGCAACAATTATAAGAAGGAATTGACAAACTCATTACTGTTGATTTCATCTATGAGATAGAACACACCGATTGGCTATCACCAATCGTGATAGTGCCAAAGAAGAATGGGAAACTTAGGGTCTGTGTCGATCTAAAAAATGTCAATGCAGCTACTAGGAAAGGACCATTACCCACTACCTTACACGGAACACGTTTTGGAAAGAGTAGTTGGTGAAGAAGCTTACAACTTCTTAGATGGATTTTCAAGTTACAATCAAGTTTCTATAGCACCCGAAGACTAGCATAAAACGGCCTTCAATACAATGTGGGAGACTTTTGCTTACAAAGTTATGCCTTTTGGTCTCACCAATGCCCCAACAACGTTCCAACGATTGATGTGCATAGCCTTGAGGGACTACTTACAAAAGTGGTTGGAGGTATTCATTGATGATCTATGTGCGCACACTCACGATGGTCAGACCATTTGGCTTGCTCAAGAAAGATGTTTGAGTGATGTCGATCGAATTGTATATCCTTAAAACCTTTGAAATGCCAAACACCGTGTGATCGTAGGACACATTGTCATTAAGAACGGTATCTCCACAAAGGAAAGCAAAGTCAAATTGATCTTGGAACTATCCCCACCCACTAATTACAAAGGTGTACAAAGGTTTATGGGCCACATTGGGTATTATCTCCACTTCATAGTATTTTATGCTAGAATTGACAGACCATTATATAGGCTCCTCATTGTCTTTGAATGGAATGAAGAATGCCAAGATGCATATGATAAATTGAAGCCAGCACTAGCCAGTGCACTATTCTGAGACCACCCAACTGGGATCTTATATTCCATGTACACATTGATGCATCAAACTTCGCTACAAGATGCGTATTGGCACAGCTTGGTGAGTTCAAATTGGACTACCCAGTTTCCTTTGCTAGTCGCCACTGAATGATGCAAAGGTGTATTTTATGCTAGAATTGCCAGACCATTATATAGGCTACTCATTGTCTCTGAATGGAATGAAGAATGCCAAGATGCATATGATAGATTGAAGCCAGCACTAGCGCGTGCACTATTCTGAGACCACCCAACTGGGATCTTATATGCCATGTACACATTGATGCATCAAACTTTGCTACAGGATGCGTATTGGCACAGCTTGGTGAGTTCAAATTGGACAACCCAGTTTCCTTCGCTAGTCACCAACTGAATGATGTAAAGGTAAATTATACCACCACAAAACAAGAGGGTTTGGCCATGCTTTATGCTATCAAGAAGTATCGACATTACCTATTGGCAAAAAAAAAAAACGTATTCTTTGTGGACCATCAGGGTTTATATACTTAGTGAATAAGCCTTGCACCATGGGACGAATCACATGCTGGTTGTTATTACTATTGGAATTTGACTTCAAGATCTCGGGTGAGAAAGGGAACACAACATATGTTGGCCGATCATATGTCGAGAATTCCAAATGGGGAACCAACAAATGGTGTTGATGATGACCTCCCAGATGCTTGATTGTTCAAACTAGACACGGTGCCTGAATGGAGTGAAGAAATATTAGATTATCTAGCTTATGGTTTTCTACGAGAACAACCTTTGAACATGGATAAAATGTGTCGGCTTATTAAGCTGGCTGCACCTTATCAATTGATTGCTGGTGAATTATACAAGCTAGGTAAGGACAATGTCTTAAGGAGATGTGTGCGGGAAGACACATTTGTCACAATATTAGATAAAGCACTCTCAAGAATGATTGGAGGACACTTCGCTCTGGGAAAATTACAGCTCACAAGGTGCTTCAAGTAGGACTATGGTGGCCTACATTATTCGGGGATGCTATGGAGTTTGTAAAAGATGCAAAGAGTGTCAACCATTTGCTATTCCACAACAAAGAGACAGGATGCAACTTACCCCCCTGTGATTGTAAGAATCTTTTGAGAAATAGGGAATTGATTTTGTTGGACCCATTAGTCTAGTTGCACATCCATCACAAGTCTGATATGTGATCGTGGCCACAGACTATTTCACGAAATGGGCAGAAGAAAAAGTCTCTAAGCGAGTTGATGCACAAAAGATGGCTAAGTTCTTATATGAACAAATCATTTCAAGAATCCGTTGCCCATTGGAATTAGTGAGTGATCGCGGTTCACATTTCATTAATGAGGTGATTGATCACTTACTTGCTGGATTCCTTGTAGTCCACCGGAAGTCATCCCCTTATTATCCATAAGCAAATGGTCAAGCGGAGAGTACAAATAAGATTTTGTGTACTATCTTGACAAAAACTTTAGAAGCAAGTCGCACGGATTGGGAACATAAGCTAACTGCAGCTCTATGGGCATATTGAACTTCGTATAAGGTAGCGACGGGATATACTCCCTTCCATCTAGCTTATGGCATTGAGGCTATAATGCCTATGGACTACTTAGTTCCAAGCCTGCAAATTGCGGTGCAAGAACGATTAACAAAGATTGCATTAGCTGAAAGGTTGGTTGACTTAGAGAAACTTGATGAAACCCAACTAATTGCATCACATGGTCTTATGGTTGAAAAATTGTGAAGGAAGCGTTGGTTTGACAATAACCTGAAACAAAAAGAACTAAAAACAAGGGACCTCGTCCTCATGTCGGAAGCACTAGAAAAAAACAACTCAAGTATGGAGGATTAGGACCTTTCTAAGTGTCAAAAATCACATGTGCCTCAAAGGTCATGATTGAAACTATTGATGGTGTGCAAATACAGGGTTACATCAATGAAAGCAAACTTAAAAAGGATTACGAACCACTGACCCAAGAAATGCTCATGCAAGAGCATGTATTAAAACAACGAAATGAGCTAGCCAAGGAAAAATCCAAGCGAGCTCGAGCTTAGGAGGAAGCCAAGGCAAGAGAGGGCAAGGCCAAATAGAGACTCCAAGAGAGAGTATTGCATATGAACATGGCTTCGCTAACCCTCCTTGATGAGGATGACCTGGACATTGAGCCAGCACAACTGTGTGAAAGTCTCTACTACCTAAAATTCATGCAACAAGCATTGCATTAATCCATAGGGGATCAAGTCATAATTTGATCTCTTATGAGACACGAGAACCTCTAGATAAAGTCTTACCTTGAGGTCGACAATGCACAAGTACGAAGTGTGCACTTGTCAATTGCCAAAGCTGTGGGATTTCAAAGTGTTAATATTTCCATCAGAAATAATCCCTTTGGTTGGAATGGTGTTTGTTATATAAGCCTGTAGGATCTATGGAGGAAGAAATCATCCTTGGACGATCCTAGATTTGCACCAGTAATTGTGATATCCAATGGAAAAAGAGAGCTGCATAACTTGACGAGGGAAATAATATCATTATCGTGTCCTTATGGGGCCAAAAAACAAGGGAAAGCAGGCTATGACTGATGGTATGGAAACACCAATGCCAAAGAAAGTAGCTCACGTACTAGAGAAAGCATCAACTCCATAGTCCCTATGCAAAAAACAACCAAAGTCACTAGTAATTCAGCAGTGGGTGCATTAGAATCAACTCCAAGCCCATATATACTGTGATGCAAAAGGAGTAATTGAGGAATCAAGGTAAAAAGTTTGAGCTACAGACAAGGGACAGAGATGGCCTTCCAATGTTAGCGTAGCCAATATTGCAAACCGTGAGGTGGCTAAAACCGTGAGAACCTTTTCTCTTCTTTTCTCGTTAACTTTGTCCAGCTCTTTTATTTTGGTGGGTGGGTGCAGTTGGCGGTAGTGCTATCTCACGGTTTGCACCTTTTTGCATGTAGACTCATACCTTGTTATTGCACACCGCACTAACACCCTTCTCATGGAATAACACACACACACATTCATTTTAACAAAAAAAAAAAGAAAGAAAAAGAGGCAATGACCACATTCTCTCACCAGTTAGTATGACTGACTTTCTTATCATTATTACAGATGTCGACCTCCGCTACCTCTGAACCGAAAGTCAAGGAGACTTCGGGAGTCACGCAAGCTAGGGCAACTTGGTCACCTATAAGCAGGAAGAAGAGACCATCATGTGGCCCAAAACTAAGCTATTTGGGCCAGACCTACTCTCAGTGCCAGACCATTTCAAGACATACCCAATTGACGAACGAAAAGTGGTCCAATTGACGGCCAAAAGACTTAAAGATGTTGGTTTATCCACATCGTACGATGGCCCAGCTAAGGTCAAGGAAATTGATATTGCAGAGCCATGGGAGGAAACCAAGCCTGTTTATATCGCTAAAGACTTGACTCGAGCTGAGAAAAAGGAACTTGTTGCTCTCCTTAAGGAGTTTAAGGTTGTTTCTTCTGAAACAACAAAGAGATGAAGGGTGTACCATCTGAAGTGGTACATCACACGATCCCAATCATGGAAGGATAAAGGCCAACCAAGCAAAAACCATACCAGATGAATCCTAAATATGCCACAATTATAATAAGCAGGAAGAAGAGACCATCATGTGGTCCAAAACTAAGCTATTTGGGCCAGACCTACTCTCAGTGCCATACCATTTCAAGACATACCCAATTGATGAACGAAAAGTGGTCCAATTGACGGCGGCCAAAAGAGTTAAAGAAGCTGGTTTATCCACATCGTACAATGGCCTAGCTAAGGTCAAGGAAATTGATATTGCAGAGCCATGGGGGAGGAAACCAAGCCTGTTTATATCGCTAAAGACTTGACTCCAGCTGAGGAAAAGGAACTTGTTGCTCTCCTTAAGGAGTTTAAGGTTGTTTCTTCTGAAACAACAAAGAGATGAAGGGTGTACCATCTGAAGTGGTACATCACACGATCCCAATCATGGAAGGGAAAGGCCAACCAAGCAAAAACCATACCAGATGAATCCTAAATATGCCACAATTATAATAAGCAGGAAGAAGAGACCATCATGTGGCCCAAAACTAAGCTATTTGGGCCAGACCTACTCTCAGTGCCAGACAATTTCAAGACATACCCAATTGATGAACGAAAAGCGGTCCAATTGACGGCGGCCAAAAGAGTTAAAGAAGCTGGTTTATCCACATCGTACAATGGCCCAGCTAAGGTCAAGGAAACCGATATTGCAGAGCCCTGGGAGGAAACCAAGCCTGTTTATATCGTTAAAGACTTGACTCCAGCTGAGGAAAAGGAACTTGTTGCTCTTCTTAAGGAGTTTAAGGTTGTTTCTTCTGAAACTACAAAGAGATGAAGGGCGTACCATTTGAAGTGGTACAACACACGATTCCAATCATGGAAGGATCAAGGCCAACAAAGCAAAAACCATACCAGATGAATCCTAAATATGCAACAATTATAAGAAGGAATTGACAAACTCATTACTGTTGATTTCATCTATGAGATAGAACACACCGATTGGCTATCACCAATCATGATAGTGCCAAAGAAGAATGGGAAACTTAGGGTCTGTGTCGATCTAAAAAATGTCAATGCAGCTACTAGGAAAGGACCATTACCCACTACCTTACACGGAACACGTTTTGGAAAGAGTAGTTGGTGAAGAAGCTTACAACTTCTTAGATGGATTTTCAAGTTACAATCAAGTTTCTATAGCACCCGAAGACTAGCATAAAACGGCCTTCAATACAATGTGGGAGACTTTTGCTTACAAAGTTATGCCTTTTGGTCTCACCAATGCCCCAACAACGTTCCAACGATTGATGTGCACAGCCTTGAGAGACTACTTACAAAAGTGGTTGGAGGTATTCATTGATGATCTATGTGCGCACACTCACGATGGTCAGACCATTTGGCTTGCTCAAGAAAGATGTTTGAGTGATGTCGATCGAATTGTATATCCTTAAAACCTTTGAAATGCCAAACACCGTGTGATCTTAGGACACATTGTCATTAAGAACGGTATCTCCACAAAGGAAAGCAAAGTCAAATTGATCTTGGAACTATCCCCACCCACTAATTACAAAGGTGTACAAAGGTTTATGGGCCACATTGGGTATTATCTCCACTTCATAGTATTTTATGCTAGAATTGACAGACCATTATATAGGCTCCTCATTGTCTTTGAATGGAATGAAGAATGCCAAGATGCATATGATAAATTGAAGCCAGCACTAGCCAGTGCACTATTCTGAGACCACCCAACTGGGATCTTATATTCCATGTACACATTGATGCATCAAACTTCGCTACAAGATGCGTATTGGCACAGCTTGGTGAGTTCAAATTGGACTACCCAGTTTCCTTCGCTAGTCGCCCCACTGAATGATGCAAAGGTGTATTTTATGCTAGAATTGCCAGACCATTATATAGGCTACTCATTGTCTCTGAATGGAATGAAGAATGCCAAGAAGCATATGATAGATTGAAGCCAGCACTAGCGCGTGCACTATTCTGAGACCACCCAAACTGGGATCTTATATGCCATGTACACATTGATGCATCAAACTTTGCTACAGGATGCGTATTGGCACAGCTTGGTGAGTTTAAATTGGACAACCCAGTTTCCTTCGCTAGTCACCAACTGAATGATGTAAAGGTAAATTATACCACCACAAAACAAGAGGGTTTGGCCATGCTTTATGCTGTCAAGAAGTATCGACATTACCTATTGGCAAAAAAAAAAAACGTATTCTTTGTGGACCATCAGGGTTTATATACTTGGTGAATAAGCCTTGCACCATGGGACGAATCACATGCTGGTTGTTATTACTATTGGAATTTGACTTCAAGATCCCGGGTGAGAAAGGGAACACAACATATGTTGGCCGATCATATGTCGAGAATTCCAAATGGGGAACCAACAAATGGTGTTGATGATGACCTCCCAGATGCTTGATTGTTCAAACTAGACACGGTGCCTGAATGGAGTGAAGAAATATTAGATTATCTAGCTTATGGTTTTCTACGAGAACAACCTTTGAACATGGATAAAATGTGTCGGCTTATTAAGCTGGCTGCACCTTATCAATTGATTGCTGGTGAATTATACAAGCTAGGTAAGGACAATGTCTTAAGGAGATGTGTGCGGGAAGACAAATTTGTCACAATATTAGATAAAGCACTCTCAAGAATGATTGGAGGACACTTCGCTCTGGGAAAATTACAGCTCACAAGGTGCTTCAAGTAGGACTATGGTGGCCTACATTATTCGGGGATGCTATGGAGTTTGTAAAAGATGCAAAGAGTGTCAACCATTTGCTATTCCACAACAAAGAGACAGGATGCAACTTACCCCCCTGTGATTGTAAGAATCTTTTGAGAAATAGGGAATTGATTTTGTTGGACCCATTAGTCTAGTTGCACATCCATCACAAGTCCGATATGTGATCGTGGCCACAGACTATTTCACGAAATGGGCAGAAGAAAAAGTCTCTAAGCGAGTTGATGCACAAAAGATGGCTAAGTTCTTATATGAACAAATCATTTCAAGAATCCGTTGCCCATTGGAATTAGTGAGTGATCGCGGTTCACATTTCATTAATGAGGTGATTGATCACTTACTTGCTGGATTCCTTGTAGTCCACCGGAAGTCATCCCCTTATTATCCATAAGCAAATGGTCAAGCGGAGAGTACAAATAAGATTCTGTGTACTATCTTGACAAAAACTTTAGAAGCAAGTCGCACGGATTGGGAACATAAGCTAACTGCAGCTCTATGGGCATATTGAACTTCGTATAAGGTAGCGACGGGATATACTCCCTTCCATCTAGCTTATGGCATTGAGGCTATAATGCCTATGGACTACTTAGTTCCAAGCCTGCAAATTGCGGTCCAAGAACGATTAACAAAGAATGCATTAGCTGAAAGGTTGGTTGACTTGGAGAAACTTGATGAAACCCAACTAATTGCATCACATGGTCTTATGGTTGAAAAGTTGTGAAGGAAGCGTTGGTTTGACAATAACCTGAAACAAAAAGAACTAAAAACAAGGGACCTCGTCCTCATGTCGGAAGCACTAGAAAAAAACAACTCAAGTATGGAGGATTAGGACCTTTCTAAGTGTCAAAAATCACATGTGCCTCAAAGGTCAGTCATGATTGAAACTATTGATGGTGTGCAAATACAGGGTTACATCAATGAAAGCAAACTTAAAAAGGATTACGAACCACTGACCCAAGAAATGCTCATGCAAGAGCATGTATTAAAACAACGAAATGAGCTAACCAAGGAAAAATCCAAGCGAGCTCGAGCTCAGGAGGAAGCCAAGGCAAGAGAGGGCAAGGCCAAACAGAGACTCCAAGAGAGAGTATTGCATATGAACATGGCTTCGCTAACCCTCCTTGATGAGGATGACCTGGACATTGAGCCAGCACAACTGTGTGAAAGTCTCTACTACCTAAAATTCATGCAACAAGCATTGCATTAATCCATAGGGGATCAAGTCATAATTTGATCTCTTATGAGACACGAGAACCTCTAGATAAAGTCTTACCTTGAGGTCGACAATGCACAAGTACGAAGTGTGCACTTGTCAATTACCAAAGCTGTGGGATTTCAAAGTGTTAATATTTCCATCAGAAATAATCCCTTTGGTTGGAATGGTGTTTGTTATATAAGCCTGTAGGATCTATGGAGGAAGAAATCATCCTTGGACGATCCTAGATTTGCACCAGTAATTGTGATATCCAATGGAAAAAGAGAGCTGCATAACTTGACGAGGGAAATAATATCATTATCGTGTCCTTATGGGGCCAAAAAACAAGGGAAAGCAGGCTATGATTGATGGTATGGAAACACCAATGCCAAAGAAAGTAGCTCACGTACTAGAGAAAGCATCAACTCCATAGTCCCTATGCAAAAAACAACCAAAGTCACTAGTAATTCAGCAGTGGGTGCATTAGAATCAACTCCAAGCCCATATATACTGTGATGCAAAAGGAGTAATTGAGGAATCAAGGTAAAAAGTTTGAGCTACAGACAAGGGACAGAGATGGCCTTCCAATGTTAGCGTAGCAATATTGCAAACGAAGCCACTATCCACAAGGCACTCAAAAGCAATGGATTCGAAGGGGTTTACTAGCTGCACAAGGCTATTACCAGAGTAATACAACAATATGGGTGCCAAAATCCCACCCAAAGTTCAGTACTGCAAATACCTTTAGAAACATAGATAGTAAGAGCAACCAAGAACAATTTCCAACTAAATGCTAGGAAAGCACAAAAATTGGCTCCGAGGAAGAAGTCGATTCAACACAGTGAAGAATTTTGCCCGTGAGATAGCAGGGTTCGAAACTCGTGAGGTAGCTAAAACCGTGAGGTGGCTAAAACCGTGAGAACCTTTTCTCTTCTTTTCTCCTTAACTTTGTCCAGCTCTTTTATTTTGGTGGGTGGGTGCAGTTGGCGGTAGTGCTATCTCACGGTTTGCACCTTTTTGCATGTAGACTCATACCTTGTTATTGCACACCGCACTAACACCCTTCTCATGGAATAACACACACACACATTCATTTTAACAAAAAAAAAGAAAGAAAAAGAGGCAATGACCACATTCTCTCACCAGTTAGTATGACTGACTTTCTTATCATTATTACAGATGTCGACCTCCGCTACCTCTGAACCGAAAGTCAAGGAGACTTCGGGAGTCACGCAAGCTAGGGCAACTTGGTCACCTATAAGCAGGAAGAAGAGACCATCATGTGGCCCAAAACTAAGCTATTTGGGCCAGACCTACTCTCAGTGCCAGACCATTTCAAGACATACCCAATTGACGAACGAAAAGTGGTCCAATTGACGGCCAAAAGAGTTAAAGAAGCTGGTTTATCCACATCGTACAATGGCCTAGCCAAGGTCAAGGAAATTGATATTGCAGAGCCATGGGGGAGGAAACCAAGCCTGTTTATATCGCTAAAGACTTGACTCCAGCTGAGGAAAAGGAACTTGTTGCTCTCCTTAAGGAGTTTAAGGTTGTTTCTTCTGAAACAACAAAGAGATGAAGGGTGTACCATCTGAAGTGGTACATCACACGATCCCAATCATGGAAGGGAAAGGCCAACCAAGCAAAAACCATACCAGATGAATCCTAAATATGCCACAATTATAATAAGTAGGAAGAAGAGACCATCATGTGGCCCAAAACTAAGCTATTTGGGCCAGACCTACTCTCAGTGCCAGACAATTTCAAGACATACCCAATTGATGAACGAAAAGCGGTCCAATTGACGGCAGCCAAAAGAGTTAAAGAAGCTGGTTTATCCACATCGTACAAATGGCCCAGCTAAGGTCAAGGAAACCGATATTGCAGAGCCCTGGGAGGAAACCAAGCCTGTTTATATCGTTAAAGACTTGACTCCAGCTGAGGAAAAGGAACTTGTTGCTCTCCTTAAGGAGTTTAAGGTTATTTCTTCTGAAACTACAAAGAGATGAAGGGAGTACCATTTGAAGTGGTACAACACACGATTCCAATCATGGAAGGATCAAGGCCAACAAAGCAAAAACCATACTAGATGAATCCTAAATATGCAACAATTATAAGAAGGAATTGACAAACTCATTACTGTTGATTTCATCTATGAGATAGAACACACCGATTGGCTATCACCAATCGTGATAGTGCCAAAGAAGAATGGGAAACTTAGGGTCTGTGTCGATCTAAAAAATGTCAATGCAGCTACTAGGAAAGGACCATTACCCACTACCTTACACGGAACACGTTTTGGAAAGAGTAGTTGGTGAAGAAGCTTACAACTTCTTAGATGGATTTTCAAGTTACAATCAAGTTTCTATAGCACCCGAAGACTAGCATAAAACGGCCTTCAATACAATGTGGGAGACTTTTGCTTACAAAGTTATGCCTTTTGGTCTCACCAATGCCCCAACAACGTTCCAACGATTGATGTGCACAGCCTTGAGGGACTACTTACAAAAGTGGTTGGAGGTATTCATTGATGATCTATATGCGCACACTCACGATGGTCAGACCATTTGGCTTGCTCAAGAAAGATGTTTGAGTGATGTCGATCGAATTGTATATCCTTAAAACCTTTGAAATGCCAAACACCGTGTGATCTTAGGACACATTGTCATTAAGAACGGTATCTCCACAAAGGAAAGCAAAGTCAAATTGATCTTGGAACTATCCCCACCCACTAATTACAAAGGTGTACAAAGGTTTATGGGCCACATTGGGTATTATCTCCACTTCATAGTATTTTATGCTAGAATTGACAGACCATTATATAGGCTCCTCATTGTCTTTGAATGGAATGAAGAATGCCAAGATGCATATGATAAATTGAAGCCAGCACTAGCCAGTGCACTATTCTGAGACCACCCAACTGGGATCTTATATTCCATGTACACATTGATGCATCAAACTTCGCTACAGGATGCGTATTGGCACAGCTTGGTGAGTTCAAATTGGACTACCCAGTTTCCTTCGCTAGTCGCCACTGAATGATGCAAAGGTGTATTTTATGCTAGAATTGCCAGACCATTATATAGGCTACTCATTGTCTCTGAATGGAATGAAGAATGCCAAGATGCATATGATAGATTGAAGCCAGCACTAGCGCGTGCACTATTCTGAGACCACCCAACTGGGATCTTATATGCCATGTACACATTGATGCATCAAACTTTGCTACAGGATGCGTATTGGCACAGCTTGGTGAGTTCAACTTGGACAACCCAGTTTCCTTCGCTAGTCACCAACTGAATGATGTAAAGGTAAATTATACCACCACAAAACAAGAGGGTTTGGCCATGCTTTATGCTGTCAAGAAGTATCGACATTACCTATTGGCAAAAAAAAAAAAACGTATTCTTTGTGGACCATCAGGGTTTATATACTTGGTGAATAAGCCTTGCACCATGGGACGAATCACATGCTGGTTGTTATTACTATTGGAATTTGACTTCAAGATCTCGGGTGAGAAAGGGAACACAACATATGTTGGCCGATCATATGTCGAGAATTCCAAATGGGGAACCAACAAATGGTGTTGATGATGACCTCCCAGATGCTTGATTGTTCAAACTAGACACGGTGCCTGAATGGAGTGAAGAAATATTAGATTATCTAGCTTATGGTTTTCTACGAGAACAACCTTTGAACATGGATAAAATGTGTCGGCTTATTAAGCTGGCTGCACCTTATCAATTGATTGCTGGTGAATTATACAAGCTAGGTAAGGACAATGTCTTAAGGAGATGTGTGCGGGAAGACAAATTTGTCACAATATTAGATAAAGCACTCTCAAGAGTGATTGGAGGACACTTCGCTCTGGGAAAATTACAGCTCACAAGGTGCTTCAAGTAGGACTATGGTGGCCTACATTATTCGGGGATGCTATGGAGTTTGTAAAAGATGCAAAGAGTGTCAACCATTTGCTATTCCACAACAAAGAGACAGGATGCAACTTACCCCCCTGTGATTGTAAGAATCTTTTGAGAAATAGGGAATTGATTTTGTTGGACCCATTAGTCTAGTTGCACATCCATCACAAGTCCGATATGTGATCGTGGCCACAGACTATTTCACGAAATGGGCAGAAGAAAAAGTCTCTAAGCGAGTTGATGCACAAAAGATGGCTAAGTTCTTATATGAACAAATCATTTCAAGAATCCGTTGCCCATTGGAATTAGTGAGTGATCGCGGTTCACATTTCATTAATGAGGTGATTGATCACTTACTTGCTGGATTCCTTGTAGTCCACCGGAAGTCATCCCCTTATTATCCATAAGCAAATGGTCAAGCGGAGAGTACAAATAAGATTCTGTGTACTATCTTGACAAAAACTTTAGAAGCAAGTCGCACGGATTGGGAACATAAGCTAACTGCAGCTCTATGGGCATATTGAACTTCGTATAAGGTAGCGACGGGATATACTCCCTTCCATCTAGCTTATGGCATTGAGGCTATAATGCCTATGGACTACTTAGTTCCAAGCCTGCAAATTGCGGTCCAAGAACGATTAACAAAGAATGCATTAGCTGAAAGGTTGGTTGACTTAGAGAAACTTGATGAAACCCAACTAATTGCATCACATGGTCTTATGGTTGAAAAGTTGTGAAGGAAGCGTTGGTTTGACAATAACCTGAAACAAAAAGAACTAAAAACAAGGGACCTCGTCCTCATGTCGGAAGCACTAGAAAAAAACAACTCAAGTATGGAGGATTAGGACCTTTCTAAGTGTCAAAAATCACATGTGCCTCAAGGGTCAGTCATGATTGAAACTATTGATGGTGTGCAAATACAGGGTTACATCAATGAAAGCAAACTTAAAAAGGATTACGAACCACTGACCCAAGAAATGCTCATGCAAGAGCATGTATTAAAACAACGAAATGAGCTAACCAAGGAAAAATCCAAGCGAGCTCGAGCTCAGGAGGAAGCCAAGGCAAGAGAGGGCAAGGCCAAACAGAGACTCCAAGAGAGAGTATTGCATATGAACATGGCTTCGCTAACCCTCCTTGATGAGGATGACCTGGACATTGAGCCAGCACAACTGTGTGAAAGTCTCTACTACCTAAAATTCATGCAACAAGCATTGCATTAATCCATAGGGGATCAAGTCATAATTTGATCTCTTATGAGACACGAGAACCTCTAGATAAAGTCTTACCTTGAGGTCGACAATGCACAAGTACGAAGTGTGCACTTGTCAATTACCAAAGCTGTGGGATTTCAAAGTGTTAATATTTCCATCAGAAATAATCCCTTTGGTTGGAATGGTGTTTGTTATATAAGCCTGTAGGATCTATGGAGGAAGAAATCATCCTTGGACGATCCTAGATTTGCACCAGTAATTGTGATATCCAATGGAAAAAGAGAGCTGCATAACTTGACGAGGGAAATAATATCATTATCGTGTCCTTATGGGGCCAAAAAACAAGGGAAAGCAGGCTATGATTGATGGTATGGAAACACCAATGCCAAAGAAAGTAGCTCACGTACTAGAGAAAGCATCAACTCCATAGTCCCTATGCAAAAAACAACCAAAGTCACTAGTAATTCAGCAGTGGGTGCATTAGAATCAACTCCAAGCCCATATATACTGTGATGCAAAAGGAGTAATTGAGGAATCAAGGTAAAAAGTTTGAGCTACAGACAAGGGACAGAGATGGCCTTCCAATGTTAGCGTAGCAATATTGCAAACGAAGCCACTATCCACAAGGCACTCAAAAGCAATGGATTCGAAGGGGTTTACTAGCTGCACAAGGCTATTACTAGAGTAATACAACAATATGGGTGCCAAAATCCCACCCAAAGTTCAGTACTGCAAATACCTTTAGAAACATAGATAGTAAGAGCAACCAAGAACAATTTCCAACTAAATGCTAGGAAAGCACAAAAATTGGCTCCAAGGAAGAAGTCGATTCAACACAGTGAAGAATTTTGCCCGTGAGATAGCAGGGTTCGAAACTCGTGAGGTAGCTAAAACCGTGAGGTGGCTAAAACCGTGAGAACCTTTTCTCTTCTTTTCTCCTTAACTTTGTCCAGCTCTTTTATTTTGGTGGGTGGGTGCAGTTGGCGGTAGTGCTATCTCACGGTTTGCACCTTTTTGCATGTAGACTCATACCTTGTTATTGCACACCGCACTAACACCCTTCTCATGGAATAACACACACACACATTCATTTTAACAAAAAAAAAGAAAGAAAAAGAGGCAATGACCACATTCTCTCACCAGTTAGTATGACTGACTTTCTTATCATTATTACAGATGTCGACCTCCGCTACCTCTGAACCGAAAGTCAAGGAGACTTCGGGAGTCACGCAAGCTAGGGCAACTTGGTCACCTATAAGCAGGAAGAAGAGACCATCATGTGGCCCAAAACTAAGCTATTTGGGCCAGACCTACTCTCAGTGCCAGACCATTTCAAGACATACCCAATTGACGAACGAAAAGTGGTCCAATTGACGGCCAAAAGAGTTAAAGAAGCTGGTTTATCCACATCGTACAATGGCCTAGCCAAGGTCAAGGAAATTGATATTGCAGAGCCATGGGGGAGGAAACCAAGCCTGTTTATATCGCTAAAGACTTGACTCCAGCTGAGGAAAAGGAACTTGTTGCTCTCCTTAAGGAGTTTAAGGTTGTTTCTTCTGAAACAACAAAGAGATGAAGGGTGTACCATCTGAAGTGGTACATCACACGATCCCAATCATGGAAGGGAAAGGCCAACCAAGCAAAAACCATACCAGATGAATCCTAAATATGCCACAATTATAATAAGTAGGAAGAAGAGACCATCATGTGGCCCAAAACTAAGCTATTTGGGCCAGACCTACTCTCAGTGCCAGACAATTTCAAGACATACCCAATTGATGAACGAAAAGCGGTCCAATTGACGGCAGCCAAAAGAGTTAAAGAAGCTGGTTTATCCACATCGTACAAATGGCCCAGCTAAGGTCAAGGAAACCGATATTGCAGAGCCCTGGGAGGAAACCAAGCCTGTTTATATCGTTAAAGACTTGACTCCAGCTGAGGAAAAGGAACTTGTTGCTCTCCTTAAGGAGTTTAAGGTTATTTCTTCTGAAACTACAAAGAGATGAAGGGAGTACCATTTGAAGTGGTACAACACACGATTCCAATCATGGAAGGATCAAGGCCAACAAAGCAAAAACCATACCAGATGAATCCTAAATATGCAACAATTATAAGAAGGAATTGACAAACTCATTACTGTTGATTTCATCTATGAGATAGAACACACCGATTGGCTATCACCAATCGTGATAGTGCCAAAGAAGAATGGGAAACTTAGGGTCTGTGTCGATCTAAAAAATGTCAATGCAGCTACTAGGAAAGGACCATTACCCACTACCTTACACGGAACACGTTTTGGAAAGAGTAGTTGGTGAAGAAGCTTACAACTTCTTAGATGGATTTTCAAGTTACAATCAAGTTTCTATAGCACCCGAAGACTAGCATAAAACGGCCTTCAATACAATGTGGGAGACTTTTGCTTACAAAGTTATGCCTTTTGGTCTCACCAATGCCCCAACAACGTTCCAATGATTGATGTGCACAGCCTTGAGGGACTACTTACAAAAGTGGTTGGAGGTATTCATTGATGATCTATATGCGCACACTCACGATGGTCAGACCATTTGGCTTGCTCAAGAAAGATGTTTGAGTGATGTCGATCGAATTGTATATCCTTAAAACCTTTGAAATGCCAAACACCGTGTGATCTTAGGACACATTGTCATTAAGAACGGTATCTCCACAAAGGAAAGCAAAGTCAAATTGATCTTGGAACTATCCCCACCCACTAATTACAAAGGTGTACAAAGGTTTATGGGCCACATTGGGTATTATCTCCACTTCATAGTATTTTATGCTAGAATTGACAGACCATTATATAGGCTCCTCATTGTCTTTGAATGGAATGAAGAATGCCAAGATGCATATGATAAATTGAAGCCAGCACTAGCCAGTGCACTATTCTGAGACCACCCAACTGGGATCTTATATTCCATGTACACATTGATGCATCAAACTTCGCTACAGGATGCGTATTGGCACAGCTTGGTGAGTTCAAATTGGACTACCCAGTTTCCTTCGCTAGTCGCCACTGAATGATGCAAAGGTGTATTTTATGCTAGAATTGCCAGACCATTATATAGGCTACTCATTGTCTCTGAATGGAATGAAGAATGCCAAGATGCATATGATAGATTGAAGCCAGCACTAGCGCGTGCACTATTCTGAGACCACCCAACTGGGATCTTATATGCCATGTACACATTGATGCATCAAACTTTGCTACAGGATGCGTATTGGCACAGCTTGGTGAGTTCAACTTGGACAACCCAGTTTCCTTCGCTAGTCACCAACTGAATGATGTAAAGGTAAATTATACCACCACAAAACAAGAGGGTTTGGCCATGCTTTATGCTGTCAAGAAGTATCGACATTACCTATTGGCAAAAAAAAAAAAACGTATTCTTTGTGGACCATCAGGGTTTATATACTTGGTGAATAAGCCTTGCACCATGGGACGAATCACATGCTGGTTGTTATTACTATTGGAATTTGACTTCAAGATCCCGGGTGAGAAAGGGAACACAACATATGTTGGCCGATCATATGTCGAGAATTCCAAATGGGGAACCAACAAATGGTGTTGATGATGACCTCCCAGATGCTTGATTGTTCAAACTAGACACGGTGCCTGAATGGAGTGAAGAAATATTAGATTATCTAGCTTATGGTTTTCTACGAGAACAACCTTTGAACATGGATAAAATGTGTCGGCTTATTAAGCTGGCTGCACCTTATCAATTGATTGCTGGTGAATTATACAAGCTAGGTAAGGACAATGTCTTAAGGAGATGTGTGCGGGAAGACAAATTTGTCACAATATTAGATAAAGCACTCTCAAGAATGATTGGAGGACACTTCGCTCTGGGAAAATTACAGCTCACAAGGTGCTTCAAGTAGGACTATGGTGGCCTACATTATTCGGGGATGCTATGGAGTTTGTAAAAGATGCAAAGAGTGTCAACCATTTGCTATTCCACAACAAAGAGACAGGATGCAACTTACCCCCCTGTGATTGTAAGAATCTTTTGAGAAATAGGGAATTGATTTTGTTGGACCCATTAGTCTAGTTGCACATCCATCACAAGTCCGATATGTGATCGTGGCCACAGACTATTTCACGAAATGGGCAGAAGAAAAAGTCTCTAAGCGAGTTGATGCACAAAAGATGGCTAAGTTCTTATATGAACAAATCATTTCAAGAATCCGTTGCCCATTGGAATTAGTGAGTGATCGCGGTTCACATTTCATTAATGAGGTGATTGATCACTTACTTGCTGGATTCCTTGTAGTCCACCGGAAGTCATCCCCTTATTATCCATAAGCAAATGGTCAAGCGGAGAGTACAAATAAGATTCTGTGTACTATCTTGACAAAAACTTTAGAAGCAAGTCGCACGGATTGGGAACATAAGCTAACTGCAGCTCTATGGGCATATTGAACTTCGTATAAGGTAGCGACGGGATATACTCCCTTCCATCTAGCTTATGGCATTGAGGCTATAATGCCTATGGACTACTTAGTTCCAAGCCTGCAAATTGCGGTCCAAGAACGATTAACAAAGAATGCATTAGCTGAAAGGTTGGTTGACTTAGAGAAACTTGATGAAACCCAACTAATTGCATCACATGGTCTTATGGTTGAAAAGTTGTGAAGGAAGCGTTGGTTTGACAATAACCTGAAACAAAAAGAACTAAAAACAAGGGACCTCGTCCTCATGTCGGAAGCACTAGAAAAAAACAACTCAAGTATGGAGGATTAGGACCTTTCTAAGTGTCAAAAATCACATGTGCCTCAAAGGTCAGTCATGATTGAAACTATTGATGGTGTGCAAATACAGGGTTACATCAATGAAAGCAAACTTAAAAAGGATTACGAACCACTGACCCAAGAAATGCTCATGCAAGAGCATGTATTAAAACAACGAAATGAGCTAGCCAAGGAAAAATCCAAGCGAGCTCGAGCTCAGGAGGAAGCCAAGGCAAGAGAGGGCAAGGCCAAACAGAGACTCCAAGAGAGAGTATTGCATATGAACATGGCTTCGCTAACCCTCCTTGATGAGGATGACCTGGACATTGAGCCAGCACAACTGTGTGAAAGTCTCTACTACCTAAAATTCATGCAACAAGCATTGCATTAATCCATAGGGGATCAAGTCATAATTTGATCTCTTATGAGACACGAGAACCTCTAGATAAAGTCTTACCTTGAGGTCGACAATGCACAAGTACGAAGTGTGCACTTGTCAATTACCAAAGCTGTGGGATTTCAAAGTGTTAATATTTCCATCAGAAATAATCCCTTTGGTTGGAATGGTGTTTGTTATATAAGCCTGTAGGATCTATGGAGGAAGAAATCATCCTTGGACGATCCTAGATTTGCACCAGTAATTGTGATATCCAATGGAAAAAGAGAGCTGCATAACTTGACGAGGGAAATAATATCATTATCGTGTCCTTATGGGGCCAAAAAACAAGGGAAAGCAGGCTATGATTGATGGTATGGAAACACCAATGCCAAAGAAAGTAGCTCACGTACTAGAGAAAGCATCAACTCCATAGTCCCTATGCAAAAAACAACCAAAGTCACTAGTAATTCAGCAGTGGGTGCATTAGAATCAACTCCAAGCCCATATATACTGTGATGCAAAAGGAGTAATTGAGGAATCAAGGTAAAAAGTTTGAGCTACAGACAAGGGACAGAGATGGCCTTCCAATGTTAGCGTAGCAATATTGCAAACGAAGCCACTATCCACAAGGCACTCAAAAGCAATGGATTCGAAGGGGTTTACTAGCTGCACAAGGCTATTACCAGAGTAATATAACAATATGGGTGCCAAAATCCCACCCAAAGTTCAGTACTGCAAATACCTTTAGAAACATAGATAGTAAGAGCAACCAAGAACAATTTCCAGCTAAATGCTAGGAAAGCACAAAAATTGGCTCCGAGGAAGAAGTCGATTCAACACAGTGAAGAATTTTGCCCGTGAGATAGCAGGGTTCGAAACTCGTGAGGTAGCTAAAACCGTGAGGTGGCTAAAACCGTGAGAACCTTTTCTCTTCTTTTCTCCTTAACTTTGTCCAGCTCTTTTATTTTGGTGGGTGGGTGCAGTTGGCGGTAGTGCTATCTCACGGTTTGCACCTTTTTGCATGTAGACTCATACCTTGTTATTGCACACCGCACTAACACCCTTCTCATGGAATAACACACACACACATTCATTTTAACAAAAAAAAAGAAAGAAAAAGAGGCAATGACCACATTCTCTCACCAGTTAGTATGACTGACTTTCTTATCATTATTACAGATGTCGACCTCCGCTACCTCTGAACCGAAAGTCAAGGAGACTTCGGGAGTCACGCAAGCTAGGGCAACTTGGTCACCTATAAGCAGGAAGAAGAGACCATCATGTGGCCCAAAACTAAGCTATTTGGGCCAGACCTACTCTCAGTGCCAGACCATTTCAAGACATACCCAATTGACGAACGAAAAGTGGTCCAATTGACGGCCAAAAGAGTTAAAGAAGCTGGTTTATCCACATCGTACAATGGCCTAGCTAAGGTCAAGGAAATTGATATTGCAGAGCCATGGGGGAGGAAACCAAGCCTGTTTATATCGCTAAAGACTTGACTCCAGCTGAGGAAAAGGAACTTGTTGCTCTCCTTAAGGAGTTTAAGGTTGTTTCTTCTGAAACAACAAAGAGATGAAGGGTGTACCATCTGAAGTGGTACATCACACGATCCCAATCATGGAAGGGAAAGGCCAACCAAGCAAAAACCATACCAGATGAATCCTAAATATGCCACAATTATAATAAGTAGGAAGAAGAGACCATCATGTGGCCCAAAACTAAGCTATTTGGGCCAGACCTACTCTCAGTGCCAGACCATTTCAAGACATACCCAATTGATGAATGAAAAGCGGTCCAATTGACGGCAGCCAAAAGAGTTAAAGAAGCTGGTTTATCCACATCGTACAATGGCCCAGCTAAGGTCAAGGAAACCGATATTGCAGAGCCCTGGGAGGAAACCAAGCCTGTTTATATCGTTAAAGACTTGACTCCAGCTGAGGAAAAGGAACTTGTTGCTCTCCTTAAGGAGTTTAAGGTTATTTCTTCTGAAACTACAAAGAGATGAAGGGAGTACCATTTGAAGTGGTACAACACACGATTCCAATCATGGAAGGATCAAGGCCAACAAAGCAAAAACCATACCAGATGAATCCTAAATATGCAACAATTATAAGAAGGAATTGACAAACTCATTACTGTTGATTTCATCTATGAGATAGAACACACCGATTGGCTATCACCAATCGTGATAGTGCCAAAGAAGAATGGGAAACTTAGGGTCTGTGTCGATCTAAAAAATGTCAATGCAGCTACTAGGAAAGGACCATTACCCACTACCTTACACGGAACACGTTTTGGAAAGAGTAGTTGGTGAAGAAGCTTACAACTTCTTAGATGGATTTTCAAGTTACAATCAAGTTTCTATAGCACCCGAAGACTAGCATAAAACGGCCTTCAATACAATGTGGGAGACTTTTGCTTACAAAGTTATGCCTTTTGGTCTCACCAATGCCCCAACAACGTTCCAACGATTGATGTGCACAGCCTTGAGGGACTACTTACAAAAGTGGTTGGAGGTATTCATTGATGATCTATATGCGCACACTCACGATGGTCAGACCATTTGGCTTGCTCAAGAAAGATGTTTGAGTGATGTCGATCGAATTGTATATCCTTAAAACCTTTGAAATGCCAAACACCGTGTGATCTTAGGACACATTGTCATTAAGAACGGTATCTCCACAAAGGAAAGCAAAGTCAAATTGATCTTGGAACTATCCCCACCCACTAATTACAAAGGTGTACAAAGGTTTATGGGCCACATTGGGTATTATCTCCACTTCATAGTATTTTATGCTAGAATTGACAGACCATTATATAGGCTCCTCATTGTCTTTGAATGGAATGAAGAATGCCAAGATGCATATGATAAATTGAAGCCAGCACTAGCCAGTGCACTATTCTGAGACCACCCAACTGGGATCTTATATTCCATGTACACATTGATGCATCAAACTTCGCTACAGGATGCGTATTGGCACAGCTTGGTGAGTTCAAATTGGACTACCCAGTTTCCTTCGCTAGTCGCCACTGAATGATGCAAAGGTGTATTTTATGCTAGAATTGCCAGACCATTATATAGGCTACTCATTGTCTCTGAATGGAATGAAGAATGCCAAGATGCATATGATAGATTGAAGCCAGCACTAGCGCGTGCACTATTCTGAGACCACCCAACTGGGATCTTATATGCCATGTACACATTGATGCATCAAACTTTGCTACAGGATGCGTATTGGCACAGCTTGGTGAGTTCAACTTGGACAACCCAGTTTCCTTCGCTAGTCACCAACTGAATGATGTAAAGGTAAATTATACCACCACAAAACAAGAGGGTTTGGCCATGCTTTATGCTGTCAAGAAGTATCGACATTACCTATTGGCAAAAAAAAAAAAACGTATTCTTTGTGGACCATCAGGGTTTATATACTTGGTGAATAAGCCTTGCACCATGGGACGAATCACATGCTGGTTGTTATTACTATTGGAATTTGACTTCAAGATCCCGGGTGAGAAAGGGAACACAACATATGTTGGTCGATCATATGTCGAGAATTCCAAATGGGGAACCAACAAATGGTGTTGATGATGACCTCCCAGATGCTTGATTGTTCAAACTAGACACGGTGCCTGAATGGAGTGAAGAAATATTAGATTATCTAGCTTATGGTTTTCTACGAGAACAACCTTTGAACATGGATAAAATGTGTTGGCTTATTAAGCTGGCTGCACCTTATCAATTGATTGCTGGTGAATTATACAAGCTAGGTAAGGACAATGTCTTAAGGAGATGTGTGCGGGAAGACAAATTTGTCACAATATTAGATAAAGCACTCTCAAGAATGATTGGAGGACACTTCGCTCTGGGAAAATTACAGCTCACAAGGTGCTTCAAGTAGGACTATGGTGGCCTACATTATTCGGGGATGCTATGGAGTTTGTAAAAGATGCAAAGAGTGTCAACCATTTGCTATTCCACAACAAAGAGACAGGATGCAACTTACCCCCCTGTGATTGTAAAAATCTTTTGAGAAATAGGGAATTGATTTTGTTGGACCCATTAGTCTAGTTGCACATCCATCACAAGTCCGATATGTGATCGTGGCCACAGACTATTTCACGAAATGGGCAGAAGAAAAAGTCTCTAAGCGAGTTGATGCACAAAAGATGGCTAAGTTCTTATATGAACAAATCATTTCAAGAATCCGTTGCCCATTGGAATTAGTGAGTGATCGCGGTTCACATTTCATTAATGAGGTGATTGATCACTTACTTGCTGGACTCCTTGTAGTCCACCGGAAGTCATCCCCTTATTATCCATAAGCAAATGGTCAAGCGGAGAGTACAAATAAGATTCTGTGTACTATCTTGACAAAAACTTTAGAAGCAAGTCGCATGGATTGGGAACATAAGCTAACTGCAGCTCTATGGGCATATTGAACTTCGTATAAGGTAACGACGGGATATACTCCCTTCCATCTAGCTTATGGCATTGAGGCTATAATGCCTATGGACTACTTAGTTCCAAGCCTGCAAATTGCGGTCCAAGAACGATTAACAAAGAATGCATTAGCTGAAAGGTTGGTTGACTTAGAGAAACTTGATGAAACCCAACTAATTGCATCACTCGTGAGGTAGCTAAAACCGTGAGAACCTTTTCTCTTCTTTTCTCCTTAACTTTGTCCAGCTCTTTTATTTTGGTGGGTGGGTGCAGTTGTTGGCGGTAGTGCTATCTCACGGTTTGCACCTTTTTGCATGTAGACTCATACCTTGTTATTGCACACCGCACTAACACCCTTCTCATGGAATAACACACACACACATTCATTTTAACAAAAAAAAAGAAAGAAAAAGAGGCAATGACCACATTCTCTCACCAGTTAGTATGACTGACTTTCTTATCATTATTACAGATTTCGACCTCCGCTACCTCTGAACCGAAAGTCAAGGAGACTTCGGGAGTCACACAAGCTAGGGCAACTTGGTCACCTATAAGCAGGAAGAAGAGACCATCATGTGGCCCAAAACTAAGCTATTTGGGCCAGACCTACTCTCAGTGCCAGACCATTTCAAGACATACCCAATTGACGAACGAAAAGTGGTCCAATTGTCGGCCAAAAGAGTTAAAGAAGCTGGTTTATCCACATCGTACAATGGCCTAGCTAAGGTCAAGGAAATTGATATTGCAGAGCCATGGGGGAGGAAACCAAGCCTGTTTATATCGCTAAAGACTTGACTCCAGCTGAGGAAAAGGAACTTGTTGCTCTCCTTAAGGAGTTTAAGGTTGTTTCTTCTGAAACAACAAAGAGATGAAGGGTGTACCATCTGAAGTGGTACATCACACGATCCCAATCATGGAAGGGAAAGGCCAACCAAGCATAAACCGTACCAGATGAATCCTAAATATGCCACAATTATAATAAGCAGGAAGAAGAGACCATCATGTGGCCCAAAACTAAGCTATTTGGGCCAGACCTACTCTCAGTGCCAGACCATTTCAAGACATACCCAATTGATGAACGAAAAGCGTTCCAATTGACGGCGGCCAAAAGAGTTAAAGAAGCTGGTTTATCCACATCGTACAATGGCCCAGCTAAGGTCAAGGAAACCGATATTGCAGAGCCCTGGGAGGAAACCAAGCCTGTTTATATCGTTAAAGACTTGACTCCAGCTGAGGAAAAGGAACTTGTTGCTCTCCTTAAGGAGTTTAAGGTTATTTCTTCTGAAACTACAAAGAGATGAAGGGCGTACCATTTGAAGTGGTACAACACACGATTCCAATCATGGAAGGATCAAGGCCAACAAAGCAAAAACCATACCAGATGAATCCTAAATATGCAACAATTATAAGAAGGAATTGACAAACTCATTACTGTTGATTTCATCTATGAGATAGAACACACCGATTGGCTATCACCAATCGTGATAGTGCCAAAGAAGAATGGGAAACTTAGGGTCTGTGTCGATCTAAAAAATGTCAATGCAGCTACTAGGAAAGGACCATTACCCACTACCTTACACGGAACACGTTTTGGAAAGAGTAGTTGGTGAAGAAGCTTACAACTTCTTAGATGGATTTTCAAGTTACAATCAAGTTTCTATAGCACCCGAAGACTAGCATAAAACGGCCTTCAATACAATGTGGGAGACTTTTGCTTACAAAGTTATGCCTTTTGGTCTCACCAATGCCCCAACAACGTTCCAACGATTGATGTGCACAGCCTTGAGGGACTACTTACAAAAGTGGTTGGAGGTATTCATTGATGATCTATGTGCGCACACTCACGATGGTCAGACCATTTGGCTTGCTCAAGAAAGATGTTTGAGTGATGTCGATCGAATTGTATATCCTTAAAACCTTTGAAATGCCAAACACCGTGTGATCGTAGGAGACATTGTCATTAAGAACGGTATCTCCACAAAGGAAAGCAAAGTCAAATTGATCTTGGAACTATCCCCACCCACTAATTACAAAGGTGTACAAAGGTTTATGGGCCACATTGGGTATTATCTCCACTTCATAGTATTTTATGCTAGAATTGACAGACCATTATATAGGCTCCTCATTGTCTTTGAATGGAATGAAGAATGCCAAGATGCATATGATAAATTGAAGCCAGCACTAGCCAGTGCACTATTCTGAGACCACCCAACTGGGATCTTATATTCCATGTACACATTGATGCATCAAACTTTGCTACAGGATGCGTATTGGCACAGCTTGGTGAGTTCAAATTGGACTACCCAGTTTCCTTTGCTAGTCGCCACTGAATGATGCAAAGGTGTATTTTATGCTAGAATTGCCAGACCATTATATAGGCTACTCATTGTCTCTGAATGGAATGAAGAATGCCAAGATGCATATGATAGATTGAAGCCAGCACTAGCGCGTGCACTATTCTGAGACCACCCAACTGGGATCTTATATGCCATGTACACATTGATGCATCAAACTTTGCTACAGGATGCGTATTGGCACAGCTTGGTGAGTTCAACTTGGACAACCCAGTTTCCTTCGCTAGTCACCAACTGAATGATGTAAAGGTAAATTATACCACCACAAAACAAGAGGGTTTGGCCATGCTTTATGCTGTCAAGAAGTATCGACATTACCTATTGGCAAAAAAAAAAACGTATTCTTTGTGGACCATCAGGGTTTATATACTTGGTGAATAAGCCTTGCACCATGGGACGAATCACATGCTGGTTGTTATTACTATTGGAATTTGACTTCAAGATCCCGGGTGAGAAAGGGAACACAACATATGTTGGCCGATCATATGTCGAGAATTCCAAATGGGGAACCAACAAATGGTGTTGATGATGACCTCCCAGATGCTTGATTGTTCAAACTAGACACGGTGCCTGAATGGAGTGAAGAAATATTAGATTATCTAGATTATGGTTTTCTATGAGAACAACCTTTGAACATGGATAAAATGTGTCGACTTATTAAGCTGGCTGCACCTTATCAATTGATTGCTGGTGAATTATACAAGCTAGGTAAGGACAATGTCTTAAGGAGATGTGTGCGGGAAGACAAATTTGTCACAATATTAGATAAAGCACTCTCAAGAATGATTGGAGGACACTTCGCTCTGGGAAAATTACAGCTCACAAGGTGCTTCAAGTAGGACTATGGTGGCCTACATTATTCGGGGATGCTATGGAGTTTGTAAAAGATGCAAAGAGTGTCAACCATTTGCTATTCCACAACAAAGAGACAGGATGCAACTTACCCCCCTGTGATTGTAAGAATCTTTTGAGAAATAGGGAATTGATTTTGTTGGACCCATTAGTCTAGTTGCACATCCATCACAAGTCCGATATGTGATCGTGGCCACAGACTATTTCACGAAATGGGCAGAAGAAAAAGTCTCTAAGCGAGTTGATGCACAAAAGATGGCTAAGTTCTTATATGAACAAATCATTTCAAGAATCCGTTGCCCATTGGAATTAGTGAGTGATCGCGGTTCACATTTCATTAATGAGGTGATTGATCACTTACTTGCTGGATTCCTTGTAGTCCACCGGAAGTCATCCCCTTATTATCCATAAGCAAATGGTCAAGCGGAGAGTACAAATAAGATTTTGTGTACTATCTTGACAAAAACTTTAGAAGCAAGTCGCACGGATTGGGAACATAAGCTAACTGCAGCTCTATGGGCATATTGAACTTCGTATAAGGTAGCGACGGGATATACTCCCTTCCATCTAGCTTATGGCATTGAGGCTATAATGCCTATGGACTACTTAGTTCCAAGCCTGC
The DNA here is from genome assembly GCF_041138505.1 of Cibotium barometz. Lineage (NCBI taxonomy): Eukaryota > Viridiplantae > Streptophyta > Polypodiopsida > Cyatheales > Cibotiaceae > Cibotium > Cibotium barometz. Next base: position 23,014,718 of record NC_141074.1, on the reverse strand, counting down.
AAATTGCGGTGCAAGAACGATTAACAAAGAATGCATTAGCTGAAAGGTTGGTTGACTTAGAGAAACTTGATGAAACCCAACTAATTGCATCACATGGTCTTATGGTTGAAAAATTGTGAAGGAAGCGTTGGTTTGACAATAACCTGAAACAAAAAGAACTAAAAACAAGGGACCTCGTCCTCATGTCGGAAGCACTAGAAAAAAACAACTCAAGTATGGAGGATTAGGACCTTTCTAAGTGTCAAAAATCACATGTGCCTCAAAGGTCAGTCATGATTGAAACTATTGATGGTGTGCAAATACAGGGTTACATCAATGAAAGCAAACTTAAAAAGGAGTACGAACCACTGACCCAAGAAATGCTCATGCAAGAGCATGTATTAAAACAACGAAATGAGCTAGCCAAGGAAAAATCCAAGCGAGCTCGAGCTCAGGAGGAAGCCAAGGCAAGAGAGGGCAAGGCCAAACAGAGACTCCAAGAGAGAGTATTGCATATGAACATGGCTTCGCTAACCCTCCTTGATGAGGATGACTTGGACATTGAGCCAGCACAACTGTGTGAAAGTCTCTACTACCTAAAATTCATGCAACAAGCATTGCATTAATCCATAGGGGATCAAGTCATAATTTGATCTCTTATGAGACACGAGAACCTCTAGATAAAGTCTTACCTTGAGGTCGACAATGCACAAGTACGAAGTGTGCACTTGTCAATTACCAAAGCTGTGGGATTTCAAAGTGTTAATATTTCCATCAGAAATAATCCCTTTGGTTGGAATGGTGTTTGTTATATAAGCCTGTAGGATCTATGGAGGAAGAAATCATCCTTGGACGATCCTAGATTTGCACCAGTAATTGTGATATCCAATGGAAAAAGAGAGCTGCATAACTTGACGAGGGAAATAATATCATTATCGTGTCCTTATGGGGCCAAAAAACAAGGGAAAGCAGGCTATGATTGATGGTATGGAAACACCAATGCCAAAGAAAGTAGCTCACGTACTAGAGAAAGCATCAACTCCATAGTCCCTATGCAAAAAACAACCAAAGTCACTAGTAATTCAGCAGTGGGTGCATTAGAATCAACTCCAAGCCCATATATACTGTGATGCAAAAGGAGTAATTGAGGAATCAAGGTAAAAAGTTTGAGCTACAGACAAGGGACAGAGATGGCCTTCCAATGTTAGCGTAGCAATATTGCAAACGAAGCCACTATCCACAAGGCACTCAAAAGCAATGGATTCGAAGGGGTTTACTAGCTGCACAAGGCTATTACCAGAGTAATACAACAATATGGGTGCCAAAATCCCACCCAAAGTTCAGTACTGCAAATACCTTTAGAAACATAGATAGTAAGAGCAACCAAGAACAATTTCCAACTAAATGCTAGGAAAGCACAAAAATTGGCTCCGAGGAAGAAGTCGATTCAACACAGTGAAGAATTTTGCCCGTGAGATAGCAGGGTTCGAAACTCGTGAGGTAGCTAAAACCGTGAGGTGGCTAAAACCGTGAGAACCTTTTCTCTTCTTTTCTCCTTAACTTTGTCCAGCTCTTTTATTTTGGTGGGTGGGTGCAGTTGGCGGTAGTGCTATCTCACGGTTTGCACCTTTTTGCATGTAGACTCATACCTTGTTATTGCACACCGCACTAACACCCTTCTCATGGAATAACACACACACACATTCATTTTAACAAAAAAAAAAAGAAAGAAAAAGAGGCAATGACCACATTCTCTCACCAGTTAGTATGACTGACTTTCTTATCATTATTACAGATGTCGACCTCCGCTACCTCTGAACCGAAAGTCAAGGAGACTTCGGGAGTCACGCAAGCTAGGGCAACTTGGTCACCTATAAGCAGGAAGAAGAGACCATCATGTGGCCGAAAACTGAGCTATTTGGGCCAGACCTACTCTCAGTGCCAGACCATTTCAAGACATACCCAATTGACGAACGAAAAGTGGTCCAATTGACGGCCAAAAGAGTTAAAGATGTTGGTTTATCCACATCGTACGATGGCCCAGCTAAGGTCAAGGAAATTGATATTGCAGAGCCATGGGAGGAAACCAAGCCTGTTTATATCGCTAAAGACGACTCCAGCTGAGAAAAAGGAACTTGTTGCTCTCCTTAAGGAGTTTAAGGTTGTTTCTTCTGAAACAACAAAGAGATGAAGGGCGTACCATCTGAAGTGGTACATCACACGATCCCAACCATGGAAGGATAAAGGCCAACCGAGCAAAAACCATACCAGATGAATCCTAAATATGCCACAATTATAATAAGCAGGAAGAAGAGACCATCATGTGGCCCAAAACTAAGCTATTTGGGCCAGACCTACTCTTAGTGCCATACCATTTCAAGACATACCCAATTGATGAACGAAAAGTGGCCCAATTGACGGCCAAAAGAGTTAAAGAAGCTGGTTTATCCACATCGTACAATGGCCTAGCTAAGGTCAAGGAAATTGATATTGCAGAGCCATGGGGGAGGAAACCAAGCCTGTTTATATCGCTAAAGACTTGACTCCAGCTGAGGAAAAGGAACTTGTTGCTCTCCTTAAGGAGTTTAAGGTTGTTTCTTCTGAAACAACAAAGAGATGAAGGGTGTAGCATCTGAAGTGGTACATCACACGATCCCAATCATGGAAGGATAAAGGCCAACCAAGCAAAAACCATACCAGATGAATCCTAAATATGCCACAATTATAATAAGCAGGAAGAAGAGACCATCATGTGGCCCAAAACTAAGCTATTTGGGCCAGACCTACTCTCAGTGCCAGACCATTTCAAGACATACCCAATTGATGAACGAAAAGCGGTCCAATTGACGGCGGCCAAAAGAGTTAAAGAAGCTGGTTTATCCACATCGTACAATGGCCCAGCTAAGGTCAAGGAAATTGATATTGCAGAGCCATGGGGGAGGAAACCAAGCCTGTTTATATCGTTAAAGACTTGACTCCAGCTGAGGAAAAGGAACTTGTTGCTCTCCTTAAGGAGTTTAAGGTTGTTTCTTCTGAAACTACAAAGAGATGAAGGGCATACCATTTGAAGTGGTACAACACACGATTCCAATCATGGAAGGATCAAGGCCAACAAAGCAAAAACCATACCAGATGAATCCTAAATATGCAACAATTATAAGAAGGATTTGACAAACTCACTACTGTGGATTTCATCTATGAGATAGAACACACCGATTGGCTATCACCAATCGTGATAGTGCCAAAGAAGAATGGGAAACTTAGGGTCTGTGTCGATCTAAAAAATGTCAATGCAGCTACTAGGAAAGGACCATTACCCACTACCTTACACGGAACACGTTTTGGAAAGAGTAGTTGGTGAAGAAGCTTACAACTTCTTAGATGGATTTTCAAGTTACAATCAAGTTTCTATAGCACCCGAAGACTAGCATAAAACGGCCTTCAATACAATGTGGGAGACTTTTGCTTACAAAGTTATGCCTTTTGGTCTCACCAATGCCCCAACAACGTTCCAACGATTGATGTGCACAGCCTTGAGGGACTACTTACAAAAGTGGTTGGAGGTATTCATTGATGATCTATGTGCGCACACTCACGATGGTCAGACCATTTGGCTTGCTCAAGAAAGATGTTTGAGTGATGTCGATCGAATTGTATATCCTTAAAACCTTTGAAATGTCAAACACTGTGTGATCGTAGGACACATTGTCATTAAGAACGGTATCTCCACAAAGGAAAGCAAAGTCAAATTGATCTTGGAACTATCCCCACCTACTAATTACAAAGGTGTACAAAGGTTTATGGGCCACATTGGGTATTATCTCCACTTCATAGTATTTTATGCTAGAATTGACAGACCATTATATAGGCTCCTCATTGTCTTTGAATGGAATGAAGAATGCCAAGATGCATATGATAAATTGAAGCCAGCAGTAGCCAGTGCACTATTCTGAGACCACCCAATTGGGATCTTATATTCCATGTACACATTGATGCTTCAAACTTCGCTACAGGATGCGTATTGGCACAGCTTGGTGAGTTCAAATTGGACTACCCAGTTTCCTTCGCTAGTCGCCACTGAGAATGATGCAAAGGTGTATTTTATGCTAGAATTGCCAGACCATTATATAGGCTACTCATTGTCTCTGAATGGAATGAAGAATGCCAAGATGCATATGATAGATTGAAGCCAGCACTAGCGCGTGCACTATTCTGAGACCACCCAACTGGGATCTTATATGCCATGTACACATTGATGCATCAAACTTTGCTACAGGATGCGTATTGGCACAGCTTGGTGAGTTCAAATTGGACAACCCAGTTTCCTTCGCTAGTCACCAACTGAATGATGTAAAGGTAAATTATACCACCACAAAACAAGAGGGTTTGGCCATGCTTTATGCTGTCAAGAAGTATCGACATTACCTATTGACAAAAAAAAATGTATTCTTTGTGGACCATCAGGGTTTATATACTTGGTGAATAAGCCTTGCACCATGGGACGAATCACATGCTGATTGTTATTACTATTGGAATTTGACTTCAAGATCCCGGGTGAGAAAGGGAACACAACATATGTTGGCCGATCATATGTCGAGAATTCCAAATGGGGAACCAACAAATGGTGTTGATGATGACCTCCCAGATGCTTGATTGTTCAAACTAGACACGGTGCCTGAATGGAGTGAAGAAATATTAGATTATCTAGCTTATGGTTTTCTACGAGAACAACCTTTGAACATGGATAAATGTGTCGGCTTATTAAGCTGGCTGCACCTTATCAATTGATTGCTGGTGAATTATACAAGCTAGGTAAGGACAATGTCTTAAGGAGATGTGTGCGGGAAGAATTTGTCACAATATTAGATAAAGCACTGGAGGACACTTCGCTCTGGGAAAATTACAGCTCACAAGGTGCTTCAAGTAGGACTATGGTGGCCTACATTATTCGGGGATGCTATGGAGTTTGTAAAAGATGCAAAGAGTGTCAACCATTTGCTATTCCACCAATGCCCCAACAACGTTCCAACGATTTATGTGCACAGCCTTGAGGGACTACTTAGAAAAGTGGTTGGAGGTATTCATTGATGATCTATGTGCGCATACTCACGATGGTCAGACCATTTGGCTTGCTCAAGAAAGATGTTTGAGTGATGTCGATCGAATTGTATATCCTTAAAACCTTTGAAATGTTAAACACCGTGTGATCTTAGGACACATTGTCATTAAGAATGGTATCTCCACAAAGGAAAGCAAAGTCAAATTGATCTTGGAACTATCCCCACCCACTAATTACAAAGGTGTACAAAGGTTTATGGGCCACATTGGGTATTATCTCCACTTCATAGTATTTTATGCTAGATTTGACAGACCATTATATAGGCTCCTCATTGTCTTTGAATGGAATGAAGAATGCCAAGATGCATATGATAAATTGAAGCCAGCACTAGCCAGTGCACTATTCTGAGTGGGATCTTATATTCCATGTACACATTGATGCATCAAACTTCACTACAGGATGCGTATTGGCATAGCTTGGTGAGTTCAAATTGGACTACCCAGTTTCCTTCGCTAGTCGCCACTGAATGATGCAAAGGTGTATTTTATGCTAGAATTGCCAGACCATTATATAGGCTACTCATTGCCTCTGAATGGAATGAAGAATGCCAAGATGCATATGATAGATTGAAGCCAGCACTAGCGCGTGCACTATTCTAAGACCACCCAACTGGGATCTTATATGCCATGTACACATTGATGCATCAAACTTTGCTACAGGATGCGTATTGGCATAGCTTGGTGAGTTCAAATTGGACAACCCAGTTTCCTTCGCTAGTCACCAACTGAATGATGTAAAGGTAAATTATACCACCACAAAACAAGAGGGTTTGGCCATGCTTTATGCTGTCAAGAAGTATCGACATTACCTATTGGCAAAAAAAAAAAAACGTATTCTTTGTGGACCATCAGGGTTTATATACTTGGTGAATAAGCCTTGCACCATGGGATGAATCACATGCTGGTTGTTATTACTATTGGAATTTGACTTCAATATCCCGGGTGAGAAAGGGAACACAACATATGTTGGCCGATCATATGTCGAGAATTCCAAATGGGGAACCAACAAATGGTGTTGATGATGACCTCCCAGATGCTTGATTGTTCAAACTAGACACGGTGCCTGAATGGAGTGAAGAAATATTAGATTATCTAGCTTATGGTTTTCTACGAGAACAACCTTTGAACATGGATAAATGTGTCGGCTTATTAAGCTGGCTGCACCTTATCAATTGATTGCTGGTGAATTATACAAGCTAGGTAAGGACAATGTCTTAAGGAGATGTGTGCGGGAAGACAAATTTGTCACAATATTAGATAAAGCACTCTCAAGAATGATTGGAGGACACTTCGCTCTGGGAAAATTACAGCTCACAAGGTGCTTCAAGTAGGACTATGGTGGCCTACATTATTCGGGGATGCTATGGAGTTTGTAAAAGATGCAAAGAGTGTCAACCATTTGCTATTCCACAACAAAGAGACAGGATGCAACTTACCCCCCTGTGATTGTAAGAATCTTTTGAGAAATAGGGAATTGATTTTGTTGGACCCATTAGTCTAGTTGCACATCCATCACAAGTCCGATATGTGATCGTGTGGCCACAGACTATTTCATGAAATGGGCAGAAGAAAAAGTCTCTAAGAGAGTTGATGCACAAAAGATGGCTAAGTTCTTATATGAACAAATCATTTCAAGAATCCGTTGCCCATTGGAATTAGTGAGTGATCGCGGTTCACATTTCATTAATGAGGTGATTGATCACATACTTGCTGGATTCCTTGTAGTCCACCGGAAGTCATCCCCTTATTATCCATAAGCAAATGGTCAAGCGGAGAGTACAAATAAGATTCTGTATACTATCTTGACAAAAACTTTAGAAGCAAGTCGCACGGATTGGGAACATAAGCTAACTGCAGCTCTATGGGCATATTGAACTTCATATAAGGTAGCGACGGGATATACTCCCTTCCATCTAGCTTATGGCATTGAGGCTATAATGCCTATGGGCTACTTAGTTCCAAGCCTGCAAATTGCGGTGCAAGAACGATTAACAAAGAATGCATTAGCTGAAAGGTTGGTTGACTTAGAGAAACTTGATGAAACCCAACTAATTGCATCACATGGTCTTATGGTTGAAAAATTGTGAAGGAAGCGTTGGTTTGACAATAACCTGAAACAAAAAGAACTAAAAACAAGGGACCTCGTCCTCATGTCGGAAGCACTAGAAAAAAACAACTCAAGTATGGAGGATTAGGACCTTTCTAAGTGTCAAAAATCACATGTGCCTCAAAGGTCAGTCATGATTGAAACTATTGATGGTGTGCAAATACAGGGTTACATCAATGAAAGCAAACTTAAAAAGGATTACGAACCACTGACCCAAGAAATGCTCATGCAAGAGCATGTATTAAAACAACGAAATGAGCTAGCCAAGGAAAAATCCAAGCGAGCTCGAGCTCAGGAAGAAGCCAAGGCAAGAGAGGGCAAGGCCAAACAGAGACTCCAAGAGAGAGTATTGCATATGAACATGGCTTCGCTAACCCTCCTTGATGAGGATGACCTGGACATTGAGCTAGCACAACTGTGTGAAAGTCTCTACTACCTAAAATTCATGCAACAAGCATTGCATTAATCCATAGGGGATCAAGTCATAATTTGATCTCTTATGAGACACGAGAACCTCTAGATAAAGTCTTACCTTGAGGTCGACAATGCACAAGTACGAAGTGTGCACTTGTCAATTACCAAAGCTGTGGGATTTCAAAGTGTTAATATTTCCATCAGAAATAATCCCTTTGGATGGAATGGTGTTTGTTATATAAGCCTGTAGGATCTATGGAGGAAGAAATAATCCTTGGACGATCCTAGATTTGCACCAGTAATTGTGATATCCAATGGAAAAAGAGAGCTGCATAACTTGACGAGGGAAATAATATCATTATCGTGTCCTTATGGGGCCAAAAAACAAGGGAAAGCAGGCTATGATTGATGGTATGGAAACACCAATGCCAAAGAAAGTAGCTCACGTACTAGAGAAAGCATCAACTCCATAGTCCCTATGCAAAAAACAACCCAAGTCACTAGTAATTCAGCAGTGGGTGCGTTAGAATCAACTCCAAGCCCATATATACTGTGATGCAAAAGGAGTAATTGAGGAATCAAGGTAAAAAGTTTGAGCTACAGACAAGGGACAGAGATGGCCTTCCAATGTTAGCGTAGCAATATTGCAAACGAAGCCACTATCCACAAGGCACTCAAAAGCAATGGATTCGAAGGGGTTTACTAGCTGCACAAGGCTATTACCAGAGTAATACAACAATATGGGTGCCAAAATCCCACCCAAAGTTCGGTACTGCAAATATCTTTAGAAACATAGATAGTAAGAGCAACCAAGAACAATTTCCAACTAAATGCTAGGAAAGCACAAAAATTGGCTCCAAGGAAGAAGTCGATTCAACACAGTGAAGAATTTTGCCCGTGAGATAGCAGGGTTCGAAACTCGTGAGGTAGCTAAAACCGTGAGGTGGCTAAAACCGTGAGAACCTTTTCTCTTCTTTTCTCCTTAACTTTGTCCAGCTCTTTTATTTTGGTGGGTGGGTGCAGTTGGCGGTAGTGCTATCTCACGGTTTGCACCTTTTTGCATGTAGACTCATACCTTGTTATTGCACACCGCACTAACACCCTTCTCATGGAATAACACACACACACATTCATTTTAACAAAAAAAAAAAGAAATAAAAAGAGGCAATGACCACATTCTCTCACCAGTTAGTATGACTGACTTTCTTATCATTATTACAGATGTCGACCTCCGCTACCTCTGAACCGAAAGTCAAGGAGACTTCGGGAGTCACGCAAGCTAGGGCAACTTGGTCACCTATAAGCAGGAAGAAGAGACCATCATGTGGCCCAAAACTAAGCTATTTGGGCCAGACCTACTCTCAGTGCCAGACCATTTCAAGACATACCCAATTGACGACAAAAATTGGTCCAATTGACGACCAAAAGAGTTAAAGATGTTGGTTTATCCACATCGTACGATGGCCCAGCTAAGGTCAAGGAAATTGATATTGCAGAGCCATGGGAGGAAACCAAGCCTGTTTATATCGCTAAAGACTTGACTCCAGCTGAGAAAAAGGAACTTGTTGCTCTCCTTAAGGAGTTTAAGGTTGTTTCTTCTGAAACAACAAAGAGATGAAGGGCGTACCATCTGAAGTGGCACATCACACGATCCCAACCATGGAAGGATAAAGGCCAACCAAGCAAAAACCATACTAGATGAATCCTAAATATGCCACAATTATAATAAGCAGGAAGAAGAGACCATCATGTGGCCCAAAACTAAGCTATTTGGGCCAGACCTACTCTCAGTGCCATACCATTTCAAGACATACCCAATTGATTAACGAAAAGTGGTCCAATTGACGGCCAAAAGAGTTAAAGAAGCTGGTTTATCCACATCGTACAATGGCCTAGCTAAGGTCAAGGAAATTGATATTGCAGAGCCATGGGGGAGGAAACCAAGCCTGTTTATATCGCTAAAGACTTGACTCCAGCTGAGGAAAAGGAACTTGTTGCTCTCCTTAAGGAGTTTAAGGTTGTTTCTTCTGAAACAACAAAGAGATGAAGGGTGTACCATCTGAAGTGGTACATCACACGATCCCAATCATGGAAGGATAAAGGCCAACCAAGCAAAAACCATACCAGATGAATCCTAAATATGCCACAATTATAATAAGCAGGAAGAAGAGACCATCATGTGGCCCAAAACTAAGCTATTTGGGCCAGACCTACTCTCAGTGCCAGACCATTTCAAGACATACCCAATTGATGAACGAAAAGCGGTCCAATTGACGGCGGCCAAAAGAGTTAAAGAAGCTGGTTTATCCACATCGTACAATGGCCCAGCTAAGATCAAGGAAATTGATATTGCAGAGCCATGGGGGAGGAAACCAAGCCTGTTTATATCATTAAAGACTTGACTCCAGCTGAGGAAAAGGAACTTGTTGCTCTCCTTAAGGAGTTTAAGGTTGTTTCTTCTAAAACTACAACGAGATGAAGGGCATACCATTTGAAGTGGTACAACACACGATTCCAATCATGGAAGGATCAAGGCCAACAAAGCAAAAACCATACCAGATGAATCCTAAATATGCAACAATTATAAGAAGGAATTGACAAACTCACTACTGTGGATTTCATCTATGAGATAGAACACACCGATTGGCTATCACCAATCGTGATAGTGCCAAAGAAGAATGGGAAACTTAGGGTCTGTGTCGATCTAAAAAATGTCAATGCAGCTACTAGGAAAGGACCATTACCCACTACCTTACACGGAACACGTTTTGGAAAGAGTAGTTGGTGAAGAAGCTTACAACTTCTTAGATGGATTTTCAAGTTACAATCAAGTTTCTATAGCACCCGAAGACTAGCATAAAACGGCCTTCAATACAATGTGGGAGACTTTTGCTTACAAAGTTATGCCTTTTGGTCTCACCAATGCCCCAACAACGTTCCAACGATTGATGTGCACAGCCTTGAGGGACTACTTAGAAAAGTGGTTGGAGGTATTCATTGATGATCTATGTGCGCACACTCATGATGGTCAGACCATTTGGCTTGCTCAAGAAAGATGTTTGAGTGATGTCGATCGAATTGTATATCCTTAAAACCTTTGAAATGCCAAACACCGTGTGATCTTAGGACACATTGTCATTAAGAACGGTATCTCCACAAAGGAAAGCAAAGTCAAATTGATCTTGAAACTATCCCCACCCACTAATTACAAAGGTGTACAAAGGTTTATGGGCCACATTGGGTATTATCTCCACTTCATAGTATTTTATGCTAGAATTGACAGACCATTATATAGGCTCCTCATTGTCTTTGAATGGAATGAAGAATGCCAAGATGCATATGATAAATTGAAGCCAGCACTAGCCAGTGCACTATTCTGAGTGGGATCTTATATTCCATGTACACTTTGATGCATCAAACTTTGCTATAGGATGCGTATTGGCACAGCTTGGTGAGTTCAAATTGGACTACCCAGTTTCCTTCGCTAGTCGCCACTGAATGATGCAAAGGTGTATTTTATGCTAGAATTGCCAGACCATTATATAGGCTACTCATTGCCTTTGAATGGAATGAAGAATGCCAAGATGCATATGATAGATTGAAGCCAGCACTAGCGCGTGCACTATTCTGAGACCACCCAACTGGGATCTTATATGCCATGTACACATTGATGCATCAAACTTTGCTACAGGATGCGTATTGGCACAGCTTGGTGAGTTCAAATTGGACAACCCAGTTTCCTTCGCTAGTCACCAACTGAATGATGTAAAGGTAAATTATACCACCACAAAACAAGAGGGTTTGGCCATGCTTTATGCTGTCAAGAAGTATCGACATTACCTATTGGCAAAAAAAAAACGTATTCTTTGTGGACCATCAGGGTTTATATACTTGGTGAATAAGCCTTGCACCATGGGACGAATCACATGCTGGTTGTTATTACTATTGGAATTTGACTTCAATATCCCGGGTGAGAAAGGGAACACAACATATGTTGGCCGATCATATGTCGAGAATTCCAAATGGGGAACCAACAAATGGTGTTGATGATGACCTCCCAGATGCTTGATTGTTCAAACTAGACACGGTGCCTGAATGGAGTGAAGAAATATTAGATTATCTAGCTTATGGTTTTCTACGAGAACAACCTTTGAACATGGATAAATGTGTCGGCTTATTAAGCTGGCTGCACCTTATCAATTGATTGCTGGTGAATTATACAAGCTAGGTAAGGACAATGTCTTAAGGAGATGTGTGCGGGAAGACAAATTTGTCACAATATTAGATAAAGCACTCTCAAGAATGATTGGAGGACACTTCGCTCTGGGAAAATTACAGCTCACAAGGTGCTTCAAGTAGGACTATGGTGGCCTACATTATTCAGGGATGCTATGGAGTTTGTAAAAGATGCAAAGAGTGTCAACCATTTTCTATTCCACAACAAAGAGACAGGATGCAACTTACCCCCCTGTGATTGTAAGAATCTTTTGAGAAATAGGGAATTGATTTTGTTGGACCCATTAGTCTAGTTGCACATCCATCACAAGTCCGATATGTGATCGTGTGGCCACAGACTATTTCATGAAATGGGCAGAAGAAAAAGTCTCTAAGCGAGTTGATGCACAAAAGATGGCTAAGTTCTTATATGAACAAATCATTTCAAGAATCCGTTGCCCATTGGAATTAGTGAGTGATCGCGGTTCACATTTCATTAATGAGGTGATTGATCACATACTTGCTGGATTCCTTGTAGTCCACCGGAAGTCATCCCCTTATTATCCATAAGCAAATCGTCAAGCGGAGAGTACAAATAAGATTCTGTATACTATCTTGACAAAAACTTTAGAAGCAAGTCGCACGGATTGGGAACATAAGCTAACTGCAGCTCTATGGGCATATTGCACTTCGTATAAGGTAGCGACGGGATATACTCCCTTCCATCTAGCTTATGGCATTGAGGCTATAATGCCTATGGACTACTTAGTTCCAAGCCTGCAAATTGCGGTGCAAGAACGATTAACAAAGAATGCATTAGCTGAAAGGTTGGTTGACTTAGAGAAACTTGATGAAACCCAACTAATTGCATCACATGGTCTTATGGTTGAAAAATTGTGAAGGAAGCGTTGGTTTGACAATAACCTGAAACAAAAAGAACTAAAAACAAGGGACCTCGTCCTCATGTCGAAAGCACTAGAAAAAAACAACTCAAGTATGGAGGATTAGGACCTTTCTAAGTGTCAAAAATCACATGTGCCTCAAAGGTCAGTCATGATTGAAACTATTGCTGGTGTGCAAATACAGGGTTACATCAATGAAAGCAAACTTAAAAAGGATTACGAACCACTGACCCAAGAAATGCTCATGCAAGAGCATGTATTAAAATAACGAAATGAGCTAGCCAAGGAAAAATCCAAGCGAGCTCGAGCTCAGGAAGAAGCCAAGGCAAGAGAGGGCAAGGCCAAACAGAGACTCCAAGAGAGAGTATTGCATATGAACATGGCTTCGCTAACCCTCCTTGATGAGGATGACCTGGACATTGAGCCAGCACAACTGTGTGAAAGTCTCTACTACCTAAAATTCATGCAACAAGCATTGCATTAATCCATAAGGGATCAAGTCATAATTTGATCTCTTAAGAGACACAAGAACCTCTAGATAAAGTCTTACCTTGAGGTCGACAATGCACAAGTACGAAGTGTGCACTTGTCAATTACCAAAGCTGTGGGATTTCAAAGTGTTAATATTTCCATCAGAAATAATCCCTTTGGTTGGAATGGTGTTTGTTATATAAGCCTGTAGGATCTATGGAGGAAGAAATCATCCTTGGACGATCCTAGATTTGCACCAGTAATTGTGATATCCAATGGAAAAAGAGAGCTGCATAACTTGACGAGGGAAATAATATCATTATCGTGTCCTTATGGGGCCAAAAAACAAGGGAAAGCAGGCTATGATTGATGGTATGGAAACACCAATGCCAAAGAAAGTAGCTCACGTACTAGAGAAAGCATCAACTCCATAGTCCCTATGCAAAAAACAACCCAAGTCACTAGTAATTCAGCAGTGGGTGCGTTAGAATCAACTCCAAGCCCATATATACTGTGATGCAAAAGGAGTAATTGAGGAATCAAGGTAAAAAGTTTGAGCTACAGACAAGGGACAGAGATGGCCTTCCAATGTTAGCGTAGCAATATTGCAAACGAAGCCACTATCCACAAGGCACTCAAAAGCAATGGATTCGAAGGGGTTTACTAGCTGCACAAGGCTATTACCAGAGTAATACAACAATATGGGTGCCAAAATCCCACCCAAAGTTCAGTACTGCAAATACCTTTAGAAACATAGATAGTAAGAGCAACCAAGAACAATTTCCAACTAAATGCTAGGAAAGCACAAAAATTGGCTCTGAGGAAGAAGTCGATTCAACACAGTGAAGAATTTTGCCCGTGCGATAGCAGGGTTCGAAACTCGTGAGGTAGCTAAAACCGTGAGGTGGCTAAAACCGTGAGAACCTTTTCTCTTCTTTTCTCCTTAACTTTGTCCAGCTCTTTTATTTTGGTGGGTGGGTGCAGTTGGCGGTAGTGCTATCTCACGGTTTGCACCTTTTTGCATGTAGACTCATACCTTGTTATTGCACACCGCACTAACACCCTTCTCATGGAATAACACACACACACATTCATTTTAACAAAAAGAAAGAAAGAAAAAGAGGCAATGACCACATTCTCTCACCAGTTAGTATGACTGACTTTCTTATCATTATTACAGATGTCGACCTCCGCTACCTCTGAACCGAAAGTCAAGGAGACTTCGGGAGTCACGCAAGCTAGGGCAACTTGGTCACCTATAAGCAGGAAGAAGAGACCATCATGTGGCCCAAAACTAAGCTATTTGGGCCAGACCTACTCTCAGTGCCAGACCATTTCAAGACATACCCAATTGACGACGAAAATTGGTCCAATTGACGGCCAAAAGAGTTAAAGGTGTTGGTTTATCCACATCGTACGATGGCCCAGCTAAGGTCAAGGAAATTGATATTGCAGAGCCATGGGGAGGAAACCAAGCCTGTTTATATCGCTAAAGACTTGACTCCAGCTGAGAAAAAGGAACTTGTTGCTCTCCTTAAGGAGTTTAAGGTTGTTTCTTCTGAAACAACAAAGAGATGAAGGGCGTACCATCTGAAGTGGCACATCACACGATCCCAATCATGGAAGGATAAAGGCCAACCAAGCAAAAACCATACTAGATGAATCCTAAATATGCCACAATTATAATAAGCAGGAAGAAGAGACCATCATGTGGCCCAAAACTAAGCTATTTGGGCCAGACCTACTCTCAGTGCCATACCATTTCAAGACATACCCAATTGATGAACGAAAAGTGGTCCAATTGACGGCCAAAAGAGTTAAAGAAGCTGGTTTATCCACATCGTACAATGGCCTAGCTTGTAACGTCCCTCCCAAGCCATGTATGTATGTGTCTCTTTTAATATAGATTTCAATAAGAAAAGAGAGTGTAATTAGAAAGAGTGAGACAATAAGGCTAGAAACATTAGAAAAGTGTTAGAATAAAAATATTAGCTTCAAAAATCTTAAAAGAAATAAGAACATAAGAATAGTTCTATTAAGAGATAAGTATCCCCAAAAATAGAATTTCGAGTTTAGGTGATAAGAGGTCATATTTAGAGTACTTTTACACATTTAGAGTCCATGCATACTAAAAATGTGAAAAAACAACGCGTTTCCAAAGATGGTGCGTTTATGGCTATATACAGACGTTTTTGGCTATTCTGCCCGCGCTGGCTTGTAAACCAGATGCCTTCCCGTTCTTTTGACTGGTTATATGACGATATTCTAAGTTTTTATCAAAGAGTTATGGCCGAAACAATTTACTGTTTCTGTCAGGGTCTTTACATAGAGAAAACTGTGAGAAGACAGCAAGTAGTCTCAAGGTAATCCTAGAGTTTGAGATGCATATATCCCTTCATTCTTATCTAATATCTCAGAAAAGAAGCTTAGATTGCTATAGTCTTTCGGAGGAAGAGACCAAAACTCCATAGCTTTTCTTTTATAGAAAGAATAGTATGCCATAGCCCTGTAAAAGAGAAGGCTATTTTGCCACCATAGACCTTAGAAAGAGAGAAGAATCACGGTATGAGCAAGAGGAGATAAAGCTTGGAGATGATTGGATGATTTCAATCATAAGAGAAGGTATTAGAAGACTCTATATTCTAAAGCTCTTGTTAATAACGAGCAAAGGCAACGATAAACGACAAATTTCTATGAGGTATATACATATTTTTGTTTTTCGATTATATATCATTCTTAGGGGTTGAGGTATGGCCCCGGCTTCTCTATTAATTGTTAATAGTGATCTATTTGATTGATTTAGTATTTAAAGTTTGTATTCTTTTAAACAATAGCATATGCCTTAATAAAGAATGTCTTATTGCAATCTCAAGTTGAAATGCTAAAATCTGTGTGAGAAAAGGATTGTTTTCTTAAAGAAGGTGATATGGATCCTAGTTCTATGATTTAGTGAAGTAAATGGATTGTTATCTTGGTTAAATTAAGGTACATGTACAACTTCTCCTTGCCTAGACGCTGCCCCGTTCTTGTGCTTGTGTAGCCGGACGGTGGAGACGTTAGTAAGGCCCGGAGTTGGGCCATGGTATCCCTCATACCATTGGGAGAATGAGGTTTGCCAATTGAGGCAAGTGATTGTGATGATGCTGCCTAGTTCTGAGGGCCCAGGCTAGTGCGGTGAATTAGCCCACCCTAGTGCGCAGACATCCCTCTGAGGGGCGGGAGGATCGAGCGATGGAGCCTGAGAGGGCGACAGGCCGGCTTGAGTCCTCGCCAGCAGCCGACGATGAGGTGTATGGTCCCGTAGGGTTTTGCCCAGCATGTGGAGGCTGGAAGGCCGAATTCTAGATCATCGGCGGTATAAAGGAAAAGAATAAGAGAGCCACTTTGGCTTGTATGAAATTGATTCATGTTTAAACTTTGTTTTTATAAATCTTATCTTTGGCATTATTGTATTGTGGAAAAAGACAAAGGCTGTTTTAATAAACCTTGTGAAAGGGCCTTAATTAAGGAACATGTTTGTTTATGTCAAACAGTGGGGTAGGATTAATTAGAAAACAAATTGACGTGTGAGTAGGGTGGAAAGTGGGAGGATGGAATGCTCCGACGGCACCATCCTACGGACGGGTGGACCCGATTAGTCGGGTAGCTTTCCAACATATTAACTGAAAGCTCTACGTTAGATAAATAGGTTCTCGAGCAATTCTATTCTAGAAGACTAGGCCAACGGCTGTGCCTTGCATGGATGAGGAAAAAAGCGTTGTCTCTAGGAATCAAGACTAGTAGTTGCCCAATTTATGATCATTTTACCTATGGGTAATTTGATTTTTAGGAGACTACGCTTCTCCTGCGGGATAGAACTAGGTCTTACCTATGAATCGTATCCTTGAATCTCTGTATGGTCAAGGTGTCGATGAGTAGGAAATTTTCTCCAAGTTAAGACTTAGTGGACTATCTTAAGCGTTTCCCCTATTTGTGGAAGGGGGGAACCTTACAAGTGGTATCAGAGCGATCTTAGTTCCTAGGATTTGTTTTTCAAAGGTTAACACTCAAGGGATTAAACAAGTGATTGTTTATCATATGAGGACGAATGAATCATCTCTACTGGCCATAGAAGTGATTTGAATATCCTCACATGTTGAGACAATCATCTTATGAAATTGTGCTTGTATCTTGGGGATGCACACGCAAGATATTTGTACAATAAATTTAAGAAATGAGATTGGGAAGAAAACCTTTTGTGAGGAAAACATAGGGTGATCAAATTAAGAAACTAGTGAGAGACTGAATGACTAGAAGGATAGACCGAAACTTGGTTAGAGAAATTTTCATGATATATCTCATTAACTTACAAATTATAAATTATTAAGATTGTAACTCCATTAAGATTTGAATAGTTGACGTGTGAATGCCATCCATTCGATACTGTACACTAGGACGATCATCCAAGATCTTTAATCCATCTCAGACAAACATGGGTCTTGGATGTGTAATTCCTAGAGGATCATGCTCTTAGATGTGTTAATCCCAAGATACCAGATATGTAATTCTTTAAAAAATGAAGATCTCAGATGTATTAATCCTGACTGCCTTCAAATGTGGTGCTATGATAAGTATTTGATAGTTTTGAACTTTTAATGGATACAAATGAAAGAAGCAAGCTCACCCTTACTCGCGTCTAAAAATTGTAAGAAATGCCAAATTAGTTGGAAGCAATGTTGTCAATCTAACCACTGGAGCTAAAATCAGTTATATGAGATGCCATGAAAGTACACCTTCATGAAAGGTTTTGTCCTCTAGGATTTCGAGAGGATAAAATGAACGAATTTTTGGAGCTAACCCAAGAAGGAAAGACCCTAAAAGAATACCACCAAACTTTTGTTAAACTTCTCCGATTTGCTCCAGAGATGGATGAGGTAACTCTTCTCCATCGATTCATTTGGAAGCTTAATCTACCTTTGAATAACCTCATCAAGAATGTAAAACCATTCTCTATTTCAGAAGCCATAATTATAGCCAGAGACTGTGATAAAGTTTTTTTTATATATATATAGAAAGTGTCGAGAAGAACATGAGTCCTTCCATGTTAATCAAGAATGTTAATCAAGAACATGAGTCCTTTCATGTTAGTCAAGAATGTTAATCAAGAAGAGGTCCCCTAATTCAAGAGGAACGTCAAGCCCACCCCTGGCTACAAGGAATCATGAGCTAGAGCAAAAATTAGGTCAAGAAATAGGGATAGCAGAATTAAAAGATAACCGAATTCAACAGGTATTTCTATGAGTAAATAGAAGAGGATTGGTGCAAGATTCATGTGAAGTAATGTGCATGATGAATAGAGGTATTCTAAAAGACGGTACTAAGATTATGAAATTACTATCATGGGTTAGATTGCATAAAGGATTGATTCCCTTACATTTTTCCATGAAAATTTGTTAAATACCATATTATATGGGGGTATAGAATAAGGAATTTGAAGGTTCATACCATATGAGAGGTATATGGATACATAAAATTAGAATAATAAAGATCTTTTAGAGGCACAACAAAACAAGCCAAGCACATGAAATAAACGAATCTTTAAGAACAATATTTAGATAAAAGAAGATTTTTACCTAGTGGGGACACCACTTTTAAAAATGACAGGAGAATTTACTTAGATAGTACCCCAACTCGCGAGATGAGGACATCTCGAATCTTTTAAGTGGGGGAGATTGTAACGTCCCTCCCAAGCCATGTATGTATGTGTCTCTTTTAATATAGATTTCAATAAGAAAAGAGAGTGTAATTAGAAAGAGTGAGACAATAAGGCTAGAAACATTAGAAAAGTGTTAGAATAAAAATATTAGCTTCAAAAATCCTAAAAGAAATAAGAACATAAGAATAGTTCTATTAAGAGATAAGTATCCCCAAAAATAGAATTTCGAGTTTAGGTGATAAGAGGTCATATTTAGAGTACTTTTACACATTTAGAGTCCATGCATACTAAAAATGTGAAAAACAACGCGTTTCCAAAGATGGTGCGTTTATGGCTATATACAGACGTTTTTGGCTATTCTGCCCGCGTTGGCTTGTAAACCAGATGCCTTCCCGTTCTTTTGACTGGTTATATGATGATATTCTAAGTTTTTATCAAAGAGTTATGGCCGAAACAATTTACTGTTTCTGTCAGGGTCTTTACATAGAGAAAACTGTGAGAAGACAGCAAGTAGTCTCAAGGTAATCCTAGAGTTTGAGATGCATATATCCCTTCATTCTTATCTAATATCTCAGAAAAGAAGCTTAGATTGCTATAGTCTTTCGGAGGAAGAGACCAAAACTCCATAGCTTTTCTTTTATAGAAAGAATAGTATGCCATAGCCCTGTAAAAGAGAAGGCTATTTTGCCACCATAGACCTTAGAAAGAGAGAAGAATCACGGTATGAGCAAGAGGAGATAAAGCTTGGAGATGATTGGATGATTTCAATCATAAGAGAAGATATTAGAAGACTCTATATTCTAAAGCTCTTGTTAATAACGAGCAAAGGCAACGATAAACGACAAATTTCTATGAGGTATATACATATTTTTGTTTTTCGATTATATATCATTCTTAGGGGTTGAGGTATGGCCCCGGCTTCTCTATTAATTGTTAATAGTGATCTATTTGATTGATTTAGTATTTAAAGTTTGTATTCTTTTAAACAATAGCATATGCCTTAATAAAGAATGTCTTATTGCAATCTCAAGTTGAAATGCTAAAATCTGTGTGAGAAAAGGATTGTTTTCTTAAAGAAGGTGATATGGATCCTAGTTCTATGATTTAGTGAAGTAAATGGATTGTTATCTTGGTTAAATTAAGGTACATGTACAACTTCTCCTTGCCTAGACGCTGCCCCGTTCTTGTGCTTGTGTAGCCGGACGGTGGAGACGTTAGTAAGGCCCGGAGTTGGGCCATGGTATCCCTCATACCATTGGGAGAATGAGGTTTGCCGATTGAGGCAAGTGATTGTGATGATGCTGCCTAGTTCTGAGGGCCCAGGCTAGTGCGGTGAATTAGCCCACCCTAGTGCGCAGACATCCCTCTGAGGGGCGGGAGGATCGAGCGATGGAGCCTGAGAGGGCGACAGGCCGGCTTGAGTCCTCGCCAGCAGCCGACGATGAGGTGTATGGTCCCGTAGGGTTTTGCCCAGCATGTGGAGGCTGGAAGGCCGAATTCTAGATCATCGGCGGTATAAAGGAAAAGAATAAGAGAGCCACTTTGGCTTGTATGAAATTGATTCATGTTTAAACTTTGTTTTTATAAATCTTATCTTTGGCATTATTGTATTGTGGAAAAAGGCAAAGGCTGTTTTAATAAACCTTGTGAAAGGGCCTTAATTAAGGAACATGTTTGTTTATGTCAAACAGTGGGGTAGGATTAATTAGAAAACAAATTGACGTGTGAGTAGGGTGGAAAGTGGGAGGATGGAATGCTCCGACGGCACCATCCTACGGACGGGTGGACCCGATTAGTCGGGTAGCTTTCCAACATATTAACTGAAAGCTCTACGTTAGATAAATAGGTTCTCGAGCAATTCTATTCTAGAAGACTAGGCCAACGGCTGTGCCTTGCATGGATGAGGAAAAAAGCGTTGTCTCTAGGAATCAAGACTAGTAGTTGCCCAATTTATGATCATTTTACCTATGGGTAATTTGATTTTTAGGAGACTACGCTTCTCCTGCGGGATAGAACTAGGTCTTACCTATGAATCGTATCCTTGAATCTCTGTATGGTCAAGGTGTCGATGAGTAGGAAATTTTCTCCAAGTTAAGACTTAGTGGACTATCTTAAGCGTTTCCCCTATTTGTGGAAGGGGGGAACCTTACAAGTGGTATCAGAGCGATCTTAGTTCCTAGGATTTGTTTTTCAAAGGTTAACACTCAAGGGATTAAACAAGTGATTGTTTATCATATGAGGACGAATGAATCATCTCTACTGGCCATAGAAGTGATTTGAATATCCTCACATGTTGAGACAATCATCTTATGAAATTGTGCTTGTATCTTGGGGATGCACACGCAAGATATTTGTACAATAAATTTAAGAAATGAGATTGGGAAGAAAACCTTTTGTGAGGAAAACATAGGGTGATCAAATTAAGAAACTAGTGAGAGACTGAATGACTAGAAGGATAGACCGAAACTTGGTTAGAGAAATTTTCATGATATATCTCATTAACTTACAAATTATAAATTATTAAGATTGTAACTCCATTAAGATTTGAATAGTTGACGTGTGAATGCCATCCATTCGATACTGTACACTAGGACGATCATCCAAGATCTTTAATCCATCTCAGACAAACATGGGTCTTGGATGTGTAATTCCTAGAGGATCATGCTCTTAGATGTGTTAATCCCAAGATACCAGATATGTAATTCTTTAAAAAATGAAGATCTCAGATGTATTAATCCTGACTGCCTTCAAATGTGGTGCTATGATAAGTATTTGATAGTTTTGAACTTTTAATGGATACAAATGAAAGAAGCAAGCTCACCCTTACTCGCGTCTAAAAATTGTAAGAAATGCCAAATTAGTTGGAAGCAATGTTGTCAATCTAACCACTGGAGCTAAAATCAGTTATATGAGATGCCATGAAAGTACACCTTCATGAAAGGTTTTGTCCTCTAGGATTTCGAGAGGATAAAATGAACGAATTTTTGGAGCTAACCCAAGAAGGAAAGACCCTAAAAGAATACCACCAAACTTTTGTTAAACTTCTCCGATTTGCTCCAGAGATGGATGAGGTAACTCTTCTCCATCGATTCATTTGGAAGCTTAATCTACCTTTGAATAACCTCATCAAGAATGTAAAACCATTCTCTATTTCAGAAGCCATAATTATAGCCAGAGACTGTGATAAAGTTTTTTTTTTATATATATAGAAAGTGTCGAGAAGAACATGAGTCCTTCCATGTTAATCAAGAATGTTAATCAAGAACATGAGTCCTTTCATGTTAGTCAAGAATGTTAATCAAGAAGAGGTCCCCTAATTCAAGAGGAACGTCAAGCCCACCCCTGGCTACAAGGAATCATGAGCTAGAGCAAAAATTAGGTCAAGAAATAGGGATAGCAGAATTAAAAGATAACCGAATTCAACAGGTATTTCTATGAGTAAATAGAAGAGGATTGGTGCAAGATTCATGTGAAGTAATGTGCATGATGAATAGAGGTATTCTAAAAGACGGTACTAAGATTATGAAATTACTATCATGGGTTAGATTGCATAAAGGATTGATTCCCTTACATTTTTCCATGAAAATTTGTTAAATACCATATTATATGGGGGTATAGAATAAGGAATTTGAAGGTTCATACCATATGAGAGGTATATGGATACATGAAATTAGAATAATAAAGATCTTTTAGAGGCACAACAAAACGAGCCAAGCACATGAAATAAACGAATCTTTAAGAACAATATTTAGATAAAAGAAGATTTTTACCTAGTGGGGACACCACTTTTAAAAATGACAGGAGAATTTACTTAGATAGTACCCCAACTCGCGAGATGAGGACATCTCGAATCTTTTAAGTGGGGGAGATTGTAACGTCCCTCCCAAGCCATGTATGTATGTGTCTCTTTTAATATAGATTTCAATAAGAAAAGAGAGTGTAATTAGAAAGAGTGAGACAATAAGGCTAGAAACATTAGAAAAGTGTTAGAATAAAAATATTAGCTTCAAAAATCCTAAAAGAAATAAGAACATAAGAATAGTTCTATTAAGAGATAAGTATCCCCAAAAATAGAATTTCGAGTTTAGGTGATAAGAGGTCATATTTAGAGTACTTTTACACATTTAGAGTCCATGCATACTAAAAATGTGAAAAACAACGCGTTTCCAAAGATGGTGCGTTTATGGCTATATACAGACGTTTTTGGCTATTCTGCCCGCGTTGGCTTGTAAACCAGATGCCTTCCCATTCTTTTGACTGGTTATATGACGATATTCTAAGTTTTTATCAAAGAGTTATGGCCGAAACAATTTACTGTTTCTGTCAGGGTCTTTACATAGAGAAAACTGTGAGAAGACAGCAAGTAGTCTCAAGGTAATCCTAGAGTTTGAGATGCATATATCCCTTCATTCTTATCTAATATCTCAGAAAAGAAGCTTAGATTGCTATAGTCTTTCGGAGGAAGAGACCAAAACTCCATAGCTTTTCTTTTATAGAAAGAATAGTATGCCATAGCCCTGTAAAAGAGAAGGCTATTTTGCCACCATAGACCTTAGAAAGAGAGAAGAATCACGGTATGAGCAAGAGGAGATAAAGCTTGGAGATGATAGGATGATTTCAATCATAAGAGAAGATATTAGAAGACTCTATATTCTAAAGCTCTTGTTAATAACGAGCAAAGGCAACGATAAACGACAAATTTCTATGAGGTATATACATATTTTTGTTTTTTGATTATATATCATTCTTAGGGGTTGAGGTATGGCCCCGGCTTCTCTATTAATGGT
Source organism: Cibotium barometz (assembly GCF_041138505.1). Taxonomy (NCBI): domain Eukaryota; kingdom Viridiplantae; phylum Streptophyta; class Polypodiopsida; order Cyatheales; family Cibotiaceae; genus Cibotium; species Cibotium barometz. The sequence continues at coordinate 22,991,030 of NC_141074.1, read as the reverse complement.
TAATAGTGATCTATTTGATTGATTTAGTATTTAAAGTTTGTATTCTTTTAAACAATAGCATATGCCTTAATAAAGAATGTCTTATTGCAATCTCAAGTTGAAATGCTAAAATCTGTGTGAGAAAAGGATTGTTTTCTTAAAGAAGGTGATATGGATCCTAGTTCTATGATTTAGTGAAGTAAATGGATTGTTATCTTGGTTAAATTAAGGTACATGTACAACTTCTCCTTGCCTAGACGCTGCCCCGTTCTTGTGCTTGTGTAGCCGGACGGTGGAGACGTTAGTAAGGCCCGGAGTTGGGCCATGGTATCCCTCATACCATTGGGAGAATGAGGTTTGCCGATTGAGGCAAGTGATTGTGATGATGCTGCCTAGTTCTGAGGGCCCAGGCTAGTGCGGTGAATTAGCCCACCCTAGTGCGCAGACATCCCTCTGAGGGGCGGGAGGATCGAGCGATGGAGCCTGAGAGGGCGACAGGCCGGCTTGAGTCCTCGCCAGCAGCCGACGATGAGGTGTATGGTCCCGTAGGGTTTTGCCCAGCATGTGGAGGCTGGAAGGCCGAATTCTAGATCATCGGCGGTATAAAGGAAAAGAATAAGAGAGCCACTTTGGCTTGTATGAAATTGATTCATGTTTAAACTTTGTTTTTATAAATCTTATCTTTGGCATTATTGTATTGTGGAAAAAGGCAAAGGCTGTTTTAATAAACCTTGTGAAAGGGCCTTAATTAAGGAACATGTTTGTTTATGTCAAACAGTGTGGTAGGATTAATTAGAAAACAAATTGACGTGTGAGTAGGGTGAAAAGTGGGAGGATGGAATGCTCCGACGGCACCATCCTACGGACGGGTGGACCCGATTAGTCGGGTAGCTTTCCAACATATTAAGTGAAAGCCCTACGTTAGATAAATAGGTTCTCGAGCAATTCTATTCTAGAAGACTAGGCCAACGGTTGTGTCTTGCATGGATGGGAAAAAAGCGTTGTCTCTAGGAATCAAGACTAGTAGTTGCCCAATTTATGATCATTTTACCTATGGGTAATTTGATTTTTAGAAGACTACGCTTCTCCTGCGGGATAGAACGAGGTCTTACCTATGAATCGTATCCTTGAATCTCTGTATGGTCAAGGTGTCGATTAGTAGGAAATTTTCTCCAAGTTAAGACTTAGTGGACTATCTTAAGCGTTTCCCCTATTTGTGGAAGGGGGGAACCTTACATAGCTAAGGTCAAGGAAATTGATATTGCAGAGCCATGGGGGAGGAAACCAAGCCTGTTTATATCGCTAAAGACTTGACTCCAGCTGAGGAAAAGAAACTTGTTGCTCTCCTTAAGGAGTTTAAGGTTGTTTCTTCTGAAACAACAAAGAGATGAAGGGTGTACCATCTGAAGTGGTACATCACACGATCCCAATCATGGAAGGATAAAGGCCAACCAAGCAAAAACCATACCAGATGAATCCTAAATATGCCACAATTATAATAAGCAGGAAGAAGAGACCATCATGTGGCCCAAAACTAAGCTATTTGGGCCAGACCTACTCTCAGTGCCAGATCATTTCAAGACATACCCAATTGATGAATGAAAAGCGGTCCAATTGACGGCGGCCAAAAGAGTTAAAGAAGCTGGTTTATCCACATCGTACAATGGCCCAGCTAAGGTCAAGAAAACCGATATTGCAGAGCCCTGGGAGGAAACCAAGCCTGTTTATATCGTTAAAGACTTGACTCCAGCTGAGGAAAAGGAACTTGTTGCTCTCCTTAAGGAGTTTAAGGTTGTTTCTTCTGAAACTACAAAGAGATGAAGGGCATACCATTTGAAGTGGTACAACACACGATTCCAATCATGGAAGGATCAAGGCCAACAAAGCAAAAACCATACCAGATGAATCCTAAATATGCAACAATTATAAGAAGGAATTGACAAACTCATTACTGTTGATTTCATCTATGAGATAGAACACACCGATTGGCTATCACCAATCGTGATAGTGCCAAAGAAGAATGGGAAACTTAGGGTCTGTGTCGATCTAAAAAATGTCAATGCAGCTACTAGGAAAGGACCATTACCCACTACCTTACACGGAACACGTTTTGGAAAGAGTAGTTGGTGAAGAAGCTTACAACTTCTTAGATGGATTTTCAAGTTACAATCAAGTTTCTATAGCACCCGAAGACTAGCATAAAACGGCCTTCAATACAATGTGGGAGACTTTTGCTTACAAAGTTATGCCTTTTGGTCTCACCAATGCCCCAACAACGTTCCAACGATTGATGTGCACAGCCTTGAGGGACTACTTACAAAAGTGGTTGGAGGTATTCATTGATGATCTATGTGCGCACACTCACGATGGTCAGACCATTTGGCTTGCTCAAGAAAGATGTTTGAGTGATGTCGATCGAATTGTATATCCTTAAAACCTTTGAAATGCCAAACACCGTGTGATCATAGGACACATTGTCATTAAGAACGGTATCTCCACAAAGGAAAGCAAAGTCAAATTGATCTTGGAACTATCCCCACCCACTAATTACAAAGGTGTACAAAGGTTTATGGGCCACATTGGGTATTATCTCCACTTCATAGTATTTTATGCTAGAATTGACAGACCATTATATAGGCTCCTCATTGTCTTTGAATGGAATGAAGAATGCCAAGATGCATATGATAAATTGAAGCCAGCACTAGCCAGTGCACTATTCTGAGTGGGATCTTATATTCCATGTACACATTGATGCATCAAACTTTGCTACAGGATGCGTATTGGCACAGCTTGGTGAGTTCAAATTGGACTACCCAGTTTCCTTCGCTAGTCGCCACTGAATGATGCAAAGGTGTATTTTATGCTAGAATTGCCAGACCATTATATAGGCTACTCATTGTCTCTGAATGGAATGAAGAATGCCAAGATGCATATGATAGATTGAAGCCAGCACTAGCGCGTGCACTATTCTGAGACCACCCAACTGGGATCTTATATGCCATGTACACATTGATGCATCAAACTTTGCTACAGGATGCGTATTGGCACAGCTTGGTGAGTTCAAATTGGACAACCCAGTTTCCTTCGCTAGTCACCAACTGAATGATGAAAAGGTAAATTATACCACCACAAAACAAGAGGGTTTGGCCATGCTTTATGCTGTCAAGAAGTATCGACATTACCTATTGGCAAAAAAAAAAAACGTATTCTTTGTGGACCATCAGGGTTTATATACTTGGTGAATAAGCCTTGCACCATGGGACGAATCACATGCTGGTTGTTATTACTATTGGAATTTGACTTCAAGATCCCGGGTGAGAAAGGGAACACAACTCAAGTATGGAGGATTAGGACCTTTCTAAGTGTCAAAAATCACATGTGCCTCAAAGGTCATTCATGATTGAAACTATTGATGGTGTGCAAATACAGGGTTACATCAATGAAAGCAAACTTAAAAAGGATTACGAACCACTGACCCAAGAAATGCTCATGCAAGAGCATGTATTAAAACAACGAAATGAGCTAGCCAAGGAAAAATCCAAGCGAGCTCGAGCTCAGGAAGAAGCCAAGGCAAGAGAGGGCAAGGCCAAACAAAGACTCCAAGAGAGAGTATTGCATATGAACATGGCTTCGCTAACCCTCCTTGATGAGGATGACCTGGACATTGAGCCAGCACAACTGTGTGAAAGTCTCTACTACCTAAAATTCATGCAACAAGCATTGCATTAATCCATAGGGGATCAAGTCATAATTTGATCTCTTATGAGACACGAGAACCTCTAGATAAAGTCTTACCTTGAGGTCGACAATGCACAAGTACGAAGTGTGCACTTGTCAATTACCAAAGCTGTGGGATTTCAAAGTGTTAATATTTCCATCAGAAATAATACCTTTGGTTGGAGTGGTGTTTGTTATATAAGCCTGTAGGATCTATGGAGGAAGAAATCATCCTTGGACGATCCTAGATTTGCACCAGTAATTGTGATATCCAATGGAAAAAGAGAGCTGCATAACTTGACGAGGGAAATAATATCATTATCGTGTCCTTATGGGGCCAAAAAACAAGGGAAAGCAGGCTATGATTGATGGTATGGAAACACCAATGCCAAAGAAAGTAGCTCACGTACTAGAGAAAGCATCAACTCCATAGTCCCTATGCAAAAAACAACCAAAGTCACTAGTAATTCAGTAGTGGGTGCATTAGAATCAACTCCAAGCCCATATATACTGTGATGCAAAAGGAGTAATTGAGGAATCAAGGTAAAAAGTTTGAGCTACAGACAAGGGACAGAGATGGCCTTCCAATGTTAGCGTAGCAATATTGCAAACGAAGCCACTATCCACAAGGCACTCAAAAGCAATGGATTCGAAGGGGTTTACTAGCTGCACAAGGCTATTACCAGAGTAATACAACAATATGGGTGCCAAAATCCCACCCAAAGTTCAGTACTGCAAATACCTTTAGAAACATAGATAGTAAGAGCAACCAAGAACAATTTCCAACTAAATGCTAGGAAAGCACAAAAATTGGCTCCGAGGAAGAAGTCGATTCAACACAGTGAAGAATTTTGCCCGTGAGATAGCAGGGCTCGAAACTCGTGAGGTGGCTAAAACCGTGAGGTGGCTAAAACCGTGAGAACCTTTTCTCTTCTTTTCTCCTTAACTTTATCCAGCTCTTTTATTTTGGTGGGTGGGTGCAGTTGGCGGTAGTGCTATCTCACGGTTTGCACCTTTTTGCATGTAGACTCATACCTTGTTATTGCACACCGCACTAACACCCTTCTCATGGAATAACACACACACACATTCATTTTAACAAAAAAAGAAAGAAAGAAAAAGAGGCAATGACCACATTCTCTCACCAGTTAGTATGACTGACTTTCTTATCATTATTACAGATGTCGACCTCCGCTACCTCTGAACCGAAAGTCAAGGAGACTTCGGGAGTCACGCAAGCTAGGGCAACTTGGTCACCTATAAGCAGGAAGAAGAGACCATCATGTGGCCCAAAACTAAGCTATTTGGGCCAGACCTACTCTCAGTGCCAGACCATTTCAAGACATACCCAATTGACGAACGAAAAGTGGTCCAATTGACGGCCAAAAGAGTTAAAGATGTTGGTTTATCCCCATCGTACGATGGCCCAGCTAAGGTCAAGGAAATTGATATTGCAGAGCCATGGGAGGAAACCAAGCCTGTTTATATCGCTAAAGACTTGACTCCAGCTGAGAAAAAGGAACTTGTTGCTCTCCTTAAGGAGTTTAAGGTTGTTTCTTCTGAAACAACAAAAAGATGAAGGAAGTACCATCTGAAGTGGTACATCACACGATCCCAATCATGGAAGGATAAAGGCCAACCAAGCAAAAACCATACCAGATGAATCCTAAATATGCCACAATTATAATAAGCAGGAAGAAGAGACCATCATGTGGCCCAAAACTAAGCTATTTGGGCCAGACCTACTCTCAGGGCCAGACCATTTCAAGACATACCCAATTGATGAACGAAAAGTGGTCCAATTGACGGCCAAAAGAGTTAAAGAAGCTGGTTTATCCACATCGTACAATGGCCTAGCTAAGGTCAAGGAAATTGATATTGCAGAGCCATGGGGGAGGAAACCAAGCCTGTTTATATCGCTAAAGACTTGACTCCAGCTGAGGAAAAGGAACTTGTTGCTCTCCTTAAGGAGTTTAAGGTTGTTTCTTCTGAAACAACAAAGAGATGAAGGGTGTTCCATCTGAAGTGGTACATCACACGATCCCAATCATGGAAGGATAAAGGCCAACCAAGCAAAAACCATACCAGATGAATCCTAAATATGCCACAATTATAATAAGCAGGAAGAAGAGACCATCATGTGGCCCAAAACTAAGCTATTTGGGCCACCTACTCTCAGTGCCAGACCATTTCAAGACATACCCAATTGATGAACGAAAAGCGGTCCAATTGACAGCGGCCAGAAGAGTTAAAGAAGCTGGTTTATCCACATCGTACAATGGCCCAGCTAAGGTCAAGGAAACCGATATTGCAGAGCCCTGGGAGGAAACCAAGCTTGTTTATATCGTTAAAGACTTGACTCCAGCTGAGGAAAAGGAACTTGTTGCTCTCCTTAAGGAGTTTAAGGTTGTTTCTTCTGAAAGTACAAAGAGATGAAGGGCGTACCATCTGAAGTGGTACATCACACGATCCCAATCATGGAAGGATAAAGGCCAACCAAGCAAAAACCATACCAGATGAATCCTAAATATGCCACAATTATAATAAGCAGGAAGAAGAGACCATCATGTGGCCCAAAACTAAGCTATTTGGGCCAGACCTACTCTCAGTGCCATACCATTTCAAGACATACCCAATTGATGAACGAAAAGTGGTCCAATTGACGGCCAAAAGAGTTAAAGAAGCTGGTTTATCCACATCGTACAATGGCCTAGCTAAGGTCAAGGAAATTGATATTGCAGAGCCATGGGGGAGGAAACCAAGCCTGTTTATATCGCTAAAGACTTGACTCCAGCTGAGGAAAAAGAACTTGTTGCTCTCCTTAAGGAGTTTAAGGTTGTTTCTTCTGAAACAACAAAGAGATGAAGGGTGTACCATCTGAAGTGGTACATCACACGATCCCAATCATGGAAGGATAAAGGCCAACCAAGCAAAAACCATACCAGATGAATCCTAAATATGCCACAATTATAATAAGCAGGAAGAAGAGACCATCATGTGGCCCAAAACTAAGCTATTTGGGCCAGACCTACTCTCAGTGCTAGACCATTTCAAGACATACCCAATTGATGAACGAAAAGCGGTCCAATTGACGGCGGCCAAAAGAGTTAAAGAAGCTGGTTTATCCACATCGTACAATGGCCCAGCTAAGGTCAAGGAAAATGATATTGCAGAGCCCTGGGAGGAAACCAAGCCTGTTTATATTGTTAAAGACTTGACTCCAGCTGAGGAAAAGGAACTTGTTGCTCTCCTTAAGGAGTTTAAGGTTGTTTCTTCTGAAACTACAAAGAGATGAAGGGCGTACCATTTGAAGTGGTACAACACACGATTCCAATCATGGAAGGATCAAGGCCAACAAAGCAAAAACCATACCAGATGAATCCTAAATATGCAGCAATTATAAGAAGGAATTGACAAACTCATTACTGTTGATTTCATCTATGAGATAGAACACACCGATTGGCTATCACCAATCGTGATAGTGCCAAAGAAGAATGGGAAACTTAGGGTCTGTGTCGATCTAAAAAATGTCAATGCAGCTACTAGGAAAGGAGCATTACCCACTACCTTACACGGAACACGTTTTGGAAAGAGTAGTTGGTGAAGAAGCTTACAACTTCTTAGATGGATTTTCAAGTTACAATCAAGTTTCTATAGCACCCGAAGACTAGCATAAAACGGCCTTCAATACAATGTGGGAGACTTTTGCTTACAAAGTTATGCCTTTTGGTCTCACCAATGCCCCAACAACGTTCCAACGATTGATGTGCACAGCCTTGAGGGACTACTTACAAAAGTGGTTGGAGGTATTCATTGATGATCTATGTGCGCACACTCACGATGGTCAGACCATTTGGCTTGCTCAAGAAAGATGTTTGAGTGATGTCGATCGAATTGTATATCCTTAAAACCTTTGAAATGCCAAACACCATGTGATCTTAGGACACATTGTCATTAAGAACGGTATCTCCACAAAGGAAAGCAAAGTCAAATTGATCTTGGAACTATCCCCACCCACTAATTACAAAGGTGTACAAAGGTTTATGGGCCACATTGGGTATTATCTCCACTTCATAGTATTTTATGCTAGAATTGACAGACCATTATATAGGCTCCTCATTGTCTTTGAATGGAATGAAGAATGCCAAGATGCATATGATAAATTGAAGCCAGCACTAGCCAGTGCACTATTCTGAGACCACCCAACTGGGATCTTATATTCCATGTACACATCGATGCATCAAACCTAAGGATGCGTATTGGCACAGCTTGGTGAGTTCAAATTGGACTACCCAGTTTCCTTCACTAGTCACCACTGAATGATGCAAAGGTGTATTTTATGCTAGAATTGCCAGACCATTATATAGGCTACTCATTGTCTCTGAATGGAATGAAGAATGCCAAGATGCATATGATAGATTGAAGCCAGCACTAGCGCATGCACTATTCTGAGACCACCCAACTGGGATCTTATATGCCATGTACACATTGATGCATCAAACTTTGCTACAGGATGCGTATTGGCACAGCTTGGTGAGTTCAAATTGGACAACCCAGTTTCCTTCGCTAGTCACCAACTGAATGATGAAAAGGTAAATTATACCACCACAAAACAAGAGGGTTTGGCCATGCTTTATGCTGTCAAGAAGTATCGACATTACCTATTGGCAAAAAAAAAAAACGTATTCTTTGTGGACCATCAGGGTTTATATACTTGGTGAATAAGCCTTGCACCATGGGACGAATCACATGCTGGTTGTTATTACTATTGGAATTTGACTTCAAGATCCCGGGTGAGAAAGGGAACACAACATATGTTGGCCGATCATATGTCGAGAATTCCAAATGGGGAACCAACAAATGGTGTTGATGATGACCTCCCAGATGCTTGATTGTTCAAACTAGACACGGTGCCTGAATGGAGTGAAGAAATATTAGATTATCTAGCTTATGGTTTTCTACGAGAACAACCTTTGAACATGGATAAATGTGTCGGCTTATTAAGCTGGCTGCACCTTATCAATTGATTGCTGGTGAATTATACAAGCTAGGTAAGGACAATGTCTTAAGGAGATGTGTGCGGGAAGAAAAATTTGTCACAATATTAGATAAAGCACTGGAGGACACTTCGCTCTGGGAAAATTACAGCTCACAAGGTGCTTCAAGTAGGACTATGGTGGCCTACATTATTCGGGGATGCTATGGAGTTTGTAAAAGATGCAAAGAGTGTCAACCATTTGCTATTCCACAACAAAGAGACAGGATGCAACTTACCCCCCTGTGATTGTAAGAATCTTTTGAGAAATAGGGAATTGATTTTGTTGGACCCATTAGTCTAGTTGCACATCCATCACAAGTCCGTGGCCACAGACTATTTCACGAAATGGGCAGAAGAAAAAGTCTCTAAGCGAGTTGATGCACAAAAGATGGCTAAGTTCTTATATGAACAAATCATTTCAAGAATCCGTTGCCCATTGGAATTAGTGAGTGATCGCGGTTCACATTTCATTAATGAGGTGATTGATCACTTACTTGCTGGATTCCTTGTAGTCCACCGGAAGTCATCCCCTTATTATCCATAAGCAAATGGTCAAGCGGAGAGTACAAATAAGATTTTGTGTACTATCTTGACAAAAGCTTTAGAAGCAAGTCACACGGATTGGGAACATAAGCTAACTGCAGCTTTATGGGCATATTGAACTTCGTATAAGGTAGCGACGGGATATACTCCCTTCCATCTAGCTTATGGCATTGAGGCTATAATGCCTATGGACTACTTAGTTCCAAGCCTGCAAATTGCGGTGCAAGAACGATTAACAAAGAATGCATTAGCTGAAAGGTTGGTTGACTTAGAGAAACTTGATGAAACCCAACTAATTGCATCACATGGTCTTATGGTTGAAAAATTGTGAAGGAAGCGTGGGTTTGACAATAACCTGAAACAAAAAGAACTAAAAACAAGGGACCTCGTCCTCATGTCGGAAGCACTAGAAAAAAACAACTCAAGTATGGAGGATTAGGACCTTTCTAAGTGTCAAAAATCACATGTGCCTCAAAGGTCAGTCATGATTGAAACTATTGATGGTGTGCAAATACAGGGTTACATCAATGAAAGCAAACTTAAAAAGGATTACGAACCACTGACCCAAGAAATGCTCATGCAAGAGCATGTATTAAAACAACGAAATGAGCTAGCCAAGGAAAAATCCAAGCGAGCTCGAGCTCAGGAGGAAGCCAAGGCAAAAGAGGGCAAGGCCAAACAGAGACTCCAAGAGAGAGTATTGCATATGAACATGGCTTCGCTAACCCTCCTTGATGAGGATGACCTGGACATTGAGCCAGCACAACTGTGTGAAAGTCTCTACTACCTAAAATTCATGCAACAAGCATTGCATTAATCCATAGGGGATCAAGTCATAATTTGATCTCTTATGAGACACGAGAACCTCTAGATAAAGTCTTACCTTGAGGTCGACAATGCACAAGTACAAAGTGTGCACTTGTCAATTACCAAAGCTGTGGGATTTCAAAGTGTTAATATTTCCATCAGAAATAATCCCTTTGGTTGGAATGGTGTTTGTTATATAAGCCTGTAGGATCTATGGAGGAAGAAATCATCCTTGGACGATCCTAGATTTGCAGCAGTAATTGTGATATCCAATGGAAAAAGAGAGCTGCATAACTTGACGAGGGAAATAATATCATTATCGTGTCCTTATGCGGCCAAAAAACAAGGGAAAGCAGGCTATGACTGATGGTATGGAAACACCAATGCCAAAGAAAGTAGCTCACGTACTAGAGAAAGCATCAACTCCATAGTCCCTATGCAAAAAACAACCAAAGTCACTAGTAATTCAGCAGTGGGTGCATTAGAATCAACTCCAAGCCCATATATACTGTGATGCAAAAGGAGTAATTGAGGAATCAAGGTAAAAAGTTTGAGCTACAGACAAGGGACAGAGATGGCCTTCCAATGTTAGCGTAGCAATATTGCAAACGAAGCCACTATCCACAAGGCACTCAAAAGCAATGGATTCGAAGGGGTTTACTAGCTGCACAAGGCTATTACCAGAGTAATACAACAATATGGCCCAAAGTTCAGTACTGCAAATACCTTTAGAAACATAGATAGTAAGAGCAACCAAGAACAATTTCCAACTAAATGCTAGGAAAGCACAAAAATTGGCTCCGAGGAAGAAGTCGATTCAACACAGTGAAGAACTTTGCCCGTGAGATAGCAGGGTTCGAAACTCGTGAGGTAGCTAAAACCGTGAGGTGGCTAAAACCGTGAGAACCTTTTCTCTTCTTTTCTCCTTAACTTTGTCCAGCTCTTTTATTTTGGTGGGTGGGTGCAGTTGGCGGTAGTGCTATCTCACGGTTTGCACCTTTTTGCATGTAGACTCATACCTTGTTATTGCACACCGCACTAACACCCTTCTCATGGAATAACACACACACACATTCATTTTAACAAAAAAAAAGAAAGAAAAAGAGGCAATGACCACATTCTCTCACCAGTTAGTATGACTGACTTTCTTATCATTATTACAGATGTCGACCTCCGCTACCTCTGAACCGAAAGTCAAGGAGACTTCGGGAGTCATGCAAGCTAGGGCAACTTGGTCACCTATAAGCAGGAAGAAGAGACCATCATGTGGCCCAAAACTAAGCTATTTGGGCCAGACCTACTCTCAGTGCCAGACCATTTCAAGACATACCCAATTGACTAACGAAAAGTGGTCCAATTGACGGCCAAAAGAGTTAAAGATGTTGGTTTATCCACATCGTACGATGGCCCAGCTAAGGTCAAGGAAATTGATATTGCAGAGCCATGGGAGGAAACCAAGCCTGTTTATATCGCTAAAGACTTGACTCCAGCTGAGAAAAAGGAACTTGTTGCTCTCCTTAAGGAGTTTAAGGTTGTTTCTTCTGAAACAACAAAGAGATGAAGGGCGTACCATCTGAAGTGGTACATCACACGATCCCAATCATGGAAGGATAAAGGCCAACCAAGCAAAAACCATACCAGATGAATCCTAAATATGCCACAATTATAATAAGCAGGAAGAAGAGACCATCATGTGGCCCAAAACTAAGCTATTTGGGCCAGACCTACTCTCAGTGCCATACCATTTCAAGACATACCCAATTGATGAACGAAAAGTGGTCCAATTGACGGCCAAAAGAGTTAAAGAAGCTGGTTTATCCACATCGTACAATGGCCTAGCTAAGGTCAAGGAAATTGATATTGCAGAGCCATGGGGGAGGAAACCAAGCCTGTTTATATCGCTAAAGACTTGACTCCAGCTGAGGAAAAGGAACTTGTTGCTCTCCTTAAGGAGTTTAAGGTTGTTTCTTCTGAAACAACAAAGAGATGAAGGGTGTACCATCTGAAGTGGTACATCACACGATCCCAATCATGGAAGGGAAAGGCCAACCAAGCAAAAACCGTACCAGATGAATCCTAAATATGCCACAATTATAATAAGCAGGAAGAAGAGACCATCATGTGGCCCAAAACTAAGCTATTTGGGCCAGACCTACTCTCAGTGCCAGACCATTTCAAGACATACCCAATTGATGAACGAAAAGCGGTCCAATTGACGGCGGCTAAAAGAGTTAAAGAAGCTGGTTTATCCACATCGTACAATGGCCCAGCTAAGGTCAAGGAAACCGATATTGCAGAGCCCTGGGAGGAAACCAAGCCTGTTTATATCGTTAAAGACTTGACTCCAGCTGAGGAAAAGGAACTTGTTGCTCTCCTTAAGGAGTTTAAGGTTATTTCTTCTGAAACTACAAAGAGATGAAGGGCGTACCATTTGAAGTGGTACAACACACGATTCCAATCATGGAAGGATCAAGGCCAACAAAGCAAAAACCATACCAGATGAATCCTAAATATGCAACAATTATAAGAAGGAATTGACAAACTCATTACTGTTGATTTCATCTATGAGATAGAACACACCGATTGGCTATCACCAATCGTGATAGTGCCAAAGAAGAATGGGAAACTTAGGGTCTGTGTCGATCTAAAAAATGTCAATGCAGCTACTAGGAAAGGACCATTACCCACTACCTTACACGGAACACGTTTTGGAAAGAGTAGTTGGTGAAGAAGCTTACAACTTCTTAGATGGATTTTCAAGTTACAATCAAGTTTCTATAGCACCCGAAGACTAGCATAAAACGGCCTTCAATACAATGTGGGAGACTTTTGCTTACAAAGTTATGCCTTTTGGTCTCACCAATGCCCCAACAACGTTCCAACGATTGATGTGCACAGCCTTGAGGGACTACTTACAAAAGTGGTTGGAGGTATTCATTGATGATCTATGTGCGCACACTCACGATGGTCAGACCATTTGGCTTGCTCAAGAAAGATGTTTGAGTGATGTCGATCGAATTGTATATCCTTAAAACCTTTGAAATGCCAAACACCGTGTGATCGTAGGAGACATTGTCATTAAGAACGGTATCTCCACAAAGGAAAGCAAAGTCAAATTGATCTTGGAACTATCCCCACCCACTAATTACAAAGGTGTACAAAGGTTTATGGGCCACATTGGGTATTATCTCCACTTCATAGTATTTTATGCTAGAATTGACAGACCATTATATAGGCTCCTCATTGTCTTTGAATGGAATGAAGAATGCCAAGATGCATATGATAAATTGAAGCCAGCACTAGCCAGTGCACTATTCTGAGACCACCCAACTGGGATCTTATATTCCATGTACACATTGATGCATCAAACTTCGCTACAGGATGCGTATTGGCACAGCTTGGTGAGTTCAAATTGGACTACCCAGTTTCCTTCGCTAGTCGCCACTGAATGATGCAAAGGTGTATTTTATGCTAGAATTGCCAGACCATTATATAGGCTACTCATTCCAAGCCTGCAAATTGCGGTCCAAGAACGATTAACAAAGAATGCATTAGCTGAAAGGTTGGTTGACTTAGAGAAACTTGATGAAACCCAACTAATTGCATCACATGGTCTTATGGTTGAAAAATTGTGAAGGAAGCGTTGGTTAGACAATAACCTGAAACAAAAAGAACTAAAAACAAGGGACCTCGTCCTCATGTCGGAAGCACTAGAAAAAAACAACTCAAGTATGGAGGATTAGGACCTTTCTAAGTGTCAAAAATCACATGTGCCTCAAAGGTCAGTCATGATTGAAACTATTGATGGTGTGCAAATACAGGGTTACATCAATGAAAGCAAACTTAAAAAGGATTACGAACCACTGACCCAAGAAATGCTCATGCAAGAGCATGTATTAAAACAACGAAATGAGGTAGCCAAGGAAAAATCCAAGCGAGCTTGAGCTCAGGAAGAAGCCAAGGCAAGAGAGGGCAAGGCCAAACAGAGACTCCAAGAGAGAGTATTGCATATGAACATGGCTTCGCTAACCCTCCTTGATGAGGATGACCTGGACATTGAGCCAGCACAACTGTGTGAAAGTCTCTACTACCTAAAATTCATGCAACAAGCATTGCATTAATCCATAGGGGATCAAGTCATAATTTGATCTCTTATGAGACACGAGAACCTCTAGATAAAGTCTTACCTTGAGGTCGACAATGCACAAGTACGAAGTGTGCACTTGTCAATTACCAAAGCTGTGGGATTTCAAAGTGTTAATATTTCCATCAGAAATAATCCCTTTGGTTGGAATGGTGTTTGTTATATAAGCCTGTAGGATCTATGGAGGAAGAAATCATCCTTGGACGATCCTAGATTTGCACCAGTAATTGTGATATCCAATGGAGAAAGAGAGCTGCATAACTTGACGTGGGAAATAATATCATTATCGTGTCCTTATGGGGCCAAAAAACAAGGGAAAGCAGGCTATGATTGATGGTATGGAAACACCAATGCCAAAGAAAGTAGCTCACGTACTAGAGAAAGCATCAACTCCATAGTCCCTATGCAAAAAACAACCAAAGTCACTAGTAATTCAGCAGTGGGTGCATTAGAATCAACTCCAAGCCCATATATACTGTGATGCAAAAGGAGTAATTGAGGAATCAAGGTAAAAAGTTTGAGCTACAGACAAGGGACAGAGATGGTCTTCCAATGTTAGCGTAGCAATATTGCAAACGAAGCCACTATCCACAAGGCACTCAAAAGCAATGGATTCGAAGGGGTTTACTAGCTGCACAAGGCTATTACCAGAGTAATACAACAATATGGGTGCCAAAATCCCACCCAAAGTTCAGTACTGGAAATACCTTTAGAAACATAGATAGTAAGAGCAACCAAGAACAATTTCCAACTAAATGCTAGGAAAGCACAAAAATTGGCTCCGAGGAAGAAGTCGATTCAACACAGTGAAGAATTTTGCCCGTGAGATAGCAGGGTTCGAAACTCGTGAGGTAGCTAAAACCGTGAGGTGGCTAAAACCGTGAGAACCTTTTCTCTTCTTTTCTCCTTAACTTTGTCCAGCTCTTTTATTTTGGTGGGTGGGTGCAGTTGGCGGTAGTGCTATCTCACGGTTTGCACCTTTTTGCATGTAGACTCATACCTTGTTATTGCACACCGCACTAACACCCTTCTCATGGAATAACACACACACACATTCATTTTAACAAAAAAAAAAAGAAATAAAAAGAGGCAATGACCACATTCTCTCACCAGTTAGTATGACTGACTTTCTTATCATTATTACAGATGTCGACCTCCGCTACCTCTGAACCGAAAGTCAAGGAGACTTCGGGAGTCACGCAATCTAGGGCAACTTGGTCACCTATAAGCAGGAAGAAGAGACCATCATGTGGCCCAAAACTAAGCTATTTGGGCCAGACCTACTCTCAGTGCCAGACCATTTCAAGACATACCCAATTGACGAACGAAAAGTGGTCCAATTGACGGCCAAAAGAGTTAAAGATATTGGTTTATCCACATCGTACGATGGCCCAGCTAAGGTCAAGGAAATTGATATTGCAGAGCCATGGGAGGAAACCAAGCCTGTTTATATCGCTAAAGACTTGACTCCAGCTGAGAAAAAGGAACTTGTTGCTCTCCTTAAGGAGTTTAAGGTTGTTTCTTCTGAAACAACAAAGAGATGAAGGGCGTACCATCTGAAGTGGTATATCACACGATCCCAATCATGGAAGGATAAAGGCCAACCAAGCAAAAACCATACCAGATGAATCCTAAATATGCCACAATTATAATAAGCAGGAAGAAGAGACCATCATGTGGCCCGAAACTAAGCTATTTGGGCCAGACCTACTCTCAGTGCCATACCATTTCAAGACATACCCAATTGATGAACAAAAAGTGGTCCAATTGACGGCCAAAAGAGTTAAAGAAGCTGGTTTATCCACATCGTACAATGGCCTAGCTAAGGTCAAGGAAATTGATATTGCAGAGCCATGGGGGAGCAAGCCTGTTTATATCGCTAAAGACTTGACTCCAGCTGAGGAAAAGAAACTTGTTGCTCTCCTTAAGGAGTTTAAGGTTGTTTCTTCTGAAACAACAAAGAGATGAAGGGTGTACCATCTGAAGTGGTACATCACACGATCCTAATCATGGAAGGATAAAGGCCAACCAAGCAAAAACCATACCAGATGAATCCTAAATATGCCACAATTATAATAAGCAGGAAGAAGAGACCATCATGTGGCCCAAAACTAATCTATTTCGGCCAGACCTACTCTCAGTGCCAGACCATTTCAAGACATACCCAATTGATGAACGAAAAGCGGTCCAATTGACGGCAGTCAAAAGAGTTAAAGAAGCTGCTTTATCCACATCGTACAATGGCCCAGCTAAGGTCAAGGAAACCGATATTGCAGCGCCCTGGGAGGAAACCAAGCCTGTTTATATCGTTAAAGACTTGACTCTAGCTGAGGAAAAGGAACTTGTTGCTCTCCTTAAGGAGTTTAAGGTTGTTTCTTCTGAAACTACAAAGAGATGAAGGGCGTACCATCTGAAGTCGTACATCACATGATCCCAATCATGGAAGGATCAAGGCCAACAAAGCAAAAACCATACCAGATGAATCCTAAATATGCAACAATTATAAGAAGGAATTGACAAACTCATTACTGTTGATTTCATCTATGAGATAGAACACACCGATTGGCTATCACCAATCGTGATAGTGCCAAAGAAGAATGGGAAACTTAGGGTCTGTGTCGATCTAAAAGATGTCAATGCAGCTACTAGGAAAGGACCATTACCCACTACCTTACACGGAACACGTTTTGGAAAGAGTAGTTGGTGAAGAAGCTTACAACTTCTTAGATGGATTTTCAAGTTACAATCAAGTTTCTATAGCACCCGAAGACTAGCATAAAACGGCCTTCAATACAATGTGGGAGACTTTTGCTTACAAAGTTATGCCTTTTGGTCTCACCAATGCCCCAACAACGTTCCAACGATTGATGTGCACAGCCTTGAGAGACTACTTACAAAAGTGGTTGGAGGTATTCATTGATGATCTATGTGCGCACACTCACGATGGTCAGACCATTTGGCTTGCTCAAGAAAGATGTTTGAGTGATGTCGATCGAATTGTATATCCTTAAAACCTTTGAAATGCCAAACACCGTGTGATCGTAGGACACATTGTCATTAAGAACGGTATCTCCACAAAGGAAAGCAAAGTCAAATTGATCTTGGAACTATCCCCACCCACTAATTACAAAGGTGTACAAAGGTTTATGGGCCACATTGGGTATTATCTCCACTTCATAGTATTTTATGCTAGAATTGACAGACCATTATATAGGCTCCTCATTGTCTTTGAATGGAATGAAGAATGCCAAGATGCATATGATAAATTGAAGCCAGCACTAGCCAGTGCACTATTTTGAGACCACCCAACTGGGATCTTATATTCCATGTACACATTGATCCATCAAACTTCGCTACAGGATGCGTATTGGCACAGCTTGGTGAGTTTCAAATTGGACTACCCAGTTTCCTTTGCTAGTCGCCACTGAGAATGATGCAAAGGTGTATTTTATGCTAGAATTGCCAGACCATTATATAGGCTACTCATTGTCTCTGAACGGAATGAAGAATGCCAAGATGCATATGATAGATTGAAGCCAGCACTAGCGCGTGCACTATTCTGAGACCACCCAACTGGGATCTTATATGCCATGTACACATTGATGCATCAAACTTTGCTACAGGATGCGTATTGGCACAGCTTGGTGAGTTCAAATTGGACAACCCAGTTTCCTTCGCTAGTCACCAACTGAATGATGTAAAGGTAAATTATACCACCACAAAACAAGAGGGTTTGGCCATGCTTTATGCTGTCAAGAAGTATCGACATTACCTATTGGCAAAAAAAAAAAACGTATTCTTTGTGGACCATCAGGGTTTATATACTTGGTGAATAAGCCTTGCACCATGGGACGAATCACATGCTGGTTGTTATTACTATTGGAATTTGACTTTAAGATCCCGGGTGAGAAAGGGAACACAACATATGTTGGCCCATCATATGTCGAGAATTCCAAATGGGGAACCAACAAATGGTGTTAATGATGACCTCCCAGATGCTTGATTGTTCAAACTAGACACGGTGCCTGAATGGAGTGAAGAAATATTAGATTATCTAGCTTATGGTTTTCTACGAGAACAACCTTTGAACATGGATAAATGTGTCGGCTTATTAAGCTGGCTGCACCTTATCAATTGATTGCTGGTGAATTATACAAGCTAGGTAAGGACAATGTCTTAAGGAGATGTGTGCGGGAAGACAAATTTGTCACAATATTAGATAAAGCACCTTAGGACACTTCGCTCTGGGAAAATTACAGCTCACAAGGTGCTTCAAGTAGGACTATGGTGGCCTACATTATTCGGGGATGCTCTGGAGTTTGTAAAAGATGCAAAGAGTGTCAACCATTTGCTATTCCACAACAAAGAGACAGGATGCAACTTACCCGCCTGTGATTGTAAGAATCTTTTGAGAAATAGGGAATTGATTTTGTTGGACCCATTAGTCTAGTTGCACATCCATCACAAGTCCGATATGTGATCGTGGCCACAGACTATTTCACGAAATGGGCAGAAGAAAAAGTCTCTAAGCGAGTTGATGCACAAAAGATGGCTAAGTTCTTATATGAACAAATCATTTCAAGAATCCGTTGCCCATTGGAATTAGTGAGTGGTCGCGGTTCACATTTCATTAATGAGGTGATTGATCACTTACTTGCTGGATTCCTTGTAGTCCACCGGAAGTCATCCCCTTATTATCCATAAGCAAATGGTCAAGCGGAGAGTACAAATAAGATTTTGTATACTATCTTGACAAAAACTTTAGAAGCAAGTCGCACGGATTGAGAACATAAGCTAACTGCAGCTCTATGGGCATATTGAACTTCGTATAAGGTAGCGACGGGATATACTCCCTTCCATCTAGCTTATGGCATTGAGGCTATAATGCCTATGGACTACTTAGTTCCAAGCCTGCAAATTGCGGTGCAAGAACGATTAACAAAGAATGCATTAGCTGAAAGGTTGGTTGACTTAGAGAAACTTGATGAAACCCAACTAATTGCATCACATGGTCTTATGGTTGAAAAATTGTGAAGGAAGCGTTGGTTTGACAATAACCTGAAACAAAAAGAACTAAAAACAAGGGACCTCGTCCTCATGTCGGAAGCACTAGAAAAGAACAACTCAAGTATGGAGGATTAGGACCTTTTTAAGTGTCAAAAATCACATGTGCCTCAAAGGTCAGTCATGATTGAAACTATTGATGGTGTGCAAATACAGGGTTACATCAATGAAAGCAAACTTAAAAAGGATTACGAACCACTGACCCAAGAAATGCTCATGCAAGAGCATGTATTAAAACAACGAAATGAGCTAGCCAAGGAAAAATCCAAGCGAGCTCGACATCAGGAAGAAGCCAAGGCAAGAGAGGGCAAGGCCAAACAGAGACTCCAAGAGAGAGTATTGCATATGAACATGGCTTCGCTAACCCTCCTTGATGAGGATGACCTGGACATTGAGCCAGCACAACTGTGTGAAAGTCTCTACTACCTAAAATTCATGCAACAAGCATTGCATTAATCCATAGGGGATCAAGTCATAATTTGATCTCTTATGAGACACGAGAACCTCTAGATAAAGTCTTACCTTGAGGTCGACAATGCACAAGTACGAAGTGTGCACTTGTCAATTACCAAGGCTGTGGGATTTCAAAGTGTTAAAACTAAGCTATTTGGGCCAGACCTACTCTCAGTGCCAGACCATTTCAAGACATACCCAATTGATGAACGAAAAGCGGTCCAATTGACGGCGGCCAAAAGAGTTAAAGAAGCTGGTTTATCCACATCGTACAATGGCCCAGCTAAGGTCAAGGAAACCGATATTGCAGAGCCCTGGGAGGAAACCAAGGCTGTTTATATTGTTAAAGACTTGACTCCAGCTGAGGAAAAGGAACTTGTTGCTCTCCTTAAGGAGTTTAAGGTTGTTTCTTCTGAAACTACAAAGAGATGAAGGGCGTACCATTTGAAGTGGTACAACACACGATTCCAATCATGGAAGGATCAAGGCCAACAAAGCAAAAACCATACCAGATGAATCCTAAATATGCAACAATTATAAGAAGGAATTGACAAACTCATTACTGTTGATTTCATCTATGAGATAGAACACACCGATTGGCTATCACCAATCGTGATAGTGCCAAAGAAGAATGGGAAACTTAGGGTCTGTGTCGATCTAAAAAATGTCAATGCAGCTACTAGGAAAGGAGCATTACCCACTACCTTACACGGAACACGTTTTGGAAAGAGTAGTTGGTGAAGAAGCTTACAACTTCTTAGATGGATTTTCAAGTTACAATCAAGTTTCTATAGCACTCGAAGACTAGCATAAAACGGCCTTCAATACAATGTGGGAGACTTTTGCTTACAAAGTTATGCCTTTTGGTCTCACCAATGCCCCAACAACGTTCCAACGATTGATGTGCACAGCCTTGAGGGACTACTTACAAAAGTGGTTGGAGGTATTCATTGATGATCTATGTGTGCACACTCACGATGGTCAGACCATTTGGCTTGCTCAAGAAAGATGTTTGAGTGATGTCGATCGAATTGTATATCCTTAAAACCTTTGAAATGCCAAACACCGTGTGATCTTAGGACACATTATCATTAAGAACGGTATCTCCACAAAGGAAAGCAAAGTCAAATTGATCTTGGAACTATCCCCACCCACTAATTACAAAGGTGTACAAAGGTTTATGGGCCACATTGGGTATTATCTCCACTTCATAGTATTTTATGCTAGAATTGCAGACCATTATATAGGCTCCTCATTGTCTTTGAATGGAATGAAGAATGCCAAGATGCATATGATAAATTGAAGCCAGCACTAGCCAGTGCACTATTCTGAGTGGGATCTTATATTCCATGTACACATTGATGCATCAAACATTGCTACAGGATGCGTATTGGCACAGCTTGGTGAGTTCAAATTGGACAACCCAGTTTCCTTCGCTAGTCGCCACTAAATGATGCAAAGGTGTATTTTATGCTAGAATTGCCAGACCATTATATAGGCTACTGATTGTCTCTGAATGGAATGAAGAATGCCAAGATGCATATGATAGATTGAAGCCAGCACTAGCGCGTGCACTATTCTGAGACCACCCAACTGGGATCTTATATCCCATGTACACATTGATGCATCAAACTTTGCTACAGGATGCGTATTGGCACAGCTTGGTGAGTTCAAATTGGACAACCCAGTTTCCTTCGCTAGCCACCAACTGAATGATGTAAAGGTAAATTATACCACCACAAAACAAGAGGGTTTGGCCATGCTTTATGCTGTCAAGAAGTATCGACATTACCTATTGGCTAAAAAAAAAACGTATTCTTTGTGGACCATCAGGGTTTATATACTTGGTGAATAAGCCTTGCACCATGGGACGAATCACATGCTGGTTGTTATTACTATTGGAATTTGACTTCAAGATCCCGGGTGAGAAAGGGAACACAACATATGTTGGCCGATCATATGTCGAGAATTCCAAATGGGGAACCAACAAATGGTGTTGATGATGACCTCCCAGATGCTTGATTGTTCAAACTAGACACGGTGCCTGAATGGAGTGAAGAAATATTAGATTATCTAGCTTATGGTTTTCTACGAGAACAACCTTTGAACATGGATAAATGTGTCGGCTCATTAAGCTGGCTGCCTCTTATCAATTGATTGCTGGTGAATTATACAAGCTAGGTAAGGACAATGTCTTAAGGAGATGTGTGCGGGAAGACAAATTTGTCACAATATTAGATAAAGCACTCTCAAGAATGATTGGAGGACACTTCGCTCTGGGAAAATTACAGCTCACAAGGTGCTTCAAGTAGGACTATGGTGGCCTACATTATTCGGGGATGCTCTGGAGTTTGTAAAAGATGCAAAGAGTGTCAACCATTTGCTATTCCACAACAAAGAGACAGGATGCAACTTACCCCCCTGTGATTGTAAGAATCTTTTGAGAAATAGGGAATTGATTTTGTTGGACCCATTAGTCTAGTTGCACATCCATCACAAGTCCGATATGTGATCGTGGCCACAGACTATTTCACGAAATGGGCAGAAGAAAAAGTCTCTAAGCGAGTTGATGCACAAAAGATGGCTAAGTTCTTATATGAACAAATCATTTCAAGAATCCGTTGCCCATTGGAATTAGTGAGTGATCGCGGTTCACATTTCATTAATGAGGTGATTGATCACTTACTTGCTGGATTCCTTGTAGTCCACTGGAAGTCATCCCCTTATTATCCATAAGCAAATGGTCAAGCGCAGAGTACAAATAAGATTTTGTATACTATCTTGACAAACACTTTAGAAGCAAGTCGCACGGATTGGAAACATAAGCTAACTGCAGCTCTATGGGCATATTGAACTTTGTATAAGGTAGCGACGGGATATACTCCCTTCCATCTAGCTTATGGCATTGAGGCTATAATGCCTATGGACTACTTAGTTCCAAGCCTGCAAATTGCGGTGCAAGAACGATTAACAAAGAATGCATTAGCTGAAAGGTTGGTTGACTTAGAGAAACTTGATGAAACCCAACTAATTGCATCACATGGTCTTATGGTTGAAAAATTGTGAAGGAAGCGTTGGTTTGACAATAACCTAAAACAAAAAGAACTAAAAACAAGGGACCTCGTCCTCATGTCGGAAGCACTAGAAAAAAACAACTCAAGTATGGAGGATTAGGACCTTTCTAAGTGTCAAAAATCACATGTGCCTCAAAGGTCAGTCATGATTGAAACTATTGATGGTGTGCAAATACAGGGTTACATCAATGAAAGCAAACTTAAAAAGGATTACGAACCACTGACCCAAGAAATGCTCATGCAAGAGCATGTATTAAAACAACGAAATGAGCTAGCCAAGGAAAAATCCAAGCGAGCTCGAGCTCAGGAAGAAGCCAAGGCAAGAGAGGGCAAGGCCAAACAGAGACTCCAAGAGAGAGTATTGCATATGAACATGGCTTCGCTAACCCTCCTTGATGAGGATGACCTGGACATTGAGCCAGCACAACTGTGTGAAAGTCTCTACTACCTAAAATTCATGCAACAAGCATTGCATTAATCCATAGGGGATCAAGTCATAATTTGATCTCTTATGAGACACGAGAACCTCTAGATAACGTCTTACCTTTAGGTCGACAATGCACAAGTACGAAGTGTGCACTTGTCAATTACCAAAGCTGTGGGATTTCAAAGTGTTAATATTTCCATCAGAAATAATCCCTTTGGTTGGAATGGTGTTTGTTATATAAGCCTGTAGGATCTATGGAGGAAGAAATCATCCTTGGACGGTCCTAGATTTGCACCAGTAATTGTGATATCCAATGGAAAAAGAGAGCTGCATAACTTGACGAGGGAAATAATATCATTATCGTGTCCTTATGGGGCCAAAAAACAAGGGAAAGCAGGCTATGATTGATGGTATGGAAACACCAATGCCAAAGAAAGTAGCTCACGTACTAGAGAAAGCATCAACTCCATAGTCCCTATGCAAAAAACAACCAAAGTCACTAGTAATTCAGCAGTGGGTGCATTAGAATCAACTCCAAGCCCATATATACTGTGATGCAAAAGGAGTAATTGAGGAATCAAGGTAAAAATTTTGAGCTACAGACAAGGGACAGAGATGGCCTTCCAATGTTAGCGTAGCAATATTGCAAACGAAGCCACTATCCACAAGGCACTCAAAAGCAATGGATTCGAAGGGGTTTACTAGCTGCACAAGGCTATTACCAGAGTAATACAACAATATGGGTGCCAAAATCCCACCCAAAGTTCAGTACTGCAAATACCTTTAGAAACATAGATAGTAAGAGCAACCAAGAACAATTTCCAACTAAATGCTAGGAAATGACAAAAATTGGCTCCGAGGAAGAAGTCGATTCAACACAGTGAAGAATTTTGCCCATGAGATAGCAGGGTTCGAAACTCGTGAGGTAGCTAAAACCGTGAGGTGGCTAAAACCGTGAGAACCTTTTCTCTTCTTTTCTCCTTAACTTTGTCCAGCTCTTTTATTTTGGTGGGTGGGTGCAGTTGGCGGTAGTGCTATCTCACGGTTTGCACCTTTTTGCATGTAGACTCATACCTTGTTATTGCACACCGCACTAACACCCTTCTCATGGAATAACACACACACATTCATTTTAACAAAAAAAAAGAAAGAAAAAGAGGCAATGACCACATTCTCTCACCAGTTAGTATGACTGACTTTCTTATCATTATTACAGATGTCGACCTCCGCTACCTCTGAACCGAAAGTCAAGGAGACTTCGGGAGTCACGCAAGCTAGGGCAACTTGGTCACCTATAAGCAGGAAGAAGAGACCATCATGTGGCCCAAAACTAAGCTATTTGGGCCAGACCTACTCTCAGTGCCAGACCATTTCAAGACATACCCAATTGACGAACGAAAAGTGGTCCAATTGACGGCCAAAAGAGTTAAAGATGTTGGTTTATCCACATCGTACGATGGCCCAGCTAAGGTCAAGGAAATTGATATTGCAGAGCCATGGGAGGAAACCAAGCCTGTTTATATCGCTAAAGACTTGACTCCAGCTGAGAAAAAGGAACTTGTTGCTCTCCTTAAGGAGTTTAAGGTTGTTTCTTCTGAAACAACAAAGAGATGAAGGGCGTACCATCTGAAGTGGTACATCACACGATCCCAATCATGGAAGGATAAAGGCCAACCAAGCAAAAACCATACCAGATGAATCCTAAATATGCCACAATTATAATAAGCAGGAAGAAGAGACCATCATGTGGCCCGAAACTAAGCTATTTGGGCCAGACCTACTCTCAGTGCCATACCATTTCAAGACATACCCAATTGATGAACGAAAAGTGGTCCAATTGACGGCCAAAAGAGTTAAAGAAGCTGGTTTATCCACATCGTACAATGGCCTAGCTAAGGTCAAGGAAATTGATATTGCAGAGCCATGGGGGAGGAAACCAAGCCTGTTTATATCGCTAAAGACTTGACTCCAGCTGAGGAAAAGGAACTTGTTGCTCTCCTTAAGGAGTTTAAGGTTGTTTCTTCTGAAACAACAAAGAGATGAAGGGTGTACCATCTGAAGTGGTACATCACACAATCCCAATCATGGAAGGATAAAGGCCAACCAAGCAAAAACCATACCAGATGAATCCTAAATATGCCACAATTATAATAAGCAGGAAGAAGAGACCATCATGTGGCCCAAAACTAAGCTATTTGGGCCAGACCTACTCTCAGTGCTAGACCATTTCAAGACATACCCAATTGATGAACGAAAAGCGGTCCAATTGACGGCGGCCAAAAGAGTTAAAGAAGCTGGTTTATCCACATCGTACAATGGCCCAGCTAAGGTCAAGGAAACCGATATTGCAGAGCCCTGGGAGGAAACCAAGCCTGTTTATATCGTTAAAGACTTGACTCTAGCTGAGGAAAAGGAACTTGTTGCTCTCCTTAAGGAATTTAAGGTTGTTTCTTCTAAAACTACAAAGAGATGAAGGGCGTACCATCTGAAGTGGTACATCACACGATCCCAATCATGGAAGGATCAAGGCCAACAAAGCAAAAACCATACCAGATGAATCCTAAATATGCAACAATTATAAGAAGGAATTGACAAACTTATTACTGTTGATTTCATCTATGAGATAGAACACACCGATTGGCTATCACCAATCGTGATAGTGCCAAAGAAGAATGGGAAACTTAGGGTCTGTGTCGATCTAAAAAATGTCAATGCAGCTACTAGGAAAGGACCATTACCCACTACCTTACACGGAACACGTTTTGGAAAGAGTAGTTGGTGAAGAAGCTTACAACTTCTTAGATGGATTTTCAAGTTACAATCAAATTTCTATAGCACCCGAAGACTAGCATAAAACGGCCTTCAATACAATGTGGGAGACTTTTGCTTACAAAGTTATGCCTTTTGGTCTCACCAATGCCCCAACAACGTTCCAACGATTGATGTGCACAGCCTTGAGGGACTACTTACAAAAGTGGTTGGAGGTATTCATTGATGATCTATGTGCGCACACTCACGATGGTCAGACCATTTGGCTTGCTCAAGAAAGATGTTTGAGTGATGTCGATCGAATTGTATATCCTTAAAACCTTTGAAATGCCAAACACCGTGTGATCGTAGGACACATTGTCATTAAGAACGGTATCTCCACAAAGGAAAGCAAAGTCAAATTGATCTTGGAACTATCCCCACCCACTAATTACAAAGGTGTACAAAGGTTTATGGGCCACATTGGGTATTATCTCCACTTCGTAGTATTTTATGCTAGAATTGACAGACCATTATATAGGCTCCTCATTGTCTTTGAATGGAATGAAGAATGCCAAGATGCATATGATAAATTGAAGCCAGCACTAGCCAGTGCACTATTCTGAGACCACCCAACTGGGATCTTATATTCCATGTACACATTGATGCATCAAACTTCGCTACAGGATGCGTATTGGCACAGCTTGGTGAGTTCAAATTGGACTACCCAGTTTCCTTCGCTAGTCGCCACTGAATGATGCAAAGGTGTATTTTATGCTAGAATTGCCAGACCATTATATAGGCTACTCATTGTCTCTGAATGGAATGAAGAATGCCAAGATGCATATGATAGATTGAAGCCAGCACTAGCGCGTGCACTATTCTGAGACCACCCAACTGGGATCTTATATGCCATGTACACATTGATGCATCAAACTTTGCTACAGGATGCGTATTGGCACAGCTTGGTGAGTTCAAATTGGACAACCCAGTTTCCTTCGCTAGTCACCAACTGAATGATGTAAAGGTAAATTATACCACCACAAAACAAGAGGGTTTGGCCATGCTTTATGCTGTCAAGAAGTATCGACATTACCTATTGGCAAAAAAAAAACGTATTCTTTGTGGACCATCAGGGTTTATATACTTGGTGAATAAGCCTTGCACCATGGGACGAATCACATGCTGGTTGTTATTACTATTGGAATTTGACTTCAAGATCCCGGGTGAGAAAGGGAACACAACATATGTTGGCCGATCATATGTCGAGAATTCCAAATGGGGAACCAACAAATGGTGTTGATGATGACCTCCCAGATGCTTGATTGTTCAAACTAGACACGGTGCCTGAATGGAGTGAAGAAATATTAGATTATCTAGCTTATGGTTTTCTACGAGAACAACCTTTGAACATGGATAAATGTGTCGGCTTATTAAGCTGGCTGCACCTTATCAATTGATTGCTGGTGAATTATACAAGCTAGGTAAGGACAATGTCTTAAGGAGATGTGTGCGGGAAGACAAATTTGTCACAATATTAGATAAAGCACTCTCAAGAATGATTGGAGGACACTTCGCCCTGGGAAAATTACAGCTCACAAGGTGCTTCAAGTAGGACTATGGTGGCCTACATTATTCGGGGATGCTCTGGAGTTTGTAAAAGATGCAAAGAGTGTCAACCACTTGCTATTCCACAACAAAGAGACAGGATGCAACTTACCCCCCTGTGATTGTAAGAATCTTTTGAGAAATAGGGAATTGATTTTGTTGGACCCATTAGTCTAGTTGCACATCCATCACAAGTCCGATATGTGATCGTGGCCACAGACTATTTCACGAAATGGGCAGAAGAAAAAGTCTCTAAGCGAGTTGATGCACAAAAGATGGCTAAGTTCTTATATGAACAAATCATTTCAAGAATCCGTTGCCCATTGGAATTAGTGAGTGATCGCGGTTCACATTTCATTAATGAGGTGATTGATCACTTACTTGCTGGATTCCTTGTAGTCCACCGGAAGTCATCCCCTTATTATCCATAAGCAAATGGTCAAGCGGAGAGTACAAATAAGATTTTGTATACTATCTTGACAAAAACTTTAGAAGCAAGTCGCACGGATTGGGAACATAAGCTAACTGCAGCTCTATGGGCATATTGAACTTCGTATAAGGTAGCGACGGGATATACTCCCTTCCATCTAGCTTATGGCATTGAGGCTATAATGCCTATGGACTACTTAGTTCCAAGCCTGCAAATTGCGGTGCAAGAACGATTAACAAAGAATGCATTAGCTGAAAGGTTGGTTGACTTAGAGAAACTTGATGAAACCCAACTAATTGCATCACATGGTCTTATGGTTGAAAAATTGTGAAGGAAGCGTTGGTTTGACAATAACCTGAAACAAAAAGAACTAAAAACAAGGGACCTCGTCCTCATGTCGGAAGCACTAGAAAAAAACAACTCAAGTATGGAGGATTAGGACCTTTCTAAGTGTCAAAAATCACATGTGCCTCAAAGGTCAGTCATGATTGAAACTATTGATGGTGTGCAAATACAGGGTTACATCAATGAAAGCAAACTTAAAAAGGATTACGAACCACTGACCCAAGAAATGCTCATGCAAGAGCATGTATTAAAACAACGAAATGAGCTAGCCAAGGAAAAATCCAAGCGAGCTCGAGCTCAGGAAGAAGCCAAGGCAAGAGAGGGCAAGGCCAAACAGAGACTCCAAGAGAGAGTATTGCATATGAACATGGCTTCGCTAACCCTCCTTGATGAGGATGACCTGGACATTGAGCCAGCACAACTGTGTGAAAGTCTCTACTACCTAAAATTCATGCAACAAGCATTGCATTAATCCATAGGGGATCAAGTCATAATTTGATCTCTTATGAGACACGAGAACCTCTAGATAAAGTCTTACCTTGAGGTCGACAATACACAAGTACGAAGTGTGCACTTGTCAATTACCAAAGCTGTGGGATTTCAAAGTGTTAATATTTCCATCCGAAATAATCCCTTTGGTTGGAATGGTGTTTGTTATATAAGCCTGTAGGATCTATGGAGGAAGAAATCATCCTTGGACGATCCTAGATTTGCACCAGTAATTGTGATATCCAATGGAAAAAGAGAGCTGCATAACTTGACGAGGGAAATAATATCATTATCGTGTCCTTATGGAAAACAAGGGACCTCGTCCTCATGTCGGAAGCACTAGAAAAAAACAACTCAAGTATGGAGGATTAGGACCTTTCTAAGTGTCAAAAATCACATGTGCCTCAAAGGTCAGTCATGATTGAAACTATTGATGGTGTGCAAATACAGGGTTACATCAATGAAAGCAAACTTAAAAAGGATTACGAACCACTGACCCAAGAAATGCTCATGCAAGAGCATGTATTAAAACAACGAAATGAGCTAGCCAAGGAAAAATCCAAGCGAGCTCGAGCTGAGGAAGAAGCCAAGGCAAGAGAGGGCAAGGCCAAACAGAGACTCCAAGAGAGAGTATTGCATATGAACATGGCTTCGCTAACCCTCCTTGATGAGGATGACCTAGACATTGAGCCAGCACAACTGTGTGAAAGTCTCTACTACCTAAAATTCATGCAACAAGCATTGCATTAATCCATAGGGGATCAAGTCATAATTTGGTCTCTTATGAGACACGAGAACCTCTAGAAAAAGTCTTACCTTGAGGTCGACAATGCACAAGTACGAAGTGTGCACTTGTCAATTACCAAAGCTGTGGGATTTCAAAGTGTTAATATTTCCATCAGAAATAATCCCTTTGGTTGGAATGGTGTTTGTTATATAAGCCTGTAGGATCTATGGAGGAAGAAATCATCCTTGGACGATCCTAGATTTGCACCAGTAATTGTGATATCCAATGGAAAAAGAGAGCTGCATAACTTGATGAGGGAAATAATATCATTATCGTGTCCTTATGGGGCCAAAAAACAAGGGAAAGCAGGCTATGATTGATGGTATGGAAACACCAATGCCAAAGAAAGTAGCTCACGTACTAGAGAAAGCATCAACTCCATAGTCCCTATGCAAAAAACAACCAAAGTCACTAGTAATTCAGCAGTGGGTGCATTAGAATCAACTCCAAGCCCATATATACTGTGATGCAAAAGGAGTAATTGAGGAATCAAGGTAAAAAGTTTGAGCTACAGACAAGGGACAGAGATGGCCTTCCAATGTTAGCGTAGCAATATTGCAAACGAAGCCACTATCCACAAGGCACTCAAAAGCAATGGATTCGAAGGGGTTTACTAGCTCCACAAGGCTATTACCAGAGTAATACAACAATATGGGTGCCAAAATCCCACCCAAAGTTCAGTACTGCAAATACCTTTAGAAGCATAGATAGTAAGAGCAACCAAGAACAATTTCCAACTAAATGCTAGGAAAGCACAAAAATTGGCTCCGAGGAAGAAGTCGATTCAACACAGTGAAGAATTTTGCCCGTGAGATAGCAGGGTTCGAAACTCGTGAGGTAGCTAAAACCGTGAGGTGGCTAAAACAGTGAGAACCTTTTCTCTTCTTTTCTCCTTAACTTTGTCCAGCTCTTTTATTTTGGTGGATGGGTGCAGTTGGCGGTAGTGCTATCTCACGGTTTGCACCTTTTTGCATGTAGACTCATACCTTGTTATTGCACACCGCACTAACACCCTTCTCATGGAATAACACACACACACATTCATTTTAACAAAAAAAAGAAAGAAAAAGAGGCAATGACCACATTCTCTCACCAGTTAGTATGATTGACTTTCTTATCATTATTACAGATGTCGACCTCCGCTACCTCTGAACCGAAAGTCAAGGAGACTTCGGGAGTCACGCAAGCTAGGGCAACTTGGTCACCTATAAGCAGGAAGAAGAGACCATCATGTGGCCCAAAACTAAGCTATTTGGGCCAGACCTACTCTCAGTGCCAGACCATTTCAAGACATACCCAATTGACGAACGAAAAGTGGTCCAATTGACGGCCAAAAGAGTTAAAGATGTTGGTTTATCCACATCGTACGATGGCCCAGCTAAGGTCAAGGAAATTGATATTGCAGAGCCATGGGAGGAAACCAAGCCTGTTTATATCGCTAAAGACTTGACTCCAGCTGAGAAAAAGGAACTTGTTGCTCTCCTTAAGGAGTTTAAGGTTGTTTCTTCTGAAACAACAAAGAGATGAAAGGCGTACCATCTGAAGGGGTACATCACACGATCCCAATCATGGAAGGATAAAGGCCAACCAAGCAAAAACCATACCAGATGAATCCTAAATATGCTACAATTATAATAAGCAGGAAGAAGAGACCATCATGTGGCCCAAAACTAAGCTATTTGGGCCAGACCTACTCTCAGTGCCATACCATTTCAAGACATACCCAATTGATGAACGAAAAGTGGTCCAATTGACGGCCAAAAGAGTTAAAGAAGCTGGTTTATCCACATCGTACAAAGGCCTAGCTAAGGTCAAGGAAATTGATATTGCAGAGCCATGGGGGAGGAAACCAAGCCTGTTTATATCACTAAAGACTTGACTCCAGCTGAGGAAAAGGAACTTGTTGCTCTCCTTAAGGAGTTTAAGGTTGTTTCTTCTGAAACAACAAAGAGATGAAGGGTGTACCATCTGAAGTGGTACATCACACGATCCCAATCATGGAAGGATAAAGGCCAACCAAGCAAAAACCATACCAGATAAATCCTAAATATGCCACAATTATAATAAGCAGGAAGAAGAGACCATCATGTGGCCCAAAACTAAGCTATTTGGGCCAGACCTACTCTCAGTGCTGCCAGACCATTTCAAGACATACCCAATTGATGAACGAAAAGCGGTCCAATTGACGGCAGCCAAAAGAGTTAAAGAAGGTGGTTTATCCACATCGTACAATGGCCCAGCTAAGGTCAAGGAAACCGATATTGCAGAGCCCTGGGAGGAAACCAAGCCTGTTTATATCGTTAAAGACTTGACTCCAGCTGAGGAAAAGGAACTTGTTGCTCTCCTTAAGGAGTTTAAGGTTGTTTCTTCTGAAACTACAAAGAGATGAAGGGCGTACCATTTGAAGTGGTACAACACACGATTCCAATCATGGAAGGATCAAGGCCAACAAAGCAAAAACCATACCAGATGAATCCTAAATATGCAACAATTATAAGAAGGAATTGATAAACTCATTACTGTTGATTTTATCTATGAGATAGAACACACCGATTGGCTATCACCAATCGTGATAGTGCCAAAGAAGAATGGGAAGCTTAGGGTCTGTGTCGATCTAAGAAATATCAATGCAGCTACTAGGAAAGGACCATTACCCACTACCTTACATGGAACACGTTTTGGAAAGAGTAGTTGGTGAAGAAGCTTACAACTTCTTAGATGGATTTTCAAGTTACAATCAAGTTCTATAGCACCCGAAGACTAGCATAAAACGGCCTTCAATACAATGTGGGAGACTTTTGCTTACAAAGTTATGCCTTTTGGTCTCACCAATGCCCCAACAACGTTCCAACGATTGATGTGCACAGCCTTGAGAGACTACTTACAAAAGTGGTTGGAGGTATTCATTGATGATCTATGTGCGCACACTCATGATGGTCAGACCATTTGGCTTGCTCAAGAAAGATGTTTGAGTGATGTCGATCGAATTGTATATCCTTAAAACCTTTGAAATGCCAAACACCGTGTGATCTTAGGACACATTATCATTAAGAACGGTATCTCCACAAAGGAAAGCAAAGTCAAATTGATCTTGGAACTATCCCCACCCACTAATTACAAAGGTGTACAAAGGTTTATGGGCCACATTGGGTATTATCTCCACTTCATAGTATTTTATGCTAGAATTGACAGACCATTATATAGGCTCCTCATTGTCTTTGAATGGAATGAAGAATGCCAAGATGCATATGATAAATTGAAGCCAGCACTAGCCAGTGCACTATTCTGAGACCACCCAACTGGGATCTTATATTCCATGTACACATTGATGCATCAAACTTCGCTACAGGATGCGTATTGGCACAGCTTGGTGAGTTCAAATTGGACTACCCAGTTTCCTTCGCTAGTCGCCACTGAATGATGCAAAGGTGTATTTTATGCTAGAATTGCCAGACCATTATATAGGCTACTCATTGTCACCCACATGCATACATCCACTATCACGTCCTCATTCATACATCCACATCCACATACATACATACATCCACATCCACATTCCCATTCACATCTATACATCCACATCTACATCCACATACATACATACATCCACATCCACATTCCACATTCACATCTATACATTCACATTCATACATCCACATCTACATCCACATTCACATACATCCACATCCACATTCCCATTCACATCTATACATCCACATACATACATACATCCACATCCACATTCCACATTCACATCTATACATCCACATCTACATCCACATTCACATACATCCACATCCACATTCCCATTCACATCTATACATCCACATCTACATCCACATTCACATCTATGCATATACATCCTCATGCATACATCCACACATTCACATTCACATCTATACATCCACATCTACATCCACATTCACATCTATGCATATACATCTTCATGCATACATCTACATCCACATTCACATCTATGCATATACATCTTCATGCATACATCCATTTTCACATTCATACATCCACACTCCCATCTCCACATCCACACATCCACATACATACATCCATTTTCACACATCCACATACATACATACATCCATTTCCACATTCCCATTCATATAACCCCATATGCCTTCACATCTAATCTTTTACATCACATCCATTCTCGCCCTATCACAACCCATATACATCTTATCCTATCACATACACTTCTTACCTCATCCCATACACATCTTAATTCATCTTATCACCTCCTAACTTATTTCATAAGCATCTTATCACCTCTTATCACATCTTATACACCTCTTATCACATCCTATCACATCTCATTTCTATTTATAGAATACAACAGAATTCTTATATTTGATATAAGATTTCTTTACACATTTATTTATGCATAAATTCCATTTAAGGAGATTAATACTTTCGAAGTAAAAATCAATCTTTTATGCATCTTCCTATGCATAAATTCATTTTAAATGAAAATGACACTTTTGAATCAATCTTTTATGCATCTTCCTATGCATAAATTCAATTTGGTAGGAATTACACTTTTAGAATAAAAGAATTTCTCTTATGCATCTAAGTTATGCATAAAATCCCTTTATGATGAAAATCACACTTTTAGTATAAAAAGAATATCTTTTATGCATACTTCTATGCATGAAATCCAAATATGATAAAAGTAACACTCTTATAATAAAATAATCAACTCTTATGCATACTTCTATGCATGAAATTCAATTGTGATATAAGTAACACTTTTATAATAAAATAATCAACTTTTATGCATACCTCTATGCATGAAATTCAATTGTGATAAAAGTAACACTTTTATGTTAAAATAATAATCTTTTATGCATACCTCTATGCATGAAAATAAAAATGATAAACGTAACACTTTTTATATAAAAATTTATCCATTATGCATACTTCTATGCATGAAAATAAAAATGATAAAAGTAACACTTTTGATATAAAAACTTATCCTTTATGCATAATATAAAAATTTAATTTCTCCATGATTACAATGAAATTCTTTCAATTAATCTAGGATGATAATTCTTAGAATATGGTAGGAAGTCCTCTTTTTATGCTTTGAATGAAATTATTTTATACGTAATTTTTATAAAAATTTTGCCATAGCTTCGCTGCTATGACTGATAAATCTCAATTTTTCTAAGGAATAAAGCTTATCATTAAGGAAATAATTAGAATGGTCTCTAATTGGATCATCAATCCATAATGGATTGAATCATCAATATAGATAAACTAAAAGCATAGAAAAAAAGCCATTAATTTGGCCTCAAGCGTAGCTTAATCTTGGATTAAGGAAAAACTTTGTGAAAAGCTTCATTTGGATTGAGAATGGGTCATGAGTATGACCATTTCTTGAGTGAGAGAGAGAAATTACATAAAAACCATTAGAATTAAGCATAAATGAAAATTTATGTAATTCTTAACTATCATTAATCAGTTAACTTCAATAGCATTCATCAAATTATGTAACTCTTCACTAACATTCATCAATTAACTTGAATAGCATTCAAAAACCATTCCAATTAAGCTTCTCAAGCTTGAGAGGGGTTGAGAAGAGAGAAACATTGAGAAATTATAGAAAATGATCAAAATTCACTAATTACCTTACAATTTGCTTGATTCTTTGTTCACAGTAGAGGCCCCCAACCAATCAATTGGTTAAGTATGTTGATGGAGCCACTAATGGGGATTGAAGAAAGAGGGAAGCTCCAAAAACTAGTGAATTATTAATGAATTCACAGTTCTTGGCTTAGGTGGAGTAGAGTAACGATGCATAAACACTATATTTTTTAACAAGGGGGAGGCTTCTATTTATAGGAAAAATTGAGCTCCTAACCAAACAAACTGATTCTAGAATTTTCCAAATCAGTTTGGTCAATTTTTGACCATTTTTAGGTCAGTTAAGCTAACTTTTTGGAACTAGACTTGAATGAGGAGAGCGGAGAGATGAAATATCTCAATTTTTATGAGTTTAAAACTCATTCAAGCATGTGAAATATGCACCTCCTTTAAAGAACTCCCCTTCCTTACATATGTGTCAAAATGGAATCATTATACCCAAAATATCTCATATTTTTAATATTACTCATAGTTTTTTACTAATAAACCTTGTACATTTTCAACTCTTCATCTTATGTGAGCATTTACTCATTTTTGGATACCCAAAATATCTCATATTTTTAATATTGCTCATAGTTTTTTACTAATAAACCTTGTACATTTTCAACTCTTCATCTTATGTGAGCATTTACTCATTTTTGGATACCCAAAATATCTCATATTTTTAATATTGCTCATAGTTTTTTACTAATAAACCTTGTACATTTTCAACTCTTCATCTTATGTGAGCATTTACTCATTTTTGGGTATCTTCTTTTACAAATTGGATTTATCTCCTCCCTACACATGGATTGATGCTATTGGCCCATAGGAACCTTAATTGGACCATAATCCAAAAATTTCTGAAAATCTAGACCCTTAGGCTAAGGTCCTTTATACCCATTTTCAATAAATTCTAATTACACATTGGAAAGTTCTTTTTGAATTTCTGTTTCAGGGAAACTTATTTTAATAAGATGAGATAATTTTCTATCCAAAAATATTAAAAATCTGAATATTCTCTCTCTAGAATATTTTCTCTCTCTAGGTTAAAACAGTTAGAAACAAGGTCTTTATATTTTTGAAGAGGGATTGATTACAGGGGAAGATACTAGACATCAAAAGGGGGTTGGGGGAGGAATCTTACATTCTACCCCACTTAAAAAACGCAAGATGTCCTCATCTCGCAACTTGGGATAATTTCGCAAGATGCACAAATAAAGATTAACCGCCAAGAAAAGTCTCAAAGAGAGTAAGATTCAAGACAAGAACAAGATTTAAACTTTATTCATTCTTGGAACATATACAGTAAAGATAGAAGAACTCTTTACACTTCCATAAGCTCGTCCATCATATGATCACAAAAGCAGCACTCACAAGCTACGCATGTATAAGGTAACTCATCTATGGGAATAATTCTGTTGGTTATTACTGCACCTATCTCAGTGGTATGAGGTGTTCTAAGAAAAGGACCTCTGAGAGGCAAGCCAAAAACGGGGTAAAGGCATATCTTCTCATGAGGAAGAAAACACGCCAGTAAGAAGACCCGCGCAGAAAACCCAGGATGCCTTGATCTCATGACGCAGTAGTATCGGGGACCCAAACCCAAAGCTTCAATAACCATGGCCAAGCGGACATTGTTACGAAAGTGCTGCTGACCCCAGGGTGTTACCCTAGTTATGTCTTGATAGGTCCGCCATTTGGTCTGAGCTACAGAAGTTCCTAGGTGAGGAAAAAGTGAGCGCTCATACTGCTCTATAAAATCTTTCTTCACAGACTCCCTTGCGTCTTGAAGGTGAGAAATCATCATGGATAAAACTAATTCTTGTTGCCAAGCCATGAAGGAGATTAAGAAAGAAAGGAGATCGATGGAAGTAAGATTACTGTGAACGACAAGTAAAAGTTACGACTTATATAAAGGAAGGAGCTAGCGTAACTTAGAAGCCAACGGTAACTTGCCACTGAAGTTTTACCGTCTTTCCATGATTTGGGTTTGGCACATTTTTCTATAGAAGGCATTCAAACTTTGAGATGAGGAGATAAAAGAAGCTCGTAAGCTAAATCACCTACTTTCTTTGAATTCAGATAAGGCTCACAATATCTGAGGGATAACTTCTTAAACTCCCCAATAGATAAAGAACTTCTTTTGGGCCGTACTCGAATGAAGACCAAAGCCTTGGTATCCAAAACACCGATTTTTACTTCTGAACTCATTGTTCTGAATCCTTAAAATAGGTGGAACTCCTGAGAAGTATTCTAGGGAAAGGATCTTCCTTTTTTTTAAAACAGAATCTTTCTTTTGTTTTAGAGAGGGAATAATTATAAGATCAAAAGGGAGATTCTTACTCCTGTATACCTCGAAGGCTGGGGAGGAATCTTACATTCTACCCCACTTAAAAAGTGCGAGATGTCCTCATCTCGCAAGGTAGAGGACAACTCTTTTTCTTAAGATCCAATTTATTCTAGGGTTCCTTATATTCTGGTCAACCCAACAGAATACGGGGATAATTATCCCTTATATAGAACTCATCATTAAATAACAATTCATTCAGATCATATCATTCATATCTTTAACACGATAATGGTCCATTAGACTGAAAATTTTCCTTCTGAACATTCCTCCACAGGAATTTTAGTTAAGCAAGTTCTCAATTTGTCATCCCTTAACTTAATCTACCATCTCAAGTGTTAACAGTAGCAATCTGACAGCACAATCCACTAATCTCATAGTGATCTGGTGAAATCATTATCATCATTCCAGTTATGAATATCATCACTAGGACTCGTCCCATTCATCCTCATTGTGGTTTCGCTCAGCTTATTACATTTCAACTAAATTTCGAAAATCGTCATTTTTCAATCAGAATCCAATTCAATTCATCAATTCTCAAACAGAATTAAAAATCATATCAACCACATTCGAAATCATCATCTGGATAGCATTAACGCTTATAATTTCAAGTCTTAGATTTACTCGTATATACTGTCAGTAAAGAGCTGCAGTTATACTCTCGGTATATTCGGTAGTCACGGCCCTTGGAATTATAAGGTAAATACCATCATGTCTAGGTCTCAAGCAAGTCAGGGTTCCATACAATTGCGGTACTTCCAATTGAAGACCCAATTACTAATTTACGAATTTCAATTTGAATTAACAATTTGTATGAATTATATCAAACAATTACAACCTTTTTGTGCGTCTTGATAAACTTTTGACATAATTTGCTCCTCAGTTGATCTTATTGGAGATCTATGACTTAAGTCTGATAAATAGATTTTTCTTTATCCGATCGTCCGTAAAAAAAACATTTGTATATTTATATACAAGTTGCAATAATTACATAGAGTGGTTCGGCTCCAAAATTCAAAATCTCTTCGAGAGACGTATAAGACGACGGTACTGGGCCATAGTCATGCCCTGTTACATAAGTTCTCTAACTGCGAAGGAAATTATTATTTTCTCCTTAGGGATAAATCGACTAAGGAGTCTATAAATTTGACATGAAAGTCTGAAATTTCGAGGTGTCGAATGATATAGAATGACACCACGCACCATTTTCAGCTTTAACAGGATCATAGTCAATGAGAGATTCTGCCATAGCATTGTACGGCGGTTGCAATGAGCGTGGACATATTGCCCTGCAACCCACTTATGTTGTATTCTCTCCACTGGGGTAGGAAAATATAAATCCTTGAAATGGCGTGCAAGTCTTACTCAGCTTGTTTGAGTTGAAGCGGAAGAGATGAGATGCTCGAAGGCAAATGCAATCATATCTTGAGACTGGGTGAGGTCGGGAATACCAGATAAATGTGGAACTTCCATCTATAAAAACAATTTCTTTGATTAAAATTTCTTCATTAAAGAAGCTTACGGGATGAAAATACATTATGAAAATGCTGTTTCTGAATTCTTATTACCAATTTCAGATAAGAATTTAATTATCTTTATTAGCTTTCAAAAGCGGCTCTGATACCAACTGTGAGATCCCTGTCCCCACCATGCGATGGATTCAGGGTACTAGTAGCGGAAGTAGCACTTCATGCGCGGGGCAGGGACCCACACTCGGGGCCTCGTCCA
The DNA here is from genome assembly GCF_041138505.1 of Cibotium barometz. Taxonomy (NCBI): domain Eukaryota; kingdom Viridiplantae; phylum Streptophyta; class Polypodiopsida; order Cyatheales; family Cibotiaceae; genus Cibotium; species Cibotium barometz. The sequence continues at coordinate 22,951,662 of NC_141074.1, read as the reverse complement.
TAGATATCCGGACAAGAGACTAATCCGTCGGTTTTTCAAAAACTGAACCCGGAAAAACTTCCCTTACCCGGAAAGCATGGGCAATTCCACCAGGATAACTCTTTACTCTAACGTAGTCAAGATCATTACTGATCAAACCGATCCGACTGCACCTCTAACGGTACTTGGTCAGATCAAGGAAGAAACTTGCACTTGGATCATTGGGATCAACGCTTTTTTCCCCATCAAGAGGCATAGCCGTTGATTCCTATCCATAGAACAATTTACTATCCGGGATTTACTTTATCTATCGTAATAATAGAATTTAAATCTCGATTTACGGATCCATCAGTCCAGCCTAACCCCATCCGATCCCATGGGTTAGCCAACCGCCCAACCACTGTAGTGATGGGATCCAATTTGGAATTTGGTTAGGTTTTGTCCCGGGTACCAAGGAAAAGAGTTCCAAGGCCCCCTAGCCGGAAGTTCATGCAAACATAAAACTAGCCACACCACTTACACACCCAATATGAAATTGCCTTTTTCTTAGCTTCAGCTAACTTTAAAACAATCCTTTAATGAAACCATAGTACCACTGATCACAATCTTCCAATTTATCTGGTTGATTCATAATTTCCCATCATTCCTTCATCAGAGTATCTATGGCATCATTGGCAACTAGAACGCTCACCACCTGTCCACACAGGGGCCTTTTCAATAGTTCCTAGCCCATAATACTCGGCAATATAATCACTTATAAAAATCAAGATGGACTCTCGTTGAAGATCAGCAAGATCAACCAACAGATCCATATAAAGAGCCATGGACTCATCCAGAGCCATTGAAGACCAGCAAGGTCAATCAACCAGATCCATGCCCGGTTTCACAAAACAACTCTTACTCCTTGTTCCAATATCTTCCTCGACGCACGTGTGGGTATCCTTGGCGACCCAGAGCCCGAGCACCGTATGGTCAGCACCCTCTAGGATCCTTCGCAGGTGACCTAGCGCTTCACTCATAGGCCGCTTCCTTGGTCCCTCATCTACCGTACCGGAAGCTCACCATTTTTAATCGAACCGAGGCTGGTCAAGACCTCGGCCGACCTTGCTACGCGAGACGTCCTCCATTGACTCTCCGTCAGCAGTTGCAACTTTAACAATTAGGTCTCCACAACCTTAATCACAAGACGGTCAAAATGCTTCCCCAGCATTCTTGACATAAAACAGCCATTTACAAACAGCATTTACAACAGTTTACAAATACAGTTTCTATATTAACTCTCATTTTTCCACATTATCCCTCATTAATCCACATTACTTATTCCACATTCCATTTATATATGTACTCATCCAATCACATCATTTTCCATCTCTTCACTTCAGATTTCTTCACATCACATATCATATATTCACATCCATATCCACATCCATACATCCACATCCACATCCACATTCACATCCATACATCCACATCTACATGCTTACCTCCATTTTCACATCCTCATTTATACATCCACATCCCGTATCCACATTCATACAAACACATCCATGTCCACATCCATACATCCACACCCACATGCATACATCCACTATCACGTCCTCATTCATACATCCACATCCACATACATACATACATCCACATCCACATTCCCATTCACATCTATACATCCACATCTACATCCACATACATACATACATCCACATCCACATTCCACATTCACATCTATACATCCACATCTACATCCACATTCACATACATCCACATCCACATTCCCATTCACATCTATACATCCACATACATACATACATCCACATCCACATTCCACATTCACATCTATACATCCACATCTACATCCACATTCACATACATCCACATCCACATTCCCATTCACATCTATACATCCACATCTACATCCACATTCACATCTATGCATATACATCCTCATGCATACATCCACACATTCACATTCACATCTATACATCCACATCTACATCCACATTCACATCTATGCATATACATCTTCATGCATACATCTACATCCACATTCACATCTATGCATATACATCTTCATGCATACATCCATTTTCACATTCATACATCCACACTCCCATCTCCACATCCACACATCCACATACATACATCCATTTTCACACATCCACATACATCCACATACATACATACATCCATTTCCACATTCCCATTCATATAACCCCATATGCCTTCACATCTAATCTTTTACATCACATCCATTCTCGCCCTATCACAACCCATATACATCTTATCCTATCACATACACTTCTTACCTCATCCCATACACATCTTAATTCATCTTATCACCTCCTAACTTATTTCATAAGCATCTTATCACCTCTTATCACATCTTATACACCTCTTATCACATCCTATCACATCTCATTTCTATTTATAGAATACAACAGAATTCTTATATTTGATATAAGATTTCTTTACACATTTATTTATGCATAAATTCCATTTAAGGAGATTAATACTTTCGAAGTAAAAATCAATCTTTTATGCATCTTCCTATGCATAAATTCATTTTAAATGAAAATGACACTTTTGAATCAATCTTTTATGCATCTTCCTATGCATAAATTCAATTTGGTAGGAATTACACTTTTAGAATAAAAGAATTTCTCTTATGCATCTAAGTTATGCATAAAATCCCTTTATGATGAAAATCACACTTTTAGTATAAAAAGAATATCTTTTATGCATACTTCTATGCATGAAATCCAAATATGATAAAAGTAACACTCTTATAATAAAATAATCAACTCTTATGCATACTTCTATGCATGAAATTCAATTGTGATATAAGTAACACTTTTATAATAAAATAATCAACTTTTATGCATACCTCTATGCATGAAATTCAATTGTGATAAAAGTAACACTTTTATGTCAAAATAATAATCTTTTATGCATACCTCTATGCATGAAAATAAAAATGATAAACGTAACACTTTTTATATAAAAATTTATCCATTATGCATACTTCTATGTATGAAAATAAAAATGATAAAAGTAACACTTTTGATATAAAAACTTATCCTTTATGCATAATATAAAAATTTAATTTCTCCATGATTACAATGAAATTCTTTCAATTAATCTAGGATGATAATTCTTAGAATATGGTAGGAAGTCCTCTTTTTATGCTTTGAATGAAATTATTTTATACGTAATTTTTATAAAAATTTTGCCATAGCTTCGCTGCTATGACTGATAAATCTCAAATTTTCTAAGGAATAAAGCTTATCATTAAGGAAATAATTAGAATGGTCTCTAATTGGATCATCAATCCATAATGGATTGAATCATCAATATACATAAACTAAAAGCATAGAAAAAAAGCCATTAATTTGGCCTCAAGCGTAGCTTAATCTTGGATTAAGGAAAAGCTTTATGAAAAGCTTCATTTGGATTGAGAATGGGTCATGAGTATGACCATTTCTTGAGTGAGAGAGAGAAATTACATAAAAACCATTAGAATTAAGCATAAATGGAAATTTATGTAATTCTTAACTATCATTAATCAGTTAACTTCAATAGCATTCATCAAATTATGTAACTCTTCACTAACATTCATCAATTAACTTGAATAGCATTCAAAAACCATTCCAATTAAGCTTCTCAAGCTTGAGAGGGGTTGAGAAGAGAGAAACATTGAGAAATTATAGAAAATGATCAAAATTCACTAATTACCTTACAATTTGCTTGATTCTTTGTTCACAGTAGAGGCCCCCAACCAATCAATTGGTTAAGTATGTTGATGGAGCCACTAATGGGGATTGAAGAAAGAGGGAAGCTCCAAAAACTAGTGAATTATTAATGAATTCACAGTTCTTGGCTTAGGTGGAGTAGAGTAACGATGCATAAACACTATATTTTTTAACAAGGGGGAGGCTTCTATTTATAGGAAAAATTGAGCTCCTAACCAAACAAACTGATTCTAGAATTTTCCAAATCAGTTTGGTCAATTTTTGACCATTTTTAGGTCAGTTAAGCTAACTTTTTGGAACTAGACTTGAATGAGGAGAGCGGAGAGATGAAATATCTCAATTTTTATGAGTTTAAAACTCATTCAAGCATGTGAAATATGCACCTCCTTTAAAGAACTCCCCTTCCTTACATATGTGTCAAAATGGAATCATTATACCCAAAATATCTCATATTTTTAATATTACTCATAGTTTTTTACTAATAAACCTTGTACATTTTCAACTCTTCATCTTATGTGAGCATTTACTCATTTTTGGATACCCAAAATATCTCATATTTTTAATATTGCTCATAGTTTTTTACTAATAAACCTTGTACATTTTCAACTCTTCATCTTATGTGAGCATTTACTCATTTTTGGATACCCAAAATATCTCATATTTTTAATATTGCTCATAGTTTTTTACTAATAAACCTTGTACATTTTCAACTCTTCATCTTATGTGAGCATTTACTCATTTTTGGGTATCTTCTTTTACAAATTGGATTTATCTCCTCCCTACACATGGATTGATGCTATTGGCCCATAGGAACCTTAATTGGACCATAATCCAAAAATTTCTGAAAATCTAGACCCTTAGGCTAAGGTCCTTTATACCCATTTTCAATAAATTCTAATTACACATTGGAAAGTTCTTTTTGAATTTCTGTTTCAGGGGAACTTATTTTAATAAGATGAGATAATTTTCTATCCAAAAATATTAAAAATCTGAATATTCTCTCTCTAGAATATTTTCTCTCTCTAGGTTAAAACAGTTAGAAACAAGGTCTTTATATTTCTGAAGAGGGATTGATTACAGGGGAAGATACTAGACATCAAAAGGGGGTTGGGGGAGGAATCTTACATTCTACCCCACTTAAAAAACGCAAGATGTCCTCATCTCGCAACTTGGGATAATTTCGCAAGATGCACGAATAAAGATTAACCGCCAAGAAAAGTCTCAAAGAGAGTAAGATTCAAGACAAGAACAAGATTTAAACTTTATTCATTCTTGGAACATATACAGTAAAGATAGAAGAACTCTTTACACTTCCATAAGCTCGTCCATCATATGATCACAAAAGCAGCACTCACAAGCTACGCATGTATAAGGTAACTCATCTATGGGAATAATTCTGTTGGTTATTACTGCACCTATCTCAGTGGTATGAGGTATTCTAAGAAAAGGACCTCTGAGAGGCAAGCCAAAAACGGGGTAAAGGCATATCTTCTCATGAGGAAGAAAACACGCCAGTAAGAAGACCCGCGCAGAAAACCCAGGATGCCTTGATCTCATGACGCAGTAGTATCGGGGACCCAAACCCAAAGCTTCAATAACCATGGCCAAGCGGACATTGTTACGAAAGTGCTGCTAACCCCAGGGTGTTACCCTAGTTATGTCTTGATAGGTCCGCCATTTGCTCTGAGCTACAGAAGTTCCTAGGTGAGGAAAAAGTGAGCGCTCATACTGCTCTATAAAATCTTTCTTCACAGACTCCCTTGCGTCTTGAAGGTGAGAAATCATCATGGATAAAACTAATTCTTGTTGCCAAGCCATGAAGGAGATTAAGAAAGAAAGGAGATCGATGGAAGTAAGATTACTGTGAACGACAAGTAAAAGTTACGACTTATATAAAGGAAGGAGCTAGCGTAACTTAGAAGCCAACGGTAACTTGCCACTGAAGTTTTACCGTCTTTCCATGATTTGGGTTTGGCACATTTTTCTATAGAAGGCATTCAAACTTTGAGATGAGGAGATAAAAGAAGCTCGTAAGCTAAATCACCTACTTTCTTTGAATTCAGATAAGGCTCACAATGTCTGAGGGATAACTTCTTAAACTCCCCAATAGATAAAGAACTTCTTTTGGGCCGTACTCGAATGAAGACCAAAGCCTTGGTATCCAAAACACCGATTTTTACTTCTGAACTCATTGTTCTGAATCCTTAAAATAGGTGGAACTCCTGAGAAGTATTCTAGGAAAAGGATCTTCCTTTTTTTTTAAAACACAATCTTTCTTTTGTTTTAGAGAGGGAATAATTATAAGATCAAAAGGGAGATTCTTACTCCTGTATACCTCGAAGGCTGGGGAGGAATCTTACACACTAGTAATTTAGCAGTGGGTGCATTAGAATCAACTCCAAGCCCATATATACTGTGATGCAAAAGGAGTAATTGAGGAATCATGGTAAAAAGTTTGAGCTACAGACAAGGGACAGAGATGACCTTCCAATGTTAGCGTAGCAATATTGCAAACGAAGCCACTATCCACAAGGCACTCAAAAGCAATGGATTCGAAGGGGTTTACTAGCTGCACAAGGCTATTACCAGAGTAATACAACAATATGGGTGCCAAAATCCCACCCAAAGTTCAGTACTGCAAATACCTTTAGAAACATAGATAGTAAGAGCAACCAAGAACAATTTCCAACTAAATGCTAGGAAAGCACAAAAATTGGCTCCGAGGAAGAAGTCGATTCAACACAGTGAAGAATTTTGCCCGTGAGATAGCAGGGTTCGAAACTCGTGAGGTAGCTAAAACCGTGAGGTGGCTAAAACCGTGAGAACCTTTTCTCTTCTTTTCTCCTTAACTTTGTCCAGCTCTTTTATTTTGGTGGGTGGGTGCAGTTGGCGGTAGTGCTATCTCATGGTTTGCACCTTTTTGCATGTAGACTCATACCTTGTTATTGCACACCGCACTAACACCCTTCTCATGGAATAACACACACACACATTCATTTTAACAAAAAAAAAGAAAGAAAAAGAGGCAATGACCACATTCTCTCACCAGTTAGTATGACTGACTTTCTTATCATTATTACAGATGTCGACCTCCGCTACCTCTGAACCGAAAGTCAAGGAGACTTCGGGAGTCACGCAAGCTAGGGCAACTTGGTCACCTATAAGCAGGAAGAAGAGACCATCATGTGGCCCAAAACTAAGCTATTTGGGCTAGACCTACTCTCAGTGCCAGACCATTTCAAGACATACCCAATTGACGAACGAAAAGTGGTCCAATTCACGGCCAAAAGAGTTAAAGATGTTGGTTTATCCACATCGTACGATGGCCCAGCTAAGGTCAAGGAAATTGATATTGCAGAGCCATGGGAGGAAACCAAGCCTGTTTATATCGGTAAAGACTTGACTCCAGCTGAGAAAAAGGAACTTGTTGCTCTCCTTAAGGAGTTTAAGGTTGTTTCTTCTGAAACAACAAAGAGATGAAGGGCGTACCATCTGAAGTGGTACATCACACGATCCCAATCATGGAAGGATAAAGGCCAACCAAGCAAAAACCATACCAGATGAATCCTAAATATGCCACAATTATAATAAGCAGGAAGAAGAGACCATCATGTGGCCCAAAACTAAGCTATTTGGGCCAGACCTACTCTCAGTGCCATACCATTTCAAGATGCTTGATTGTTCAAACTAGACATGGTGCCTGAATGGAGTGAAGAAATATTAGATTATCTAGCTTATTGTTTTCTACGAGAACAACCTTTGAACATGGATAAAATGTGTCGGCTTATTAAGCTGGCTGCACCTTATCAATTGATTGCTGGTGAATTATACAAGATCGGTAAGGACAATGTCTTAAGGAGATGTGTGCGGGAAGACAAATTTGTCACAATATTAGATAAAGCACTCTCAAGAATGATTGGAGGACACTTCGCTCTGGGAAAATTACAGCTCACAAGGTGCTTCAAGTAGGACTATGGTGTCCTACATTATTCGGGGATGCTATGGAGTTTGTAAAAGATGCAAAGAGTGTCAACCATTTGCTATTCCACAACAAAGAGACAGGATGCAACTTACCCCCCTGTGATTGTAAGAATCTTTTGAGAAATAGGGAATTGATTTTGTTGGACCCATTAGTCTAGTTGCACATCCATCTCACAAGTCCGATATGTGATCGTGGCCATAGACTATTTCACAAAATGGGCAGAAGAAAAAGTCTCTAAGCGAGTTGATGCACAAAAGATGGCTAAGTTCTTATATGAACAAATCATTTCAAGAATCCGTTGCCCATTGGAATTAGTGAGTGATCGCGGTTCACATTTCATTAATGAGGTGATTGATCACTTACTTGCTGGATTCCTTGTAGTCCACCGGAAGTCATCCCCTTATTATCCATAAGCAAATGGTCAAGCAGAGAGTACAAATAAGATTTTGTGTACTATCTTGACAAAAACTTTAGAAGCAAGTCGCACAGATTGGGAACATAAGCTAACTGCAGCTCTATGGGCATATTGAACTTCGTATAAGGTAGCGACGGGATATACTCCCTTCCATCTAGCTTATGGCATTGAGGCTATAATGCCTATGGACTATTTAGTTCCAAGCCTGCAAAATGCGGTGCAGGAACGATTAACAAAGAATGCATTAGCTGAAAGGTTGGTTGACTTAGAGAAACGTGATGAAACCCAACTAATTGCATCACATGGTCTTATGGTTGAAAAATTGTGAAGGAAGCGTTGGTTTGACAATAACCTGAAACAAAAAGAACTAAAAACAAGGGACCTCGTCCTCATGTCGGAAGCACTAGAAAAAAACAACTCAAGTATGGAGGATTAGGACCTTTCTAAGTGTCAAAAATCACATGTGCCTCAAAGGTCAGTCATGATTGAAACTATTGATGGTGTGCAAATACAGGGTTACATCAATGAAAGCAAACTTAAAAAGGATTACAAACCACTGACCCAAGAAATGCTCATGCAAGAGCATGTATTAAAACAACGAAATGAGCTAGCCAAGGAAAAATCCAAGCGAGCTCGCGCTCAGGAAGAAGCCAAGGCAAGAGAGGGCAAGGCCAAACAGAGACTCCAAGAGAGAGTATTGCATATGAACATGGCTTCGCTAACCCTCCTTGATGAGGATGACCTGGACATTGAGCCAGCACAACTGTGTGAAAGTCTCTACTACCTAAAATTCATGCAACAAGCATTGCATTAATCCATAGGGGGTCAAGTCATAATCTGATCTCTTATGAGACACGAGAACCTCTAGATAAAGTCTTACCTTGAGGTCGACAATGCACAAGTACTTAGTGTACACTTGTCAATTACCAAAGCTGTGGGATTTCAAAGTGTTAATATTTCCATCAGAAATAATCCCTTTGGTTGGAATGGTGTTTGTTATATAAGCCTGTAGGATCTATGGAGGAAGAAATCATCCTTGGACGATCCTAGATTTGCACCAGTAATTGTGATATCCAATGGAAAAAGAGAGCTGCATAACTTGACGAGGGAAATAATATCATTATCGTGTCCTTATGGGGCCAAAAAACAAGGGAAAGCAAGCTATGATTGATGGTATGGAAACACCAATGCCAAAGAAAGTAGCTCACGTACTAGAGAAAGCATCAACTCCATAGTCCCTATGCAAAAAACAACCAAAGTCACTAGTAATTCAGCAGTGGGTGCATTAGAATCAACTCCAAGCCCATATATACTGTGATGCAAAAGGAGTAATTGAGGAATCATAGTAAAAAGTTTGAGCTACAGACAAGGGACAGAGATGGCCTTCCAATGTTAGCGTAGCAATATTGCAAACGAAGCCACTATCCACAAGGCACTCAAAAGCAATGGATTCAAAGGGGTTTACTAGCTGCACAAGGCTATTACCAGAGTAATACAACAATATGGGTGCCAAAATCCCACCCAAAGTTCAGTACTGCAAATACCTTTAGAAACATAGATAGTAAGAGCAACCAAGAACAATTTCCAACTAAATGCTAGGAAAGCACAAAAATTGGCTCCAAGGAAGAAGTCGATTCAACACAGTGAAGAATTTTGCCCGTGAGATAGCAGGGTTCGAAACTCGTGAGGTAGCTAAAACCGTGAGGTGGCTAAAACCGTGAGAACCTTTTCTCTTCTTTTCTCCTTAACTTTGTCCAGCTCTTTTATTTTGGTGGGTGGGTGCAGTTGGCGGTAGTGCTATCTCACGGTTTGCACCTTTTTGCATGTAGACTCATACCTTGTTATTGCACACCGCACTAACACCCTTCTCATGGAATAACACACACACACATTCATTTTAACAAAAAAAAAAGAAAGAAAAAGAGGCAATGACCACATTCTCTCACCAGTTAGTATGACTGACTTTCTTATCATTATTACAGATGTCGACCTCCGCTACCTCTGAACCGAAAGTCAAGGAGACTTCGGGAGTCATGCAAGCTAGGGCAACTTGGTCACCTATAAGCAGGAAGAAGAGACCATCATGTGGCCCAAAACTAAGCTATTTGGGCCAGACCTACTCTCAGTGCCAGACCATTTCAAGACATACCCAATTGACGAACGAAAAGTGGTCCAATTGACGGCCAAAAGAGTTAAAGATGTTGGTTTATCCACATCGTACGATGGCCCAACTAAGGTCAAGGAAATTGATATTGCAGAGCCATGGGAGGACACCAAGCCTCTTTATATCGCTAAAGACTTGACTCCAGCTGAGAAAAAGGAACTTGTTGCTCTCCTTAAGGAGTTTAAGGTCGTTTCTTCTGAAACAACAAAGAGATGAAGGGTGTACCATCTGAAGTGGTACATCACACGATCCCAATCATGGAAGGATAAAGGCCAACCAAGCAAAAACAATACAAGATGAATCCTAAATATGCCACAATTATAATAAGCAGGAAGAAGAGACCATCATGTGGCCCGAAGCTAAGCTATTTGGGCCAGACCTACTCTCAGTGCCATACCATTTCAAGACATACCCAATTGATGAGTGAAAAGTGGTCCAATTGACGGCCAAAAGAGTTAAAGAAGCTCGTTTATCCGCATCGTACAATGGCCTAGCTAAGGTCAAGGAAATTGATATTGCAGAGCCATGGGGGAGGAAACCAAGCCTGTTTATATCGCTAAAGACTTCACTCCAGCTGAGGAAAAGGAACTTGTTGCTCTCCTTAAGGAGTTTAAGGTTGTTTCTTCTGAAACAACAAAGAGATGAAGGGTGTACCATCTGAAGTGGTACATCACACGATCCCAATCATGGAAGGATAAAGGCCAACCAAGCAAAAACCATACCAGATGAATCCTAAATATGCCACAATTATAATAAGCAGGAAGAAGAGACCATCATGTGGCCCAAAACTAAGCTATTTGGGCCAGACCTACTCTCAGTGCCAGACCATTTCATGACATACCCAATTGATGAACGAAAAGCGGTCCAATTGACGGCGGCCAAAAGAGTTAAAGAAGCTGGTTTATCCACATCGTACAATGGACCAGCTAAGGTCAAGGAAACCGATATTGCAGAGCCCTGGCAAGCCTGTTTATATCGTTAAAGACTTGACTCCAGCTGAGGAAAAGGAACTTGTTGCTCTCCTTAAGGAGTTTAAGGTTGTTTCTTCTGAAACTACAAAGAGATGAAGGGCGTACCATTTGAAGTGGTACAACACACGATTCCAATCATGGAAGGATCAAGGCCAACAAAGAAAAAGCCATACCAGATGAATTCCAAATATGCAACAATTATAAGAAGGAATTGACAAACTCATTACTGTTGATTTCATCTATGAGATAGAACACACCGATTGGCTATCACTAATCGTGATAGTGCCAAATAAGAATGGGAAACTTAGGGTCTGTGTCGATTTAAAAAATGTCAATGCAGCTACTAGGAAAGGACCATTACCCACTACCTTACATGGAACACGTTTTGGAAAGAGTAGTTGGTGAAGAAGCTTACAACTTCTTAGATGGATTTTCAAGTTACAATCAAGTTTCTATAGCACCCGAAGACTAGCATAAAACGGCCTTCAATACAATGTGGGAGACTTTTGCTTACAAAGTTATGCCTTTTGGTCTCACCAATGCCCCAACAACGTTCCAACGATTGATGTGCACAGCCTTGAGAGACTACTTACAAAAGTGGTTGGAGGTATTCATTGATGATCTATGTGCGCACACTCACGATGGTCAGACCATTTGGCTTGCTCAAGAAAGATGTTTGAGTGATGTCGATCGAATTGTATATCCTTAAAACCTTTGAAATGCCAAACACCGTGTGATCTTAGGACACATTGTCATTAAGAACGGTATCTCCACAAAGGAAAGCAAAGTCAAATTGATCTTGGAACTATCCCCACCCACTAATTACAAAGGTGTACAAAGGTTTATGGGCCACATTGGGTATTATCTCCACTTCATAGTATTTTATGCTAGAATTGACAGACCATTATATAGGCTCCTCATTGTCTTTGAATGGAATGAAGAATGCCAAGATGCATATGATAAATTGAAGCCAGCACTAGCCAGTGCACTATTCTGAGACCACCCAACTGGGATCTTATATTCCATGTACACATTGATGCATCAAACTTCGCTACAGGATGCGTATTGGCACAGCTTGGTGAGTTCAAATTGGACTACCCAGTTTCCTTCGCTAGTCGCCACTGAATGATGCAAAGGTGTATTTTATGCTAGAATTGCCAGACCATTATATAGGCTACTCATTGCCTCTGAATGGAATGAAGAATGCCAAGATGCATATGATAGATTGAAGCCAGCACTAGCGCGTGCACTATTCTGAGACCACCCAACTGGGATCTTATATGCCATGTACACATTGATGCATCAAACTTTGCTACAGGATGCGTATTGGCACAGCTTGGTGAGTTCAAATTGGACAACCCAGTTTCCTTCGCTAGTCACCAACTGAATGATGTAAAGGTAAATTATACCACCACAAAACAAGAGGGTTTGGCCATGCTTTATGCTGTCAAGAAGTATCGACATTACCTATTGGCAAAAAAAAAAAAACGTATTCTTTGTGGACCATCAGGGTTTATATACTTGGTGAATAAGCCTTGCACCATGGGACGAATCACATGCTGGTTGTTATTACTATTGGAATTTGACTTCAAGATCCCGGGTGAGAAAGGGAACACAACATATGTTCGCCGATCATATGTCGAGAATTCCAAATGGGGAACCAACAAATGGTGTTGATGATGACCTCCCAGATGCTTGATTGTTCAAACTAGACATGGTGCCTGAATGGAGTGAAGAAATATTAGATTATCTAGCTTATGGTTTTCTACAAGAACAACCTTTGAACATGGATAAAATGTGTCGGCTTATTAAGCTGGCTGCACCTTATCAATTGATTGCTGGTGAATTATACAAGCTAGGTAAGGACAATGTCTTAAGGAGATGTGTGCGGGAAGACAAAATTGTCACAATATTAGATAAAGCACTCTCAAGAATGATTGGAGGACACTTTGCTCTGGGAAAATTACAGCTCACAAGGTGCTTCAAGTAGGACTATGGTGGCCTACATTATTCGGGGATGCTATGGAGTTTGTAAAAGATGCAAAGAGTGTCAACCATTTGCTATTCCACAACAAAGAGACAGGATGCAACTTACCCCCCTGTGATTGTAAGAATCTTTTGAGAAATAGGGAATTGATTTTGTTGGACCCATTAGTCTAGTTGCACATCCATCACAAGTCCGATATGTGATCGTGGCCACAGACTATTTCACGAAATGGGCAGAAGAAAAAGTCTCTAAGCGAGTTGATGCACAAAAGATGGCTAAGTTCTTATATGAACAAATCATTTCAAGAATCCGTTGCCCATTGGAATTAGTGAGTGATCGCGGTTCACATTTCATTAATGAGGTGATTGATCACTTACTTGCTGGATTCCTTGTAGTCCACCGGAAGTCATCCCCTTATTATCCATAAGCAAATGGTCAAGCGGAGAGTACAAATAAGATTTTGTGTACTATCTTGACAAAAACTTTAGAAGCAAGTCGCACGGATTGGGAACATAAGCTAACTGCAGCTCTATGGGCATATTGAACTTCGTATAAGGTAGCGACGGGATATACTCCCTTCCATCTAGCTTATGGCATTGAGGCTATAATGCCTATGGACTACTTAGTTCCAAGCCTGCAAATTGCGGTGCAAGAACGATTAACAAAGAATGCATTAGCTGAAAGGTTGGTTGACTTAGAGAAACTTGATGAAACCCAACTAATTGCATCACATGGTCTTATGGTTGAAAAATTGTGAAGGAAGCGTTGGTTTGACAATAACCTGAAACAAAAAGAACTAAAAACAAGGGACCTTGTCCTCATGTCGGAAGGACTAGAAAAAAACAACTCAAGTATGGAGGATTAGGACCTTTCTAAGTGTCAAAAATCACATGTGCCTCAAAGGTCAGTCATGATTGAAACTATTGATGGTGTGCAAATACAGGGTTACATCAATGAAAGCAAACTTAAAAAGGATTACGAACCACTGACCCAAGAAATGCTCATGCAAGAGCATGTATTAAAACAACGAAATGAGCTAGCCAAGGAAAAATCCAAGCGAGCTCGAGCTCAGGAAGAAGCCAAGGCAAGAGAGGGCAAGGCCAAACAGAGACTCCAAGAGAGAGTATTGCATATGAACATGGCTTCGCTAACCCTCCTTGATGAGGATGACCTGGACATTGAGCCAGCACAACTGTGTGAAAGTCTCTACTACCTAAAATTCATGCAACAAGCATTGCATTAATCCATAGGGGATCAAGTCATAATTTGATCTCTTATGAGACACGAGAACCTCTAGATAAAGTCTTACCTTGAGGTCGACAATGCACAAGTACGAAGTGTGCACTTGTCAATTACCAAAGCTGTGGGATTTAAAAGTGTTAATATTTCCATCAGAAATAATCCCTTTGGTTGGAATGGTGTTTGTTATATAAGCCTGTAGGATCTATGGAGGAAGAAATAATCCTTGGACGATCCTAGATTTGCACCAGTAATTGTGATATCCAATGGAAAAAGAGAGCTGCATAACTTGACGAGGGAAATAATATCATTATCGTGTCCTTATGGAGCCAAAAAACAAGGGAAAGCAGGCTATGATTGATGGTATGGAAACACCAATGCCAAAGAAAGTAGCTCACGTACTAGAGAAAGCATCAACTCCATAGTCCCTATGCAAAAAACAACCAAAGTCACTAGTAATTCAGCAGTGGGTGCATTAGAATCAACTCCAAGCCCATATATACTGTGATGCAAAAGGAGTAATTGAGGAATCAAGGTAAAAAGTTTGAGCTACAGACAAGGGACAGAGATGGCCTTCCAATGTTAGCGTAGCAATATTGCAAACGAAGCCACTATCCACAAGGCACTCAAAAGCAATGGATTCGAAGGGGTTTACTAGCTGCACAAGGCTATTACCAGAGTAATACAACAATATGGGTGCCAAAATCCCACCCAAAGTTCAGTACTACAAATACCTTTAGAAACATAGATAGTAAGAGCAACCAAGAACAATTTCCAACTAAATGCTAGGAAAGCACAAAAATTGGTTCCGAGGAAGAATTCGATTCAACACAGTGAAGAATTTTGCCCGTGAGATAGCAGGGTTCGAAACTCGTGAGGTAGCTAAAACCGTGAGGTGGCTAAAACCGTGAGAACCTTTTCTCTTCTTTTCTCCTTAACTTTGTCCAGCTCTTTTATTTTGGTGGGTGCAATTGGCGGTAGTGCTATCTCACGGTTTGCACCTTTTTGCATGTAGACTCATACCTTGTTATTGCACACCGCACTAACACCCTTCTCATGGAATAACACACACACACACATTCATTTTAACAAAAAAGAAAGAAAGAAAAAGAGGCAATGACCACATTCTCTCACCAGTTAGTATGACTGACTTTCTTATCATTATTACAGATGTCGACCTCCGCTACCTCTGAACCGAAAGTCAAGGAGACTTCGGGAGTCACGCAAGCTAGGGCAACTTGGTCACCTATAAGCAGGAAGAAGAGACCATCATGTGGCCCAAAACTAAGCTATTTGGGCCAGACCTACTCTCAGTGCCAGACCATTTCAAGACATACCCAATTGACGAACGAAAAGTGGTCCAATTGACGGCCAAAAGAGTTAAAGATGTTGGTTTATCCACATCGTACGATGGCCCAGCTAAGGTCAAGGAAATTGATATTGCAGAGCCATGGGAGGAAACCAAGCCTGTTTATATCGCTAAAGAACAATCAAGCATCTGGGAGGTCATAATCAACACCATTTGTTGGTTCCCCATTTGGAATTCTCGACATATGGTCGGCCAACATATGTTGTGTTCCCTTTCTCACCCGGGATCTTGAAGTTAAATTCCAATAGTAATAACAACCAGCATGTGATTCGTCCCATGCTGCAAGGCTTATTCACCAAGTATATAAACCCTGATGGTCCACAAAGAATACGTTTTTTTTTTTGCCAATAGGTAATGTCGATACTTCTTGACAGCATAAAGCATGGCCAAACCCTCTTGTTTTGTGGTGGTATAATTTACCTTTACATCATTCAGTTGGTGACTAGTGAAGGAAACTGGGTTGTCCAATTTGAACTCACCAAGCTGTGCCAATACGCATCCTGTAGTAGCAAAGTTTGATGCATCAATGTGTACATGGCATATAAGATCCCAGTTGGGTGGTCTCAGAATAGTGCACGCGCTAGTGTTGGCTTCAATCTATCATATGCATCTTGGCATTCTTCATTCCATTCAGAGGCAATGAGTAGCCTATATAATGGTCTGGCAATTCTAGCATAAAATACACCTTTGCATCATTCAGTGGCGACTAGCGAAGGAAACTGGGTAGTCCAATTTGAACTCACCAAGCTGTGCCAATACGCATCTTGTAGCGAAGTTTGATGCATCAATGTGTACATGGAATATAAGATCCCAGTTGGGTGGTCTCAGAATAGTGCACTGGCTAGTGCTGGCTTCAATTTATCATATGCATCTTGGCATTCTTCATTCCATTCAAAGACAATGAGGAGCCTATATAATGGTCTGTCAATTCTAGCATAAAATACTATGAAGTGGAGATAATACCCAATGTGGCCCATAAACCTTTGTACACCTTTGTAATTAGTGGGTGGGGATAGTTCCAAGATCAATTTGACTTTGCTTTCCTTTGTGGAGATACCGTTCTTAATGACAATGTGTCCTAAGATCACACGGTGTTTGGCATTTCAAAGGTTTTAAGGATATACAATTCGATCGACATCACTCAAACATCTTTCTTGAGCAAGCCAAATGGTCTGACCATCGTGAGTGTGCGCACATAGATCATCAATGAATACCTCCAACCACTTTTGTAAGTAGTCTCTCAAGGCTGTGCACATCAATCGTTGGAACGTTGTTGGGGCATTGGTGAGACCAAAAGGCATAACTTTGTAAGCAAAAGTCTCCCACATTGTATTGAAGGCCGTTTTATGCTAGTCTTCGGGTGCTATAGAAACTTGATTGTAACTTGAAAATCCATCTAAGAAGTTGTAAGCTTCTTCACCAACTACTCTTTCCAAAACGTGTTCCGTGTAAGGTAGTGGGTAATGGTCCTTTCCTAGTAGCTGCATTGACATTTTTTAGATCGACACAGACCGTAAGTTTCCCATTCTTCTTTGGCACTATCACGATTGGTGATAGCCAATCGGTGTGTTCTATCTCATAGATGAAATCAACAGTAATGAGTTTGTCAATTCCTTCTTATAATTGTTGCATATTTAGGATTCATCTGGTATGGTTTTTTCTTTGTTGGCCTTGATCCTTCCATGATTGGAATCGTGTGTTGTACCACTTCAAATGGTACGCCCTTCATCTCTTTGTAGTTTCAGAAGAAACAACCTTAAACTCCTTAAGGAGAGCAACAAGTTCGTTTTCCTCAGCTGGAGTCAAGTCTTTAACGATATAAACAGGCTTGGTTTCCTCCCAGGGCTCTGCAATATCGGTTTCCTTGACCTTAGCTGGGCCATTGTACGATGTGGATAAACCAGCTTCTTTAACTCTTTTGGCCGCCGTCAATTGGACCGCTTTTCGTTCATCAATTGGGTATGTCTTGAAATGGTCTAGCACTGAGAGTAGGTCTGGCCCAAATAGCTTAGTTTTGGGCCACATGATGGTCTCTTCTTCCTGCTTATTATAATTGTGGCATATTTAGGATTTATCTGGTATGGTTTTTGCTTGGTTGGCCTTTATCCTTCCATGATTGGGATCGTGTGATGTACCACTTCAGATGGTACACCCTTCATCTCTTTGTTGTTTCAGAAGAAACAACCTTAAACTCCTTAAGGAGAGCAACAAGTTCCTTTTCCTCAGCTGGAGTCAAGTCTTTAGCGATATAAACAGGCTTGGTTTCCTCCCCCATGGCTCTGCAATATCAGTTTCCTTGACCTTAGCTAGGCCATTGTACGATGTGGATAAACCAGCTTCTTTAACTCTTTTGGCCGTCAATTGGACCACTTTTCGTTCATCAATTGGGTATGTCTTGAAATGGTATGGCACTAAGAGTAGGTCTGGCCCAAATAGCTTAGTTTCGGGCCACATGATGGTCTCTTCTTCCTGCTTATTATAATTGTGGCATATTTAGGATTCATCTGGTATGGTTTTTGCTTGGTTGGCCTTTATCCTTCCATGATTGGGATCGTGTGATGTACCACTTCAGATGGTACGCCCTTCATCTCTTTGTTGTTTCAGAAGAAACAACCTTAAACTCCTTAAGGAGAGCAACAAGTTCCTTTTCCAAACTAGACATGGTGCCTGAATGGAGTGAAGAAATATTAGATTATCTAGCTTATGGTTTTCTACGAGAACAACCTTTGAACATGGATAAAATGTGTCGGCTTATTAAGCTGGCTGCACCTTATCAATTGATTGCTGGTGAATTATACAAGCTAGGTAAGGACAATGTCTTAAGGAGATGTGTGCGGGAAGACAAATTTGTCACAATATTAGATAAAGCACTCTCAAGAATGATTGGAGGACACTTTGCTCTGGGAAAATTACAGCTCACAAGGTGCTTCAAGTAGGACTATGGTGGCCTACATTATTCGGGGATGCTATGGAGTTTGTAAAAGATGCAAAGAGTGTCAACCATTTGCTATTCCACAACAAAGAGACAGGATGCAACTTACCTCCCTGTGATTGTAAGAATCTTTTGAGAAATAGGGAATTGATTTTGTTGGACCCATTAGTCTAGTTGCACATCCATCACAAGTCTGATATGTGATCGTGGCCACAGACTATTTCATGAAATGGGCAGAAGAAAAAGTCTCTAAGCGAGTTGATGCACAAAAGATGGCTAAGTTCTTATATGAACAAATCATTTCAAGAATCCGTTGCCCATTGGAATTAGTGAGTGATCGCGGTTCACATTTCATTAATGAGGTTATTGATCACTTACTTGCTGGATTCCTTGTAGTCCACCGGAAGTCATCCCCTTATTATCCATAAGCAAATGGTCAAGCGGAGAGTACAAATAAGATTTTGTGTACTATCTTGACAAAAACTTTAGAAGCAAGTCGCACGGATTGGGAACATAAGCTAACTGCAGCTCTATGGGCATATTGAACTTCGTATAAGGTAGCGACGGGATATACTCCCTTCCATCTAGCTTATGGCATTGAGGCTATAATGCCTATGGACTACTTAGTTCCAAGCCTGCAAATTGCGGTGCAAGAACGATTAACAAAGAATGCATTAGCTGAAAGGTTGGTTGACTTAGAGAAACTTGATGAAACCCAACTAATTGCATCACATGGTCTTATGGTTGAAAAATTGTGAAGAAAGCAAACTTAAAAAGGATTACGAACCACTGACCCAAGAAATGCTCATGCAAGAGCATGTATTAAAACAACGAAATGAGCTAGCCAAGGAAAAATCCAAGCGAGCTCGAGCTCAGGAAGAAGCCAAGGCAACAGAGGGCAAGGCCAAATAGAGACTCCAAGAGAGAGTATTGCATATGAACATGGCTTTGCTAACCCTCCTTGATGAGGATGACCTGG
Organism: Cibotium barometz; assembly: GCF_041138505.1. Lineage (NCBI taxonomy): Eukaryota > Viridiplantae > Streptophyta > Polypodiopsida > Cyatheales > Cibotiaceae > Cibotium > Cibotium barometz. The sequence continues at coordinate 22,931,899 of NC_141074.1, read as the reverse complement.
ACATTGAGCCAGCACAACTGTGTGAAAGTCTCTACTACCTAAAATTCATGCAACAAGCATTGCATTAATCCATAGGGGATCAAGTCATAATTTGATCTCTTATGAGACACGAGAACCTCTAGATAAAGTCTTACCTTGAGGTCGACAATGCACAAGTACGAAGTGTGCACTTGTCAATTACCAAAGCTGTGGGATTTCAAAGTGTTAATATTTCCATCAGAAATAATCCCTTTGGTTGGAATGGTGTTTGTTATATAAGCCTGTAGGATCTATGGAGGAAGAAATAATCCTTGGACGATCCTAGATTTGCACCAGTAATTGTGATATCCAATGGAAAAAGAGAGCTGCATAACTTGATGAGGGAAATAATATCATTATCGTGTCCTTATGGAGCCAAAAAACAAGGGAAAGCAGGCTATGATTGATGGTATGGAAACACCAATGCCAAAGAAAGTAGCTCACGTACTAGAGAAAGCATCAACTCCATAGTCCCTATGCAAAAAACAACCGAAGTCACTAGTAATTCAGCAGTGGGTGCATTAGAATCAACTCCAAGCCCATATATACTGTGATGCAAAAGGAGTAATTGAGGAATCAAGGTAAAAAGTTTGAGCTACAGACAAGGGACAGAGATGGCCTTCCAATGTTAGCATAGCAATATTGCAAACGAAGCCACTATCCACAAGGCACTCAAAAGCAATGGATTCGAAGGGGTTTACTAGCTGCACAAGGCTATTACCAGAGTAATACAACAATATGGGTGCCAAAATCCCACCCAAAGTTCAGTACTGCAAATACCTTTAGAAACATAGATAGTAAGAGCAACCAAGAACAATTTCCAACTAAATGCTAGGAAAGCACAAAAATTGGTTCCGAGGAAGAAGTCGATTCAACACAGTGAAGAATTTTGTCCGTGAGATAGCAGGGTTCGAAACTCGTGAGGTAGCTAAAACCGTGAGGTGGCTAAAACCGTGAGAACCTTTTCTCTTCTTTTCTCCTTAACTTTGTCCAGCTCTTTTATTTTGGTGGGTGCAGTTGGCGGTAGTGCTATCTCACGGTTTGCACCTTTTTGCATCTACTCATACCTTGTTATTGCTCACCGCACTAACACCCTTCTCATGGAATAACACACACACACATTCATTTTAACAAAAAAAAAGAAAGAAAAAGAGGCAATGACCACATTCTCTCACCAGTTAGTATGACTGACTTTCTTATCATTATTACAGATGTCGACCTCCGCTACCTCTGAACCGAAAGTCAAGGAGACTTCGGGAGTCACGCAAGCTAGGGCAACTTGGTCACCTATAAGCAGGAAGAAGAGACCATCATGTGGCTCAAAACTAAGCTATTTGGGCCAGACCTACTCTCAGTGCCAGACCATTTCAAGACATACCCAATTGACGAACGAAAAGTGGTCCAATTGACGGCCAAAAGAGTTGAAGATGTTGGTTTATCCACATCGTACGATGGCCCAGCTAAGGTCAAGGAAATTGATATTGCAGAGCCATGGGAGGAAACCAAGCCTGTTTATATCGCTAAAGACTTGACTCCAGCTGAGGAAAAGGAACTTGTTGCTCTCCTTAAGGAGTTTAAGGTTGTTTCTTCTGAAACAACAAAGAGATGAAGGGCGTACCATCTGAAGTGGTACATCACACGATCCCAATCATGGAAGAATAAAGGCCAACCAAGCAAAAACAATACCAGATGAATCCTAAATATGCCACAATTATAATAAGCAGGAAGAAGAGACCATCATGTGGCCCGAAACTAAGCTATTTGGGCCAGACCTACTCTCAGTGCCATACCATTTCAAGACATACCCAATTGATGAACGAAAAGTGGTCCGATTGACGGCCAAAAGAGTTAAAGATGCTGGTTTATCCACATCGTACAATGGCCTAGCTAAGGTCAAGGAAATTGATATTGCAGAGCCATGGGGGAGGAAACCAAGCCTGTTTATATCGCTAAAGACTTGACTCTAGCTGAGGAAAAGGAACTTGTTGCTCTCCTTAAGGAGTTTAAGGTTGTTTCTTCCGAAACAACAAAGAGATGAAGGGTGTACCATCTGAAGTGGTACATCACACGATCCCAATCATGGAAGGATAAAGGCCAACCAAGCAAAAACCATACCAGATGAATCCTAAATGTGCCACAATTATAATAAGCAGGAAGAAGAGACCATCATGTGGCCCAAAACTAAGCTATTTGGGCCAGACCTACTCTCAGGGCCAGACCATTTCAAGACATACCCAATTGATGAACGAAAAGCGGTCCAATTGACGGCGGCCAAAAGAGTTAAAGAAGCTGGTTTATCCACATCGTACAATGGCCCAGCTAAGGTCAAGGAAACCGATATTGCAGAGCCCTGGGAGGAAACCAAGCCTGTTTATATCGTTAAAGACTTGACTCTAGCTGAGGAAAAGGAACTTGTTGCTCTCCTTAAGGAGTTTAAGGTTGTTTCTTTTGAAACTACAAAGAGATGAAGGGCGTACCATTTGAAGTGGTACAACACACGATTCCAATCATGGAAGGATCAAGGCCAACAAAGCAAAAACCATACCAGATGAATCCTAAATATGCAACAATTATAAGAAGGAATTGACAAACTCATTACTGTTGATTTTATCTATGAGATAGAACACACCGATTGGCTATCACCAATCGTGATAGTGCCAAAGAAGAATGGGAAACTTAGGGTCTGTGTCGATCTAAAAAATGTCAATGCAGCTAGATGGATTTTCAAGTTACAATCAAGTTTCTATAGCACCCGAAGACTAGCATAAAACGGCCTTCAATACAATGTGGGAGACTTTTGCTTACAAAGTTATGCCTTTTGGTCTCACCAATGCCCCAACAACGTTCCAACGATTGATGTGCACAGCCTTGAGAGACTACTTACAAAAGTGGTTGGGGGTATTCATTGATGATCTATGTGCGCACACTCACGATGGTCAGACCATTTGGCTTGCTTAAGAAAGATGTTTGAGTGATGTCGATCGAATTGTATATCCTTAAACCCTTTGAAATTCCAAACACTCTGTGATCTTAGGACACATTGTCATTAAGAACGGTATCTCCACAAAGGAAAGCAAAGTCAAATTGATCTTGGAACTATCCCCACCCACTAATTACAAAGGTGTACAAAGGTTTATGGGCCACATTGGGTATTATCTCCACTTCATAGTATTTTATGCTAGAATTGACAGACCATTATATAGGCTCCTCATTGTCTTTGAATGGAATGAAGAATGCCAAGATGCATATGATAAATTGAAGCCAGCACTAGCCAGTGCACTATTCTGAGACCACCCAACTGGGATCTTATATTCCATGTACACATTGATGCATCAAACTTTGCTACAGGATGCATATTGGCACAGCTTGGTGAGTTCAAATTGGACTACCCAGTTTCCTTCGCTAGTCGCCACTGAATGATGCAAAGGTGTATTTTATGCTAGAATTGCCAGACCATTATATAGGCTACTCATTGCCTCTGAATGGAATGAAGAATGCCAAGATGCATATGATAGATTGAAGCCAGCACTAGCGCGTGCACTATTCTGAGACCACCCAACTGGGATCTTATATGCCATGTACACATTGATGCATCAAACTTTGCTACAGGATGCGTATTGGCACAACTTGGTGAGTTCAAATTGGACAACCCAGTTTCCTTCGCTAGTCACCAACTGAATGATGTAAAGGTAAATTATACCACCACAAAACAAGAGGGTTTGGCCATGCTTTATGCTGTCAAGAAGTATCGACATTACCTATTGGCAAAAAAAAAAACGTATTCTTTGTGGACCATCAGGGTTTATATACTTGGTGAATAAGCCTTGCAGCATGGGACGAATCACATGCTGGTTGTTATTACTATTGGAATTTAACTTCAAGATCCCGGGTGAGAAAGGGAACACAACATATGTTGGCCGACCATATGTCGAGAATTCCAAATGGGGAACCAACAAACTTTGCTACAGGATGCGTATTGGCACAGCTTGGTGAGTTCAAATTGGACAACCCAGTTTCCTTCGCTAGTCACCAACTGAATGATGTAAAGGTAAATTATACCACCACAAAACAAGAGGGTTTGGCCATGCTTTATGCTGTCAAGAAGTATCGACATTACCTATTGGCAAAAAAAAAAAACGTATTCTTTGTGGACCATCAGGGTTTATATACTTGGTGAGTAAGCCTTGCACCATGGGACGAATCACATGCTGGTTGTTATTACTATTGGAATTTGACTTCAAGATCCTGGGTGAGAAAGGGAACACAACATATGTTGGCCGATCATATGTCGAGAATTCCAAATGGGGAACCAACAAATGGTGTTGATGATGACCTCCCAGATGCTTGATTGTTCAAACTAGACATGGTGCCTGAATGGAGTGAAGAAATATTAGATTATCTAGCTTATGGTTTTCTACGAGAACAACCTTTGAACATGGATAAAATGTGTCGGCTTATTAAGCTGGCTGCACCTTATCAATTGATTGCTGGTGAATTATACAAGCTAGGTAAGGACAATGTCTTAAGGAGATGTGTGCGGGAAGACAAATTTGTCACAATATTAGATAAAGCACTCTCAAGAATGATTGGAGGACACTTCGCTCTGGGAAAATTACAGCTCACAAGGTGCTTCAAGTAGGACTATGGTGGCCTACATTATTTGAGGATGCTATGGAGTTTCTAAAAGATGCAAAGAGTGTCAACCATTTGCTATTCCACAACAAAGAGACAGGATGCAACTTACCCCCTGTGATTGTAAGAATCTTTTGAGAAATAGGGAATTGATTTTGTTGGACCCATTAGTCTAGTTGCACATCCATCACAAGTCCGTGTGATCGTGGCCACAGACTATTTCACGAAATGGGCAGAAGAAAAAGCAGTGGGTGCATTAGAATCAACTCCAAGCCCATATATACTGTGATGCAAATGGAGTAATTGAGGAATCAAGGTAAAAAGTTTGAGCTACAGACAAGGGACAGAGATGGCCTTCCAATGTTAGCGTAGGAATATTGCAAACGAAGCCACTATCCACAAGGCACTCAAAAGCAATGGATTCGAAGGGGTTTACTAGCTGCACAAGGCTATTACCAGAGTAATACAACAATATGGGTGCCAAAATCCCACCCAAAGTTCAGTACTGCAAATACCTTTAGAAACATAGATAGTAAGAGCAACCAAGAACAATTTCCAACTAAATGCTAGGAAAGCACAAAAATTGGTTTCGAGGAAGAAGTCGATTCAACACAGTGAAGAATTTTGCCCGTGAGATAGCAGGGTTCGAAACTCGTGAGGTAGCTAAAACCGTGAGGTGGCTAAAACCGTGAGAACCTTTTCTCTTCTTTTCTCCTTAACTTTGTCCAGCTCTTTTATTTTGGTGGGTGCAGTTGGCGGTAGTGCTATCTCACGGTTTGCACCTTTTTGCATGTAGACTCATACCTTGTTATTGCTCACCGCACTAACACCCTTCTCATGGAATAACACACACACACATTCATTTTAACAAAAAAAAAAAGAAAGAAAAAGAGGCAATGACCACATTCTCTCACCAGTTAGTATGACTGACTTTCTTATCATTATTACAGATGTCGACCTCCGCTACCTCTGAACCGAAAGTCAAGGAGACTTCGGGAGTCACGCAAGCTAGGGCAACTTGGTCACCTATAAGCAGGAAGAAGAGACCATCATGTGGCCCAAAACTAAGCTATTTGGGCCAGACCTACTCTCAGTGCCAGACCATTTCAAGACATACCCAATTGACGAACGAAAAGTGGTCCAATTGACGGCCAAAAGAGTTAAAGATGTTGGTTTATCCACATCGTACGATGGCCCAGCTAAGGTCAAGGAAATTGATATTGCAGAGCCATGGGAGGAAACCAAGCCTGTTTATATCGCTAAAGACTTGACTCCAGCTGAGGAAAAGGAACTTGCTGCTCTCCTTAAGGAGTTTAAGGTTGTTTCTTCTGAAACAACAGAGATGAAGGGCGTACCATCTGAAGTGGTACATCACACGATCCCAATCATGGAAGGATAAAGGCCAACCAAGCAAAAACCATACCAGATGAATCCTAAATATGCCACAATTATAATAAGCAGGAAGAAGAGACCATCATGTGGCCCGAAACTAAGCTATTTGGGCCAGACCTACTCTCAGTGCCATACCATTTCAAGACATACCCAATTGATGAACGAAAAGTGGTCCAATTGACGGCCAAAAGAGTTAAAGAAGCTGGTTTATCCACATCGTACAATGGCCTAGCTAAGGTCAAGGAAATTGATATTGCAGAGCCATGGGGGAGGAAACCAAGCCTGTTTATATCGCTAAAGACTTGACTCCAGCTGAGGAAAAGGAACTTGTTGCTCTCCTTAAGGAGTTTAAGGTTGTTTCTTCCGAAACAACAAAGAGATGAAGGGTGTACCATCTGAAGTGGTACATCACACGATCCCAATCATGGAAGGATAAAGGCCAACCAAGCAAAAACCATACCAGATGAATCCTAAATATGCCACAATTATAATAAGCAGGAAGAAGAGACCATCATGTGGCCCAAAACTAAGCTATTTGGGCCACAGACCTACTCTCAGTGCCAAACCATTTCAAGACATACCCAATTGATGAACGAAAAGCGGTCCAATTGACGGCGGCCAAAAGAGTTAAAGAAGCTGGTCTATCCACATCGTACAATGGCCCAGCTAAGGTCAAGGAAACCGATATTGCAGAGCCCTGGGAGGAAACCAAGCCTGTTTATATCGTTAAAGACTTGACTCCAGCTGAGGAAAACGAACTTGTTGCTCTCCTTAAGGAGTTTAAGGTTGTTTCTTCTGAAACTACAAAGAGATGAAGGGCGTACCATTTGAAGTGGTACAACACACGATTCCAATCATGGAAGGATCAAGGCCAACAAAGCAAAAACCATACCAGATGAATCCTAAATATGCAACAATTATAAGAAGGAATTGACAAACTCATTACTGTTGATTTCATCTATGAGATAGAACACACGGATTGGCTATCACCAATCGTGATAGTGCCAAAGAAGAATGGGAAACTTAGGGTCTGTGTCGATCTAAAAAATGTCAATGCAGCTACTAGGAAAGGACCATTACCCACTACCTTACACAGAACACGTTTTGGAAAGAGTAGTTGGTGAAGAAGCTTACAACTTCTTAGATGGATTTTCAAGTTACAATCAAGTTTCTATAGCACCCGAAGACTAGCATAAAACGGCCTTCAATACAATGTGGGAGACTTTTGCTTACAAAGTTATGCCTTTTGGTCTCACCAATGCCCCAACAACGTTCCAACGATTGATGTGCACAACCTTGAGAGACTACTTACAAAAGTGGTTGGAGGTATTCATTGATGATCTATGTGCGCACACTCACGATGGTCAGACCATTTGGCTTGCTCAAGAAAGATGTTTGAGTGATGTCGATCGAATTGTATATCCTTAAAACCTTTGAAATGCCAAACACCGTGTGATCTTAGGACACATTGTCATTAAGAACGATATCTCCACAAAGGAAAGCAAAGTCAAATTGATCTTGGAACTATCCCCACCCACTAATTACAAAGGTGTACAAAGGTTTATGGGCCACATTGGGTATTATCTCCACTTCATAGTATTTTATGCTAGAATTGACAGACCATTATATAGGCTCCTCATTGTCTTTGAATGAATGGAATGAAGAATGCCAAGATGCATATGATAAATTGAAGCCAGCACTAGCCAGTGCACTATTCTGAGACCACCCAACTGGGATCTTATATTCCATGTACACATTGATGCATCAAACTTCGCTACAGGATGCGTATTGGCACAGCTTGGTGAGTTCAAATTGGACTACCCAGTTTCCTTCGCTAGTCGCCACCACTGAATGATGCAAAGGTGTATTTTATGCTAGAATTGCCAGACCATTATATAGGCTACTCATTGCCTCTGAATGGAATGAAGAATGCCAAGATGCATATGATAGATTGAAGCCAGCACTAGCGCGTGCACTATTCTGAGACCACCCAACTGGGATCTTATATGCCATGTACACATTGATGCATCAAACTTTGCTACAGGATGCGTATTGGCACAGCTTGGTGAGTTCAAATTGGACAACCCAGTTTCCTTCGCTAGTCACCAACTGAATGATGTAAAGGTAAATTATACCACCACAAAACGAGAGGGTTTGGCCATGCTTTATGCTGTCAAGAAGTATCGACATTACCTATTGGCAAAAAAAAAAACGTATTCTTTGTGGACCATCAGGGTTTATATACTTGGTGAATAAGCCTTGCACCATGGGACGAATCACATGCTGGTTGTTATTACTATTGGAATTTGACTTCAAGATCACGGGTGAGAAGGGAACACAACATATGTTGGCCGATCATATGTCGAGAATTCCAAATGGGGAACCAACAAATGGTGTTGATGATGACCTCCCAGATGCTTGATTGTTCAAACTAGACATGGTGCCTGAATGGAGTGAAGAAATATTAGATTATCTAGCTTATGGTTTTCTACGAGAACAACCTTTGAACATGGATAAAATGTGTCGGCTTATTAAGCTGGCTGCACCTTATCAATTGATTGCTGGTGAATTATACAAGCTAGGTAAGGACAATGTCTTAAGGAGATGTGTGCGGGAAGACAAATTTGTCACAATATTAGATAAAGCACTCTCAAGAATGATTGGAGGACACTTCGCTCTGGGAAAATTACTGCTCACAAGGTGCTTCAAGTAGGACTATGGTGGCCTACATTATTCGGGGATGCTATGGAGTTTGTAAAAGATGCAAAGAGTGTCAACCATTTGCTATTCCACAACAAAGAGACAGGATGCAACTTACCCCCCTGTGATTGTAAGAATCTTTTGAGAAATAGGGAATTGATTTTGTTGGACCCATTAGTCTAGTTGCACATCCACAAGTCCGTGGCCACAGACTATTTCACAAAATGGGCAAAAGAAAAAGTCTCTAAGCGAGTTGATGCACAAAAGATGGCTAAGTTCTTATATGAACAAATCATTTCAAGAATCCGTTGCCCATTGGAATTAGTGAGTGATCGCGGTTCACATTTCATTAATGAGGTGATTAATCACTTACTTGCTGGATTCCTTGTAGTCCACTGGAAGTCATCCCCTTATTATCCATAAGCAAATGGTCAAGCGGAGAGTACAAATAAGATTTTGTGTACTATCTTGACAAAAACTTTAGAAGCAAGTCGCACGGATTGGGAACATAAGCTAACTGCAGCTCTATGGGCATATTGAACTTCGTATAAGGTAGCGACGGGATATACTCCCTTCCATCTAGCTTATGGCATTGAGGCTATAATGCCTGTAAGATCCCTGTTCCCACCGAGCAACGGATTCAGGGTACTGGCAGCGGAAGTAGCGCTTCTCGCGCGGGATAGGGGTCCCACACTCGGGGCCTCGCCCACGGATATCCGGATAAGAGACTAATCCGTCGGTTGTTCCAAAGCTGAACCCAGAAAAACTTCCTCTACCGGAAAGCAAGGGCGATTCCACCAGGATAACTTTTTACTCTAACGTAGTCAAGATCATTTCTGATCGAGATGATCCGATTACATCTATAAGATACTTAGTCAGTTCAAGGAAGAAACTTGCACTTGGATCATTGGGATCAACGCTTTTTTCCCCATTCAAGAGGCACAGCCGTTGATTCCTATCCATAGAACAGTTTCTGTCTGGGATTTTTTTTTTCTATCGTAAAAACAAAAGTTTGAGTCTCGATTTACGGATCCATCAGTCCAGCCTAACCCCATCCAATCCCATGGGTTAGCCAACCGCCCAACCACTGTAGTGATGGGATCCAATTAAAAATTTGGTTAGGTTTTGTCCCGGGTACCAAGGAAAAGAGTTCCAAGGCCCCCTAGCCGGATGTTCAAGCAAAATAAAACTAGTCACACCACTCACACACCCAATATGAAATTACCTTTTTCAACCAGATTCAACCAGTTTAAAACAATCCTTTAATAAAACCATAGTATCATTGATCACCATCTTCCAATTTATCCAATTGATTCTTAATTTCCCATCATTCCTTCATCAGAGTATCTATGGCATCATTGGCAACTAGAACGCTCAGGAGCCGTTTCGATAGTTCCTAGCCCATAATACTTGGCAATATAATCACTTAACATGATGGACTCTCGTTGAAGATCAGCAAGATCAACCAACAGATCCATATAAGGAGCCATGGACTCATCCATTGAAGACCAGCAAGGTCAATCAACCAGATCCATGCTCGATTTCAGAAAACAACTCCAACTCTGTTCCAATATCTTCCTCGACGCACGCGTGGGTATCCTAGGCGACCCAGAGCCCGAGCACCGTATGGTCAGCACCCTCTAGGATCCTTCGCAGGTAACCTAGCGCTTCACGCATAGGCCGCTTCCTTGGCCCCTCATCCACCGTACCGGAAGCTCACCATTTTAATCGCACCGAGGCTGGTCAAGACCTCGGCCGACCTTGCTACGCGAGACGTCCTTCATTGACTCCCCGTCAGCAGTTGCAACTTCCTCATCACGACCTTAATCACAAGACGGTCAAAATGCTCCCCCCAGCATTCTTGACATAAAACAATCATTTACAGACAGCATTTACAAACAGCATTTACAAACAGTTTACAATACAATTTCTATTTTAACTTTCATTTTTCCACATTATCCCTCCTCAATCTACATTACTTATTCCATATTCCATTTATATGTATACTCATCCCATCACATCATTTCCATCTCATCACTTCAGATTCCCTCACATCACAATCGTATACTCACATCCATACATCCACAACTATATGCGTACATTCACATCTACATGCATACATCTACATCCCTATGCATACATCCACATCCACATTCACATTCACCTCCATACATCTACATCTACATGCATACATCCACTCCACATTCACATCCACATCTATACATCTACATCTACATGCATACATCCACCTCTACATCCACATCTACGTCTATACACCTACATCTACATGCATACATCCCCCATCCACATCCACATCTACATCTATACATCTACATCTACATGTATACATATACATCTCCATTCACAACTACATCTACATGCATACATCCATATCTCCAATCCCATCTACATCTATACATCTACATCTTCATGCATCCATCCACCTCCACATCCACATCTACATCTATACATCTACATCTACATGTATACATCCACATCTCCATTCACATCTACATCTATACCTCTACATCTACATGCAACATCCACATCTCCATGCATAATAAAATTCTTTTAATTAATCTAGGATGATAGTTCCTAGAATATGGTAGGAATTTCTCTTTTTATACTTTGAATGAATTTATTTTATGCGTAATTTCTATAAAAATTTTGCCATAGCTCCGCTACTATGACTGATAAATCTCAATTTTTTTCTAAGGGATAAAGCTCATTATTAAAGAATTAATTAGAATGGTCTCTAATTGGATCATCAATCCATAATGGTCTCTAATTGGATCATTAAGAAAACAATTAGAATGGTCTCTAATTGGGTCATCAATCCATAATGGATTGAATCATCAATGTGCATAAACTAAAAGCATAGCAAAAAGCCATTAATTTGGCCTCAAGCATAGCTTAATCTTGGATTAAGGAAAGGCTTTATGAAAAGCTTCATTTGGATTGAGAATGGTTCATGAGTATGACCATTTCTTGAGTGAGAGAGAGAAATTACATAAAAACCATTAGAATTTAAACATAAATGGAAATTAACTTCTATAGCATTTATTAAATTATGTAACTCTTCACTACTATTCACCAATTAACTTCAATAGCATTTAAAAAACCATACCAATTAAACTTCTCAAGCTTGAGAGGGGTTGAGAAGAGAGAATCATTGAGAAATTATAGAAAGATCAAAATTCAATATACTTACCTTATAATTTGCTTGATTCTTTATTCACGGTAGAGGCCCCCAACCAATCAATTGGTTTAGTATGTTGATGGAGCCACCAATGGGGATTGAAGAAAGAGAGAAGTATCAAAAACTAGTGAATTATTAAAGAATTCACAGCTCTTGGCTTAGGTAGAGTAGAGTAACAATGCATAAGACACTCTATATTTTGGCTTAGGTGGAGTAGAGTAACAAAGCATAAGACACTACATATTTTGGCTTAGGTGGAGTAGAGTAACAAAGCATAAGACACTACATATTTTGGCTTAGGTGGAGTAGAGTGACAAAGCATAAGACACTACATATTTTGGCTTAGGTGGAGTAGAGTAACAAAGCATAAGACACTACATATTTTGGCTTAGGTGGAGTAGAGTGACAAAGCATAAGACACTATATTTTTTTCAACAAGGGAAGGCTTCTATTTATAGGAAAATTTGAGCTCCTAACCAAACAAACTGATTCTAGAATTTTCCAAGTCAGTTTGGTTGAATTTGGACTAGATTTGGACCTAGTTTGGTTACTTTTTGATTCGGTTTGGTTCCATTTTGATTTGGTTTGGTTCAAGAGAGATGAGAGATAAAAATATCACATTATTTTTGAGTTTAAAACTCATTCAAGCATGTGAAATATGTACCTCCTTTAAAGAATTCCCCTTCCTTACATATGTGTCAAAATTTTATTGCTCATAGTTTTTTACTAATAAACCTTGTACATTTTCAACTCTTCATCTTATGTGAAATATGCACCTCCTTTAAAGAACTCCTCTTCCTTACATATGTGTCATAGTTTTTTTACTAATAAACCTTGTACATTTTCAACTCTTCATCTTATGTGAAATATGCACCTCCTTTAAAGAACTCCCCTTCCTTACATATGTGTTTATTTACTAATAAACCTTGTACATTTTCAACTCTTCATCTTATGTGAAATATGCACCTCCTTTAAAGAACTCCCCTTCCTTACATATGTGTTTATTTACTAATAAACCTTGTACATTTTCAACTCTTCATCTTATGTGAGCATTTACTCATTTTTGGATACCCAAAATATCTCATATTTTTAATATTACTAATAGTTTTTTTACTAATAAATCTTGTACATTTTCAACTCTTCATCTTATGTGAGCATTTACTCATTTTTGGGTATCTTCTTTTACAAATTGGATTTATCTCCTCCCTACACATGGATTGATGCTATTGGCCCATAGGAACCTTAATTGGACCATAATCTAAAAATTTCTGAAAATCTAGACCCTTAGACTAAGGTTCTTTATACTTATTTTCAATTAATTCCAATTGCACATTGGAAAATTCTTTTTGAATTTCTATTTCAGGGGAACTTATTTTAATAAGATGAGTTAATTTTCTATCCAAAAATATTCATAATCTGAATATTCTCTCTCTAGCATATTTTTCTCTCTCTAGGCTAAAACAGTTAGAATAAGGCCTTTATATTTCTGAAGAGGGATTGATTACAGGGGAAGATACTAGACATCAAAAAGGGGTTGGGGGAGGAATCTTACATTCTACCCCACTTAAAAAATGCGAGATGTCCTCATCTCGCAAACTGGGATAATTTTACAAGATGCACGAATATGAGATTTAGAGAAAAATTATAATCAAGATTAACCACCAAGAAAAGTCTTAAAGAGAGCAAGATTCAAAATAAGAACAAGATTTAAACTTTATTCATTGACGGAACTTATACAGTAAAGATAGAAGAACTCTTTACACTTCCATAAGCCCGTCCATCATATGGTCACAAAAGCAGTCCTCACAAGCTGCACAAGTATAGGGTAACTCATCTATGGAAATGATTCTGCTGGTTATTGCCGAACCTATCTCAGTGGTATGAGGTGATCTAACAAAAGGACCTTTGAGAGGCAAGCCAAAAACGGGGTAAAGGCATATCTTCTCATGAGGAAGAAAACACGCCAGTAAGAAGACCCGCTCAGAAAACCCAAGATGCCTTGATCTCATGACGCAGTAGTATCGGGGACCCAAACCCAAAGCTTCAATAACCATGGCCAAGCGGACATTGTTACGAAAGTGCTGCTGACCCCAGGGTGTTACCCTAGTTATGTTTTGATAGGTCCGCCATTTGGTTTGCGCTACAGAAGTTCCTAGGTGAGGAAAAAGTGAGCGCTCATACTGTTCTAAAAGTCTTTCTTCACAGACTCTCTTGCGTCTTGAAGGTGAGAAATCATCAGGGATAAAACTAATTCCTGTTGCCAAGCCATGAAGGAGATTAAGAAAGAAAGGAGATTGATGGGAGTAAGATTACTGTGAGCGACAAGTAAAAGTTACGACTTATATAAAGGAAGGAGCTAGCGTAACCTAGAAGCCAACGGTAACTTACCACTGAAGTTTTACCGTCTTTCCATGATTTGTGTTTGACACATTTTTCTATAGAAGGTATTAAGAATTTTGAGATGAGGAGATAAAAGAAACTTGTAGGCTAAGTCACCTACTTTCATTGAATTCAGATATAAGGATCACAATATCTGGGGGATAACTTCTTATACTCCCCAAGAGATAAAGAACTTCTTTTGGGCCATACTCGAATGAAAACCAAAACCTTGGTATCCAAAACACCGATTCTCACTTCTAAACTCATTGTTCTAAATCCTTAAAATAGGCGTGACTCCTGAGAAGTATTTGAGGAAAAGGGTATTCCTTTTTTAAACAGAAACTTTCTTTTATTTTAGAGAGGGAATAATTATAAGATCCGAAAGGGAGATTCTTACTCCTATATACCTCGAAGGCTGGGGAGGAATCTTACATCCTACCCCACTTAAAAAGTGCAAGATGTCCTCATCTCGCAAGGTAGAGGACAGCTCTTATTCTTAAGATCCAATTTTTATTCTAGGGTTGCTTATATTCTGGTCAACCCAACAGAACATTGGGATAAATATCCCTTATATAGAACTCATCATTAAATAACAATTCATTCAGATTATATCATTCATATCTTTAACATGATAATGGTCCATTAGACCGAAAAGTTTCCTTCGGAACATTCCTCCACACGGAAATTTTAGTCAAGCAAGTTCTCAATTTGACATCCCTTAACTTGATCTACCGGTCAAGTATTAACAGTAGCAATCTGACAGCACAACCCACTAATCTCATAGTGATTTGCTGAATTCGTTATCATCATTCTAGTTATGAATATCATCACAGGGACTCGTCCCATTCCCCCTCATTGTGGTTTCATTATATTTCAACTAATTTTTAAAAATCAACATTTTTTCAATCAGCATTTTCAATCAGAATCCAAATCAATTCATTCATTCTCAAACAGAATTAAAAATCATATCAATCACATTCGAAATCATCATCTAGATAGCATTAACGCTTATAATTTCAAGTCTTAGATTTACTCGTATATACTGTCAGTAAAGAGCTGCAGTATACTCTCGGTATATACGGGTAGTCACGGCCCTTGGAATTATAAGGTAAATACTATCATGTCTAGGCCTCAAGCAAGTCAGGGTTTCTATATAATTGCGGTACTTCCATCTGAAGACCCAATTACCAAAATTACGAATATCAAATTGTATGAATTATATCACACAATTATAACCTTTTTGTGTTTCTTGATAAATTTTTGACATATTTGTCTTCTCAGTTGATCTTTATTAACCAAATGCTCTGATACCAACTGTAAGATCCCTGTTCCCACCGAGCAACGGATTCAGGGTACTGGCAGCGGAAGTAGCGCTTCTCGCGCGGGACAGGGGTCCCACACTCGGGGCCTCGCCCACGGATATCCGGATAAGAGACTAATCCGTCGGTTGTTCCAAAACCGAACCCGGAAAAACTTCCTCTACCGGAAAGCAAGGGCGATTCCACCAGGATAACTTTTTACTCTAACGTAGTCAAGATCATTTCTGATCGAGATGATCCGATTACATCTATAAGATACTTAGTCAGTTCAAGGAAGAAACTTGCACTTGGATCATTGGGATCAACGCTTTTTTCCCCATTCAAGAGGCACAGCCGTTGATTCCTATCCATAGAACAGTTTCTGTCTGGGATTTTTTTTTTCTATCGTAAAAACAAAAGTTTGAGTCTCGATTTACGGATCCATCAGTCCAGCCTAACCCCATCCAATCCCATGGGTTAGCCAACCGCCCAACCACTGTAGTGATGGGATCCAATTAAAAATTTGGTTAGGTTTTGTCCCGGGTACCAAGGAAAAGAGTTCCAAGGCCCCCTAGCCGGATGTTCAAGCAAAATAAAACTAGTCACACCACTCACACACCCAATATGAAATTGCCTTTTTCAACCAGATTCAACCAGTTTAAAACAATCCTTTAATAAAACCATAGTATCATTGATCACCATCTTCCAATTTATCCAATTGATTCTTAATTTCCCATCATTCCTTCATCAGAGTATCTATGGCATCATTGGCAACTAGAACGCTCAGGAGCCGTTTCGATAGTTCCTAGCCCATAATACTTGGCAATATAATCACTTAACATGATGGACTCTCGTTGAAGATCAGCAAGATCAACCAACAGATCCATATAAGGAGCCATGGACTCATCCATTGAAGACCAGCAAGGTCAATCAACCAGATCCATGCTCGATTTCAGAAAACAACTCCAACTCTGTTCCAATATCTTCCTCGACGCACGCGTGGGTATCCTAGGCGACCCAGAGCCCGAGCACCGTATGGTCAGCACCCTCTAGGATCCTTCGCAGGTAACCTAGCGCTTCACGCATAGGCCGCTTCCTTGGCCCCTCATCCACCGTACCGGAAGCTCACCATTTTAATCGCACCGAGGCTGGTCAAGACCTCGGCCGACCTTGCTACGCGAGACGTCCTTCATTGACTCCCCGTCAGCAGTTGCAACTTCCTCATCACGACCTTAATCACAAGACGGTCAAAATGCTCCCCCCAGCATTCTTGACATAAAACAATCATTTACAGACAGCATTTACAAACAGCATTTACAAACAGTTTACAATACAATTTCTATTTTAACTTTCATTTTTCCACATTATCCCTCCTCAATCTACATTACTTATTCCATATTCCATTTATATGTATACTCATCCCATCACATCATTTCCATCTCATCACTTCAGATTCCCTCACATCACAATCGTATATTCACATCCATACATCCACAACTATATGCGTACATTCACATCTACATGCATACATCTACATCCCTATGCATACATCCACATCCACATTCACATTCACCTCCATACATCTACATCTACATGCATACATCCACTCCACATTCACATCCACATCTATACATCTACATCTACATGCATACATCCACCTCTACATCCACATCTACGTCTATACACCTACATCTACATGCATACATCCCCCATCCACATCCACATCTACATCTATACATCTACATCTACATGTATACATATACATCTCCATTCACAACTACATCTACATGCATACATCCATATCTCCAATCCCATCTACATCTATACATCTACATCTTCATGCATCCATCCACCTCCACATCCACATCTACATCTATACATCTACATCTACATGTATACATCCACATCTCCATTCACATCTACATCTATACCTCTACATCTACATGCAACATCCACATCTCCATGCATAATAAAATTCTTTTAATTAATCTAGGATGATAGTTCCTAGAATATGGTAGGAATTTCTCTTTTTATACTTTGAATGAATTTATTTTATGCGTAATTTCTATAAAAATTTTGCCATAGCTCCGCTACTATGACTGATAAATCTCAATTTTTTTCTAAGGGATAAAGCTCATTATTAAAGAATTAATTAGAATGGTCTCTAATTGGATCATCAATCCATAATGGTCTCTAATTGGATCATTAAGAAAACAATTAGAATGGTCTCTAATTGGGTCATCAATCCATAATGGATTGAATCATCAATGTGCATAAACTAAAAGCATAGCAAAAAGCCATTAATTTGGCCTCAAGCATAGCTTAATCTTGGATTAAGGAAAGGCTTTATGAAAAGCTTCATTTGGATTGAGAATGGTTCATGAGTATGACCATTTCTTGAGTGAGAGAGAGAAATTACATAAAAACCATTAGAATTTAAACATAAATGGAAATTAACTTCTATAGCATTTATTAAATTATGTAACTCTTCACTACTATTCACCAATTAACTTCAATAGCATTTAAAAAACCATACCAATTAAACTTCTCAAGCTTGAGAGGGGTTGAGAAGAGAGAATCATTGAGAAATTATAGAAAGATCAAAATTCAATATACTTACCTTATAATTTGCTTGATTCTTTATTCACGGTAGAGGCCCCCAACCAATCAATTGGTTTAGTATGTTGATGGAGCCACCAATGGGGATTGAAGAAAGAGAGAAGTATCAAAAACTAGTGAATTATTAAAGAATTCACAGCTCTTGGCTTAGGTAGAGTAGAGTAACAATGCATAAGACACTCTATATTTTGGCTTAGGTGGAGTAGAGTAACAAAGCATAAGACACTACATATTTTGGCTTAGGTGGAGTAGAGTAACAAAGCATAAGACACTACATATTTTGGCTTAGGTGGAGTAGAGTGACAAAGCATAAGACACTACATATTTTGGCTTAGGTGGAGTAGAGTGACAAAGCATAAGACACTATATATTTTGGCTTAGGTGGAGTAGAGTAACAAAGCATAAGACACTACATATTTTGGCTTAGGTGGAGTAGAGTGACAAAGCATAAGACACTATATTTTTTTCAACAAGGGAAGGCTTCTATTTATAGGAAAATTTGAGCTCCTAACCAAACAAACTGATTCTAGAATTTTCCAAGTCAGTTTGGTTGAATTTGGACTAGATTTGGACCTAGTTTGGTTACTTTTTGATTCGGTTTGGTTCCATTTTGATTTGGTTTGGTTCAAGAGAGATGAGAGATAAAAATATCACATTATTTTTGAGTTTAAAACTCATTCAAGCATGTGAAATATGTACCTCCTTTAAAGAATTCCCCTTCCTTACATATGTGTCAAAATTTTATTGCTCATAGTTTTTTACTAATAAACCTTGTACATTTTCAACTCTTCATCTTATGTGAAATATGCACCTCCTTTAAAGAACTCCTCTTCCTTACATATGTGTCATAGTTTTTTTACTAATAAACCTTGTACATTTTCAACTCTTCATCTTATGTGAAATATGCACCTCCTTTAAAGAACTCCCCTTCCTTACATATGTGTTTATTTACTAATAAACCTTGTACATTTTCAACTCTTCATCTTATGTGAAATATGCACCTCCTTTAAAGAACTCCCCTTCCTTACATATGTGTTTATTTACTAATAAACCTTGTACATTTTCAACTCTTCATCTTATGTGAGCATTTACTCATTTTTGGATACCCAAAATATCTCATATTTTTAATATTGCTCATAGTTTTTTTACTAATAAATCTTGTACATTTTCAACTCTTCATCTTATGTGAGCATTTACTCATTTTTGGGTATCTTCTTTTACAAATTGGATTTATCTCCTCCCTACACATGGATTGATGCTATTGGCCCATAGGAACCTTAATTGGACCATAATCTAAAAATTTCTGAAAATCTAGACCCTTAGACTAAGGTTCTTTATACTTATTTTCAATTAATTCCAATTGCACATTGGAAAATTCTTTTTGAATTTCTATTTCAGGGGAACTTATTTTAATAAGATGAGTTAATTTTCTATCCAAAAATATTCATAATCTGAATATTCTCTCTCTAGCATATTTTTCTCTCTCTAGGCTAAAACAGTTAGAATAAGGCCTTTATATTTCTGAAGAGGGATTGATTACAGGGGAAGATACTAGACATCAAAAAGGGGTTGGGGGAGGAATCTTACATTCTACCCCACTTAAAAAATGCGAGATGTCCTCATCTCGCAAACTGGGATAATTTTACAAGATGCACGAATATGAGATTTAGAGAAAAATTATAATCAAGATTAACCACCAAGAAAAGTCTTAAAGAGAGCAAGATTCAAAATAAGAACAAGATTTAAACTTTATTCATTCACGGAACTTATACAGTAAAGATAGAAGAACTCTTTACACTTCCATAAGCCCGTCCATCATATGGTCACAAAAGCAGTCCTCACAAGCTGCACAAGTATAGGGTAACTCATCTATGGAAATGATTCTGCTGGTTATTGCCGCACCTATCTCAGTGGTATGAGGTGATCTAACAAAAGGACCTTTGAGAGGCAAGCCAAAAACGGGGTAAAGGCATATCTTCTCATGAGGAAGAAAACACGCCAGTAAGAAGACCCGCTCAGAAAACCCAAGATGCCTTGATCTCATGACGCAGTAGTATCGGGGACCCAAACCCAAAGCTTCAATAACCATGGCCAAGCGGACATTGTTACGAAAGTGCTGCTGACCCCAGGGTGTTACCCTAGTTATGTTTTGATAGGTCCGCCATTTGGTTTGCGCTACAGAAGTTCCTAGGTGAGGAAAAAGTGAGCGCTCATACTGTTCTATAAAGTCTTTCTTCACAGACTCTCTTGCGTCTTGAAGGTGAGAAATCATCAGGGATAAAACTAATTCCTGTTGCCAAGCCATGAAGGAGATTAAGAAAGAAAGGAGATTGATGGGAGTAAGATTACTGTGAGCGACAAGTAAAAGTTACGACTTATATAAAGGAAGGAGCTAGCGTAACCTAGAAGCCAACGGTAACTTACCACTGAAGTTTTACCGTCTTTCCATGATTTGTGTTTGACACATTTTTCTATAGAAGGTATTAAGAATTTTGAGATGAGGAGATAAAAGAAACTTGTAGGCTAAGTCACCTACTTTCATTGAATTCAGATATAAGGATCACAATATCTGGGGGATAATTTCTTATACTCCCCAAGAGATAAAGAACTTCTTTTGGGCCATACTCGAATGAAAACCAAAACCTTCGTATCCAAAACACCGATTCTCACTTCTAAACTCATTGTTCTAAATCCTTAAAATAGGCGTGACTCCTGAGAAGTATTTGAGGAAAAGGGTATTCCTTTTTTAAACAGAAACTTTCTTTTATTTTAGAGAGGGAATAATTATAAGATCCGAAAGGGAGATTCTTACTCCTATATACCTCGAAGGCTGGGGAGGAATCTTACATCCTACCCCACTTAAAAAGTGCAAGATGTCCTCATCTCGCAAGGTAGAGGACAGCTCTTATTCTTAAGATCCAATTTTTATTCTAGGGTTGCTTATATTCTGGTCAACCCAACAGAACATTGGGATAAATATCCCTTATATAGAACTCATCATTAAATAACAATTCATTCAGATTATATCATTCATATCTTTAACATGATAATGGTCCATTAGACCAAAAAGTTTCCTTCGGAACATTCCTCCACACGGAAATTTTAGTCAAGCAAGTTCTCAATTTGACATCCCTTAACTTGATCTACCGGTCAAGTATTAACAGTAGCAATCTGACAGCACAACCCACTAATCTCATAGTGATTTGCTGAATTCGTTATCATCATTCTAGTTATGAATATCATCACAGGGACTCGTCCCATTCCCCCTCATTGTGGTTTCATTATATTTCAACTAATTTTTAAAAATCAACATTTTTTCAATCAGCATTTTCAATCAGAATCCAAATCAATTCATTCATTCTCAAACAGAATTAAAAATCATATCAATCACATTCGAAATCATCATCTAGATAGCATTAACGCTTATAATTTCAAGTCTTAGATTTACTCGTATATACTGTCAGTAAAGAGCTGCAGTATACTCTCGGTATATACGGGTAGTCACGGCCCTTGGAATTATAAGGTAAATACTATCATGTCTAGGCCTCAAGCAAGTCAGGGTTTCTATATAATTGCGATACTTCCATCTGAAGACCCAATTACCAAAATTACGAATATCAAATTGTATGAATTATATCACACAATTATAACCTTTTTGTGTTTCTTGATAAATTTTTGACATATTTGTCTTCTCAGTTGATCTTTATTAACCAAATGCTCTGATACCAACTGTAAGATCCCTGTTCCCACCGAGCAACGGATTCAGGGTACTGGCAGCGGAAGTAGCGCTTCTCGCGCGGGACAGGGGTCCCACACTCGGGGCCTCGCCCACGGATATCCGGATAAGAGACTAATCCGTCGGTTGTTCCAAAACCGAACCCGGAAAAACTTCCTCTACCGGAAAGCAAGGGCGATTCCACCAGGATAACTTTTTACTCTAACGTAGTCAAGATCATTTCTGATCGAGATGATCCGATTACATCTATAAGATACTTAGTCAGTTCAAGGAAGAAACTTGCACTTGGATCATTGGGATCAACGCTTTTTTCCCCATTCAAGAGGCACAGCCGTTGATTCCTATCCATAGAACAGTTTCTGTCTGGGATTTTTTTTTTCTATCGTAAAAACAAAAGTTTGAGTCTCGATTTACGGATCCATCAGTCCAGCCTAACCCCATCCAATCCCATGGGTTAGCCAACCGCCCAACCACTGTAGTGATGGGATCCAATTAAAAATTTGGTTAGGTTTTGTCCCGGGTACCAAGGAAAAGAGTTCCAAGGCCCCCTAGCCGGATGTTCAAGCAAAATAAAACTAGTCACACCACTCACACACCCAATATGAAATTGCCTTTTTCAACCAGATTCAACCAGTTTAAAACAATCCTTTAATAAAACCATAGTATCATTGATCACCATCTTCCAATTTATCCAATTGATTCTTAATTTCCCATCATTCCTTCATCAGAGTATCTATGGCATCATTGGCAACTAGAACGCTCAGGAGCCGTTTCGATAGTTCCTAGCCCATAATACTTGGCAATATAATCACTTAACATGATGGACTCTCGTTGAAGATCAGCAAGATCAACCAACAGATCCATATAAGGAGCCATGGACTCATCCATTGAAGACCAGCAAGGTCAATCAACCAGATCCATGCTCGATTTCAGAAAACAACTCCAACTCTGTTCCAATATCTTCCTCGACGCACGCGTGGGTATCCTAGGCGACCCAGAGCCCGAGCACCGTATGGTCAGCACCCTCTAGGATCCTTCGCAGGTAACCTAGCGCTTCACGCATAGGCCGCTTCCTTGGCCCCTCATCCACCGTACCGGAAGCTCACCATTTTAATCGCACCGAGGCTGGTCAAGACCTCGGCCGACCTTGCTACGCGAGACGTCCTTCATTGACTCCCCGTCAGCAGTTGCAACTTCCTCATCACGACCTTAATCACAAGACGGTCAAAATGCTCCCCCCAGCATTCTTGACATAAAACAATCATTTACAGACAGCATTTACAAACAGCATTTACAAACAGTTTACAATACAATTTCTATTTTAACTTTCATTTTTCCACATTATCCCTCCTCAATCTACATTACTTATTCCATATTCCATTTATATGTATACTCATCCCATCACATCATTTCCATCTCATCACTTCAGATTCCCTCACATCACAATCGTATATTCACATCCATACATCCACAACTATATGCGTACATTCACATCTACATGCATACATCTAC
The DNA here is from genome assembly GCF_041138505.1 of Cibotium barometz. NCBI lineage: Eukaryota > Viridiplantae > Streptophyta > Polypodiopsida > Cyatheales > Cibotiaceae > Cibotium > Cibotium barometz. The sequence goes on along the minus strand of NC_141074.1, from coordinate 22,908,414 downwards.
ATCCCTATGCGTACATCCACATCCACATTCACATTCACCTCCATACATCTACATCTACATGCATACATCCACTCCACATTCACATCCACATCTATACATCTACATCTACATGCATACATCCACCTCTACATCCACATCTACGTCTATACACCTACATCTACATGCATACATCCCCCATCCACATCCACATCTACATCTATACATCTACATCTACATGTATACATATACATCTCCATTCACAACTACATCTACATGCATACATCCATATCTCCAATCCCATCTACATCTATACATCTACATCTTCATGCATCCATCCACCTCCACATCCACATCTACATCTATACATCTACATCTACATGTATACATCCACATCTCCATTCACATCTACATCTATACCTCTACATCTACATGCAACATCCACATCTCCATGCATAATAAAATTCTTTTAATTAATCTAGGATGATAGTTCCTAGAATATGGTAGGAATTTCTCTTTTTATACTTTGAATGAATTTATTTTATGCGTAATTTCTATAAAAATTTTGCCATAGCTCCGCTACTATGACTGATAAATCTCAATTTTTTTCTAAGGGATAAAGCTCATTATTAAAGAATTAATTAGAATGGTCTCTAATTGGATCATCAATCCATAATGGTCTCTAATTGGATCATTAAGAAAACAATTAGAATGGTCTCTAATTGGGTCATCAATCCATAATGGATTGAATCATCAATGTGCATAAACTAAAAGCATAGCAAAAAGCCATTAATTTGGCCTCAAGCATAGCTTAATCTTGGATTAAGGAAAGGCTTTATGAAAAGCTTCATTTGGATTGAGAATGGTTCATGAGTATGACCATTTCTTGAGTGAGAGAGAGAAATTACATAAAAACCATTAGAATTTAAACATAAATGGAAATTAACTTCTATAGCATTTATTAAATTATGTAACTCTTCACTACTATTCACCAATTAACTTCAATAGCATTTAAAAAACCATACCAATTAAACTTCTCAAGCTTGAGAGGGGTTGAGAAGAGAGAATCATTGAGAAATTATAGAAAGATCAAAATTCAATATACTTACCTTATAATTTGCTTGATTCTTTATTCACGGTAGAGGCCCCCAACCAATCAATTGGTTTAGTATGTTGATGGAGCCACCAATGGGGATTGAAGAAAGAGAGAAGTATCAAAAACTAGTGAATTATTAAAGAATTCACAGCTCTTGGCTTAGGTAGAGTAGAGTAACAATGCATAAGACACTCTATATTTTGGCTTAGGTGGAGTAGAGTAACAAAGCATAAGACACTACATATTTTGGCTTAGGTGGAGTTAAGTAACAAAGCATAAGACACTACATATTTTGGCTTAGGTGGAGTAGAGTAACAAAGCATAAGACACTACATATTTTGGCTTAGGTGGAGTAGAGTGACAAAGCATAAGACACTATATATTTTGGCTTAGGTGGAGTAGAGTAACAAAGCATAAGACACTACATATTTTGGCTTAGGTGGAGTAGAGTGACAAAGCATAAGACACTATATTTTTTTCAACAAGGGAAGGCTTCTATTTATAGGAAAATTTGAGCTCCTAACCAAACAAACTGATTCTAGAATTTTCCAAGTCAGTTTGGTTGAATTTGGACTAGATTTGGACCTAGTTTGGTTACTTTTTGATTCGGTTTGGTTCCATTTTGATTTGGTTTGGTTCAAGAGAGATGAGAGATAAAAATATCACATTATTTTTGAGTTTAAAACTCATTCAAGCATGTGAAATATGTACCTCCTTTAAAGAATTTCCCTTCCTTACATATGTGTCAAAATTTTATTGCTCATAGTTTTTTACTAATAAACCTTGTACATTTTCAACTCTTCATCTTATGTGAAATATGCACCTCCTTTAAAGAACTCCTCTTCCTTACATATGTGTCATAGTTTTTTTACTAATAAACCTTGTACATTTTCAACTCTTCATCTTATGTGAAATATGCACCTCCTTTAAAGAACTCCCCTTCCTTACATATGTGTTTATTTACTAATAAACCTTGTACATTTTCAACTCTTCATCTTATGTGAAATATGCACCTCCTTTAAAGAACTCCCCTTCCTTACATATGTGTTTATTTACTAATAAACCTTGTACATTTTCAACTCTTCATCTTATGTGAGCATTTACTCATTTTTGGATACCCAAAATATCTCATATTTTTAATATTGCTCATAGTTTTTTTACTAATAAATCTTGTACATTTTCAACTCTTCATCTTATGTGAGCATTTACTCATTTTTGGGTATCTTCTTTTACAAATTGGATTTATCTCCTCCCTACACATGGATTGATGCTATTGGCCCATAGGAACCTTAATTGGACCATAATCTAAAAATTTCTGAAAATCTAGACCCTTAGACTAAGGTTCTTTATACTTATTTTCAATTAATTCCAATTGCACATTGGAAAATTCTTTTTGAATTTCTATTTCAGGGGAACTTATTTTAATAAGATGAGTTAATTTTCTATCCAAAAATATTCATAATCTGAATATTCTCTCTCTAGCATATTTTTCTCTCTCTAGGCTAAAACAGTTAGAATAAGGCCTTTATATTTCTGAAGAGGGATTGATTACAGGGGAAGATACTAGACATCAAAAAGGGGTTGGGGGAGGAATCTTACATTCTACCCCACTTAAAAAATGCGAGATGTCCTCATCTCGCAAACTGGGATAATTTTACAAGATGCACGAATAAGAGATTTAGAGAAAAATTATAATCAAGATTAACCACCAAGAAAAGTCTTAAAGAGAGCAAGATTCAAAATAAGAACAAGATTTAAACTTTATTCATTCACGGAACTTATACAGTAAAGATAGAAGAACTCTTTACACTTCCATAAGCCCGTCCATCATATGGTCACAAAAGCAGTCCTCACAAGCTGCACAAGTATAGGGTAACTCATCTATGGAAATGATTCTGCTGGTTATTGCCGCACCTATCTCAGTGGTATGAGGTGATCTAACAAAAGGACCTTTGAGAGGCAAGCCAAAAACGGGGTAAAGGCATATCTTCTCATGAGGAAGAAAACACGCCAGTAAGAAGACCCGCTCAGAAAACCCAAGATGCCTTGATCTCATGACGCAGTAGTATCGGGGACCCAAACCCAAAGCTTCAATAACCATGGCCAAGCGGACATTGTTACGAAAGTGCTGCTGACCCCAGGGTGTTACCCTAGTTATGTTTTGATAGGTCCGCCATTTGGTTTGCGCTACAGAAGTTCCTAGGTGAGGAAAAAGTGAGCGCTCATACTGTTCTATAAAGTCTTTCTTCACAGACTCTCTTGCGTCTTGAAGGTGAGAAATCATCAGGGATAAAACTAATTCCTGTTGCCAAGCCATGAAGGAGATTAAGAAAGAAAGGAGATTGATGGGAGTAAGATTACTGTGAGCGACAAGTAAAAGTTACGACTTATATAAAGGAAGGAGCTAGCGTAACCTAGAAGCCAACGGTAACTTACCACTGAAGTTTTACCGTCTTTCCATGATTTGTGTTTGACACATTTTTCTATAGAAGGTATTAAGAATTTTGAGATGAGGAGATAAAAGAAACTTGTAGGCTAAGTCACCTACTTTCATTGAATTCAGATATAAGGATCACAATATCTGGGGGATAACTTCTTATACTCCCCAAGAGATAAAGAACTTCTTTTGGGCCATACTCGAATGAAAACCAAAACCTTGGTATCCAAAACACCGATTCTCACTTCTAAACTCATTGTTCTAAATCCTTAAAATAGGCGTGACTCCTGAGAAGTATTTGAGGAAAAGGGTATTCCTTTTTTAAACAGAAACTTTCTTTTATTTTAGAGAGGGAATAATTATAAGATCCGAAAGGGAGATTCTTACTCCTATATACCTCGAAGGCTGGGGAGGAATCTTACATCCTACCCCACTTAAAAAGTGCAAGATGTCCTCATCTCGCAAGGTAGAGGACAGCTCTTATTCTTAAGATCCAATTTTTATTCTAGGGTTGCTTATATTCTGGTCAACCCAACAGAACATTGGGATAAATATCCCTTATATAGAACTCATCATTAAATAACAATTCATTCAGATTATATCATTCATATCTTTAACATGATAATGGTCCATTAGACCGAAAAGTTTCCTTCGGAACATTCCTCCACACGGAAATTTTAGTCAAGCAAGTTCTCAATTTGACATCCCTTAACTTGATCTACCGGTCAAGTATTAACAGTAGCAATCTGACAGCACAACCCACTAATCTCATAGTGATTTGCTGAATTCGTTATCATCATTCTAGTTATGAATATCATCACAGGGACTCGTCCCATTCCCCCTCATTGTGGTTTCATTATATTTCAACTAATTTTTAAAAATCAACATTTTTTCAATCAGCATTTTCAATCAGAATCCAAATCAATTCATTCATTCTCAAACAGAATTAAAAATCATATCAATCACATTCGAAATCATCATCTAGATAGCATTAACGCTTATAATTTCAAGTCTTAGATTTACTCGTATATACTGTCAGTAAAGAGCTGCAGTATACTCTCGGTATATACGGGTAGTCACGGCCCTTGGAATTATAAGGTAAATACTATCATGTCTAGGCCTCAAGCAAGTCAGGGTTTCTATATAATTGCGGTACTTCCATCTGAAGACCCAATTACCAAAATTACGAATATCAAATTGTATGAATTATATCACACAATTATAACCTTTTTGTGTTTCTTGATAAATTTTTGACATATTTGTCTTCTCAGTTGATCTTTATTAACCAAATGCTCTGATACCAACTGTAAGATCCCTGTTCCCACCGAGCAACGGATTCAGGGTACTGGCAGCGGAAGTAGCGCTTCTCGCGCGGGACAGGGGTCCCACACTCGGGGCCTCGCCCACGGATATCCGGATAAGAGACTAATCCGTCGGTTGTTCCAAAACCGAACCCGGAAAAACTTCCTCTACCGGAAAGCAAGGGCGATTCCACCAGGATAACTTTTTACTCTAACGTAGTCAAGATCATTTCTGATCGAGATGATCCGATTACATCTATAAGATACTTAGTCAGTTCAAGGAAGAAACTTGCACTTGGATCATTGGGATCAACGCTTTTTTCCCCATTCAAGAGGCACAGCCGTTGATTCCTATCCATAGAACAGTTTCTGTCTGGGATTTTTTTTTTTCTATCGTAAAAACAAAAGTTTGAGTCTCGATTTACGGATCCATCAGTCCAGCCTAACCCCATCCAATCCCATGGGTTAGCCAACCGCCCAACCACTGTAGTGATGGGATCCAATTAAAAATTTGGTTAGGTTTTGTCCCGGGTACCAAGGAAAAGAGTTCCAAGGCCCCCTAGCCGGATGTTCAAGCAAAATAAAACTAGTCACACCACTCACACACCCAATATGAAATTGCCTTTTTCAACCAGATTCAACCAGTTTAAAACAATCCTTTAATAAAACCATAGTATCATTTATCACCATCTTCCAATTTATCCAATTGATTCTTAATTTCCCATCATTCCTTCATCAGAGTATCTATGGCATCATTGGCAACTAGAACGCTCAGGAGCCGTTTCGATAGTTCCTAGCCCATAATACTTGGCAATATAATCACTTAACATGATGGACTCTCGTTGAAGATCAGCAAGATCAACCAACAGATCCATATAAGGAGCCATGGACTCATCCATTGAAGACCAGCAAGGTCAATCAACCAGATCCATGCTCGATTTCAGAAAACAACTCCAACTCTGTTCCAATATCTTCCTCGACGCACGCGTGGGTATCCTAGGCGACCCAGAGCCCGAGCACCGTATGGTCAGCACCCTCTAGGATCCTTCGCAGGTAACCTAGCGCTTCACGCATAGGCCGCTTCCTTGGCCCCTCATCCACCGTACCGGAAGCTCACCATTTTAATCGCACCGAGGCTGGTCAAGACCTCGGCCGACCTTGCTACGCGAGACGTCCTTCATTGACTCCCCGTCAGCAGTTGCAACTTCCTCATCACGACCTTAATCACAAGACGGTCAAAATGCTCCCCCCAGCATTCTTGACATAAAACAATCATTTACAGACAGCATTTACAAACAGCATTTACAAACAGTTTACAATACAATTTCTATTTTAACTTTCATTTTTCCACATTATCCCTCCTCAATCTACATTACTTATTCCATATTCCATTTATATGTATACTCATCCCATCACATCATTTCCATCTCATCACTTCAGATTCCCTCACATCACAATCGTATATTCACATCCATACATCCACAACTATATGCGTACATTCACATCTACATGCATACATCTACATCCCTATGCGTACATCCACATCCACATTCACATTCACCTCCATACATCTACATCTACATGCATACATCCACTCCACATTCACATCCACATCTATACATCTACATCTACATGCATACATCCACCTCTACATCCACATCTACGTCTATACACCTACATCTACATGCATACATCCCCCATCCACATCCACATCTACATCTATACATCTACATCTACATGTATACATATACATCTCCATTCACAACTACATCTACATGCATACATCCATATCTCCAATCCCATCTACATCTATACATCTACATCTTCATGCATCCATCCACCTCCACATCCACATCTACATCTATACATCTACATCTACATGTATACATCCACATCTCCATTCACATCTACATCTATACCTCTACATCTACATGCAACATCCACATCTCCATGCATAATAAAATTCTTTTAATTAATCTAGGATGATAGTTCCTAGAATATGGTAGGAATTTCTCTTTTTATACTTTGAATGAATTTATTTTATGCGTAATTTCTATAAAAATTTTGCCATAGCTCCGCTACTATGACTGATAAATCTCAATTTTTTTCTAAGGGATAAAGCTCATTATTAAAGAATTAATTAGAATGGTCTCTAATTGGATCATCAATCCATAATGGTCTCTAATTGAATCATTAAGAAAACAATTAGAATGGTCTCTAATTGGGTCATCAATCCATAATGGATTGAATCATCAATGTGCATAAACTAAAAGCATAGCAAAAAGCCATTAATTTGGCCTCAAGCATAGCTTAATCTTGGATTAAGGAAAGGCTTTATGAAAAGCTTCATTTGGATTGAGAATGGTTCATGAGTATGACCATTTCTTGAGTGAGAGAGAGAAATTACATAAAAACCATTAGAATTTAAACATAAATGGAAATTAACTTCTATAGCATTTATTAAATTATGTAACTCTTCACTACTATTCACCAATTAACTTCAATAGCATTTAAAAAACCATACCAATTAAGCTTCTCAAGCTTGAGAGGGGTTGAGAAGAGAGAATCATTGAGAAATTATAGAAAGATCAAAATTCAATATACTTACCTTATAATTTGCTTGATTCTTTATTCACGGTAGAGGCCCCCAACCAATCAATTGGTTTAGTATGTTGATGGAGCCACCAATGGGGATTGAAGAAAGAGAGAAGTATCAAAAACTAGTGAATTATTAAAGAATTCACAGCTCTTGGCTTAGGTAGAGTAGAGTAACAATGCATAAGACACTCTATATTTTGGCTTAGGTGGAGTAGAGTAACAAAGCATAAGACACTACATATTTTGGCTTAGGTGGAGTAGAGTAACAAAGCATAAGACACTACATATTTTGGCTTAGGTGGAGTAGAGTAACAAAGCATAAGACACTATATGTTTGGCTTAGGTGGAGTAGAGTGACAAAGCATAAGACACTATATATTTTGGCTTAGGTGGAGTAGAGTAACAAAGCATAAGACACTACATATTTTGGCTTAGGTGGAGTAGAGTGACAAAGCATAAGACACTATATTTTTTTCAACAAGGGAAGGCTTCTATTTATAGGAAAATTTGAGCTCCTAACCAAACAAACTGATTCTAGAATTTTCCAAGTCAGTTTGGTTGAATTTGGACTAGATTTGGACCTAGTTTGGTTACTTTTTGATTCGGTTTGGTTCCATTTTGATTTGGTTTGGTTCAAGAGAGATGAGAGATAAAAATATCACATTATTTTTGAGTTTAAAACTCATTCAAGCATGTGAAATATGTACCTCCTTTAAAGAATTCCCCTTCCTTACATATGTGTCAAAATTTTATTGCTCATAGTTTTTTACTAATAAACCTTGTACATTTTCAACTCTTCATCTTATGTGAAATATGCACCTCCTTTAAAGAACTCCTCTTCCTTACATATGTGTCATAGTTTTTTTTACTAATAAACCTTGTACATTTTCAACTCTTCATCTTATGTGAAATATGCACCTCCTTTAAAGAACTCCCCTTCCTTACATATGTGTTTATTTACTAATAAACCTTGTACATTTTCAACTCTTCATCTTATGTGAAATATGCACCTCCTTTAAAGAACTCCCCTTCCTTACATATGTGTTTATTTACTAATAAACCTTGTACATTTTCAACTCTTCATCTTATGTGAGCATTTACTCATTTTTGGATACCCAAAATATCTCATATTTTTAATATTGCTCATAGTTTTTTTACTAATAAATCTTGTACATTTTCAACTCTTCATCTTATGTGAGCATTTACTCATTTTTGGGTATCTTCTTTTACAAATTGGATTTATCTCCTCCCTACACATGGATTGATGCTATTGGCCCATAGGAACCTTAATTGGACCATAATCTAAAAATTTCTGAAAATCTAGACCCTTAGACTAAGGTTCTTTATACTTATTTTCAATTAATTCCAATTGCACATTGGAAAATTCTTTTTGAATTTCTATTTCAGGGGAACTTATTTTAATAAGATGAGTTAATTTTCTATCCAAAAATATTCATAATCTGAATATTCTCTCTCTAGCATATTTTTCTCTCTCTAGGCTAAAACAGTTAGAATAAGGCCTTTATATTTCTGAAGAGGGATTGATTACAGGGGAAGATACTAGACATCAAAAAGGGGTTGGGGGAGGAATCTTACAATGCCTATGGACTACTTAGTTCCAAGCCTGCAAATTGCGGTGCAAGAACGATTAACAAAGAATGCATTAGCTGAAAGGTTGGTTGACTTAGAGAAACTTGATGAAACCCAACTAATTGCATCACATGGTCTTATGGTTGAAAAATTGTGAAGGAAGCGTTGGTTTGACAATAACCTGAAACAAAAAGAACTAAAAACAAGGGACCTCGTCCTCATGTCGGAAGCACTAGAAAAAAACAACTCAAGTATGGAGGATTAGGACCTTTCTAAGTGTCAAAAATCACATGTGCCTCAAAGGTCAGTCATGATTGAAACTATTGATGGTGTGCAAATACAAGGTTACATCAATGAAAGCAAACTTAAAAAGGATTACAAACCACTGACCCAAGAAATGCTCATGCAAGAGCATGTATTAAAACAACGAAATGAGCTAGCCAAGGAAAAATCCAAGCGAGCTCGAGCTCAGGAAGAAGCCAAGGCAAGAGAGGGCAAGGCCAAACAGAGACTCCAAGAGAGAGTATTGCATATGAACATGGCTTCACTAACCCTCCTTGATGAGGATGACCTGGACATTGAGCCAGCACAACTGTGTGAAAGTCTCTACTACCTAAAATTCATGCAACAAGCATTGCATTAATCCATAGGGAATCAAGTCATAATTTGATCTCTTATGAGACACGAGAACCTCTAGATAAAGTCTTACCTTGAGGTCGACAATGCACAAGTACGAAGTGTGCACTTGTCAATTACCAAAGCTGTGGGATTTCAAAGTGTTAATGTTTCCATCAGAAATAATCCCTTTGGTTGGAATGGTGTTTGTTATATAAGCCTATAGGATCTATGGAGGAAGAAATAATCCTTGGACGATCCTAGATTTGCACCAGTAATTGTGATATCCAATGGAAAAAGAGAGCTGCATAACTTGACGAGGGAAATAAATCATTATCGTGTCCTTATGGAGCCAAAAAACAAGGGAAAGCAGGCTATGATTGATGGTATGGAAACACCAATGCCAAAGAAAGTAGCTCACGTACTAGAGAAAGCATCAACTCCATAGTCCCTATGCAAAAAACAACCGAAGTCACTAGTGATTCAGCAGTGGGTGCATTAGAATCAACTCCAAGCCCATATATACTGTGATGCAAAAGGAGTAATTGAGGAATCAAGGTAAAAAGTTTGAGCTACAGACAAGGGACAGAGATGGCCTTCCAATGTTAGCGTAGCAATATTGCAAACGAAGCCACTATCCACAAGGCACTCAAAAGCAATGGATTCGAAGGGGTTTACTAGCTGCACAAGGCTATTACCAGAGTAATACAACAATATGGGTGCCAAAATCCCACCCAAAGTTCAGTACTGCAAATACCTTTAGAAACATAGATAGTAAGAGCAACCAAGAACAATTTCCAACTAAATGCTAGGAAAGCACAAAAATTGGTTTCGAGGAAGAAGTCGATTCAACACAGTGAAGAATTTTGCCCGTGAGATAGCAGGGTTCGAAACTCGTGAGGTAGCTAAAACCGTGAGGTGGCTAAAACCGTGAGAACCTTTTCTCTTCTTTTCTCCTTAACTTTGTCCAGCTCTTTTATTTTGGTGGGTGCAGTTGGCGGTAGTGCTATCTCACGGTTTGCACCTTTTTGCATGTAGACTCATACCTTGTTATTGCTCACCGCACTAACACCCTTCTCATGGAATAACACACACACACATTCATTTTAACAAAAAAGAAAGAAAGAAAAAGAGGCAATGACCACATTCTCTCACCAGTTAGTATGACTGACTTTCTTATCATTATTACAGATGTCGACCTCCGCTACCTCTGAACTGAAAGTCAAGGAGACTTCGGGAGTCACGCAAGCTAGGGCAACTTGGTCACCTATAAGCAGGAAGAAGAGACCATCATGTGGCCCAAAACTAAGCTATTTGGGCCAGACCTACTCTTAGTGCCAGACCATTTCAAGACATACCCAATTGACGAACGAAAAGTGGTCCAATTGACGGCCAAAAGAGTTAAAGATGTTGGTTTATCCACATCGTACGATGGCCCAGCTAAGGTCAAGGAAATTGATATTGCAGAGCCATGGGAGGAAACCAAGCCTGTTTATATCGCTAAAGACTTGACTCCAGCTGAGGAAAAGGAACTTGCTGCTCTCCTTAAGGAGTTTAAGGTTGTTTCTTCTGAAACAACAGAGATGAAGGGCGTACCATCTGAAGTGGTACATCACACGATCCCAATCATGGAAGGATAAAGGCCAACCAAGCAAAAACCATACCAGATGAATCCTAAATATGCCACAATTATAATAAGCAGGAAGAAGAGACCATCATGTGGCCCAAAACTAAGCTATTTGGGCCAGACCTACTCTCAGTGCCATACCATTTCAAGACATACCCAATTGATGAACGAAAAGTGGTCCAATTGACGGCCAAAAGAGTTAAAGAAGCTGGTTTATCCACATCGTACAATGGCCTAGCTAAGGTCAAGGAAATTGATATTGCAGAGCCATGGGGGAGGAAACCAAGCCTGTTTATATCGCTAAAGACTTGACTCCAGCTGAGGAAAAGGAACTTGTTGCTCTCCTTAAGGAGTTTAAGGTTGTTTCTTCCAAAACAACAAAGAGATGAAGGGTGTACCATCTGAAGTGGTACATCACACGATCCCAATCATGGAAGGATAAAGGCCAACCAAGCAAAAACCATACCAGATGAATCCTAAATATGCCACAATTATAATAAGCAGGAAGAAGAGACCATGTGGCCCAAAACTAAGCTATTTGGGCCAGACCTACTCTCAGTGCCAAACCATTTCAAGACATACCCAATTGATGAACGAAAAGCGGTCCAATTGACGGCGGCCAAAAGAGTTAAAGAAGCTGGTCTATCCACATCGTACAATGGCCCAGCTAAGGTCAAGGAAACCGATATTGCAGAGTCCTGGGAGGAAACCAAGCCTGTTTATATCGTTAAAGACTTGACTCCAGCTGAGGAAAACGAACTTGTTGCTCTCCTTCTGAAACTACAAAGAGATGAAGGGCGTACCATTTGAAGTGGTACAACACACGATTCCAATCATGGAAGGATCAAGGCCAACAAAGCAAAAACCATACCAGATGATCCTAAATATGCAACAATTATAAGAAGGAATTGACAAACTCATTATTGTTGATTTCATCTATGAGATAGAACACACCGATTGGCTATCACCAATCGTGATAGTGCCAAAGAAGAATGGGAAACTTAGGGTCTGTGTCGATCTAAAAAATGTCAATGCAGCTACTAGGAAAGGACCATTACCCACTACCTTACACAGAACACGTTTTGGAAAGAGTAGTTGGTGAAGAAGCTTACAACTTCTTAGATGGATTTTCAAGTTACAATCAAGTTTCTATAGCACCCGAAGACTAGCATAAAACGGCCTTCAATACAATGTGGGAGACTTTTGCTTACAAAGTTATGCCTTTTGGTCTCACCAATGCCCCAACAACGTTCCAATGATTGATGTGCACAGCCTTGAGAGACTACTTACAAAAGTGGTTGGAGGTATTCATTGATGATCTATGTGCGCACACTCACGATGGTCAGACCATTTGGCTTGCTCAAGAAAGATGTTTGAGTGATGTCGATCGAATTGTATATCCTTAAAACCTTTGAAATGCCAAACACCGTGTGATCTTAGGACACATTGTCATTAAGAACGGTATCTCCACAAAGGAAAGCAAAGTCAAATTGATCTTGGAACTATCCCCACCCACTAATTACAAAGGTGTACAAAGGTTTATGGGCCACATTGGGTATTATCTCCACTTCATAGTATTTTATGCTAGAATTGACAGACCATTATATAGGCTCCTCATTGTCTTTGAATGAATGGAATGAAGAATGCCAAGATGCATATGATAAATTGAAGCCAGCACTAGCCAGTGCACTATTCTGAGACCACCCAACTGGGATCTTATATTCCATGTACACATTGATGCATCAAACTTCGCTACAGGATGCGTATTGGCACAGCTTGGTGAGTTCAAATTGGACTACCCAATTTCCTTCGCTAGTCGCCACTGAATGATGCAAAGGTGTATTTTATGCTAGAATTGCCAGACCATTATATAGGCTACTCATTGCCTCTGAATGGAATGAAGAATGCCAAGATGCATATGATAGATTGAAGCCAGCACTAGCGCGTGCACTATTCTGAGACCACCCAACTGGGATCTTATATGCCATGTACACATTGATGCATCAAACTTTGCTACAGGATGCGTATTGGCACAGCTTGGTGAGTTCAAATTGGACAACCCAGTTTCCTTCGCTAGTCACCAACTGAATGATGTAAAGGTAAATTATACCACCACAAAACAAGAGGGTTTGGCCATGCTTTATGCTGTCAAGAAGTATCGACATTACCTATTGGCAAAAAAAAAAACGTATTCTTTGTGGACCATCAGGGTTTATATACTTGGTGAATAAGCCTTGCACCATGGGACGAATCACATGCTGGTTGTTATTACTATTGGAATTTGACTTCAAGATCACGGGTGAGAAGGGAACACAACATATGTTGGCCGATCATATGTCGAGAATTCCAAATGGGGAACCAACAAATGGTGTTGATGATCACCTCCCAGATGCTTGATTGTTCAAACTAGACATGGTGCCTGAATGGAGTGAAGAAATATTAGATTATCTAGCTTATGGTTTTCTACGAGAACAACCTTTGAACATGGATAAAATGTGTCGGCTTATTAAGCTGGCTGCACCTTATCAATTGATTGCTGGTGAATTATACAAGCTAGGTAAGGACAATGTCTTAAGGAGATGTGTGCGGGAAGACAAATTTGTCACAATATTAGATAAAGCACTCTCAAGAATGATTGGAGGACACTTCGCTCTGGGAAAATTACTGCTCACAAGGTGCTTCAAGTAGGACTATGGTGGCCTACATTATTCGGGGATGCTATGGAGTTTGTAAAAGATGCAAAGAGTGTCAACCATTTGCTATTCCACAACAAAGAGACAGGATGCAACTTACCCCCCTGTGATTGTAAGAATCTTTTGAGAAATAGGGAATTGATTTTGTTGGACCCATTAGTCTAGTTGCACATCTACAAGTCCGTGGCCACAGACTATTTCACAAAATGGGCACAAGAAAAAGTCTCTAAGCGAGTTGATGCACAAAAGATGGCTAAGTTCTTATATGAACAAATCATTTCAAGAATCCGTTGCCCATTGGAATTAGTGAGTGATCGCGGTTCACATTTCATTAATGAGGTGATTGATCACTTACTTGCTGGATTCCTTGTAGTCCACTGGAAGTCATCCCCTTATTATCCATAAGCAAATGGTCAAGCGGAGAGTACAAATAAGATTTTGTGTACTATCTTGACAAAAACTTTAGAAGCAAGTCGCACGGATTGGGAACATAAGCTAACTGCAGCTCTATGGGCATATTGAACTTCGTATAAGGTAGCGACAGGATATACTCCCTTCCATCTAGCTTATGGCATTGAGGCTATAATGCCTATGGACTACTTAGTTCCAAGCCTGCAAATTGCGGTGCAAGAACGATTAACAAAGAATGCATTAGCTGAAAGGTTGGTTGACTTAGAGAAACTTGATGAAACCCAACTAATTGCATCACATGGTCTTATGGTTGAAAAATTGTGAAGGAAGCGTTGGTTTGACAATAACCTGAAACAAAAAGAACTAAAAACAAGGGACCTCGTCCTCATGTCGGAAGCACTAGAAAAAAACAACTCAAGTATGGAGGATTAGGACCTTTCTAAGTGTCCAAAATCACATGTGCCTCAAAGGTCAGTCATGATTGAAACTATTGATGGTGTGCAAATACAAGGTTACATCAATGAAAGCAAACTTAAAAAGGATTACAAACCACTGACCCAAGAAATGCTCATGCAAGAGCATGTATTAAAACAACGAAATGAGCTAGCCAAGGAAAAATCCAAGCGAGCTCGAGCTCAGGAAGAAGCCAAGGCAAGAGAGGGCAAGGCCAAACAGAGACTCCAAGAGAGAGTATTGCATATGAACATGGCTTCACTAACCCTCCTTGATGAGGATGACCTGGACATTGAGCCAGCACAACTGTGTGAAAGTCTCTACTACCTAAAATTCATGCAACAAGCATTGCATTAATCCATAGGGGATCAAGTCATAATTTGATCTCTTATGAGACACGAGAACCTCTAGATAAAGTCTTACCTTGAGGTCGACAATGCACAAGTACGAAGTGTGCACTTGTCAATTACCAAAGCTGTGGGATTTCAAAGTGTTAATGTTTCCATCAGAAATAATCCCTTTGGTTGGAATGGTGTTTGTTATATAAGCCTATAGGATCTATGGAGGAAGAAATAATCCTTGGACGATCCTAGATTTGCACCAGTAATTGTGATATCCAATGGAAAAAGAGAGCTGCATAACTTGACGAGGGAAATAAATCATTATCGTGTCCTTATGGAGCCAAAAAACAAGGGAAAGCAGGCTATGATTGATGGTATGGAAACACCAATGCCAAAGAAAGTAGCTCACGTACTAGAGAAAGCATCAACTCCATAGTCCCTATGCAAAAAACAACCGAAGTCACTAGTGATTCAGCAGTGGGTGCATTAGAATCAACTCCAAGCCCATATATACTGTGATGCAACAGGAGTAATTGAGGAATCAAGGTAAAAAGTTTGAGCTACAGACAAGGGACAGAGATGGCCTTCCAATGTTAGCGTAGCAATATTGCAAACGAAGCCACTATCCACAAGGCACTCAAAAGCAATGGATTCGAAGGGGTTTACTAGCTGCACAAGGCTATTACCAGAGTAATACAACAATATGGGTGCCAAAATCCCACCCAAAGTTCAGTACTGCAAATACCTTTAGAAACATAGATAGTAAGAGCAACCAAGAACAATTTCCAACTAAATGCTAGGAAAGCACAAAAATTGGTTTCGAGGAAGAAGTCGATTCAACACAGTGAAGAATTTTGCCCGTGAGATAGCAGGGTTCGAAACTCGTGAGGTAGCTAAAACCGTGAGGTGGCTAAAACCGTGAGAACCTTTTCTCTTCTTTTCTCCTTAACTTTGTCCAGCTCTTTTATTTTGGTGGGTGCAGTTGGCGGTAGTGCTATCTCACGATTTGCACCTTTTTGCATGTAGACTCATACCTTGTTATTGCTCACCGCACTAACACCCTTCTCATGGAATATAACACACACACACATTCATTTTCACAAAAAAAAAAAGAAAGAAAAAGAGGCAATGACCACATTCTCTCACCAGTTAGTATGACTGACTTTCTTATCATTATTACAGATGTCGACCTCCGCTACCTCTGAACCGAAAGTCAAGGAGACTTCGGGAGTCACGCAAGCTAGGGCAACTTGGTCACCTATAAGCAGGAAGAAGAGACCATCATGTGGCCCAAAACTAAGCTATTTGGTCCAGACCTACTCTCAGTGCCAGACCATTTCAAGACATACCCAATTGATGAACGAAAAGTGGTCCAATTGACGGCCAAAAGAGTTAAAGAAGTTGGCTTATCCACATCGTACGATGGCCCAGCTAAGGTCAAGGAAATTGATATTGCAGAGCCATGGGAGGAAACCAAGCCTGTTTATATCGCTAAAGACTTGACTCCAGCTGAGGAAAAGGAACTTGTTGCTCTCCTTAAGGAGTTTTAGGTTGTTTCTTCTGAAACAGCAAAGAGATAAAGGGCGTACCATCTGAAGTGGTACATCACACGATCCCAATCATGGAAGGATAAAGGCCAACCAAGCAAAAACCATACCAGATGAATCCTAAATATGCCACAATTATAATAAGCAGGAAGAAGAGACCATCATGTGGCCCAAAACTAAGCTATTTGGGCAAAACCTACTCTCAATGCCATACCATTTCAAGACATACCCAATTGATGAACGAAAAGTGGTCCAATTGATGGCCAAAAGAGTTAAAGAAGCTGGTTTATCCACATCGTACAATGGCCCAGCTAAGGTCAAGGAAATTGATATTGCAGAGCCATGGGGGAGGAAACCAAGCCTGTTTATATCGCTAAAGACTTGACTCCAGCTGAGGAAAAGGAACTTGTTGCTCTCCTTAAGGAGTTTAAGGTTGTTTCTTCTGAAACTACAAAGAGATGAAGGGAGTACCATCTGAAGTGGTACATCACACGATCCCAATCATGGAAGGATAAAGGCCAACCAAGCAAAAACCATACCAGATGAATCCTAAATATGCCACGATTATAATAAGCAAGAAGAAGAGACCATCATGTGGCCCAAAACTAAGCTATTTGGGCCAGACCTACTCTCAACGCCCCAGACCATTTCAAGACATACCCAATTGATGAACGAAAAGTGGTCCAATTGACGGCGGCCAAAAGAGTTAAAGAAGCTGGTTTATCCACATTGTACAATGGCCCAGCTAAGGTCAAGGAAACCGATATTGCAGAGCCCTAGGAGGAATCCAAGCCTGTTTATATCGTTAAAGACTTGACTCCAGTTGAGGAAAAGGAACTTGTTGCTCTCCTTAAGGAGTTTAAGGTTGTTTCTTCTAAAACAACAAAGAGATGAAGGGCGTACCATCTGAAGTGGTACATCACACGATCCCAATCATGGAAGGATAAAGGCCAACCAAGCAAAAACCATACCAGATGAATCCTAAATATGCCACAATTATAATAAGCAGGAAGAAGAGACCATCATGTGGCCCAAAACTAAGCTATTTGGGCCAGATCTACTCTCAGTGCCATACCATTTCAAGACATACCCAATTGATGAACGAAAAGTGGTCCAATTGACGGTCAAAAGAGTTAAAGAAGCTGGTTTATCCACATCCTACAATGGCCCAGATAAGGTCAAGGAAATTGATATTGCAGAGCCATGGGGGAGGAAACCAAGCCTGTTTATATCGCTAAAGACTTGACTCCAGCTGAGGAAAAGGAACTTGTTGCTCTCCTTAAGGAGTTTAAGGTTGTTTCTTCTGAAACTACAAAGAGATGAAGGGCGTACCATCTGAAGTGCTACATCACACGATCCCAATCATGGAAGGATAAAGTCCAACCAAGCAAAAACCATACCAGATGAATCCTAAATATGCAACAATTATAATAAGCAGGAAGAGGAGACCATCATGTGGCCCAAAACTAAGCTATTTGGGCCAGACCTACTCTTAGCGACAGACCATTTAAAGACATACCCAATTGATGAACGAAAAGCGGTCCAATTGATGGCGGCCAAAAGAGTTAAAGAAGCTGGTTTATCCACATCGTACAATGGCCCAGCTAAGGTCAAGGAAACCGATATTGTAGAGCCCTGGGAGGAAACCAAGGCTGTTTATATCGTTAAAGATGACTCCAGCTGAGGAAAAGGAACTTGTTGCTCTCCTTAAGGAGTTTAAGGTTGTTTCTTCTGAAACTACAAAGAGATGAAGGGCGTACCATTTGAAGTGGTACAACACACGATTCCAATCATGGAAGGATCAAGGCCAACCAAGCAAAAACCATACCAGATGAATCCTAAATATGCAACAATTATACGAAGGAATTGACAAACTCATTACTGTTGATTTTATCTATGAGATAGAACACACCGATTGGCTATCACCAATCGTGATAGTGCCAAAGAAGAATGGGAAACTTAGGGTCTGTGTCGATCTAAGAAATGTCAATGCAGCTACTAGGAAAGGACCATTACCCACTACCTTACACGGAACACGTTTTGGAAAGAGTAGTTGGTGAAGACGATTACAACTTCTTAGATGGATTTTCAAGTTACAATCAAGTTCTATAGCACCCGAAGACTAGCATAAAACGGCCTTCAATACAATGTGGGAGACTTTTGCTTACAAAGTTATGCCTTTTGGTCTCACCAATGCCCCAACAACGTTCCAACGATTGATGTGCACAGCCTTGAGAGACTACTTACAAAAGTGGTTGGAGGTATTCATTGATGATCTATGTGCGCACACTCATGATTATCAGACCATTTGGCTTGCTTAAGAAAGATGTTTGAGTGATGTCGATCGAATTGTATATCCTTAAACCCTTTGAAATGCCAATTTTGGGTCAAACACGGTGTGATCTTAGGACACATTGACATTAAGAACGGTATCTCCACAAAGGAAAGCAAAGTCAAATTGATCTTGGAACTATCCCCACCCACTAATTACAAAGGTGTACAAAGGTTTATGGGCCACATTGGGTATTATCTCCACTTCATAGTATTTTATGCTAGAATTGACAGACCATTATATAGGCTCCTCATTGTCTTTGAATGGAATGAAGAATGCCAAGATGCATATGATAAATTGAAGCCAGCACTAGCCAGTGCACTATTCTGAGACCACCCAACTGGGATCTTATATTCCATGTACACATTGATGCATCAAACTTCGCTACAGGATGCGTATTGGCACAGCTTGGTGAGTTCAAATTGGACTACCCAGTTTCCTTCGCTAGTCGCCACTGAATGATGCAAAGGTGTATTTTATGCTAGAATTGCCAGACCATTATATAGGCTACTCATTGTCTCTGAATGGAATGAAGAATGCCAAGATGCATATGATAGATTCAAGCCAGCACTAGCGAGTGCACTATTCTGAGACCACCCAACTGGGATCTTATATGCCATGTACACATTGATGCATCAAACTTTGCTACAGGATGCGTATTGGCATAGCTTGGTGAGTTCAAATTGGACAACCCAGTTCCCTTCGCTAGTCACCAACTGAATGATGTAAAGGTAAATTATACCACCACAAAACGAGAGGGTTTGGCCATGCTTTATGCTGTCAAGAAGTATCAACATTACCTATTGGCAAAAGAAAAAACGTATTCTTTGTGGACCATCAGGGTTTATATACTCGGTGAATAAGCCTTGCACCATGGGACGAATCACATGCTGGTTGTTATTACTATTGGAATTTGACTTCAAGATCCCGGGTGAGAAAGGGAACACAACATATGTTGGCCGATCATATGTCGAGAATTCCAAATGGGGAACCAACAAATGGTGTTGATGATGACCTCCCAGATGCTTGATTGTTCAAACTAGACATGGTGCCTGAATGGAGTGAAGAAATATTAGATTATCTAGCTTATGGTTTTCTACGAGAACAACCTTTGAACATGGATAAAATGTGTCGGCTTATTAAGCTGGCTGCACCTTATCAATTGATTGCTGGTGAATTATACAAGCTAGGTAAGGACAATGTCTTAAGGAGATGTGTGCGGGAAGACAAATTTGTCACAATATTAGATAAAGCACTCTCAAGAATGATTGGGACACTTCGCTCTGGGAAAATTACAGCTCACAAAGGTGCTTCAAGTAGGACTATGGTGGCCTACATTATTCGGGGATGCTATGGAGTTTGTAAAAGTTGCAAAGAGTGTCAACCATTTGCTATTCCACAACAAAGAGACAGGATGCAACTTACCCCCCTGTGATTGTAAGAATCTTTTGAGAAATAGGGAATTGATTTTGTTGGACCCATTAGTCTAGTTGCACATCCCCATCACAAGTCCGATATGTGATCGTGGCCACAGACTATTTCATGAAATGGGCAGAAGAAAAGGTCTCTAAGCGAGTTGATGCACAAAAGATGGCTAAGTTCTTATATGAACAAATCATTTCAAGAATCCGTTGCCCATTGGAATTAGTGAGTGATCGCGGTTCACATTTCATTAATGAGGTGATTGATCACTTACTTGCTGGATTCCTTGTAGTCCACCGGAAGTCATCCCCTTACCATAAGCAAATGGTCAAGCGGAGAGTACAAATAAGATTTTGTGTACTATCTTGAAAAAAACTTTAGAAGCAAGTCGCACGGATTGGGAACATAAGCTAACTGCAGCTCTATGGGCATATTGAACTTCGTATAAGGTAGCGACGGGATATACTCCCTTCCATCTAGCTTATGGCATTGAGGCTATAATGCCTATGGACTACTTAGTTTCAAGCCTGCAAATTGCGGTGCAAGAACGATTAACAAAGAATGCATTAGCTGAAAGGTTGGTTGACTTAGAGAAACTTGATGAAACCCAACTAATTGCATCACATGGTCTTATGGTTGAAAAATTGTGAAGGAAGCGTTGGTTTGACAATAACCTGAAACAAAAAGAACTAAAAACAAGGGACCTCGTCCTCATGTCGGAAGCACTAGAAAAAAACAACTCAAGTATGGAGGATTAGGACCTTTCTAAGTGTCAAAAATCACATGTGCCTCAAAGGTCAGTCATGATTGAAACTATTGATGGTGTGCAAATACAGGGTTACATCAATGAAAGCAAACTTAAAAAGGATTACGAACCACTGACCCAAGAAATGCTCATGCAAGAGCATGTATTAAAACAACGAAATGAGCTAGCCAAGGAAAAATCCAAGCGAGCTCGAGCTCAGGAAGAAGCCAAGGCAAGAGAGGGCAAGGCCAAACAGAGACTCCACGAGAGTATTGCATATGAACATAGCTTCACTAACCCTCCTTGATGAGGATGACCTGGACATTGAGCCAGCACAACTGTGTGAAAGTCTCTACTACCTAAAATTCATGCAACAAGCATTGCATTAATCCATAGGGGATCAAGTCATAATTTGATCTCTTATGAGACACGAGAACCTCTAGATAAAGTCTTACCTTGAGGTCGACAATGCACAAGTACGAAGTGTGCACTTGTCAATTACCAAAGCTGTGGGATTTCAAAGTGTTAATATTTCCATCAGAAATAATCCCTTTGGTTGGAATGGTGTTTCTTATATAAGCCTGTAGGATCTATGGAGGAAGAAATAATCCTTGGACGATCCTAGATTTGCACCAATAATTGTGATATCCAATGGAAAAAGAGAGCTGCATAACTTGATGAGGGAAATAATATCATTATCGTGTCCTTATGGAGCCAAAAAACAAGGGAAAGCAGGCTATGATTGATGGTATGGAAACACCAATGCCAAAGAAAGTAGCTCACGTACTAGAGAAAGCATCAACTCCATAGTCCCTATGCAAAAAACAACCGAAGTCACTAGTAATTCTATAGTGGGTGCATTAGAATCAACTCCAAGCCCATATATACTGTGATGCAAAAGGAGTAATTAAGGAATCAAGGTAAAAAGCTTGAGCTACAGACAAGGGACAGAGATGGCCTTCCAATGTTAGCGTAGCAATATTGCAAACGAAGCCACTATCCACAAGGCACTCAAAAGCAATGGATTCGAAGGGGTTTACTAGCTGCACAAGTCTATTACCAGAGTAATACAACAATATGGGTGCCAAAATCCCACCCAAAGTTCAGTACTGCAAATACCTTTAGAAACATAGATAGTAAGAGCAACCAAGAACAATTTCCAACTAAATGCTAGGAAAACACAAAAATTGGTTTCGAGGAAGAAGTCGATTCAACACAGTGAAGAATTTTGCCCGTGAGATAGCAGGGTTCGAAACTCGTGAGGTAGCTAAAACCGTGAGGTGGCTAAAACCGTGAGAACCTTTTCTCTTCTTTTCTCCTTAACTTTGTCCAGCTCTTTTATTTTGGTGGGTGCAGTTGGCGGTAGTGCTATCTCACAGTTTGCACCTTTTTGCATGTAGACTCATACCTTGTTATCGCTCACCGCACTAACACCCTTCTCATGGAATAACACACACACATTCATTTTCACAAAAAAAAAAGAAAGAAAAAGAGGCAATGACCACATTCTCTCACCAGTTAGTATGACTGACTTTCTTATCATTATTACAGATGTCGACCTCTGCTACCTCTGAACCGAAAGTCAAGGAGACTTCGGGAGTCACGCAAGCTAGGGCAACTTGGTCACCTATAAGCAGGAAGAAGAGACCATCATCATGTGGCCCAAAACTAAGCTATTTGGGCCAGACCTACTCTCAGTGCCAGACCATTTCAAGACATACCCAATTGACGAACAAAAAGTGGTCCAATTGACGGCCAAAAGAGTTAAAGATGTTGGTTTATCCACATCGTACGATGGCCTAGCTAAGGTCAAGGAAATTGATATTGTAGAGCCATGGGAGGAAACCAAGCCTGTTTATACCGCTAAAGACTTGACTCCAGCTGAGGAAAAGGAACTTGTTGCTCTCCTTAAGGAGTTTAAGGTTGTTTCTTCTGAAACAACAAAGAGATGAAGGGCGTACCATCTGAAGTGGTACATCACACGATCCCAATCATGGAAGGATAAAGGCCAACCAAGCAAAAACCATACCAGATGAATCCTAAATATGCCACAATTATAATAAACAGGAAGAAGAGACCATCATGTGGCCCAAAACTAAGCTATTTGGGCCAGACCTACTCTCAGTGCCATACCATTTCAAGACAAACCCAATTGATGAACGAAAAGTGGTCCAATTGATGGCCAAAAGAGTTAGAGAAGCTGGTTTATCCACATCGTACAATGGCCTAGCTAAGGTCAAGGAAATTGATATTGCAGAGCCATGGGGGAGGAAACCAAGCCTGTTTATATCGCTAAAGACTTGACTCCAGCTGAGGAAAAGGAACTTGTTGCTCTCCTTAAGGAGTTTAAGGTTGTTTCTTCCGAAACAACAAAGAGATGAAGGGTGTACCATCTGAAGTGGTACATCACACGATCCCAATCATGGAAGGATAAAGGCCAACCAAGCAAAAACCATACCAGATGAATCCTAAATATGCCACAATTATAATAAGCAGGAAGAAGAGACCATCATGTGGCCCAAAACTAAGCTATTTGGGCCAGACCTACTCTCAGTGCCATACCATTTCAAGACATACCCAATTGATGAACGAAAAGTGGTCCAATTGACGGCCAAAAGAGTTAAAGAAGCTGGTTTATCCACATCGTACAATGGCGCAGCTAAGGTCAAGGAAACCGATATTGCAGAGCCCTGGGAGGAAACCAATCCTGTTTATATCGTTAAAGACTTGACTCCAGCTGAGGAAAAGGAACTTGTTGCTCTCCTTAAGGAGTTTAAGGTTGTTTCTTCTGAAACTACAAAGAGATGAAGGGCGTACCATTTGAAGTGGTACAACACACAATTCCAATCATGGAAGGATCAAGGCCAACAAAGCAAAAACCATACCAGATGAATCCTAAATATGCAACAATTATAAGAAGGAATTGACAAACTCATTACTGTTGATTTCATCTATGAGATAGAACACACCGATTGGCTATCACCAATCGTGATAGTGCCAAAGAAGAATGGGAAACTTAGGGTCTGTGTCGATCTAAAAAATGTCAATGCAGCTACTAGGAAAGGACCATTACCCACTACCTTACACGGAACACGTTTTGGAAAGAGTAGTTGGTGAAGAAGCTTACAACTTCTTAGATGGATTTTCAAGTTACAATCAAGTTTCTATAGCACCCGAAGACTAGCATAAAACGGCCTTCAATACAATGTGGGAGACTTTTGCTTACAAAGTTATGCCTTTTGGTCTCACCAATGCCCCAACAACGTTCCAACGATTGATGTGCACAGCCTTGAGAGACTACTTACAAAAGTGGTTGGAGGTATTCATTATGATCTATGTGCGCACACTCACGATGGTCAGACCATTTGGCTTGCTCAAGAAAGATGTTTGAGTGATGTCGATCGAATTGTATATCCTTAAGGAGATGTGTGCGGGAAGACAAATTTGTCACAATATTAGATAAAGCACTCTCAAGAATGATTGAAGGACACTTCGCTCTGGGAAAATTACAGCTCACAAGGTGCTTCAAGTAGGACTATGGTGGCCTACATTATTCGGGGATGCTATGGAGTTTGTAAAAGATGCAAAGAGTGTCAACCATTTGCTATTCCACAACAAAGAGACAGGATGCAACTTACCCCCCTGTGATTGTAAGAATCTTTTGAGAAATAGGGAATTGATTTTGTTGGACCCATTAGTCTAGTTGCACATCCATCACCGATATGTGATCGTGGCCACAGACTATTTCACGAAATGGGCAGAAGAAAAAGTCTCTAAGCGAGTTGATGCACAAAAGATGGCTAAGTTCTTATATGAACAAATAATTTCAAGAATCCGTTGCCCATTGGAATTAGTGAGTGATCGCGGTTCACATTTCATTAATGAGGTGATTGATCACTTACTTGCTGGATTCCTTGTAGTCCATCGGAAGTCATCCCCTTATTATCCATAAGCAAATGGTCAAGCGGAGAGTACAAATAAGATTTTGTGTACTATCTTGACAAAAACTTTAGAAGCAAGTCACACGGATTGGGAACATAAGCTAACTGCAGCTCTATGGGTATATTGAACTTCGTATAAGGTAGCGACGGGATATACTCCCTTCCATCTAGCTTATGGCATTGAGGCTATAATGCCTATGGACTACTTAGTTCCAAGCCTGCAAATTGTGGTGCAAGAACGATTAACAAAGAATGCATTAGCTGAAAGGTTGGTTGACTTAGAGAAACTTGATGAAACCCAACTAATTGCATCACATGGTCTTATGGTTGAAAAATTGTGAAGGAAGCGTTGGTTTGACAATAACCTGAAACAAAAAGAACTAAAAACAAGGGACCTCGTCCTCATGTCGGAAGCACTAGAAAAAAACAACTCAAGTATGGAGGATTAGGACCTTTCTAAGTGTCAAAAATCACATGTGCCTCAAAGGTCAGTCATGATTGAAACTATTGATGGTGTGCAAATACAGGGTTACATCAATGAAAGCAAACTTAAAAAGGATTACGAACCACTGACCCAAGAAATGCTCATGCAAGAGCATGTATTAAAACAACGAAATGAGCTAGCCAAGGAAAAATCCAAGCGAGCTCGAGCTCAGGAAGAAGCCAAGGCAAGAGAGGGCAAGGCCAAACAGAGACTCCAAGAGAGAGTATTGCATATGAACATGGCTTCACTAACCCTCCTTGATGAGGATGACTTGGACATTGAGCCAGCACAACTGTGTGAAAGTCTCTACTACCTAAAATTCATGCAACAAGCATTGCATTAATCCATAGGGGATCAAGTCATAATTTGATCTCTTATGAGACACGAGAACCTCTAGATAAAGTCTTACCTTGAGGTCGACAATGCACAAGTACGAAGTGTGCACTTGTCAATTACCAAAGCTGTGGGATTTCAAAGTGTTAATATTTCCATCAGAAATAATCCCTTTGGTTGGAATGGTGTTTGTTATATAAGCCTGTAGGATCTATGGAGGAAGAAATAATCCTTGGACGATCCTAGATTTGCACCAGTAATTGTGATATCCAATGGAAAAAGAGAGCTGCATAACTTGACGAGGGAAATAAATCATTATCGTGTCCTTATGGAGCCAAAAAACAAGGGAAACCAGGCTATGATTGATGGTATGGAAACACCAATGCCAAAGAAAGTAGCTCACGTACTAGAGAAAGCATCAACTCCATAGTCCCTATGCAAAAAACAACCAAAGTCACTAGTAATTCAGCAGTGGGTGCATTAGAATCAACTCCAAGCCCATATATACTGTGATGCAAAAGGAGTAATTGAGGAATCAAGGTAAAAAGTTTGAGCTACAGACAAGGGACAGAGATGGCCTTCCAATGTTAGCGTAGCAATATTGCAAAGGAAGCCACTATCCACAAGGCACTCAAAAGCAATGGATTCGAAGGGGTTTACTAGCTGCACAAGGCTATTACCAGAGTAATACAACAATATGGGTGCCAAAATCCCACCCAAAGTTCAGTACTGCAAATACCTTTAGAAACATAGATAGTAAGAGCAACCAAGAACAATTTCCAACTAAATGTTAGGAAAGCACAAAAATTGGTTTCGAGGAAGAAGTCGATTCAACACAGTGAAGAATTTTGCCCGTGAGATGCTTCGAAACTCGTGAGGTAGCTAAAACCGTGAGGTGGCTAAAACCGTGAGAACCTTTTCTCTTCTTTTCTCCTTAACTTTGTCCAGCTCTTTTATTTTGGTGGGTGCAGTTGGCGGTAGTGCTATCTCACGGTTTGCACCTTTTTGCATGTAGACTCATACCTTGTTATTGCTCACCGCACTAACACCCTTCTCATGGAATATAACACACACACACACATTCATTTTCACAAAAAAAGAAAGAAAGAAAAAGAGGCAATGACCACATTCTCTCACCAGTTAGTATGACTGACTTTCTTATCATTATTACAGATGTCGACCTCCGCTACCTCTGAACCGAAAGTCAAGGAGACTTCGGGAGTCACGCAAGCTAGGGCAACTTGGTCACCTATAAGCAGGAAGAAGAGACCATCATGTGGCCCAAAACTAAGCTATTTGGGCCAGACCTACTCTCAGTGCAAGACCATTTGAGGACAGACCCAATTGATGAACGAAAAGTGGTCCAATTGACGGCCAAAAGAGTTAAAGAAGGTTTATCCACATCGTACGATGGCCCAGCTAAGGTCAAGGAAATTGATATTGCAGAGCCATGGGAGGAAACCAAGCCTGTTTATATCGCTAAAGACTTGACTCCAGCTGAGGAAAAGGAACTTGTTGCTCTCCTTAAGGAGTTTAAGGTTGTTTCTTCTAAAACAACAAAGAGATGAAGGGCGTACCATCTGAAGTGGTACATCACACGATCCCAATCATGGAAGGATAAAGGCCAACCAAGCAAAAACCATACCAGATGAATCCTAAATATGCCACAATTATAATAAGCAGGAAGAAGAGACCATCATGTGGCCCAAAACTAAGCTATTTGGGCCAGACCTACTCTCAGTGCCATACCATTTTTATATCAAAAGTGTTACTTTTATCATTTTTAATTTTCATGCATAGAAGCATGCATAAAGGAAAATTTTTTATATCAAAAGTGCTACTTTTATCATTTTTAATTTTCATGCATAGAAGTATGCATAAAAGATAATTTTTTATATTAAAAGTGTTACTTTTACCATTTTTAATTTTCATGCATAGAAGTATGCATAAAGGAAAATTTTTATATCAAAAGTGTTACTTTTATCATATTGGATTTCATGCATAGAGGTATGCATAAAAGTTGAATATTTTATTATAAAAGTGTTACTTTTAGCATAATTGAATTTCATGCATAGAGGTA
Organism: Cibotium barometz; assembly: GCF_041138505.1. NCBI lineage: Eukaryota > Viridiplantae > Streptophyta > Polypodiopsida > Cyatheales > Cibotiaceae > Cibotium > Cibotium barometz. The sequence continues at coordinate 22,880,392 of NC_141074.1, read as the reverse complement.
TGCATAAAAGATATGGGAATGTAGATGTGGATGTATGGATGTGGATGTGGATGTGGATGTGGATGTATGAATGTGGATGTATGGATGTATGAATGTGGATGTATGGATGTGAATGAGGATGTCGATGTGGATGCATGGATGTAAATGTGGATGTGGGTGTATGGATGTATGCATATAGATGTGGATGCATGAATGTGGATGTATGGATGTGAATGAGCATATAGATGTGGATGTATGGATGTGAATGTGCATGTAGATATGGATGTATATATGTGAATGGAAATGTGGATGTGGATATATGTATGCATGTGGATGTGGATATGGATGCGTATGTATGAATGTGAATATGGGATGTGGATGTATAAATGAGGATGTGAAAATGGAGTTAAGCATGTAGATGTGGATGCATGGATGTAAATGTGGATGTGGATGTATGGATGTATGCATGTAGATGTGGATGCATGAATGTGGATGTATGGATGTGAATGAGTATATAGATGTGGATGTATGGATGTGAATGTGCATGTAGATATGGATGTATGTATGTGAATGGGAATGTGGATGTGGATATATGTATGCATGTGGATGTGGATATGGATGCGTATGTATGAATGTGGATATGGGATGTGGATGTATAAATGAGGATGTGAAAATGGAGATAAGCATGTAGATGTGGATGCATGAATGTGGATGTATGGATGTGAATGAGGATATAGATGTGGATGTATGGATGAAATGTGCATGTAGATATGGATGTATAGATGTGAATGGGAATGTGGATGTGGATGTGGATGTATGTATGTATGTATGTGGATGTGGATGTATGAATGAGGACATGATAATGAATGTATGCATGTGGATGTGGATATGGATGTGTATGTATGAATGCGGATATGGATGTGGATATGGATGTGTATGTATGAATGTAGATATGGGATGTGGATGTATAAAGGAGGATGTGAAAATGGAGTTAAGCATGTAGATGTGGATGTATGGATGTGAATGTGGATGTGGATGTGGATGTATGGATGTGGATATGGATGTGAATATATGATATGTGATGTGAAGGAATCTGAAGTGAAGAGATGGAAAATGGTATGATTGGATGAGTATACATATAAATGAAATGTGGAATAAGTAATGTGGATTGTATGAGGGATAATGTGGAAAAATGAGAGTTAATATAGAAATTGTATTTGTAAACTGTTTGTAAATGCTGTTTGTAAATGGCTGTTTTATGTCAAGAATGCTGGGAAAGCATTTTGACCGTCTTGTGATTAAGGTCGTGGAGACCTAACTGATAAAGTTGCAACTGCTGAACGGAGAGTCAATGGAGGACGTCTCGCGTAGCAAGGTCGGCCGAGGTCTTGACCAGCCTCGGTTCGATTAAAATGGTGAGCTTCCGGTACGGTGGATGAGGGACCAAGGAAGCGGCCTATGAGTGAAGCGCTAGGTCACCTGCGAAGGATCCTAGAGGGTGCTGACCATACGGTGCTCGGGCTCTGGGTCGCCCAGGATACCCACGCGTGCGTCGAGGAAGATATTGGAATAAGGAGTAAGAGTTGTTTTCTGGAACCGAGCATGGATCTGGTTGACTGACCTTGCTGGTCCTCAACGGATGAGTCCATGGCTCTTTTATATGGATCTGTTGGTTGATCTTGCTGATCTTCAACGAGAGTCCATCTTGATAAGTGATTATATTGTTGAGTATTATGGGCTAGGAACTATTGAAACGGCCCCTGTGTGGACAGGTGGTGAGCGTTCTAGTTGCCAATGATGCCATAGATACTCTGATGAAGGAATGATGGGAAATTATGAATCAACTGGATAAATTGGAAGATTGTGATCAGTGGTACTATGGTTTCATTAAAGGATTGTTTTAAAGTTAGCTGATGCTAAGAAAAAAGGCAATTTTCATATTGGGTGTGTAAGTGGTGTGGCTAGTTTTATGTTTGCATGAACTTCTGGCTAGGGGGCCTTGGAACTCTTTTCCTTGGTACCCGGGACAAAACCTAACCAAATTCCAAATTGGATCCCATCACTACACTGGTTGGGCGGTTGGGTAACCCATGGGATCGGATGGGGTTAGGCTGGACTGATGGATCCGTAAATCGAGACTCAAACTTTTATTTTTACGATAGATAAAATAAATCCCGGACAGTAACTGTTCTATGGATAGAATCAACGGCTGTGCCTCTTGAATGGGGAAAAAAGCGTTGATCCCAATGATCCAAGTGCAAGTTTCTTCCTTAATCTGACCATGTATCTTATAGATGCAATTGGATCAGCTCGATCAGAAATGTTCTTGACTACGTTAGAGTAAAAAGTTATCCAGGTGGAATCGCTCGTGCTTTCCGGGTAAGGGAAGTTTTTCCGGGTCCGGTTTTGGAAAAACCGACGGATTAGTCTCTTGTCCGGATATCCGTGGGTAAGGCCCCGAATGTGGGACCCCTGTCCCGCGCGAGAAGTGCTACTTCCGCTGCCAGTATCTTGAATCCGTTGCTTGGTGGGAACAGGGATCTCACAGTTGGTATCAGAGAAGATTGGTTAATAAAGATCAACTGAGAAGACAAATATGTCAAAAATTTATGTAGAAACACAGAAAGGTTGTAATTGTGTGATATAATTCATACAATTTGATATTCAAACTGAAATTCGTATTTTGGTAATTGGGTCTTCAGATAGAAGTACCGCAATTATATAGAATCCCTGACTTGCTTGAGGCCTAAACATGATGGTATTTACCTTATAATTCCAAGAGCCACGACTACCCGTATATACCGAGAGTATACTGCAGCTCTTTACTGACAGTATATACGAGTAAATCTAAGACTTGAAATTATAAGCGTTAATGCTATCCAGATGATGAATTCGAATGTGGTTGATATGATTTTTAATTCTGTTTGAGAATTGATGAATTGAATTGGATTCTGATTGAAAATTCTGATTGAAAATTGATGATTTCTGAAATTAGTTGAAATATAAAAATCTGAACAAAACCACAATGAGGATGAATGGGACGAGTCCCAGTGATGATATTCATAACTGGAATGATGATAATGAATTCAGCAAATCACTATGAGATTAGTGGGTTGTGCTGTCAAATTGTTACTGTTAACACTTGATCAGTCGATCAAGTTAAGGGATGACAAATTGAGAACTTGCTTGACTGAAATTCCCGTGGAGGAATGTTCAGAAGGAAATTTTTCGGTCTAATGGACCATTATCATGTTAAAGATATGAATGATATGATCTGAATATTAATGATGAGTTCTATATAAGGGATATTTATCCCAGTGTTCTGTTGGGTTGACCAGAATATAAGGAACCCTAAAATAAAATTGGATGTTAAGAAAAAGAGTTGTCCTCTACCTTGCGAGATGAGGACATCTCGCACTTTTTAAGTGGGGTAGAATGTAAGATTCCTCCCCAGCCTTCGAGGTATACAGGAGTAAGAATCTCCCTTTCTGATCTTATAATTATTCCCTCTCTAAAATAAAAGAAAGTTCTGTTTAACAAAGGAAGACCCTTTTCCTAGAATACTTCTCAAGAGTCCCACCTGTTTTAAGGATTCAGAACAATGAGTTCAGAAGTGAGAATCGATGTTTTGGATATCAAGGTTTTGGTCTCGAGTACGGCCCAAAAGAAGTTCTTTATCTCTTGGGAAGTATAAGAAGTTATCTCCCAGATATTGTGGACCAAAGGAAGTAGGTGATTTAGCTTACGAACTTCTTTTATCTCCTCATCTCAAAGTTCTGAATGCCTTCTATAGAAAAATGTGCCAAACCCAAATCATGGAAAGACGGTAAAACTTCAGTGGCAAGTTACCGTTGGCTTCTAAGTTACGCTAGCTCCTTCCTTTATATAAGTCGTAACTTTTACTTGTCGTTCACAGTAATCTTACTCCCATCGATCTCCTTTCTTTCTTAATCTCCTTCATGGCTTGGCAACAAGAACTAGTTTTATCCATAATGATTCCTCACCTTCAAGACGCAAGTGAGTCTGTGAAGAAGGATTTTATAGAACAGTATGAGCGCTCACTTTTTCCTCACCTAGGAACTTCTGTAGCGCAGACCAAATGGCGGACCTATCAAGACATAACTAGGGTAACACCCTGGGGTCAGCAACATTTTCGTAACAATGTCCGCTTAGCCATGGTTATTGAAGCTTTGGGTTTGGGTCCCCGATACTACTGCGTCATGAGATCAAGGCATCCTGGGTTTTCTGAGCGGGTCTTCTTACTGGCGTGTTTTCTTCCTCATGAGAAGATATGCCTTTACCCCGTTTTTGGCTTGCCTCTCAGAGGTCCTTTTCTTAGAACACCTCATACCACTGAGATAGGCGCAGCAATAACCCACAGAATCATTCCCATAGATGAGTTACCTTATACTTGTGCAGTTTGTGAGGACTGCTTTTGTGACCATATGATGGACGGACTTATGGAAGTGTAAAGAGTTCCTCTATCTTTACTGTATAAGTTCCGAGAATGAATAAAGTTTAAATCTTGTTCGTATTTTGAATCTTGCTCTCTTTAAGACTTATCTTGGTGGTTAATCTTGATTAAAATTTTTCTCTAAGTCTCATATTCGTGCATCTTGCGAAATTATCCCAGTTTGCGAGATGAGGACATCTCGCATTTTTTTAAGTGGGGTAGAATGTAAGATTCCTCCCCCACCCCCTTTTTGATGTCTAGTATCTTTCCCTGTAATCAATCCCTCTTCAGAAATATAAAGACCTTGTTTCTATCTGTTTTAGCCTAGAGAGAGAAAAATATTCTAGAGAGAGAATATTCAGATTTTGAATATTTTTGGATAGAAAAATATCTCTTCTAATTCAGATGAGTTCCCCTGAAACAGAAATTCAAAAAGAATTTTCCAATGTGCAATTGGAATTAATTGAAAATAGCTATAAAGAACCTTAGCCTAAGGGTCTAGATTTTCAGAAATCTTTAGACTATGGTCCAATTAAGGTTCCTATGGACCAATAGCATCAATCCATGTGTAGGGAGGAGATAAATCCAACTTGTAAAAAGAAAATACCCAAAAATGAGTAAATGCTCACATGAGGTGAAGAGTTGAAAATGTACAAGGATTATTAGTAAAAAACTATGAGCAATATTAAAAATATGACATATGTAAGGAAGGGGAATTCTTTAAAGGAGGTGCATATTTCACATAAGATGAAGAGTTGAAAATGTACAAGGTTTATTAGTAAAAAACTATGAGCAATATTAAAAATATGACATATGTAAGGAAGGGGAATTCTTTAAAGGAGGTGCATATTTCACATAAGATGAAGAGTTGAAAATGTACAAGGTTTATTAGTAAAAAAAAAAACTATGAGCAATATTAAAATGATTCCATTATGACACATGTGTAAGGAAGGGGAGTTCTTTAAAGGAGGTGCATATTTCACATGCTTGAATGAGTTTTAAACTCATAAAAATTGAGATATTTCATCTCTCCTCTCTCCTCATTCAAGTCTAGTTCCAAAAAGTTAGCCTAACTGATCTAAAAATGGTCAAATATTGACCAAACTGATTTAGAAAATTCTAGAATCAGTTTGTTTGGTTAGGAGCTCAATTTTTCCTATAAATAGAAGCCTCCCCCTTGTTGAAAAATATATAGTGTTTATGCATCGTTACTCTACTCCACCTAAGCCAGAAACTGTGAATTCATTTAATAATTCACTAGTTTTTGGAGCTTCCCTCTTTCTTCAATCCCCATTAGTGGCTCCATCAACATACTTAACTAATTGATTGGTTGGGGGCCTCTACCGTGAACAAAGAATCAAGCAAGTTGTAAGGTAATTAGTGAATATTGATCTTTCTATAATTTCTCAATGTTTCTCTCTTCTCAACCCCTCTCAAGCTTGAGAAGTTTAATTGGTATGGTTTTTTTTTAATGCTATTGAAGTTTGAATAGTAGTGAAGAGTTACATAATGCTATTGAAGTTAATTTTCATTTATGTTTAAATTCTAATGATTTTTATGTAAATTCTCTCTCTCACTCAAGAAATGGTCATAATCATGAACCGTTCTCAATCCAAATCAAGCTTTTCATAAAGCTTTTCCTTAACCCAAGATTAAGCTATGCTTGAGGCCAAATTAATGGCTTTTTCTATGCTTTTAGTTTATATATATTAATGATTCAATCCATTATGGATTGATAATCCAATTAGAGATTATTTTAATTATTTTCTTAATGATAAGCATTATCCCTTAGAAAAATTGAGATTTATCAGTCATAGCAGCGGAGCTATGGCAAAATTTTTATAAAAATTATGCATAAAATAATCTCATTCAAAGCATAAAAAGAGGACTTCCTACCATATTCTAGGAATTATCATCCTAGATTAATTGAAAGAATTTCATTACAATCATGGAGAAATTGAATTTTAATATTATGCATAATGGATAAATTTTTATATCAAAAGTGTTATTTTTATCATTTTTAATTTTCATGCATAGAAGTATGCATAAAGGAAAATTTTTATATCAAAAGTGTTACTTTTATCATTTTTAATTTTCATGCATAGAAGTATGCATAAAGGAAAATTTTTTATATCAAAAGTGCTACTTTTATCATTTTTAATTTTCATGCATAGAAGTATGCATAAAAGATAATTTTTTATATTAAAAGTGTTACTTTTACCATTTTTAATTTTCATGCATAGAAGTATGCATAAAGGAAAATTTTTATATCAAAAGTGTTACTTTTATCATATTGGATTTCATGCATAGAGGTATGCATAAAAGTTGAATATTTTATTATAAAAGTGTTACTTTTAGCATAATTGAATTTCATGCATAGAGGTATGCATAAAAGATATGGGAATGTAGATGTGGATGTATGGATGTGGATGTGGATGTGGATGTGGATGTATGAATGTGGATGTATGGATGTATGAATGTGGATGTATGGATGTGAATGAGGATGTCGATGTGGATGCATGGATGTAAATGTGGATGTGGGTGTATGGATGTATGCATATAGATGTGGATGCATGAATGTGGATGTATGGATGTGAATGAGCATATAGATGTGGATGTATGGATGTGAATGTGCATGTAGATATGGATGTATATATGTGAATGGAAATGTGGATGTGGATATATGTATGCATGTGGATGTGGATATGGATGCGTATGTATGAATGTGGATATGGGATGTGGATGTATAAATGAGGATGTGAAAATGGAGTTAAGCATGTAGATGTGGATGCATGGATGTAAATGTGGATGTGGATGTATGGATGTATGCATGTAGATGTGGATGCATGAATGTGGATGTATGGATGTGAATGAGTATATAGATGTGGATGTATGGATGTGAATGTGCATGTAGATATGGATGTATGTATGTGAATGGGAATGTGGATGTGGATATATGTATGCATGTGGATGTGGATATGGATGCGTATGTATGAATGTGGATATGGGATGTGGATGTATAAATGAGGATGTGAAAATGGAGATAAGCATGTAGATGTGGATGCATGAATGTGGATGTATGGATGTGAATGAGGATATAGATGTGGATGTATGGATGAAATGTGCTGGTAGATATGGATGTATAGATGTGAATGGGAATGTGGATGTGGATGTGGATGTATGTATGTATGTATGTGGATGTGGATGTATGAATGAGGACATGATAATGAATGTATGCATGTGGATGTGGATATGGATGTGTATGTATGAATGCGGATATGGATGTGGATATGGATGTGTATGTATGAATGTAGATATGGGATGTGGATGTATAAAGGAGGATGTGAAAATGGAGTTAAGCATGTAGATGTGGATGTATGGATGTGAATGTGGATGTGGATGTGGATGTATGGATGTGGATATGGATGTGAATATATGATATGTGATGTGAAGGAATCTGAAGTGAAGAGATGGAAAATGGTATGATTGGATGAGTATACATATAAATGAAATGTGGAATAAGTAATGTGGATTGTATGAGGGATAATGTGGAAAAATGAGAGTTAATATAGAAATTGTATTTGTAAACTGTTTGTAAATGCTGTTTGTAAATGGCTGTTTTATGTCAAGAATGCTGGGAAAGCATTTTGACCGTCTTGTGATTAAGGTCGTGGAGACCTAACTGATAAAGTTGCAACTGCTGACGGAGAGTCAATGGAGGACGTCTCGCGTAGCAAGGTCGGCCGAGGTCTTGACCAGCCTCGGTTCGATTAAAATGGTGAGCTTCCGGTACGGTGGATGAGGGACCAAGGAAGCGGCCTATGAGTGAAGCGCTAGGTCACCTGCGAAGGATCCTAGAGGGTGCTGACCATACGGTGCTCGGGCTCTGGGTCGCCCAGGATACCCACGCGTGCGTCGAGGAAGATATTGGAATAAGGAGTAAGAGTTGTTTTCTGGAACCGGGCATGGATCTGGTTGACTGACCTTGCTGGTCCTCAACGGATGAGTCCATGGCTCTTTTATATGGATCTGTTGGTTGATCTTGCTGATCTTCAACGAGAGTCCATCTTGATAAGTGATTATATTGTTGAGTATTATGGGCTAGGAACTATTGAAACGGCCCCTGTGTGGACAGGTGGTGAGCGTTCTAGTTGCCAATGATGCCATAGATACTCTGATGAAGGAATGATGGGAAATTATGAATCAACTGGATAAATTGGAAGATTGTGATCAGTGGTACTATGGTTTCATTAAAGGATTGTTTTAAAGTTAGCTGATGCTAAGAAAAAAGGCAATTTTCATATTGGGTGTGTAGGTGGTGTGGCTAGTTTTATGTTTGCATGAACTTCCGGCTAGGGGGCCTTGGAACTCTTTTCCTTGGTACCCGGGACAAAACCTAACCAAATTCCAAATTGGATCCCATCACTACACTGGTTGGGCGGTTGGGTAACCCATGGGATCGGATGGGGTTAGGCTGGACTGATGGATCCGTAAATCGAGACTCAAACTTTTATTTTTACGATAGATAAAATAAATCCCGGACAGTAACTGTTCTATGGATAGAATCAACGGCTGTGCCTCTTGAATGGGGAAAAAAGCGTTGATCCCAATGATCCAAGTGCAAGTTTCTTCCTTAATCTGACCATGTATCTTATAGATGCAATTGGATCAGCTCGATCAGAAATGTTCTTAACTACGTTAGAGTAAAAAGTTATCCAGGTGGAATCGCCCGTGCTTTCCGGGTAAGGGAAGTTTTTCCGGGTCCGGTTTTGGAAAAACCGACGGATTAGTCTCTTGTCCGGATATCCGTGGGCGAGGCCCCGAATGTGGGACCCCTGTCCCGCGCGAGAAGTGCTACTTCCGCTGCCAGTATCTTGAATCCGTTGCTTGGTGGGAACAGGGATCTCACATAAGCAAATGGTCAAGCGGAGAGTACAAATAAGATTTTGTGTACTATCTTGACAAAAACTTTAGAAGCAAGTCGCACGGATTGGGAACATAAGCTAACTGCAGCTCTATGGGCATATTGAACTTCGTGTAAGGTAGCGACGGGATATACTCCCTTCCATCTAGCTTATGGCATTGAGGCTATAATGCCTATGGAGTACTTAGTTCCAAGCCTGCAAATTGTGGTGCAAGAACGATTAACAAAGAATGCATTAGCTGAAAGGTTGGTTGACTTAGAGAAACTTGATGAAACCCAACTAATTGCATCACATGGTCTTATGGTTGAAAAATTGTGAAGGAAGCGTTGGTTTGACAATAACCTGAAACAAAAAGAACTAAAAACAAGGGACCTCGTCCTCATGTCGGAAGCACTAGAAAAAAACAACTCAAGTATGGAGGATTAGGACCTTTCTAAGTGTCAAAAATCACATGTGCCTCAAAGGTCAGTCATGATTGAAACTATTGATGGTGTGCAAATACAGGGTTACATCAATGAAAGCAAACTTAAAAAGGATTACGAACCACTGACCCAAGAAATGCTCATGCAAGAGCATGTATTAAAACAACGAAATGAGCTAGCCAAGGAAAAATCCAAGCGAGCTCGAGCTCAGGAAGAAGCCAAGGCAAGAGAGGGCAAGGCCAAACAGAGACTCCACGAGAGAGTATTGCATATGAACATGGCTTCACTAACCCTCCTTGATGAGGTTGACCTGGACATTGAGCCAGCACAACTGTGTGAAAGTCTCTACTACCTAAAATTCATGCAACAAGCATTGCATTAATCCATAGGGGATCAAGTCATAATTTGATCTCTTATGAGACACGAGAACCTCTAGATAAAGTCTTACCTTGAGGTCGACAATGCACAAGTATGAAGTGGGCACTTGTCAATTACCAAAGCTGTGGGATTTCAAAGTGTTAATATTTCCATCAGAAATAATCCCTTTGGTTGGAATGGTGTTTGTTATATAAGCCTGTAGGATCTATGGAGGAAGAAATAATCCTTGGACGATCCTAGATTTGCACCAGTAATTGTGATATCCAATGGAAAAAGAGAGCTGCATAACTTGACGAGGGAAATAATATCATTATCGTGTCCTTATGGAGCCAAAAAACAAGGAAAAGCAGGCTATGATTGATGGTATGGAAACACCAATGCCAAAGAAAGTAGCTCACGTACTAGAGAAAGCATCAACTCCATAGTCCCTATGCAAAAAACAACCGAAGTCACTAGTAATTCAGCAGTGGGTGCATTAGAATCAACTCCAAGCCCATATATACCGTGATGCAAAAGGAGTAATTGAGGAATCAAGGTAAAAAGTTTGAGCTACAGACAAGGGACAGAGATGGCCTTCCAATGTTAGTGTAGCAATATTGCAAACGAAGCCACTATCCACAAGGCACTCAAAAGCAATGGATTCGAAGGGGTTTCCTAGCTGCACAAGGCTATTACCAGAGTAATATAACAATATGGGTGCCAAAATCCCACCCAAAGTTCAGTACTGCAAATACCTTTAGAAACATAGATAGTAAGAGCAACCAATAACAATTTCCAACTAAATGCTAGGAAAGCACAAAAATTGGTTTCGAGGAAGAAGTTGATTCAACACAGTGAAGAATTTTGCCCATGAGATAGCAGGCTTCGAAACTCATGAGGTAGCTAAAACCGTGAGGTGGCTAAAACCGTGAGAACCTTTTCTCTTCTTTTCTCCTTAACTTTGTCCAGCTCTTTTATTTTGGTGGGTGCAGTTGGCGGTAGTGCTATCTCACGGTTTGCACCTTTTTGCATGTAGACTCATACCTTGTTATTGCTCACCGCACTAACACCCTTCTCATGGAATATAACACACACACACATTCATTTTCACAAAAAAAGAAAGAAAGAAAAAGAGGCAATGACCACATTCTCTCACCAGTTAGTATGACTGACTTTCTTATCATTATTACAGATGTCGACCTCCGCTACCTCTGAACCGAAAGTCAAGGAGACTTCGGGAGTCACGCAAGCTAGGGCAACTTGGTCACCTATAAGCAGGAAGAAGAGACCATCATGTGGCCCAAAACTAAGCTATTTGGGCCAGACCTACTCTCAGTGCCAGACCATTTCAAGACATACCCAATTGATGAACGAAAAGTGGTCCAATTGACGGCCAAAAGAGTTAAAGAAGTTGGTTTATCCACATCGTACAATGGCCCAGCTAAGGTCAAGGAAATTGATATTGCAGAGCCATGGGGGAGGAAACCAAGCCTGTTTATATCGCTAAAGGCTTGACTCCAGCTGAGGAAAAGGAACTTGTTGCTCTCCTTAAGGAGTTTAAGGTTGTTTCTTCTGAAACTACAAAGAGATGAAGGGCGTACCATCTGAAGTGGTACATCACACGATCCCAATCATGGAAGGATAAAGGCCAACCAAGCAAAAACCATACCAGATGAATCCTAAGTATGTAACAATTATAATAAGCAGGAAGAAGAGACCATCATGTGGCCCAAAACTAAGCTATTTGGGCCAGACCTACTCTCAGTGCCATACAATTTCAAGACATACCCAATTGATGAACGAAAAGTGGTCCAATTGACGGCCAAAAGAGTTAAAGAGGCTGGTTTATCCACATCGTACAATGGCCCAGCTAAGGTCAAGGAAATTGATATTGCAGAGCCATGGGGGAGGAAACCAAGCCTATTTATATCGCTAAAGACTTGACTCCAGCTGAGGAAAAGGAACTTGTTGCTCTCCTTAAGGAGTTTAAGGTTGTTTCTTCTGAAACTACAAAGAGATGAAGGGCGTACCATCTGAAGTGGTACATCACACGATCCCAATCATGGAAGGATAAAGGCCAACCAAGCAAAAACCATACCAGATGAATCCTAAGTATGTAACAATTATAATAAGCAGGAAGAAGAGACCATCATGTGGCCCAAAACTAAGCTATTTGGGCCAGACCTACTCTCAGCACTGCGAGACCATTTCAAGACATACCCAATTGATGAACGAAAAGTGGTCCAATTGACGGCGGCCAAAAGAGTTAAAGAGGCTGGTTTATCCACATCGTACAATCGTTAAAGACTTGACTCCACCTGAAAAAAAGGAACTTGTTGCTCTCCTTAAGGAGTTTAAGGTTGTTTCTTTTGAAACTACAAAGAAATGAAGGGCGTACCATTTGAAGTGGTTTAACACACGATTCCAATCATGGAAGGATCAAGGCCAACCAAGCAAAAACCATACCAGATGAATCCTAAATATGCAACAATTATAAGAAGGATTTGATAAACTCGTTACTGTTGATTCATCTATGAGATAGAACACACCGATTGGCTATCACCAATCGTGATAGTGCCAAAGAAGAATGGGAAACTTAGGGTCTGTGTCAATCTAAAAAATGTCAATGCAGCTACTAGGAAAGGACCATTACCCACTATCTTACACGGAACACGTTTTGGAAAGAGTAGTTGGTGAAGAAGCTTACAACTTCTTAGATGGATTTTCAAGTTACAATCAAGTTTCTATAGCACCCGAAGACTAGCATAAAACGGCCTTCAATACAATGTGGGAGACTTTTGCTTACAAAGTTATGCCTTTTGGTCTCACCAATGCCCCAACAACGTTCCAACAATTTGATGTGCACAGCCTTGAGAGACTACTTACAAAAGTGGTTGGAGGTATTCATTGATGATCTATGTGCGCACACTCATGATGGTTAGACCATTTGGCTTGCTTAAGAAAGATGTTTGAGTGATGTCGATCGAATTGTATATCCTTAAACCCTTTGAAATGCCAAACAGCGTGTGATCTTAGGACACATTGTCATTAAGAACGGTATCTCCACAAAGGAAAGCAAAGTCAAATTGATCTTGGAACTATCCCCACCCACTAATTACAAAGGTGTACAAAGGTTTATGGGCCACATTGGGTATTATCTCCACTTCATAGTATATGCTAGAATTGCCAGACCATTATATAGGCTCCTCATTGTCTTTGAATGGAATGAAGAATGCCAAGATGCATATGATAAATTGAAGCCAGCACACTAGCCAGTGCACTATTCTGAGACCACCCAACTGGGATCTTATATTCCATGTACACATTGATGCATCAAACTTTGCTACAGGATGCGTATTGGCACAGCTTGGTGAGTTCAAATTGGACTACCCAGTTTCCTTCGCTAGTCGCCACCACTGAATGATGCAAAGGTGTATTTTATGCTAGAATTGCCAGACCATTATATAGGCTACTCATTGTCTCTGATGAATGGAATGAAGAATGCCAAGATGCATATGATAGATTGAAGCCAGCACTAGCGAGTGCACTATTCTGAGACCACCCAACTGGGATCTTATATGCCATGTACACATTGATGCATCAAACTTTGCTTACAGGATGCGTATTGGCACAGCTTGGTGAGTTCAAATTGGACAACCCAGTTTCCTTCGCTAGTCACCAACTGAATGATGTAAAGGTAAATTATACCACCACAAAACGAGAGGGTTTGGCCATGCTTTATGCTGTCAAGAAGTATCGACATTACCTATTGGCAAAAAAAAAAACGTATTCTTTGTGGACCATCAGGGTTTATATACTTGGTGAATAAGCCTTGCACCATGGGACGAATCACATGCTGGTTGTTATTACTATTGGAATTTGACTTCAAGATCACGGGTGAGAAAGGGAACACAACATATGTTGGCAGATCATATGTCGAGAATTTCAAATGGGGAACCAACAAATGGTGTTGATGATGACCTCCCAGATGCTTGATTGTTCAAACACGACATGGTGCCTGAATGGAGTGAAGAAATATTAGATTATCTAGCTTATGGTTTTCTACGAGAACAACCTTTGAACATGGATAAAATGTGTCGGCTTATTAAGCTGGCTGCACCTTATCAATTGATTGCTGGTGAATTATACAAGCTAGGTAAGGACAATGTCTTAAGGAGATGTGTGTGGGAAGACGAATTTGTCACAATATTAGATAAAGCACTCTCAAGAATCATTGGAGGACACTTCGCTCTGGGAAAATTACAGCTCACAAGGTGCTTCAAGTAGGACTATGGTGGCCTACATTATTCGGGGATGCTATGGAGTTTGTAAAAGATGCAAAGAGTGTCAACCATTTGCTATTCCACAACAAAGAGACAGGATGCAACTTACCCCCCTGTGATTGTAAGAATCTTTTGAGAAATAGGGAATTGATTTTGTTGGACCCATTAGTCTAGTTGCACATCCATCACAAGTCCGATATGTGATCGTGGCCACAGACTACTTCAGGAAATGGGCAGAAGAAAAATTCTCTAAGCGAGTTTATGCACAAAAGATGGCTAAGTTCTTATATGAACAAATCATTTCAAGAATCCGTTGCCCATTAGAATTAGTGAGTGATCGCGGTTCACATTTCATTAATGAGGTGATTGATCACTTACTTGCTAGATTCCTTGTAGTCCACCGGAAGTCATCCCCTTATTATCCATAAGCAAATGGTCAAGCGGAGAGTACAAATAAGATTTTGTGTACTATCTTGACAAAAACTTTAGAAGCAAGTCGCACGGATTGGGAACATAAGCTAACTGCAGCTCTATGGGCATATTGGACTTCGTATAAGGTAGCGACGGGATATACTCCCTTCCATCTAGCTTATGGCATTGAGGCTATAATGCCTATGGACTACTTAGTTCCAAGCCTGCAAATTGCGGTGCAAGAACGATTAACAAAGAATGCATTAGCTGAAAGGTTGGTTGACTTAGAGAAACTTGATGAAACCCAACTAATTGCATCACATGGTCTTATGGTTGAAAAATTGTGAAGGAAGCGTTGGTTTGACAATAACCTGAAACAAAAAGAACTAAAAACAAGGGACCTCGTCCTCATGTCGGAAGCACTAGAAAAAAACAACTCAAGTATGGAGGATTAGGACCTTTCTAAGTGTCAAAAATCACATGTGCCTCAAAGGTCAGTCATGATTGAAACTATTGATGGTGTGCAAATACAGGGTTACATCAATGAAAGCAAACTTAAAAAGGATTACGAACCACTGACCCAAGAAATGCTCATGCAAGAGCATGTATTAAAACAACGAAATGAGCTAGCCAAGGAAAAATCCAAGCGAGCTCGAGCTCAGGAAGAAGCCAAGGCAAGAGAGGGCAAGGCCAAACAGAGACTCCAAGAGAGAGTATTGCATATGAACATGGCTTCACTAACCCTCCTTGATGAGGATGACCTGGACATTGAGCCAGCACAACTGTGTGAAAGTCTCTACTACCTAAAATTCATGCAACAAGCATTGCATTAATCCATAAGGGATCAAGTCATAATTTGATCTCTTATGAGACACGAGAACCTCTAGATAAAGTCTTACCTTGAGGTCGACAATGCACAAGTACGAAGTGTGCACTTGTCAATTACCAAAGCTGTGGGATTTCAAAGTGTTAATATTTCCATCAGAAATAATCCCTTTGGTTGGAATGGTGTTTGTTATATAAGCCTGTAGGATCTATGGAGGAAGAAATAATCCTTGGACGATCCTAGATTTGCACCAGTAATTGTGATATCCAATGGAAAAAGAGAGCTGCATAACTTGACGAGGGAAATAATATCATTATCGTGTCCTTATGGAGCCAAAAAACAAGGGAAAGCAGGCTATGATTGATGGTATGGAAACACCAATGCTAAAGAAAGTAGCTCACGTACTAGAGAAAGCATCAACTCCATAGTCCCTATGCAAAAAACAACCAAAGTCACTAGTAATTCAGCAGTGGGTGCATTAGAATCAACTCCAAGCCCATATATACCGTGATGCAAAAGGAGTAATTGAGGAATCAAGGTAAAAAGTTTGAGCTACAGACAAGGGACAGAGATGGCCTTCTAATGTTAGCGTAGCAATATTGCAAACGAAGCCACTATCCACAAGGCACTCAAAAGCAATGGATTCGAAGGGGTTTACTAGCTGCACAAGGCTATTACCAGAGTGATATAAGAATATGGGTGCCAAAATCCCACCCAAAGTTCAGTACTGCAAATACCTTTAGATACGTAGATAGTAAGAGCAACCAAGAACAATTTCCAACTAAATGCTAGGAAAGCACAAAAATTGGTTTCGAGGAAGAAGTCGATTCAAAACAGTGAAGAATTTTGCCCGTGAGATAGCAGGGTTCGAAACTCGTGAGGTAGCTAAAACCGTGAGGTGGCTAAAACCGTGAGAACCTTAAAACCGTGAGAACCTTTTCTCTTCTTTTCTCCTTAACTTTGTCCAGCTCTTTTATTTTGGTGGGTGTACTTGGCGGTAGTGCTATCTCACGGTTTGCACCTTTTTGCATGTAGACTCATACCTTGTTATTGCTCACCGCACTAACACCCTTCTCATGGAATATAACACACACACACATTCATTTTCACAAAAAAAGAAAGAAAGAAAAAGAGGCAATGACCACATTCTCTCACCAGTTAGTATGACTGACTTTCTTATCATTATTACAGATGTCGACCTCCGCTACCTCTGAACCGAAAGTCAAGGAGACTTCGGGAGTCACGCAAGCTAGGGCAACTTGGTCACCTATAAGCAGGAAGAAGAGACCATCATGTGGCCCAAAACTAAGCTATTTGGGCCAGACCTACTCTCAGTGCCAGACCATTTCAAGACATACCCAATTGATGAACGAAAAGTGGTCCAATTGACGGCCAAAAGAGTTAAAGAAGTTGGTTTATCCACATCGTACAATGGCCCAGCTAAGGTCAAGGAAATTGATATTGCAGAGCCATGGGGGAGGAAACCAAGCCTGTTTATATCGCTAAAGGCTTGACTCCAGCTGAGGAAAAGGAACTTGTTGCTCTCCTTAAGGAGTTTAAGGTTGTTTCTTCTGAAACTACAAAGAGATGAAGGGCGTACCATCTGAAGTGGTACATCACACGATCCCAATCATGGAAGGATAAAGGCCAACCAAGCAAAAACCATACCAGATGAATCCTAAGTATGTAACAATTATAATAAGCAGGAAGAAGAGACCATCATGTGGCCCAAAACTAAGCTATTTGGGCTAGACCTACTCTCAGCGCCGCCAGGCCATTTCAAGACATACCCAATTGATGAACGAAAAGTGGTCCAATTGACGGCGGCCAAAAGAGTTAAAGAAGCTGGTTTATCCACATCGTACAATGGCCCCGCTAAGGTCAAGGAAACCGATATTGCAGAGCCCTGGGAGGAAACCAAGCCTGTTTATATCGTTAAAGACTTGACTCCAGCTGAGGAAAAGGAACTTGTTGCTCTCCTTAAGGAGTTTAAGGTTGTTTCTTCTGAAACTACAAAGAGATGAAGGGCGTACCATTTGAAGTGGTACAACACACGATTCCAATCATGGAAGGATCAAGGCCAACAAAGAAAAAACCATACCAGATGAATCCATAATATGCAACAATTATAACAAGGAATTGACAAACTCATTACTGTTGATTTCATCTATGAGATAGAACACATTACTGTTGATTTCATCTATGAGATAGAACACACCGATTGGCTATCACCAATCGTGATAGTGCCAAAGAAGAATGGGAAACTTAGGGTCTGTGTCGATCTAAAAAATGTCAATGCAGCTACTAGGAAAGGACCATTACCCACTACCTTACACGGAACACGTTTTGGAAAGAGTAGTTGGTGAAGAAGCTTACAACTTCTTAGATGGATTTTCAAGTTACAATCAAGTTTCTATAGCACCCGAAGACTAGCATAAAACGGCCTTCAATACAATGTGGGAGACTTTTGCTTACAAAGTTATGCCTTTTGGTCTCACCAATGCCCCAACAACGTTCCAACGATTGATGTGCACAGCCTTGAGAGACTACTTACAAAAGTGGTTGGAGGTATTCATTGATGATCTATGTGCGCACACTCACGATGGTCAGACCATTTGGCTTGCTTAAGAAAGATGTTTGAGTGATGTCGATCGAATTGTATATCCTTGAACCCTTTGAAATGCCAAACACCGTGTGATCTTAGGACACATTGTCATTAAGAACGGTATCTCCACAAAGGAAAGCAAAGTCAAATTGATCTTGGAACTATCCCCACCCACTAATTACAAAGGTGTACAAAGGTTTATGGGCCACATTGGGTATTATCTCCACTTCATAGTATATGCTAGAATTGCCAGACCATTATATAGGCTCCTCATTGTCTTTGAATGGAATGAAGAATGCCAAGATGCATATGATAAATTGAAGCCAGCACTAGCCAGTGCACTATTCTGAGACCACCCAACTGGGATCTTATATTCCATGTACACATTGATGCATCAAACTTTGCTACAGGATGCGTATTGGCACAGCTTGGTGAGTTCAAATTGGACTACCCAGTTTCCTTCGCTAGTCGCCACCACTGAATGATGCAAAGGTGTATTTTATGCTAGAATTGCCAGACCATTATATAGGCTACTCATTGTCTCTGATGAATGGAATGAAGAATGCCAAGATGCATATGATAGATTGAAGCCAGCACTAGCGAGTGCACTATTCTGAGACCACCCAACTGGGATCTTATATGCCATGTACACATTGATGCATCAAACTTTGCTACAGGATGCGTATTGGCACAGCTTGGTGAGTTCAAATTGGACAACCCAGTTTCCTTCGCTAGTCACTAACTGAATGATGTAAAGGTAAATTATACCACCACAAAACGAGAGGGTTTGGCCATGCTTTATGCTGTCAAGAAGTATCGACATTACCTATTGGCAAAAAAAAAAACGTATTCTTTGTGGACCATCAGGGTTTATATACTTGGTGAATAAGCCTTGCACCATGGGACGAATCACATGCTGGTTGTTATTACTATTGGAATTTGACTTCAAGATCACGGGTGAGAAAGGGAACACAACATATGTTGGCAGATCATATGTCGAGAATTTCAAATGGGGAACCAACAAATGGTGTTGATGATGACCTCCCAGATGCTTGATTGTTCAAACACGACATGGTGCCTGAATGGAGTGAAGAAATATTAGATTATCTAGCTTATGGTTTTCTACGAGAACAACCTTTGAACATGGATAAAATGTGTCGGCTTATTAAGCTGGCTGCACCTTATCAATTGATTGCTGGTGAATTATACAAGCTAGGTAAGGACAATGTCTTAAGGAGATGTGTGTGGGAAGACAAATTTGTCACAATATTAGATAAAGCACTCTCAAGAATGATTGGAGGACACTTCGCTCTGGGAAAATTACAGCTCACAAGGTGCTTCAAGTAGGACTATGGTGGCCTACATTATTCGGGGATGCTATGGAGTTTGTAAAAGATGCAAAGAGTGTCAACCATTTGCTATTCCACAACAAAGAGACAGGATGCAACTTACCCCCCTGTGATTGTAAGAATCTTTTGAGAAATAGGGAATTGATTTTGTTGGACCCATTAGTCTAGTTGCACATCCATCACAAGTCCGATATGTGATCGTGGCCACAGACTACTTCAGGAAATGGGCAGAAGAAAAATTCTCTAAGCGAGTTTATGCACAAAAGATGGCTAAGTTCTTATATGAACAAATCATTTCAAGAATCCGTTGCCCATTAGAATTAGTGAGTGATCGCGGTTCACATTTCATTAATGAGGTGATTGATCACTTACTTGCTAGATTCCTTGTAGTCCACCGGAAGTCATCCCCTTATTATCCATAAGCAAATGGTCAAGCGGAGAGTACAAATAAGATTTTGTGTACTATCTTGACAAAAACTTTAGAAGCAAGTCGCACGGATTGGGAACATAAGCTAACTGCAGCTCTATGGGCATATTGGACTTCGTATAAGGTAGCGACGGGATATACTCCCTTCCATCTAGCTTATGGCATTGAGGCTATAATGCCTATGGACTACTTAGTTCCAAGCCTGCAAATTGCGGTGCAAGAACGATTAACAAAGAATGCATTAGCTGAAAGGTTGGTTGACTTAGAGAAACTTGATGAAACCCAACTAATTGCATCACATGGTCTTATGGTTGAAAAATTGTGAAGGAAGCGTTGGTTTGACAATAACCTGAAACAAAAAAAACTAAAAATAAGGGACCTCGTCCTCATGTCGGAAGCACCAGAAAAAAATAACTCAAGTATGGAGGATTAGGACCTTTCTAAGTGTCAAAAATCACATGTGCCTCAAAGGTCAGTCATGATTGAAACTATTGATGGTGTGCAAATACAGGGTTACATCAATGAAAGCAAACTTAAAAAGGATTACGAACCACTGACCCAAGAAATTCTCATGCAAGAGCATGTATTAAAACAACGAAATGAGCTAGCCAAGGAAAAATCCAAGCGAGCTCGAGCTCAGGAAGAAGCCAAGGCAAGAGAGGGCAAGGCCAAACAGAGACTCCAAGACAGAGTATTGCATATGAACATGGCTTCACTAACCCTCCTTGATGAGGATGACCTGGACATTGAGCCAGCACAACTGTGTGAAAGTCTCTACTACCTAAAATTCATGCAACAAGCATTGCATTAATCCATAGGGGATCAAGTCATAATTTGATCTCTTATGAGACACGAGAACCTCTAGATAAAGTCTTACCTTGAGGTCGACAATGCACAAGTACAAAGTGTGCACTTGTCAATTACCAAAGCTGTGGGATTTCAAAGTGTTAATATTTCCATCAGAAATAATCCCTTTGGTTGGAATGGTGTTTGTTATATAAGCCTGTAGGATCTATGGAGGAAGAAATAATCCTTGGACGATCCTAGATTTGCACCAGTAATTGTGATATCCAATGGAAAAAGAGAGCTGCATAACTTGACGAGGGAAATAATATCATTATCGTGTCCTTATGGAGCCAAAAAACAAGGGAAAGCAGGCTATGATTGATGGTATGGAAACATCAATGCCAAAGAAAGTAGCTCACGTACTAGAGAAAGCATCAACTCCATAGTCCCTATGCAAAAAACAACCAAAGTCACTAATAATTCAGCAGTGGGTGCATTAGAATCAACTCCAAGCCCATATATACCGTGATGCAAAAGGAGTAATTGAGGAATCAAGGTAAAAAGTTTGAGCTACAGACAAGGGACAGAGATGGCCTTCCAATGTTAGCGTAGCAATATTGCAAAGGAAGCCACTATCCACAAGGCACTCAAAAGCAATGGATTCGAAGGGGTTTACTAGCTGCACAAGGCTATTACCAGAGTAATATAACAATATGGGTGCCAAAATCCCACCCAAAGTTCAGTACTGCAAATACCTTTAGAAACGTAGATAGTAAGAGCAACCAAGAACAATTTCCAACTTTATGCTAGGAAAGCACAAAAATTGGTTTCGAGGAAGAAGTCGATTCAACCCAGTGAAGAATTTTGCTCGTGAGATAGCATGGTTCGAAACTCGTGAGGTGGCTAAAACCGTGAGGTGGCTAAAACCGTGAGAACCTTTTCTCTTCTTTTCTCCTTAACTTTGTCCAGCTCTTTTATTTTGGTGGGTGCAGTTGGCGGTAGTGCTATCTCACGGTTTGCACCTTTTTGCATGTAGACTCATACCTTGTTATTGCTCACCGCACTAACACCCTTCTCATGGAATATAACACACACACACATTCATTTTCACAAAAAAAGAAAGAAAGAAAAAGAGGCAATGACCACATTCTCTCACCAGTTAGTATGACTGACTTTCTTACCATTATTACAGATGTCGACCTCCGCTACCTCTGAACCGAAAGTCAAGGAGACTTCGGGAGTCACGCAAGCTAGGGCAACTTGGTCACCTATAAGCAGGAAGAAGAGACCATCATGTGGCCCAAAACTAAGCTATTTGGGCCAGATCTACTCTCAGTGCCAGACCATTTCAAGACATACCCAATTGATGAACGAAAAGTGGTCCAATTGACGGCCAAAAGAGTTAAAGAAGTTGGTTTATCCACATCGTACGATGGCCCAGCTAAGGTCAAGGAAATTGATATTGCAGAGCCATGGGAGGAAACCAAGCCTGTTTATATCGCTAAAGACTTGACTCCAGCTGAGGAAAAGGAACTTGTTGCTCTCCTTAAGGAGTTTAAGGTTGTTTCTTCTGAAACAACAAAGAGATGAAGGGCGTACCATCTGAAGTGGTACATCACACGATCCCAATCATGGAAGGATAAAGGCCAACCAAGCAGAAACCATACCAGATGAATCCTAAATATGCCACAATTATAATAAGCAAGAAGAAGAGACCATCATGTGGCCCAAAACTAAGCTATTTGGGCCAGACCTACTCTCAGTGCCATACCATTTCAAGACATACCCAATTGATGAACGAAAAGTGGTCCAATTGACGGCCAAAAGAGTTAAAGAAGCTGGTTTATCCACATCGTACAATGGCCCAGCTAAGGTCAAGGAAATTGATATTGCAGAGCCATGGGGGAAGAAACCAAGCCTATTTATATCGCTAAAGACTTGACTCCAGCTGAGGAAAAGGAACTTGTTGCTCTCCTTAAGGAGTTTAAGGTTGTTTCTTCTGAAACTACAAAGAGATGAAGGGCGTACCATCTGAAGTGGTATATCCATCCAAGCAAAAACCATACCAGATGAATCCTAAATATGCCACAATTATAATAGGCAGGAAGAAGAGACCATCATGTGGCCCAAAACTAAGCTATTTGGGCCAGACCTACTCTCAGTGCCAGAGCATTTCAAGACATACCCAATTGATGAACGAAAAGTGGTCCAACTGACGGCGGCCAAAAGAGTTAAAGAAGCTGGTTTATCCACATCGTACAATGGCCCAGCTAAGGTCAAGGAAACCGATATTGCAGAGCCATGGGAGGAAACCAAGCCTGTTTATATCGTTAAAGACTTGACTCCAGCTGAGGAAAAGCAACTTGTTGCTCTCCTTAAGGAGTTTAAGGTTGTTTCTTCTGAAACAACAAAGAGATAAGGGCATACCATCTGAAGTGGTACATCACACGATCCCAATCATGGAAGAATAAAGGCCAACCAAGCAAAAACCATACCAGATGAATCCTAAATATGCAACAATTATAATAAGCAGGAAGAAGAGACCATCATGTGGCCCAAAACTAAGCTATTTGGGCCAGACCTACTCTCAATGCCATACCATTTCAAGACATACCCAATTGATGAACGAAAAGTGGTCCAATTGACGGCCAAAAGAGTTAAAGAAGCTGGTTTATCCACATCGTACAATGGCCCAGCTAAGGTCAAGGAAATTGATATTGCAGAGCCATGGGGGAGGAAACCAAGCCTGTTTATATCGCTAAAGACTTGACTCCAGCTGAGGAAAAGGAACTTGTTGCTCTCCTTAAGGAGTTTAAGGTTGTTTCTTCTGAAACTACAAAGAGATGAAGGGCGTACCATCTGAAGTGGTATATCCCACGATCCCAATCATGGAAGGATAAAGGCCAACCAAGCAAAAACCATACCAGATGAATCCTAAATATGCCACAATTATAATAGGCAGGAAGAAGAGACCATCATGTGGCCCAAAACTAAGCTATTTGGGCCAGACCTACTCTCAGTGCAAGACCATTTCAAGACATACCCAATTGATGAACGAAAAGTGGTCCAACTGACGGCGGCCAAAAGAGTTAAAGAAGCTGGTTTATCCACATCGTACAATGGCCCAGCTAAGGTCAAGGAAACCGATATTGCAGAGCCATGGGAGGAAACCAAGCCTGTTTATATCGTTAAAGACTTGACTCCAGCTGCGGAAAAGCAACTTGTTGCTCTCCTTAAGGAGTTTAAGGTTGTTTCTTCTGAAACAACAAAGAGATAAGGGCATACCATCTGAAGTGGTACATCACACGATCCCAATCATGGAAGAATAAAGGCCAACCAAGCAAAAACAATACCAGATGAATCCTAAATATGCAACAATTATAATAAGCAGGAAGAAGAGACCATCATGTGGCCCAAAACTAAGCTATTTGGGCTAGACCTACTCTCAATGCCATACCATTTCAAGACATACCCAATTGATGAACGAAAAGTGGTCCAATTGACGGCCAAAAGAGTTAAAGAAGCTGGTTTATCCACATCGTACAATGGCCCAGCTAAGGTCAAGGAAATTGATATTGCAGAGCCATGGGGGAGGAAACCAAGCCTGTTTATATCGCTAAAGACTTGACTCTAGCTGAGGAAAAGGAACTTGTTGCTCTCCTTAAGGAGTTTAAGGTTGTTTCTTCTGAAACTACAAAGAGATGAAGGGCGTACCATTTGAAGTGGTACATCACACGATCCCAATCATGGAAGGATAAAGGCCAACCAAGCAAAAACCATACCAGATGAATCCTAAATATGTAACAATTATAATAAGCAGGAAGAAGAGACCATCATGTGGCCCAAAACTAAGCTATTTGGGCCAGACCTACTCTCAGCGCCGCCAGACCATTTCAAGACATACCCAATTTGATGAACAAAAAGTCGTCCAATTGACGGCGGCCAAAAGAGTTAAAGAAGCTAGTTTATCCACATCGTACAATGGCCCAGCTAAGGTCAAGGAAACCGATATTGCAGAGCCATGGGAGGAAACCAAGCCTTTTTATATCGCTAAAGACTTGACTCCAGCTGAGGAAAAGGAACTTGTTGCTCTCCTTAAGGAGTTTAAGGTTGTCTCTTCTGAAACTACAAAGAGATGAAGGGCGTACCATCTGAAGTGGTACATCACACGATCCCAATCATGGAAGGATAAAGGCCAACCAAGCAAAAACCATACCAGATGAATCCTAAAAATGCCACAATTATAATAAGCAAGAAGAAGAGACCATCATGTGGCCCAAAACTAAGCTATTTGGGCCAGACCTACTCTCAGTGCCATACCATTTCAAGACATACCCAATTGATGAACGAAAAATGGTCCAATTGACGGCCAAAAGAGTTAAAGAAGCTGGTTTATCCACATCGTACAATGGCCTAGCTAAGGTCAAGGAAATTGATATTGCAGAGCCATGGGAGGAAACCAAGCCTGTTTATATCGCTAAAGACTTGACTCCAGTTGAGGAAAAGGAACTTGTTGCTCTCCTTAAGGAGTTTAAGGTTGTTTCTTCTGAAACTACAAAGAGATGAAGGGCGTACCATCTGAAGTGGTACATCACACGATCCCAATCATGGAAGGATAAAGGCCAACCAGATGAGTCCTAAATATGCAACAATTATAATAAGCAAGAAGAAGAGACCATCATGTGGCCCAAAACTAAGCTAGTTGGGCCAGACCTACTCTCAGCGCCGCCAAACCATTTCAAGACATACCCAATTGATGAACGAAAAGTGGTCCAATTGACGGCGGCCAAAAGAGTTAAAGAAGCTGGTTTATCCACATCGTACAATGGCCCAGCTAAGGTCAAGGAAACCGATATTGCAGAGCCCTGGGAAGAAACCAAGCCTGTTTATACCGTTAAAGACTTGACTCCAGCTGAGGAAAAGGAACTTGTTGCTCTCCTTAAGGAGTTTAAGGTTGTTTCTTCTGAAACTACAAAGAGATGAAGGGCGTACCATTTGAAGTGGTACAACACACGATTCCAATCATGGAAGGATCAAGGCCAACCAAGCAAAAACCATACCATATGAATCCTAAATATGCAACAATTATACGAAGGAATTGATAAACTCATTACTGTTGATTTCATCTATGAGATAGAACACACCAATTGGCTATCACCAATCGTGATAGTGCCAAAGAAGAATGGGAAACTTAGGGTCTGTGTCGATCTAAAAGATGTCAATGGAGCTACTAGGAAAGAACCATTACCCACTACCTTACACGGAACACGTTTTGGAAAGAGTAGTTGGTGAAGAAGCTTACAACTTCTTAGATGGATTTTCAAGTTACAATCAAGTTTCTATAGCACCCGAAGACTAGCATAAAACGGCCTTCAATACAATGTGGGAGACTTTTGCTTACAAAGTTATGCCTTTTGGTCTCACCAATGCCCCAACAACGTTCCAACGATTGATGTGCACAGCCTTGAGAGACTACTTACAAAAGTGGTTGGAGGTATTCATTGATGATCTATGTGCGCACACTCATGATGGTCAAACCATTTGGCTTGCTTAAGAAAGATGTTTGAGTGATGTCGATCGAATTGTATATCCTTAAACCCTTTGAAATGCCAATTTTGGGTCAAACACGGTGTGATCTTAGGACACATTGTCATTAAGAACGGTATCTCCACAAAGGAAAGCAAAGTCAAATTGATCTTGGAACTATCCCCACCCACTAATTACAAAGGTGTACAATGGTTTATGGGCCACATTGGGTATTATCTCCACTTCATAGTATTTTATGCTAGAATTGCCAGACCATTATATAGGCTCCTCATTGTCTTTGAATGGAATGAAGAATGCCAAGATGCATATAATAAATTGAAGCCAGCACTAGCCAGTGCACTATTCTGAGACCACCCAATTGGGATCTTATATTCCATGTACACATTGATGCATCAAACTTCGCTACAGGATGCGTATTGGCACAGCTTGGTGAGTTCAAATTGGACTACCCAGTTTCCTTCGCTAGTCGCCACTGAATGATGCAAAGGTGTATTTTATGCTAGAATTGCCAGACCATTATATAGGCTACTCATTGTCTCTGAATGGAATGAAGAATGCCAAGATGCATATGATAGATTGAAGCCAGCACTAGCAAGTGCACTATTCTGAGACCACCCAACTGGGATCTTATATGCCATGTATACGTTGATGCATCAAACTTTGCTACAAGATGCGTATTGGCACAGCTTAGTGAGTTCAAATTGGACAACCCAGTTTCCTTCGCTAGTCACCAAACAACTGAATGATGTAAACGTAAATTATACCACCACAAAACGAGAGGGTTTGGCCATGCTTTATGCTGTCAAGAAGTATCGACATTACCTATTGGCAAAAAAAAAAACGTATTCTTTGTGGACCATCAGGGTTTATATACTTGGTGAATAAGCCTTGCACCATGGGACGAATCACATGCTGGTTGTTACTACTATTGGAATTTGACTTCAAGATCATGGGTGAGAAAGGGAACACAACATATGTTGGCCGATCATATGTCGAGAATTCCAAATGGGGAACCAACAAATGGTGTTGATGATGACCTCCCAGATGCTTGATTGTTCAAACTAGACATGGTGCCTGAATGGAGTGAAGAAATATTAGATTATCTAGCTTATGGTTTTCTACGAGAACAACCTTTGAACATGGATAAAATGTGTCGGCTTATTAAGCTGGCTGCACCTTATCAATTGATTGCTGGTGAATTATACAAGCTAGGTAAGGACAATGTCTTAAGGAGATGTGTGCGGGAAGACAAATTTGTCACAATATTAGATAAAGCACTCTCAAGAATCATTGGAGGACACTTCGCTCTGGGAAAATTATAGCTCACAAGGTGCTTCAAGTAGGACTATGGTGGCCTACATTATTCGGGGATGCTATGGAGTTTGTAAAAGATGCAAAGAGTGTCAACCATTTGCTATTCCACAACAAAGAGACAGGATGCAACTTACCCCACTGTGATTGTAAGAATCTTTTGAGAAATAGGGAATTGATTTTGTTGGACCCATTAGTCTAGTTGCACATCCATCACAAGTCCGTGGCCACAGACTATTTCACGAAATGGGCAGAAGAAAAAGTCTCTAAGCGAGTTTATGCACAAAAGATGGCTAAGTTCTTATATGAACAAATCATTTCAAGAATCCATTGCCCATTGGAATTAGTGAGTGATCGCGGTTCACATTTCATTAATGAGGTGATTGATCACTTACTTGCTGGATTCCTTGTAGTCCACCGGAAGTCATCCCGTTATTATCCATAACAAATGGTCAAGCGGAGAGTACAAATAAGAGTTTGTGGTATATCTTGACAAAAACTTTAGAAGCAAGTCGCACGGATTGGGAACATAAGCTAACTGCAGCTCTATGGGCATATTGAACTTCGTATAAGGTAGCGATGGGATATACTCCCTTCCATCTAGCTTATGGCATTGAGGCTATAATGCCTATGGACTACTTAGTTCCAAGCCTGCAAATTGCGGTGCAAGAACGATTAACAAAGAATGCATTAGCTGAAAGGTTGGTTGACTTAGAGAAACTTGATGAAACCCAACTAATTGCATCACATGGTCTTATGGTTGAAAAATTGTGAAGGAAGCGTTGGTTTGACAATAACCTGAAACAAAAAGAACTAAAAACAAGGGACCTCGTCCTCATGTCGGAAGCACTAGAAAAAAACAACTCAAGTATGGAGGATTAGGACCTTTCTAAGTGTCAAAAATCACATATGCCTCAAAGGTCAGTCATGATTGAAACTATTGATGGTGTGCAAGTACAGGGTTACATCAATGAAAGCAAACTTAAAAAGGATTACGAACCACTGACCCAAGAAATGCTCATGCAAGAGCATGTATTAAAACAACAAAATGAGCTAGCCAAGGAAAAATCCAAGCGAGCTCTAACTCAGGAAGAAGCCAAGGCAAGAGAGGGCAAGGCCAAACAGAGACTCCAAGAGAGAGTATTGCATATGAACATGGCTTCACTAACCCTCCTTGATGAGGATGACCTGGACATTGAGCCAGCACAACTGTGTGAAAGTCTCTACTACCTAAAATTCATGCAACAAGCATTGCATTAATCCATAGGGGATCAAGTCATAATTTGATCTCTTATGAGACACGAGAACCTCTAGATAAAGTCTTACCTTGAGGTCGATAATGCACAAGTACGAAGTGTGCACTTGTCAATTACCAAAGCTGTGGGATTTCAAAGTGTTAATATTTCCATCAGAAATAATCCCTTTGGTTGGAATGGTGTTTGTTATATAAGCCTGTAGGATCTATGGAGGAAGAAATAATCCTTGGACGATCCTAGATTTGCACCAGTAATTGTGATATCCAATGGAAAAAGAGAGCTGCATAACTTGACGAGGGAAATAATATCATTATCGTGTCCTTATGGAGCCAAAAAACAAGTGAAAGCAGGCTATGATTGATGGTATGGAAACACCAATGCCAAAGAAAGTAGCTCACGTACTAGAGAAAGCATCAACTCCATAGTCCCTATGCAAAAAACAACCAAAGTCACTAGTAATTCAGCAGTGGGTGCATTAGAATCAACTCCAAGCCCATATATACTGTGATGCAAAAGGAGTAATTGAGGAATCAAGGTAAAAAGTTTGAGCTACAGACAAGGGACAGAGATGGCCTTCCAATGTTAGCGTAGCAATATTGCAAACGAAGCCACTATCCACAAGGCACTCAAAAGCAATGGATTCGAACGGGTTTACTAGCTGCACAAGGCTATTACTAGAGTAATACAACAATATGGGTGCCAAAATCCCACCCAAAGTTCAATACTACAAATACCTTTAGAAACATAGATAGTAAGAGCAACCAAGAACAATTTCCAACTAAATGCTAGGAAAGCACAAAAATTGGTTTCGAGGAAGAAGTCGATTCAACACAGTGAAGAATTTTGCCCGTGAGATAGCAGGGTTCGAAACTCGTGAGGTAGCTAAAACCGTGAGAACCTTTTCTCTTCTTTTCTCCTTAACTTTGTCCAGCTCTTTTATTTTGGTGGGTGCAGTTGGCGGTAGTGCTATCTCACGGTTTGCACCTTTTCGCATGTAGACTCATACCTTGTTATTGCTCACCGCACTAACACCCTTCTCATGGAATATAACACACACACACATTCATTTTCACAAAAAAAGAAAGAAAGAAAAAGAGGCAATGACCACATTCTCTCACCAGTTAGTATGACTTACTTTCTTATCATTATTACAGATGTCGACCTCCGCTACCTCTGAACCGAAAGTCAAGGAGACTTCGGGAGTCACGCAAGCTAGGGCAACTTGGTCACCTATAAGCAGGAAGAAGAGACCATCATGTGGCCCAAAACTAAGCTATTTGGGCTAGATCTACTCTCAGTGCTAGACCATTTCAAGACATACCCAATTGATGAACGAAAAGTGGTCGAATTGACGGCCAAAAGAGTTAAAGAAGTTGGTTTATCCACATCGTACGATGGCCCAGCTAAGGTCAAGGAAATTGATATTGCAGAGCCATGGGAGGAAACCAAGCCTGTTTATATCGCTAAAGACTTGACTCCAGCTGAGGAAAAGGAACTTGTTGCTCTCCTTAAGGAGTTTAAGGTTGTTTCTTCTGAAACTACAAAGCGATGAAGGGCGTACCATCTGAAGTGGTACATCACACGATCCCAATCATGGAAGGATAAAGGCCAACCAAGCAAAAACCATACCAGTTGAATTTTAGATATGCCACAATTATAATAAGCAGGAAGAAGAGACCATCATGTGGCCCAAAACTAAGCTATTTGGGCCAGACCTACTCTCAATGCCATACCATTTCAAGACATACCCAATTGATGAACGAAAAGTGGTCCAATTGACGGCCAAAAGAGTTAAAGAAGCTGGTTTATCCACATCGTACAATGGCCCAGCTAAGGTCAAGGAAATTGATATTGCAGAGCCATGGGGGAGGAAACCAAGCCTGTTTATATCGCTAAAGACTTGACTCCAGCTGAGGAAAAGGAACTTGTTGCTCTCCTTAAGGAGTTTAAGGTTGTTTCTTTTGAAACTACAAAGAGATGAAGGGCGTACCATCTGAAGTGGTACATCACACGATCCCAATCATGGAAGGATAAAGGCCAACCAAGCAAAAACCATACCAGATGAATCCTAAATATGCCACAATTATAATAAGCAGGAAGAAGAGACCATCATGTGACCCAAAACTAAGCTATTTGGGCCAGACCTACTCTCAGTGCCAGACCATTTCAAGACATACCCAATTGATGAACGAAAAGTGGTCCAACTGACGGCGGCCAAAAGAGTTAAAGAAGCTGGTTTATCCACATCGTACAATGGCCCAGCTAAGGTCAAGGAAACCGATATTGCAGAGCCATGGGAGGAAACCAAGCCTGTTTATATCGTTAAAGACTTGACTCCAACTGAGGAAAAGCAACTTGTTGCTCTCCTTAAGGAGTTTAAGGTTGTTTCTTCTGAAACAACAAAGAGATAAGGGCATACCATCTGAAGTGGTACATCACACGATCCCAATCATGGAAGAATAAAGGCCAACCAAGCAAAAACCATACCAGATGAATCCTAAATATGCAACAATTATAATAAGCAGGAAGAAGAGACCATCATGTGGCCCAAAACTAAGCTATTTGGGCCAGACCTACTCTCAGTGCCATACCATTTCAAGACATACCCAATTGATGAACGAAATGTGGTCCAATTGACGGCCAAAAGAGTTAAAGAAGCTGGTTTATCCACATCGTACAATGGCCCAGCTAAGGTCAAGGAAATTGATATTGCAGAGCCATGGGGGAGGAAACCAAGCCTGTTTATATCGCTAAAGACTTGACTCCAGCTGAGGAAAAGGAACTTGTTGCTCTCCTTAAGGAGTTTAAGGTTGTTTCTTCTGAAACTACAAAGAGATGAAGGGCGTACCATTTGAAGTGGTACATCACACGATCCCAATCATGGAAGGATAAAGGCCAACCAAGCAAAAACCATACCAGATGAATCCTAAATATGCCACAATTATAATAAGCAGGAAGAAGAGACCATCATGTGGCCCAAAACTAAGCTATTTGGGCCAGACCTACTTTCAGCACCAGACCATTTCAAGACATACCCAATTGATGAACGAAAAGTGGTCCAATTGACGGCGGCCAAAATAGTTAAAGAAGCTAGTTTATCCACATCGTACAATGGCCCAGCTAAGGTCAAGGAAACCGATATTGCAGAGCCCTGGGAGGAAACCAAGCCTATTTATATCGTTAAAGACTTGACTCCAGCTGAGGAAAAGGAACTTGTTGCTCTCCTTAAGGAGTTTAAGGTTGTTTCTTCTGAAACTACAAAGAGATGAAGGGCATACCATTTGAAGTGGTACAACACATGATTCCAATCATGGAAGGATCAAGGCCAACCAAGCAAAAACCATACCAGATGAATCCTAAATATGCAACAATTATACGAAGGAATTGATAAACTCATTACTATTGATTTTATCTATGAGATAGAACACACCGATTGGCTATCACCAATCGTGATAGTGCCAAAGAAGAATGGGAAACTTAGGGTTTGTGTCGATCTAAAAAATGTCAATGCAGCTACTAGGAAAGGACCATTACCCACTACCTTACACGGAACACGTTTTGGAAAGAGTAGTTGGTGGAAGAAGCTTACAACTTCTTAGATGGATTTTCAAGTTACAATCAAGTTTCTATAGCACCCGAAGACTAGCATAAAACGGCCTTCAATACAATGTGGGAGACTCTTGCTTACAAAGTTATGCCTTTTGGTCTCACCAATGCCCCAACAACATTCCAACCATTGATGTGCACAGCCTTGAGAGACTACTTACAAAAGTGGTTGGAGGTATTCATTGATGATCTATGTGCGCACACTCATGATGGTCAGACCATTTGGCTTGCTTAAGAAAGATGTTTGAGTGATGTCGATCGAATTGTATATCCTTAAACCCTTTGAAATGCCAATTTTGGGTCAAACACGGTGTGATCTTAGGACACATTGTCATTAAGAACGGTATCTCCACAAAGGAAAGCAAAGTCAAATTGATCTTGGAACTATCCCCACCCACTAATTACAAAGGTGTACAAAGGTTTATGGGCCACATTGGGTATTATCTCCACTTCATAGTATTTTATGCTAGAATTGCCAGACCATTATATAGGCTCCTCATTGTCTTTGAATGGAATGAAGAATGCCAAGATGCATATGATAAATTGAAGCCAGCACTAGCCAGTGCACTGTTCTGAGACCACCCAACTAGGATCTTATATTCCATGTACACATTGATGCATCAAACTTCGCTACAGGATGCGTATTGGCACAGCTTGGTGAGTTCAAATTGGACTACCCAGTTTCCTTCGCTAGTCGCCACTGAATGATGCAAAGGTGTATTTTATGCTAGAATTGCCAGACCATTATATAGGCTACTCATTGTCTCTGAATGGAATGAAGAATGCCAAGATGCATATGATAGATTGAAGCCAGCACTAGCGAGTGCACTATTCTGAGACCACCCAACTGGGATCTTATATGCCATGTACACATTGATGCATCAAACTTTGATACAGGATGCGTATTGGCACAGCTTGGTGAGTTCAAATTGGACAACCCAGTTTCCTTCGCTAGTCACCAACTGAATGATGTAAAGGTAAATTATACCACCACAAAACGAAAGGGAACACAACATATGTTGGCCGATCATATGTCGAGAATTCCAAATGGGGAACCAACAAATGGTGTTGATGATGACCTCCCAGATGCTTGATTGTTCAAACTAGACATGGTGCCTGAATGGAGTGAAGAAATATTAGATTATCTAGCTTATGGTTTTCTACGAGAACAACCTTTGAACATGGATAAAATGTGTCGGCTTATTAAGCTGGCTGCACCTTATCAATTGATTGCTGGTGAATTATACAAGCTAGGTAAGGACAATGTCTTAAGGAGATGTGTGCGGGAAGACAAATTTGTCACAATATTAGATAAAGCACTCTCAAGAATCATTGGAGGACACTTCGCTCTGGGAAAATTACAGCTCACAAGGTGCTTCAAGTAGGACTATGGTGGCCTACATTATTCGGGGATGCTATGGAGTTTGTAAAAGATGCAAAGAGTGTCAACCATTTGCTATTCCACAACAAAGAGACAGGATGCAACTTACCCCCCTGTGATTGTAAGAATCTTTTGAGAAATAGGGAATTGATTTTGTTGGACCCATTAGTCTAGTTGCACATCCATCACAAGTCCACATGGCCACAGACTATTTCACGAAATGGGCAGAAGAAAAAGTCTCTAAGCGAGTTTATGCACAAAAGATGGCTAAGTTCTTATATGAACAAATCATTTCAAGAATCCGTTGCCCATTGGAATTAGTGAGTGATCGCGGTTCACATTTCATTAATGAGGTGATTGATCGCTTACTTGCTGGATTCCTTGTAGTCCACCGGAAGTCATCCCCTTATTATCCATAAGCAAATGGTCAAGCGGAGAGTACAAATAAGATTTTGTGTACTATCTTGACAAAAACTTTAGAAGCAAGTCACACGGATTGGGAACATAAGCTAACTGCAGCTCTATGGGCATATTGAACTTCATATAAGGTAGCGACGGGATATACTCCCTTCCATCTAGCTTATGGCATTGAGGCTATAATGCCTATGGACTACTTAGTTCCAAGCCTGCAAATTGCGGTGCAAGAACGATTAACGGTTGGTTGACTTAGAGAAACTTGATGAAACCCAACTAATTGCATCACATGGTCTTATGGTTGAAAAATTGTGAAGGAAGCATTGGTTTGACAATAACCTGAAACAAAAAGAACTAAAAACAAGGGCCTCGTCCTCATGTCGAAAGCACTAGAAAAAACAACTCAAGTATGGAGGATTAGGACCTTTCTAAGTGTCAAAAATCACATGTGCCTCAAAGGTAATTCATGATTGAAACTATTGATGGTGTGCAAATATAGGGTTACATCAATGAAAGCAAACTTAAAAAGGATTACGAACCACTGACCCAAGAAATGCTGATGCAAGAGCATGCATTAAAACAACGAAATGAGCTAGCCAAGGAAAATCCAAGCGAGCTCGAGCTCAGGAAGAAGCCAAGGAAAGAGAGGGCAAGGCCAAACAGAGACTCCAAGAGAGAGTATTGCATATGAACATGGCTTCACTAACCCTCCTTGATGAGGATGACCTGGACATTGAGCCAGCACAACTGTGTGAAAGTCTCTACTACCTAAAATTCATGCAACAAGCATTGCATTAATCCATAGGGGATCAAGTCATAATTTGATCTCTTATGAGACACGAGAACCTCTAGATAAAGTCTTACCTTGAGGTCGACAATGCACAAGTACGAAGTGTGCACTTGTCAATTACCAAAGCTGTGGGATTTCAAAGTGTCAATACTTCCATCATAAATAATCCCTTTGGTTGGAATGGTGTTTGTTATATAAGCCTGTAGGATCTATGGAGGAAGAAATAATCCTTGGACGATCCTAGATTTGCACCAGTAATTGTGATATCCAATGGAAAAAGAGAGCTGCATAACTTGACGAGGGAAATAAATCATTATCGTGTCCTTATGGAGCCAAAAAACAAGGGAAAGCAGGCTATGCTTGATGGTATGGAAACACCAATGCCAAAGAAAGTAGCTCACGTACTAGAGAAAGCATCAACTCCATAGTCCCTATGCAAAAAACAACCGAAGTCACTAGTGATTCAGCAGTGGGTGCATTAGAATCAACTCCAAGCCCATATATACTGTGATGCAAAAGGAGTAATTGAGGAATCAAGGTAAAAAGTTTGAGCTACAGACAAGGGACAGAGATGGCCTTCTAATGTTAGCGTAGCAATATTGCAAACGAAGCCACTATCCACAAGGCACTCAAAAGCAATGGATTCGAAGGGGTTTACTAGCTGCACAAGGCTATTACCAGAATAATATAACAATATGGGTGCCATAATCCCACCCAAAGTTTAGTACTGCAAATACCTTTAGAAACATAGATAGTAAGAGCAACCAAGAACAATTTCCAACTAAATGCTAGGAAAGCACAAAAATTGGTTTCGAGGAGGAAGTCGATTCAACACAGTGAAGAATTTTGCCCCTGAGATAGCAGGGTTCGAAACTCGTGAGGTAGCTAAAACCGTGAGGTGGCTAAAACCGTGAGAACCTTTTCTCTTCTTTTCTCCTTAACTTTGTCCAGCTCTTTTATTTTGGTGGGTGCAGTTGGCGGTAGTGCTATCTCACGGTTTGCACCTTTTTGCATGTAGACTCATACCTTGTTATTGCTCACCGCACTAACACCCTTCTCATGGAATAACACACACACACATTCATTTTCACAAAAAAAGAAAGAAAGAAAAAGAGGCAATGACCACATTCTCTCACCAATTAGTATGACTGACTTTCTTATCATTATTACAGATGTCGACCTTCGCTACCTCTAAACCGAAAGTCAAGGAGACTTTGGGAGTCACGCAAGCTAGGGCAACTTGGTCACCTATAAGCAGGAAGAAGAGACCATCATGTTGCCCAAAACTAAGCTATTTGGGCCAGACCTACTCTCAGTGCCAGACCATTTCAAGACATACCCAATTGACGAACGAAAAGTGGTCCAATTGATGGCCAAAAGAGTTAAAGAAGTTGGTTTCTCCACATCGTACGATGGCCCAGCTAAGGTCAAGGAAATTGATATTGCAGAGCCATGGGAGGAAACCAAGCCTGTTTATATCGCTAAAGACTTGACTCCAGCTGAGGAAAAGGAACTTGTTGCTCTCCTTAAGGAGTTTAAGGTTGTTTCTTCTGAAACAATAAAGAGATGAAGGGCGTACCATTTGAAGTGGTACATCACACGATCCCAATCATGAAAGGATAAAGGCCAACCAAGCAAAAACCATACCAGATGAATCCTAAATATGCCACAATTATAATAAGCAGGAAGAAGAGACCATCATGTGGCCCAAAACTAAGCTATTTGGGCCAGACCTACTCTCAGTGCCATACCATTTCAAGACATACCCAATTGATGAACGAAAAATGGTCCAATCGACGGCCAAAAGAGTTAAAGAAGCTGGATTATCCACATCGTACAATGGCCTAGCTAAGGTCAAGGAAATTGATATTGCAGAGCCATGGGAGGAAACCAAGCCTGTTTATATCGCTAAAGACTTGACTCCAGCTGAGGAAAAGGAACTTGTTGCTCTCCTTAAGGAGTTTAAGGTTGTTTCTTTTGAAACTACAAAGAGATGAAGGGCGTACCATCTGAAGTGGTACATCACACGATCCCAATCATGGAAGGATAAAGGCCAACCAAGCAAAAACCATACCAGATGAATCCTAAATATGCCACAATTATAATAAGCAGGAAGAAGAGACCATCATGTGGCCCAAAACTAAGCTATTTGGGCCAGACCTACTCTCAGTGCCATACCATTTCAAGACATACCCAATTGATGAACGAAAAATGGTCCAATTGATGGCCAAAAGAGTTAAAGAAGCTGGTTTATCCACATCGTACAATGGCCTAGCTAAGGTCAAGGAAATTGATATTGCAGAGCCATGGGAGGAAACCAAGCCTGTTTATATCGCTAAAGACTTGACTCCAGCTGAGGAAAAGGAACTTGTTGCTCTCCTTAAGGAGTTTAAGGTTGTTTCTTCTGAAACTACAGAGAGATGAAGGGCGTACCATCTGAAGTGGTACATCACACGATCCCAATCATGGAAGGATAAAGGCCAACCAAGCAAAAACCATACCAGATGAATCCTAAATATGCAACAATTATAATAAGCAGGAAGACGAGACCATCATGTGGCCCAAAACTAAGCTATTTGGACCAGACCTACTCTTAGCGCCGCCAGACCATTCCAAGACATACCCAATTGATGAACGAAAAGTGGTCCAATTGGCGGCGGCCAAAAGAGTTAAAGAAGCTGGTTTATCCACATTGTACAATGGCCCAGCTAAGGTCAAGGAAACCGATATTGCAGAGCCCTGGGAGGAAACCAAGCCTGTTTATATCCTTAAAGACTTGACTCCAGCTGAGGAAAAGGAACTTGTTGCTCTCCTTAAGGAGTTTAAGGTTGTTTCTTCTGAAACTACAAAGAGATGAAGGGCGTACCATTTGAAGTGGTACAACACACGATTCCAATCATGGAAGGATCAAGGCCAACCAAGCAAAAACCATACCAGATGAATCCTAAATATGCAACAATTATACGAAGGAATTGATAAACTCATTACTGTTGATTTCATCTATGAGATAGAACACACCAATTGGCTATCACCAATGGTGATAGTGCCAAAGAAGAATGGGAAACTTAGGGTCTGTGTCGATCTAAAAGATGTCAATGGAGCTACTAGGAAAGGACCATTACCCATTACCTTACACGGAACACGTTTTGGAAAGAGTAGTTGGTGAAGAAGCTTACAACTTCTTAGATGGATTTTCAAGTTACAATCAAGTTTCTATAGCACCCGAAGACTAGCATAAAACGGCCTTCAATACAATGTGGGAGACTTTTACTTACAAAGTTATGCCTTTTGGTCTCACCAATGCCCCAACAACGTTCCAACGATTGATGTGCACAGCCTTGAGAGACTACTTACAAAAGTGGTTGGAGGTATTCATTGATGATCTATGTGCGCACACTCATGATGGTCAGACCATTTGGCTTGCTTAAGAAAGATGTTTGAGTGATGTCGATCGAATTGTATATCCTTAAACCCTTTGAAATGCCAATTTTGGGTCAAACATGGTGTGATCTTAGGACACATTGTCATTAAGAACGGTATCTCCACAAAGGAAAGCAAAGTCAAATTGATCTTGGAACTATCCCCACCCACTAATTACAAAGGTGTACAAAGGTTTATGGGCCACATTGGGTATTATCTCCACTTCATAGTATTTTATGCTAGAATTGCCAGACCATTATATAGGCTCCTCATTGTCTTTGAATGGAATGAAGAATGCCAAGATGCATATGATAAATTGAAGCCAGCACTAGCCAGTGCACTATTCTGAGACCACCCAACTGGGATCTTATATTCCATGTACACATTGATGCATCAAACTTCACTACTATTGGATGCGTATTGGCATAGCTTGGTGAGTTCAAATTGGACTACCCAGTTTCCTTCGCTAGTCGCCACTGAATGATGCAAAGGTGTATTTTATGCTAGAATTGCCAGACCATTATATAGGCTACTCATTGTCTCTGAATGGAATGAAGAATGCCAAGATGCATATGATAGATTGAAGCCAACACTAGCGAGTGCACTATTCTGAGACCACCCAACTGGGAGCTTATTTGCCATGTACACATTGATGCATCAAACTTTGCTACAGGATGCGTATTGGCACAGCTTGGTGAGTTCAAATTGGACAACCCAGTTTCCTTCGCTAGTCACCAACTGAATGATGTAAAGGTAAATTATACCACCACAAAACGAGAGGGTTTGGTCATGCTTTATGCTGTCAAGGAGTATCGACATTACCTATTGGAAAAAAAAAAAACGTATTCTTTGTGGACCATCAGGGTTTATATACTTGGTGAATAAGCCTTGCACCATGGGACGAATCACATGCTGGTTGTTATTACTATTGGAATTTGACTTCAAGATCACGGGTGAGAAAGGGAACACAACATATGTTGGCTGATCACATGTTGAGAATTCCAAATGGGGAACCAACAAATGGTGTTGATGATGACCTCCCAGATGCTTGATTGTTCAAACTAGACATGGTGCCTGAATGGAGTGAAGAAATATTAGATTATCTAGCTTATGGTTTTCTACGAGAACAACCTTTGAACATGGATAAAATGTGTCGGCTTATTAAGCTGGCTGCACCTTATCAATTGATTGCTGGTGAATTATACAAGCTAGGTAAGGACAATGTCTTAAGGAGATGTGTGCGGGAAGACAAATTTGTCACAATATTAGATAAAGCACTCTCAAGAATGATTGGAGGACACTTCGCTCTGGGAAAATTACAGCTCACAAGGTGCTTCAAGTAGGACTATGGTGGCCTACATTATTCCGGGATGCTATGGAGTTTGTAAAAGATGCAAAGAGTGTCAACCATTTGCTATTCCACAACAAAGAGATAGGATGCAACTTACCCCCTGTGATTGTAAGAATCCTTTGAGAAATAGGGAATTGATTTTGTTGGACCCATTAGTCTAGTTGCACATCCATCACAAGTCCGATATGTGATTGTGGCCACAGACTATTTCACAAAATGGGCAGAAGAAAAAGTCTCTAAGCGAGTTGATGCACAAAAGATGGCTAAGTTCTTATATGAACAAATCATTTCAAGAATCCGTTGCCCATTGGAATTAGTGAGTGATCGCGGTTCACATTTCATTAATGAGGTGATTGATCACTTACTTGCTGGATTCCTTGTAGTCCACCGGAAGTCATCCCCTTATTATCCATAAGCAAATGGTCAAGCGGAGAGTACAAATAAGATTTTGTGTACTATCTTGACAAAAACTTTAGAAGCAAGTCGCACGGATTGGGAACATAGGCTAACTGCAGCTCTATGGGCATATTGAACTTCTTATAAGGTAGCGACGGGATATACTCCCTTCCATCTAGCTTATGGCATTGAGGCTATAATGCCTATGGACTACTTAGTTCCAAGCCTGCAAATTGCGGTGCAAGAACGATTAACAAAGAATGCATTAGCTGAAAGGTTGGTTGACTTAGAGAAACTTGATGAAACCCAACTAATTGCATCACATGGTCTTATGGTTGAAAAATTGTGAAGGAAGCGTTGGTTTGACAATAACCTGAAACAAAAAGAACTTAAAACAAGGGACCTCGTCCTCATGTCGGAAGCACTAGAAAAAAACAACTCAAGTATGGAGGATTAGGACCTTTCTAAGTGTCAAAAATCACATGTGCCTCAAAGGTCAGTCATGATTGAAACTATTGATGGTGTGCAAATACAGGGTTACATCAATGAAAGCAAACTTAAAAAGGATTACGAACCACTGACCCAAGAAATGCTCATGCAAGAGCATGTATTAAAACAACAAAATGAGCTAGCCAAGGAAAAATCCAAGCGAGCTCGAGCTCAGGAAGAAGCCAAGGCAAGAGAGGGCAAGGCCAAACAGAGACTCCAAGAGAGAGTATTGCATATGAACATGGCTTCACTAACCCTCCTTGATGAGGATGACCTGGACATTGAGCCAGCACAACTGTGTGAAAGTCTCTACTACCTAAAATTCATGCAACAAGCATTGCATTAATCCATAGGGGATCAAGTCATAATTTGATCTCTTATGAGACACGAGAACCTCTAGATAAAGTCTTACCTTGAGGTCGACAATGCACAAGTACGAAGTGTGCACTTGTCAATTACCAAAGCTGTGGGATTTCAAAGTGTTAATATTTCCATCAGAAATAATCCCTTTGGTTGGAATGGTGTTTGTTATATAAGCCTGTAAGATCTATGGAGGAAGAAATAATCCTTGGACGATCCTAGATTTGCACCAGTAATTGTGATATCCAATGGAAAAAGAGAGCTGCATAACTTGACGAGGGAAATAATATCATTATCGTGTCCTTATGGAGCCAAAAAACAAGGGAAAGCAGGCTATGATTGATGGTATGGAAACACCAATGCCAAAGAAAGTAGCTCACGTACTAGAGAAAGCATCAACTCCATAATCCCTATGCAAAAAACAACCAAAGTCACTAGTAATTCAGCAGTGGGTGCATTAGAATCAACTCCAAGCCCATATATACTGTGATAAAAAAAGGAGTAATTGAGGAATCAAGGTAAAAAGTCTGAGCTACAGACAAGGGACAGAGATGGCCTTCTAATGTTAGCGTAGCAATATTTCAAACGAAGCCACTATCCACAAGGCACACAAAAGCAACGGATTCGAAGGGCTTTACTAGCTGCACAAGGCTATTACCAGAGTAATATAACAATATGGGTGCCAAAATCCCACCCAAAGTTCAGTACTGCAAATACCTTTAGAAACATAGATAGTAAGAGCAACCAAGAACAATTTCCAACTAAATGCTAGGAAAGCACAAAAATTGGTTTCGAGGAAGAAGTCGATTCAACACAGTGAAGAATTTTTCCCGTGAGATAGCAGGGTTCGAAACTCGTGAGGTAGCTAAAACCGTGAGGTGGCTAAAACCGTGAGAACCTTTTCTCTTCTTTTCTCCTTAACTTTGTCCAGCTCTTTTATTTTGGTGGGTGCAGTTGGCGGTAGTGCTATCTCACGGTTTGCACCTTTTTGCATGTAGACTCATACCTTGTTATTGCTCACCGCACTAACACCCTTCTCATGCAATAACACACACACACATTCATTTTCACAAAAAAAAAAGAAAGAAAAAGAGGCAATGACCACATTCTCTCACCAGTTAGTATGACTGACTTTCTTATCATTATTACAGATGTCGACCTTCGCTACCTCTGAACCGAAAGTCAACGAGACATTGGGAGTCACGCAAGCTAGGGCAACTTGGTCACCTATAAGCAGGAAGAAGAGACCATCATGTGGCCCAAAACTAAGCTATTTGGGCCAGACCTACTCTCAGTACCAGACCATTTCAAGACATACCCAATTGACGAACGAAAAGTGGTCCAATTGATGGCCAAAAGAGTTAAAGAAGTTGGTTTATCCACATCGTACGATGGCCCAGCTAAGGTCAAGGAAATTGATATTGCAGAGCCATGGGAGGAAACCAAGCCTGTTTATATCGCTAAAGACTTGACTCGAGCTGAGGAAAAGGAACTTGTTGCTCTCCTTAAGGAGTTTAAGGTTGTTTCTTCTGAAACAACAAAGAGATGAAGGGCGTACCATATGAAGTGGTACATGACACGATCCCAATCATGGAAGAATAAAGGCCAACCAAGCAAAAACCATACCAGATGAATCCTAAATATGCCACAATTATAATAAGCAGGAAGAAGAGACCATCATGTGGCCCAAAACTAAGCTATTTGGGCCAGACCTACTCTCAGTGCCATACCATTTTAAGACATACCCAATTGATGAAGGAAAAATGGTCCAATCGACGGCCAAAAGAGTTAAAGAAGCTGGTTTATCCACATCGTACAATGGCCTAACTAAGGTCAAGGAAATTGATATTGCAGAGCCATGGGAGGAAACCAAGCCTGTTTATATCGCTAAAGACTTGACTCCAGCTGAGGAAAAGGAACTTGTTGCTCCCCTTAAGGAGTTTAAGGTTGTTTCTTTTGAAACTACAAAGAGATGAAGGGCGTACCATCTGAAGTGGTACATCACACGATCCCAATCATGGAAGGATAAAGGCCAACCAAGCAAAAACCATACCAGATGAATCCTAAATATGCCACAATTATAATAAGCAGGAAGAAGAGACCATCATGTGGCCCAAAACTAAGCTATTTGGGCCAGACCTACTCTCAGTGCCATACCATTTCAAGACATACCCAATTGATGAACGAAAAATGGTCCAATTGACGGCCAAAAGAGTTAAAGAAGCTGGTTTATCCAGATCGTACAATGGCCTAGCTAAGGTCAAGGAAATTGATATTGCAGAGCCATGGGAGGAAACCAAGCCTGTTTATATCGCTAAAGACTTGACTCCAGCTGAGGAAAAGGAACTTGTTGCTCTCCTTAAGGAGTTTAAGGTTGTTTCTTCTGAAACTACAAAGAGATGAAGGGCGTACCATCTGAAGTGGTACATCACACGATCCCAATCATGGAAGGATAAAGGCCAACCAAGCAAAAACCATACCAGATGAATCCTAAATATGCAACAATTATAATAAGCAGGAAGAAGAGACCATCATGTGGCCCAAAACTAAGCTATTTGGACCAGACCTACTCTCAGCGCCAGACCATTTCAAGACATACCCAATTGATGAACGAAAAGTGGTCCAATTGGCAGCGACCAAAAGAGTTAAAGAAGCTGGTTTATCCACATTGTACAATGGCCCAGCTAAGGTCAAGGAAACCGATATTGCAGAGCCCTGGGAGGAAACCAAGCCTGTTTATATCATTAAAGACTTGACTCCAGCTGAGGAAAAGGAACTTGTTGCTCTTCTTAAGGAGTTTAAGGTTGTTTCTTCTGAAACTACAAAGAGATGAAGGGCGTACCATCTAAAGTGGTACAACACACGATTCCAATCATGGAAGGATCAAGGCCAACCAAGCAAAAACCATACCAGATGAATCCTAAATATGCATCAATTATACGAGGGAATTGATAAACTCATTACTGTTGATTTTATCTATGAGATAGAACACACCGATTGGCTATCACCAATCGTGATAGTACCAAA
Organism: Cibotium barometz; assembly: GCF_041138505.1. Classification (NCBI taxonomy): domain Eukaryota; kingdom Viridiplantae; phylum Streptophyta; class Polypodiopsida; order Cyatheales; family Cibotiaceae; genus Cibotium; species Cibotium barometz. The sequence continues at coordinate 22,836,221 of NC_141074.1, read as the reverse complement.
GAAGAATGGGAAACTTAGGGTCTGTGTCGATCTAAAAAGTGTCAATGCAGCTACTAGGAAAGGACCATTACCCACTACCTTACATGGAACACGTTTTGGAAAGAGTAGTTGGTGAAGAAGCTTACAACTTCTTAGATGGATTTTCAAGTTACAATCAAGTTTCTATAGCACCCGAAGACTAGCATAAAACGGCCTTCAATACAATGTGGGAGACTTTTACTTACAAAGTTATGCCTTTTGGTCTCACCAATGCCCCAACAACGTTCCAACGATTGATGTGCACAGCCTTGAGAGACTACTTACAAAAGTGGTTGGAGGTATTCATTGATGATCTATGTGCGCACACTCATGATGGTCAGACCATTTGGCTTGCTTAAGAAAGATGTTTGAGTGATGTCGATCGAATTGTATATCCTTAAACCCTTTGAAATGCCAATTTTGGGTCAAACACGGTGTGATCTTAGGACACATTGTCATTAAGAACGGTATCTCCACAAAGGAAAGCAAAGTCAAATTGATCTTGGAACTATCCCCACCCACTAATTACAAAGGTGTACAAAGGTTTATGGGCCACATTGGTGGGTATTATCTCCACTTCATAGTATTTTATGCTAGAATTGCCATACCATTATATAGGCTCCTCATTGTCTTTGAATGGAATGAAGAATGCCAAGATGCATATGATAAATTGAAGCCAGCACTAGCCAGTGCACTATTCTGAGACCACCCAACTGGGATCTTATATTCCATGTACACATTGATGCATCAAACTTCACTACTACAGGATGCGTATTGGCATAGCTTGGTGAGTTCAAATTGGACTACCCAGTTTCCTTCGCTAGTCGCCACTGAATGATGCAAAGGTGTATTTTATGCTAGAATTGCCAGACCATTATATAGGCTACTCATTGTCTCTGAATGGAATGAAGAATGCCAAGATGCATATGATAGATTGAACCCAGCACTAGTGAGTGCACTATTCTGAGACCACCCAACTGGGATCTTATATGCCATGTACACGTTGATGCATCAAACTTTGCTACAGGATGCGTATTGGCACAGCTTGGTGAGTTCAAATTGGACAACCCAGTTTCCTTCGCTAGTCACCAACTGAATGATGTAAAGGTAAATTATACCACCACAAAACGAGAGGGTTTGGCCATGCTTTATGCTGTCAAGAAGTATCGACATTACCTATTGGCAAAAAAAAAACGTATTCTTTGTGGACGATCAGGGTTTATATACTTGGTGAATAAGCCTTGCACCATGGGACGAATCACATGCTGGTTGTTATTACTATTGGAATTTTACTTTAAGATCACGGGTGAGAAAGGGAACACAACATATGTTGGCCGATCATATGTTGAGAATTCCAAATGGGGAACCAACAAATGGTGTTGATGATGACCTCCCAGATGCTTGATTGTTCAAACACGACATGGTGCCTGAATGGAGTGAAGAAATATTAGATTATCTAGCTTATGGTTTTCTATGAGAACAACCTTTGAACATGGATAAAATGTGTCGGCTTATTAAGCTGGCTGCACCTTATCAATTGATTGCTGGTGAATTATACAAGCTAGGTAAGGACAATGTCTTAAGGAGATGTGTGCGGGAAGACAAATTTGTCACAATATTAGATAAAGCACTCTCAAGAATGATTGGAGGACACTTCGCTCTGGGAAAATTACAGCTCACAAGGTGCTTCAAGTAGGACTATGGTGGCCTACATTATTCGGGGATGCTATGGAGTTTGTAAAAGATGCAAAGAGTGTCAACCATTTGCTATTCCACAACAAAGAGACAGGATGCAACTTACCCCCTGTGATTGTAAGAATCTTTTGAGAAATAGGGAATTGATTTTGTTGGACCCATTAGTCTAGTTGCACATCCATCACAAGTCCGATATGTGATCGTGGCCACAGACTATTTCACGAAATGGGCAGAAGAAAAAGTCTCTAAGCGAGTTGATGCACAAAAGATGGCTAAGTTCTTATATGAACAAATCATTTCAAGAATCCGTTGCCCATTGGAATTAGTGAGTGATCGCGGTTCACATTTCATTAATGAGGTGATTGATCACTTACTTGGTGGATTCCTTGTAGTCCACCGGAAGTCATCCCCTTATTATCCATAAGCAAATGGTCAAGCGGAGAGTACAAATAAGATTTTGTGTACTATCTTGACAAAAACTTTAGAAGCAAGTCGCACGGATTGGGAACATAAGCTAACTACAGCTCTATGGGCATATTAAACTTCGTATAAGGTAGCGACGGGATATACTCCCTTCCATCTAGCTTATGGCATTGAGGCTATAATGCCTATGGACTACTTAGTTCCAAGCCTGCAAATTGCGGTGCAAGAACGATTAACAAAGAATGCATTAGCTGAAAGGTTGGTTGACTTAGAGAAACTTGATGAAACCCAACTAATTGCATCACATGGTCTTATGGTTGAAAAATTGTGAAGGAAGCGTTGGTTTGACAATAACCTGAAACAAAAAGAACTAAAAACAAGGGACCTCGTCCTCATGTCAGAAGCACTAGAAAAAAACAACTCAAGTATGGAGGATTAGGACCTTTCTAAGTGTCAAAAATCACATGTGCCTCAAAGGTCAGTCATGATTGAAACTATTGATGGTGTGCAAATACAAGGTTACATCAATGAAAGCAAACTTAAAAAGGATTACGAACCACTGACCCAAGAAATGCTCATGCAAGAGCATGTATTAAAACAACAAAATGAGCTAGCCAAGGAAAAATCCAAGCGAGCTCGAGCTCAGGAAGAAGCCAAGGCAAGAGAGGCCAAGGCCAAACAGAGACTCCAAGAGAGAGTATTGCATATGAACATGGCTTCACTAACCCTCCTTCATGAGGATGACCTAGACATTGAGCCAGCACAACTGTGTGAAAGTCTCTACTACCTAAAATTCATGCAACAAGCATTGCATTAATCCATAGGGGATCAAGTCATAATTTGATCTCTTATGAGACACGAGAACCTCTAGATAAAGTCTTACCTTGAGGTCGACAATGCACAAGTACAAAGTGTGCACTTGTCAATTACCAAAGCTGTGGGATTTCAAAGTGTTAATATTTCCATCAGAAATAATCCCTTTGGTTGGAATGGTGTTTGTTATATAAGCCTGTAGGATCTATGGAGGAAGAAATAATCCTTGGACGATCCTAGATTTGCACCAGTAATGGTGATATCCAATGGAAAAAGAGAGCTGCATAACTTGACGAGGGAAATAATATCATTATCGTGTCCTTATGGAGCCAAAAAACAAGGGAAAGCAGGCTATGATTAATGGTATGGAAACACCAATGCCAAAGAAAGTAGCTCACGTACTAGAGAAAGCATCAACTCCATAGTCCCTATGCAAAAAACAACCAAAGTCACTAGTAATTCAGTAGTGGGTGCATTAGAATCAACTCCAAGCCCATATATACTGTGATGCAAAAGGAGTAATTGAGGAATCAAGGTAAAAAGTTTGAGCTACAGACAAGGGACAGAGATGGCCTTCTAATGTTAGCGTAGCAATATTGCAAACGAAGCCACTATCCACAAGGCACACAAAAGCAATGGATTCGAAGGGGTTTACTAGCTGCACAAGGCTATTACCAGAGTAATATAACAATATGGGTGCCAAAAGCCCACCCAAAGTTCAGTACTGCAAATACCTATAGAAACATAGATAGTAAGAGCAACCAAGAACAATTTCCAACTAAATGCTAGGAAAGCACAAAAATTGGTTTCGAGGAAGAAGTCGATTCAACACAGTGAAGAATTTTGCCCCTGAGATAGCAAGGTTCGAAACTCGTGAGGTAGCTCAAACCGTGAGGTGGCTACGTTCCAACGATTGATGTGCACAGCCTTGAGAGACTACTTACAAAAGTGGTTGGAGGTATTCATTGATGATCTATGTGCGCACACTCACGATGGTCAGACCATTTGGCTTGCTTAAGAAAGATGTTTGAGTGATGTTGATCGAATTGTATATCCTTAAACCCTTTGAAATGCCAAACGCGGTGTGATCTTAGGACACATTGTCATTAAGAACGGTATCTCCACAAAGGAAAGCAAAGTCAAATTGATCTTGGAACTATCCCCACCCACTAATTACAAAGGTGTACAAAGGTTTATGGGCCACATTGGGTATTATCTCCACTTCATAGTATTTTATGCTAGAATTGCTAGACCATTATATAGGCTCCTCATTGTCTTTGAATGGAATGAAGAATGCCAAGATGCATATGATAAAGTGAAGCCAGCACTAGCCAGTGCACTATTCTGAGACCACCCAACTGGGATCTTATATTCCATGTACACATTGATGCATCAAACTTCACTACAGGATGCTTATTGGCACAGCTTGGTGAGTTCAAATTGGACTACCTAGTTTCCTTCGCTAGTCGCCACTGAATGATGCAAAGGTGTATTTTATGCTAGAATTGCCAGACCATTATATAGGCTACTCATTGTCTCTGAATGGAATGAAGAATGCCAAGATGCATATGATAGATCGAAGCCAGCACTAGTGCGTGCACTATTCTGAGACCACCCAACTGGGATCTTATATGCCATGTACACATTGATGCATCAAACTTTGCTACAGGATGCGTATTGGCACAGCTTGGTGAGTTCAAATTGGACAACCCAGTTTCCTTCGCTAGTCACCAACTGAATGATGTAAAGGTAAATTATACCACCACAAAACGAGAGGGTTTGGCCATGCTTTATGCTGTCAAGAAGTATCGACATTACCTATTGGCAAAAAAAAAAAGCGTATTCTTTGTGGACCATCAAGGTTTATATACTTGGTGAATAAGCCTTGCACCATGGGACGAATCACATGCTGGTTGTTATTACTATTGGAATTTGACTTCAAGATCACGGGTGAGAAAGGGAACACAACATATGTTGGCCGATCATATGTCAAGAATTCCAAATGGGGAACCAACAAATGGTGTTGATGATGACCTCCCAGATGCTTGATTGTTCAAACACGACATGGTGCCTGAATGGAGTGAAGAAATATTAGATTATCTAGCTTATGGTTTTCTACGAGAACAACCTTTGAACATGGATAAAATGTGTCGGCTTATTAAGCTGGCTGCACCTTATCAATTGATTGCTGGTGAATTATACAAGCTAGGTAAGGACAATGTCTTAAGGAGATGTGTGCGGGAAGACAAATTTGTCACAATATTAGATAAAGCACTCTCAAGAATGATTGGAGGACACTTCGCTCTGGGAAAATTACAGCTCACAAGGTGCTTCAAGTAGGACTATGGTGGCCTACATTATTCGGGGATGCTATGGAGTTTGTAAAAGATGCAAAGAGTGTCAACCATTTGCTATTCCACAACAAAGAGACAGGATGCAACTTACCCCCCTGTGATTGTAAGAATCTTTTGAGAAATAGGGAATTGATTTTGTTGGACCCATTAGTCTAGTTGCAAACCCCCGATATGTGATCGTGGCCACAGACTATTTCACGAAATGGGCAGAAGAAAAAGTCTCTAAGCGAGTTGATGCACAAAAGATGGCTAAGTTCTTATATGAACAAATCATTTCAAGAATCCGTTGCCCATTGGAATTAGTGAGTGATCGCGGTTCACATTTCATTAATGAGGTGATTGATCGCTTACTTGCTGGATTCCTTGTAGTCCACCGGAAGTCATCCCCTTATTATCCATAAGCAAATGGTCAAGCGGAGAGTACAAATAAGATTTTGTGTACTATCTTGACAAAAACTTTAGAAGCAAGTCGCACGGATTGGGAACATAAGCTGACTGCAGCTCTATGGGCATATTGAACTTCGTATAAGGTAGCGACGGAATATACTCCCTTCCATCTAGCTTATGGCATTGAGGCTATAATGCCTATGGACTACTTAGTTCCAAGCCTGCAAATTGCGGTGCAAGAACGATTAACAAAGAATGCATTAGCTGAAAGGTTGGTTGACTTAGAGAAACTTGATGAAACCCAACTAATTGCATCACATGGTCTTATGGTTGAAAAATTGTGAAGGAAGCGTTGGTTTGACAATAACCTGAAACAAAAAGAACTAAAAACAAGGGACCTCGTCCTCATGTCGGAAGCACTAGAAAAAAACAACTCAAGTATGGAGGATTAGGACCTTTCTAAGTGTCAAAAATCACATGTGCCTCAAAGGTCAGTCATGATTGAAACTATTGATGGTGTGCAAATACAGGGTTACATCAATGAAAGCAAACTTAAAAAGGATTACGAACCACTGACCCAAGAAATGCTCATGCAAGAGCATGTATTAAAACAACGAAATGAGCTAGCCAAGGAAAAATCCAAGCGAGCTCGAGCTCAGGAAGAAGCCAAGGCAAGAGAGGGCAAGGCCAAACAGAGACTCCAAGAGAGAGTATTGCATATGAACATGGCTTCACTAACCCTCCTTCATGAGGATGACCTGGACATTGAGCCAGCACAACTGTGTGAAAGTCTCTACTACCTAAAATTCATGCAACAAGCATTGCATTAATCCATAGGGGATCAAGTCATAATTTGATCTCTTATGAGACACGAGAACCTCTAGATAAAGTCTTACCTTGAGGTCGACAATGCACAAGTACGAAGTGTGCACTTGTCAATTACCAAAGCTGTGGGATTTCAAAGTGTTAATATTTCCATCAGAAATAATCCCTTTGGTTGGAATGGTGTTTGTTATATAAGCCGTAGGATCTATGGAGGAAGAAATAATCCTTGGACGATCCTAGATTTGCACCAGTAATTGTGATATTCAATGGAAAAAGAGAGCCGCATAACTTGACGAGGGAAATAATATCATTATCGTGTCCTTATGGAGCCAAAAAACAAGGGAAAGCAGGCTATGATTGATGGTATGGAAACACCAATGCCAAAGAAAGTAGCTCACGTACTAGAGAAAGCATCAACTCCATAGTCCCTATGCAAAAAAACAACCAAAGTCACTAGTAATTCAGTAGTGGGTGCATTAGAATCAACTCCAAGCCCATATATACTGTGATGCAAAAGGAGTAATTGAGGAATCAAGGTAAAAAGTTTGATCTACAGACAAGGGACAGAGATGGCCTTCCAATGTTAGCGTAGCAATATTCCAAACGAAGCCACTATCCACAAGGCACTCAAAAGCAATGGATTCGAAGGGGTTTACTAGTTGCACAAGGCTATTACCAGAGTAATACAACAATATGGGTGCCAAAATCCCACCCAAAGTTCAGTACTGCAAATACCTTTAGAAACATAGATAGTAAGAGCAACCAAGAACAATTTCCAACTAAATGTAGGAAAGCACAAAAATTGGTTTCGAGGAAGAAGTCGATTCAAGACAGTGAAGAATTTTGCCCGTGAGATAGCAGGGTTCGAAACTCGTGAGGTAGCTAAAACCGTGAGGTGGCTAAAACCATGAGAACCTTTTCTCTTCTTTTCTCCTTAACTTTGTCCAGCTCTTTTATTTTGGTGGGTGCAGTTGGCGGTAGTGCTATCTCACGGTTTGCACCTTTTTGCATGTTGACTCATACCTTGTTATTGCTCACCGCACTAACACCCTTCTCATGGAATATAACACACACACACATTCATTTTCACAAAAAAAAAGAAAGAAAAAGAGGCAATGACCACATTCTCTCACCAGTTAGTATGATTGACTTTCTTATCATTATTACAGATGTCGACCTCCGCTACCTCTGAACCGAAAGTCAAGGAGACTTCGGGAGTCACGCAAGCTAGGGCAACTTGGTCACCTATAAGCAGGAAGAAGAGACCATCATGTGGCCCAAAACTAAGCTATTTGGGCCAGACCTACTCTCAGTGTTGCCAGACCATTTCAAGACATACCCAATTGACGAACGAAAAGTGGTCCAATTGACGGCCAAAACAGTTAAAGAATTTGGTTTATCCACATCATACGATGGCCCAGCAAAGGTCAAGGAAATTGATATTGCAGAGCCATGGGAGGAAACCAAGCCTGTTTATATCGCTAAAGACTTGACTCCAGCTGAGGAAAAGGAACTTGTTGCTCTCCTTAAGGAGTTTAAGGTTGTTTCTTCTGAAACAACAAAGAGATGAAGGGCGTACCATCTGAAGTGGTACATCACACGATCCCAATCATGGAAGGATAAAGGCCAACCTAGCAAAAACCATACCAAAGGAATCCTAAATATGCCACAATTATAATAAGTAGGAAGAAGAGACCATCATGTGGCCCAAAACTAAGCTATTTGGGCCAGACCTACTCTCAGCGCCAGATCATTTCAAGACATACCGAATTGATGAACGAAAAGTGGTCCAATTAACGGCGGCCAAAAGAGTCAAAGAAGCTGGTTTATCCACATCGTACAATGGCCCAGCTAAGGTCAAGGAAACCGATATTGCAGAGCCCTGGGAGGTAACCAAGCCTGTTTATATCGTTAAAGACTTGACTCCAGCTGAGGAAAAGGAACTTGTTGCTCTCCTTAAGGAGTTTAAGGTTGTTTCTTCTGAAACTACAAAGAGATGAAGGGTGTACCATTTGAAGTGGTACAACACACGATTCCAATCATGGAAGGATCAAGGCCAACAAAGCAAAAACCATACCAGATGAATCCTAAATATGCAACAATTATAAGAAGGAATTGATAAACTCATTACTGTTGATTTCATCTATGAGATAGAACACACCGATTGGCTATCACCAATCGTGATAGTGCCAAAGAAGAATGGGAAACTTAGGGTCTATGTCGATCTAAAAAATGTCAATGCAGCTACTAGGAAAGGACCATTACCCACTACCTTACACAGAACACGTTTTGGAAAGAGTAGTTGGTGAAGAAGCTTACAACTTCTTAGATGGATTTTCAAGTTACAATCAAGTTTCTATAGCACCTGAAGACTAGCATAAAACGGCCTTCAATACAATGTGGGAGACTTTTGCTTACAAAGTTATGCCCTTTGGTCTCAACAATGCCCCAACAACGTTCCAACGATTGATGTGCACAGCCTTGAGAGACTACTTACAAAAGTGGTTGGAGGTATTCATTGATGATCTATGTGTGCACACTCACGATGGTCAGACCATTTGGCTTGCTTAAGAAAGATGTTTGAGTGATGTCGATCGAATTGTATATCCCTAAACCCTTTGAAATGCCAAACACGGCGTGATCTTAGGACACATTGTCATTAAGAACGGTATCTCCACAAAGGAAAGCAAAGTCAAATTGATCTTGGAACTATCCCCACCCACTAATTACAAAGGTGTACAAAGGTTTATGGGCCACATTGGGTATTATCTCCACTTCATAGTATTTTATGCTAGAATTGCCAGACCATTATATAGGCTCCTCATTGTCTTTGAATGGAATGAAGAATGCCAAGATGCATATGATAAATTGAAGCCAGCACTAGCTAGTGCACTATTCTGAGACCACCCAACTGGGATCTTATATTCCATGTACACATTGATGCATCAAACTTCGCTACAGGATGCGTATTGGCACAGCTTGGTGAGTTCAAATTGGACTACCCAGTTTCCTTCGCTAGTCGCCACTGAATGATGCAAAGGTGTATTTTATGCTAGAATTGCCAGACCATTATATAGGCTACTCATTATCTCTGAATGGAATGAAGAATGCCAAGATGCATATGATAGATTGAAGCCAGCACTAGCGCGTGCACTATTCTGAGACCACCCAACTGGGATCTTATATGCCATGTACACATTGATGCATCAAACTTTGCTACACGATGCGTATTGGCACAGCTTGGTGAGTTCAAATTGGACAACCCAGATTCCTTCGCTAGTCACCAACTGAATGATGTAAAGGTAAATTATACCACCACAAAACGAGAGGGTTTGGCCATGCTTTATGCTGTCAAGAAGTATCGACATTACCTATTGGCAAAAAAAAAAACGTATTCTTTGTGGACCATCAGGGTTTATATACTTGGTGAATAAGCCTTGCACCATGGGATGAATCACATGCTGGTTGTTGTTACTATTGGAATTTGACTTCAAGATCACGAGTGAGAAAGGGAACCAACAAATGCTGTTGATGATGACCTCCCAGATGCTTGATTGTTCAAACTAGACATGGTGCCTGAATGGAGTGAAGAAATATTAGATTATCTAGCTTATGGTTTTCTACGAGAACAACCTTTGAACTTGGATAAAATGTGTCGGCTTATTAAGCTGGCTGCACCTTATCAATTGATTGCTGGTGAATTATACAAGCTAGGTAAGGACAATGTCTTAAGGAGATGTGTGCGGGAAGACAAATTTGTCACAATATTAGATAAAGCACTCTCAAGAATGATTGGAGGACACTTCGCTCTAGGAAAATTATAGCTCACAAGGTGCTTCAAGTAGGACTATGGTGGCCTACATTATTCGGGGATGCTATGGAGTTTGTAAAAGATGCAAAGGGTGTCAACCATTTGCTATTCCACAACAAAGAGACAGGATCCAAGAACAATTTCCAACTAAATGCTAGGAAAGCACAAAAATTGGTGTCGAGGAAGAAGTCGATTCAACACAGTGAAGAATTTTGCCCGTGCGATAGTAGGGTTCGAAACTCGTGAGGTAGCTAAAACCGTGAGGTGGCTAAAACCGTGAGAACCTTTTCTCTTCTTTTCTCCTTAACTTTGTCCAGCTCTTTTATTTTGGTGGGTGCAGTTGGTGGTAGTGCTATCTCACGGTTTGCACCTTTTTGCATGTAGACTCATACCTTGTTATTGGTCACCGCACTAACACCCTTCTCATGGAATATAACACACACACACATTCATTTTCACAAAAAAAAAGAAAGAAAAAGAGGCAATGACCACATTCTCTCACCAGTTAGTATGACTGACTTTCTTATCATTATTACAGATGTCGACCTCCGCTACCTCTGAACCGAAAGTCAAGGAGACTTCGGGAGTCACGCAAGCTAGGGCAACCTGGTCACCTATAAGCAGGAGGAAGAGACCCTCATGTGGCCCAAAACTAAGCTATTTGGGCCAGACCTACTCTCAGTGTTGCCAGACCATTTCAAGACATACCCAATTGATGAACGAAAAGTGGTCCAATTGACGGCCAAAAGAGTTAAAGAAGCTGGTTTATCCACATCGTACAATGGCCTAGCTAAGGTCAAGGAAATTGATATTGCAGAGCCATGGGAGGAAACCAAGCCTGTTTATATCGCTAAAGACTTGACTCCAGCTGAGGAAAAGGAACTTGTTGCTCTCCTTAAGGAGTTTAAGGTTGTTTCTTCTGAAACAACAAAGAGATGAAGGGCGTACCATCTGAAGTGGTACATCACACGATCCCAATCATGGAAGGATAAAGGCCAACCTAGCAAAAACCATACCAAAGGAATCCTAAATATGCCACAATTATAATAAGTAGGAAGAAGAGACCATCATGTGGCCCAAAACTAAGCTATTTGGGCCAGACCTACTCTCAGCGCCAGATCATTTCAAGACATACCGAATTGATGAACGAAAAGTGGTCCAATTAACGGCGGCCAAAAGAGTCAAAGAAGCTGGTTTATCCACATCGTACAATGGCCCAGCTAAGGTCAAGGAAACCGATATTGCAGAGCCCTGGGAGGTAACCAAGCCTGTTTATATCGTTAAAGACTTGACTCCAGCTGAGGAAAAGGAACTTGTTGCTCTCCTTAAGGAGTTTAAGGTTGTTTCTTCTGAAACTACAAAGAGATGAAGGGTGTACCATTTGAAGTGGTACAACACACGATTCCAATCATGGAAGGATCAAGGCCAACAAAGCAAAAACCATACCAGATGAATCCTAAATATGCAACAATTATAAGAAGGAATTGATAAACTCATTACTGTTGATTTCATCTATGAGATAGAACACACCGATTGGCTATCACCAATCGTGATAGTGCCAAAGAAGAATGGGAAACTTAGGGTCTATGTCGATCTAAAAAATGTCAATGCAGCTACTAGGAAAGGACCATTACCCACTACCTTACACAGAACACGTTTTGGAAAGAGTAGTTGGTGAAGAAGCTTACAACTTCTTAGATGGATTTTCAAGTTACAATCAAGTTTCTATAGCACCTGAAGACTAGCATAAAACGGCCTTCAATACAATGTGGGAGACTTTTGCTTACAAAGTTATGCCCTTTGGTCTCAACAATGCCCCAACAACGTTCCAACGATTGATGTGCACAGCCTTGAGAGACTACTTACAAAAGTGGTTGGAGGTATTCATTGATGATCTATGTGTGCACACTCACGATGGTCAGACCATTTGGCTTGCTTAAGAAAGATGTTTGAGTGATGTCGATCGAATTGTATATCCCTAAACCCTTTGAAATGCCAAACACGGCGTGATCTTAGGACACATTGTCATTAAGAACGGTATCTCCACAAAGGAAAGCAAAGTCAAATTGATCTTGGAACTATCCCCACCCACTAATTACAAAGGTGTACAAAGGTTTATGGGCCACATTGGGTATTATCTCCACTTCATAGTATTTTATGCTAGAATTGCCAGACCATTATATAGGCTCCTCATTGTCTTTGAATGGAATGAAGAATGCCAAGATGCATATGATAAATTGAAGCCAGCACTAGCTAGTGCACTATTCTGAGACCACCCAACTTGGATCTTATATTCCATGTACACATTGATGCATCAAACTTCGCTACAGGATGCGTATTGGCACAGCTTGGTGAGTTCAAATTGGACTACCCAGTTTCCTTCGCTAGTCGCCACTGAATGATGCAAAGGTGTATTTTATGCTAGAATTGCCAGACCATTATATAGGCTACTCATTATCTCTGAATGGAATGAAGAATGCCAAGATGCATATGATAGATTGAAGCCAGCACTAGCGCGTGCACTATTCTGAGACCACCCAACTGGGATCTTATATGCCATGTACACATTGATGCATCAAACTTTGCTACACGATGCGTATTGGCACAGCTTGGTGAGTTCAAATTGGACAACCCAGTTTCCTTCGCTAGTCACCAACTGAATGATGTAAAGGTAAATTATACCACCACAAAACGAGAGGGTTTGGCCATGCTTTATGCTGTCAAGAAGTATCGACATTACCTATTGGCAAAAAAAAAACGTATTCTTTGTGGACCATCAGGGTTTATATACTTGGTGAATAAGCCTTGCACCATGGGATGAATCACATGCTGGTTGTTATTACTATTGGAATTTGACTTCAAGATCACGAGTGAGAAAGGGAACCAACAAATGCTGTTGATGATGACCTCCCAGATGCTTGATTGTTTAGACATGGTGCCTGAATGGAGTGAAGAAATATTAGATTATCTAGCTTATGGTTTTCTACGAGAACAACCTTTGAACTTGGATAAAATGTGTCGGCTTATTAAGCTGGCTGCACCTTATCAATTGATTGCTGGTGAATTATACAAGCTAGGTAAGGACAATGTCTTAAGGAGATGTGTGCGGGAAGACAAATTTGTCACAATATTAGATAAAGCACTCTCAAGAATGATTGGAGGACACTTCGCTCTAGGAAAATTATAGCTCACAAGGTGCTTCAAGTAGGACTATGGTGGCCTACATTATTCGGGGATGCTATGGAGTTTGTAAAAGATGCAAAGGGTGTCAACCATTTGCTATTCCACAACAAAGAGACAGGATCCAAGAACAATTTCCAACTAAATGCTAGGAAAGCACAAAAATTGGTGTCGAGGAAGAAGTCGATTCAACACAGTGAAGAATTTTGCCCGTGCGATAGTAGGGTTCGAAACTCGTGAGGTAGCTAAAACCGTGAGGTGGCTAAAACCGTGAGAACCTTTTCTCTTCTTTTCTCCTTAACTTTGTCCAGCTCTTTTATTTTGGTGGGTGCAGTTGGTTGTAGTGCTATCTCACGGTTTGCACCTTTTTGCATGTAGACTCATACCTTGTTATTGGTCACCGCACTAACACCCTTCTCATGGAATATAACACACACACACATTCATTTTCACAAAAAAAAAAGAAAGAAAAAGAGGCAATGACCACATTCTCTCACCAGTTAGTATGACTGACTTTCTTATCATTATTACAGATGTCGACCTCCGCTACCTCTGAACCGAAAGTCAAGGAGACTTCGGGAGTCACGCAAGCTAGGGCAACCTGGTCACCTATAAGCAGGAAGAAGAGACCCTCATGTGGCCCAAAACTAAGCTATTTGGGCCAGACCTACTCTCAGTGTTGCCAGACCATTTCAAGACATACCCAATTGATGAACGAAAAGTGGTCCAATTGACGGCCAAAAGAGTTAAAGAAGCTGGTTTATCCACATCGTACAATGGCCTAGCTAAGGTCAAGGAAATTGATATTGCAGAGCCATGGGAGGAAACCAAGCCTGTTTATATCGCTAAAGACTTGACTCCAGCTGAGGAAAAGGAACTTGTTGCTCTCCTTAAGGAGTTTAAGGTTGTTTCTTCTGAAACAACAAAGAGATGAAGGGCGTACCATCTGAAGTGGTACATCACACGATCCCAATCATGGAAGGATAAAGGCCAACCAAGCAAAAACCATACCAGATGAATCCTAAATATGCAACAATTATAATAAGCAAGAAGAAGAGACCATCATGTGGCCCAAAACTAAGCTATTTGGACCAGACCTACTCTCAGCGCCAGACCATTTCAACACATACCCAATTGATGAACAAAAAGTGGTCCAATTGATGGCGGCTAAAAGAGTTAATGAAGCTGGTTTATCCACATCGTACAATGGCCTAGCTAAGGTCAAGGAAACCGATATTGCAGAGCCCTGGGAGGAAACCAAGCCTGTTTATATCGTTAAAGACTTGACTCCAGCTGAGGAAAAGGAACTTGTTGCTCTCCTTAAGGAGTTTAAGGTTGTTTCTTCTGAAACTACAAAGAGATGAAGGGCGTACCATTGAAGTGGTACAACACACGATTCCAATCATGGAAGGATCAAGGCCAGCAAAGCAAAAACCATACCAGATGAATCCTAAATATGCAACAATTATAAGAAGGAATTGATAAACTCATTACTGTTGATTTCATCTATGAGATAGAACACACCGATTGGCTATCACCAATCGTGATAGTGCCAAAGAAGAATGGGAAACTTAGGGTCTGTGTCGATCTAAAAAATGTCAATGCAGCTACTAGGAAAGGACCATTACCCACTACCTTACACGGAACACGTTTTGGAAAGAGTAGTTGGTGAAGAAGCTTACAACTTCTTAGATGGATTTTAAAGTTACAATCAAGTTTCTATAGCACCTGAAGACTAGCATAAAATGGCCTTCAATAAATGTGGGAGACTTTTGCTTACAAAGTTATGCCTTTTGGTCTCACCAATGCCCCAACAACGTTCCAACGATTGATGTGCACAGCCTTGAGAGACTACTTACAAAAGTGGTTGGAGGTATTCATTGATGATCTATGTGCGCACACTCACGATGGTCAGACCATTTGGCTTGCTTAAGAAAGATGTTTGAGTGATGTTGATCGAATTGTATATCCTTAAACCCTTTGAAATGCCAAACACGGTGTGATCTTAGGACACATTGTCATTAAGAACGGTATCTCCACAAAGGAAAGCAAAGTCAAATTGATCTTGGAACTATCCCCACCCACTAATTACAAAGGTGTACAAAGGTTTATGGGCCACATTGGGTATTATCTCCACTTCATAGTATTTTATGCTAGAATTGCTAGACCATTAAATAGGCTCCTCATTGTCTTTGAATGGAATGAAGAATGCCAAGATGCATATGATAAATTGAAGCCAGCACTAGCCAGTGCACTATTCTGAGACCACCCAACTGGGATCTTATATTCCATGTACACATTGATGCATCAAACTTCGCTACAGGATGCTTATTGGCACAGCTTGGTGAGTTCAAATTGGACTACCTAGTTTCCTTTGCTAGTCGCCACTGAATGATGCAAAGGTGTATTTTATGCTAGAATTGCCAGACCATTATATAGGCTACTCATTATCTCTCAATGGAATGAAGAATGCCAAGATGCATATGATAGATCGAAGCCAGCACTAGTGCGTGCACTATTCTGAGACCACCCAACTGGGATCTTATATGCCATGTACACATTGATGCATCAAACTTTGCTACAGGATGCGTATTGGCACAGCTTGGTGAGTTCAAATTGGACAACCCAGTTTCCTTCGCTAGTCACCAACTGAATGATGTAAAGGTAAATTATACCACCACAAAACGAGAGGGTTTGGCCATGCTTTATGCTGTCAAGAAGTATCGACATTACCTATTGGCAAAAAAAAAACGTATTCTTTGTGGACCATCAGGGTTTATATACTTGGTGAATAAGCCTTGCACCATGGGACGAATCACATGCTGGTTGTTATTACTATTGGAATTTTACTTTAAGATCACGGGTGAGAAAGGGAACACAACATATGTTGGCCGATCATATGTCGAGAATTCCAAATGGGGAACCAACAAATTGTGTTGATGATGACCTCCCAGATGCTTGATTGTTCAAACACGACATGGTGCCTGAATGGAGTGAAGAAATATTAGATTATCTAGCTTATGGTTTTCTACGAGAACAACCTTTGAACATGGATAAAATGTGTCGGCTTATTAAGCTGGCTGCACCTTATCAATTGATTGCTGGTGAATTATACAAGCTAGGTAAGGACAATGTCTTAAGGAGATGTGTGCGGGAAGACAAATTTGTCACAATATTAGATAAAGCACTCTCAAGAATGATTGGAGGACACTTCGCTCTGGGAAAATTATAGCTCACAAGGTGCTTCAAGTAGGACTATGGTGGCCTACATTATTCGGGGATGCTATGGAGTTTGTAAAAGATGCAAAGAGTGTCAACCATTTGTTATTCCACAACAAAGAGACAGGATGCAACTTACCCCCCTGTGATTGTAAGAATCTTTTGAGAAATAGGGAATTGATTTTGTTGGACCCATTAGTCTAGTTGCAAATCCATCACAAGTCCGATATGTGATCGTGGCCACAAACTATTTCACGAAATGGGCAGAAGAAAAAGTCTCTAAGCGAGTTGATGCACAAAAGATGGCTAAGTTCTTATATGAACAAATCATTTCAAGAATCCGTTGCCCATTGGAATTAGTGAGTGATCGCGGTTCACATTTCATTAATGAGGTGATTGATCACTTACTTGGTGGATTCCTTGTAGTCCACCGGAAGTCATCCCCTTATTATCCATAAGCAAATGGTCAAGCAGAGTACAAATAAGATTTTGTGTACTATCTTGACAAAAACTTTAGAAGCAAGTCGCACGGATTGGGAACATAAGCTGACTGCAGCTCTATGGGCATATTGAACTTCGTATAAGGTAGCGACGGGATATACTCCCTTCCATCTAGCTTATGGCATTGAGGCTATAATGCCTATGGACTACTTAGTTCCAAGCCTGCAAATTGCGGTGCAAGAACGATTAACAAAGAATGCATTAGTTGAAAGGTTGGTTGACTTAGAGAAACTTGATGAAACCCAACTAATTGCATCACATGGTCTTATGGTTGAAAAATTGTGAAGGAAGCGTTGGTTTGACAATAACCTAAAACAAAAAGAACTAAAAACAAGGGACCTCGTCCTCATGTCGGAAGCACTAGAAAAAAACAACTCAAGTATGGAGGATTAGGACCTTTCTAAGTGTCAAAAATCACATGTGCCTCAAAGGTCAGTCATGATTGAAACTATTGATGGTGTGCAAATACAGGGTTACATCAATGAAAGCAAACTTAAAAAGGATTACGAACCACTGACCCAAGAAATGCTCATGCAAGAGCATGTATTAAAACAACGAAATGAGCTAGCCAAGGAAAAATCCAAGCGAGCTCGAGCTCAGGAAGAAGCCAAGGCAAGAGAGGGCAAGGCCAAACAGAGACTCCAAGAGAGAGTATTGCATATGAACATGGCTTCACTAACCCTCCTTCATGAGGATGACTTGGACATTGAGCCAGCACAACTGTGTGAAAGTCTCTACTACCTAAAATTCATGCAACAAGCATTGCATTAATCCATAGGGGATCAAGTCATAATTTGATCTCTTATGAGACACGAGAACCTCTAGATAAAGTCTTACCTTGAGGTCGACAATGCACAAGTACGAAGTGTGCACTTGTCAATTACCAAAGCTGTGGGATTTCAAAGTGTTAATATTTCCATCAGAAATAATCCCTTTGGTTGGAATGGTGTTTGTTATATAAGCCGTAGGATCTATGGAGGAAGAAATAATCCTTGGACGATCCTAGATTTGCACCAGTAATTGTGATATTCAATGGAAAAAGAGAGCTGCATAACTTGACGAGGGAAATAATATCATTATCGTGTCCTTATGGAGCCAAAAACAAGGGAAAGCAGGCTATGATTGATGGTATGGAAACACCAATGCCAAAGAAAGTAGCTCACGTACTAGAGAAAGCATCAACTCCATAGTCCCTATGCAAAAAACAACCAAAGTCACTAGTAATTCAGTAGTGGGTGCATTAGAATCAACTCCAAGCCCATATATACTGTGATGCAAAAGGAGTAATTGAGGAATCAAGGTAAAAAGTTTGAGCTACAGACAAGGGACAGAGATGGCCTTCCAATGTTAGCATAGCAATATTCCAAACGAAGCCACTATCCACAAGGCACTCAAAAGCAATGGATTCGAAGGGGTTTACTAGTTGCACAAGGCTATTACCAGAGTAATACAACAATATGGGTGCCAAAATCCCACCCAAAGTTCAGTACTGCAAATACCTTTAGAAACATACATAGTAAGAGCAACCAAGAACAATTTCCAACTAAATGTAGGAAAGCACAAAAATTGGTTTCAAGGAAGAAGTCGATTCAAGACAGTGAAGAATTTTGCCCGTGAGATAGCAGGGTTCGAAACTCGTGAGGTAGCTAAAACCGTGAGGTGGCTAAAACCGTGAGAACCTTTTCTCTTCTTTTCTCTTCTTTTCTCCTTAACTTTGTCAAGCTCTTTTATTTTGGTGGGTGCAGTTGGCGGTAGTGCTATCTCACGGTTTGCACCTTTTTGCATGTTGACTTATACCTTGTTATTGCTCACCGCACTAACACCCTTCTCATGGAATATAACACACACACACACATTCATTTTCACAAAAAAAAAAGAAAGAAAAAGAGGCAATGACCACATTCTCTCACCAGTTAGTATGACTGACTTTCTTATCATTATTACAGATGTCGACCTCCGCTACCTCTGAACCGAAAGTCAAGGAGACTTCGGGAGTCACGCAAGCTAGGGCAACTTGGTCACCTATAAGCAGGAAGAAGAGACCATCATGTGGCCCAAAACTAAGCTATTTGGGCCAGACCTACTCTTAGTGTTGCCAGACCATTTCAAGACATACCCAATTGACGAACCAAAAGTGGTCCAATTCACGGCCAAAAGAGTTAAAGAAGTTGGTTTATCCACATCGTACGATGGCCCAGCTAAGATTGATATTGCAGAGCCATGGGAGGAAACCAAGCCTGTTTATATCGCTAAAGACTTGACTCCAGCTGAGGAAAAGGAACTTGTTGCTCTCCTTAAGGAGTTTAAGGTTGTTTCTTCTGAAACAACAAAGAGATGAAGGGCGTACCATCTGAAGTGGTACATCACACGATCCCAATCATGGAAGGATAAAGGCCAACCAAGCAAAAACCATACCAGATGAATCCTAAATATGCCACAATTATAATAAGCAAGAAGAAGAGACCATCATGTGGCCCAAAACTGTGAGATCCCTCCGTCCCCTCCGCGCGCCGGACTCTCGGTAGCCGAACAGCGGAAGCAGCCCCCACATGCGCGGGGCGGGGTTTCTCACTCGGGGTCTCGCTCTCAAATGTCCGGGCACGAGACTAGGCTGGTGGTCACTCCAAAAACCGAAACCGGGAAAAATTCCCATGCCCGAAAAGTGGGGGCGATTCCGCCATTATGATTTTTTTTTTAAAACGAATTTTTCTAATGTGATCAATTCTAAGTTATCCTTTAACTGGATAAACGAGATAGAAGGAAACTATCACTGATATAATTTGATCATTTTAGTAAATTCAACGCTTTTTTCCTGATCCAGGTCAGGCACAGCCGTTGATCTACTTATTGAAAAATTTATCAGGAGATTATTTAACTACTCGAATCTTAGCGTAATCCTAAGATTTTGCAATTTGATTATTAAAACTCCACTGATTCCAGCCTAACCCCATCCGGCCCATGGGTTAGCCACCACCCTACCACTGGAATCGGTGGAACCAAATAAGTACTCACCCACCCATAATTGAATTGCCTTTCTTAACTTTAGCTTTAGAAAACAGATACGCACGCACTCCTCTTTATTAAAACTTTAATAAAAACAATCCTTGATAAACAATTTACGATTTATACATGTCATACTTCAAAATTTTCATTGAGTCCTTGTTTCTCAACAAAACAGTATCACTCTGGACTCTCCGTTGAGACCAGCAAGTCAACAACGAGATCCAGTGATAGATTATAAAAAAAAACATAGGTCCATCATATAATATCTTCCTCGACATACGCATGGATGTCCTCGGCACCGCGAGCCCATGCATCGCCTGGTCAGAATCCTCCAGGATCCTCCTTAGGTGTCCTGGCACTTCACTCAGGGATCGCTTCGTCGGCCCTCGTCCATCGTACCGGAAGCGCACCATTTTAACCATACCGAGGCTGGTCAAGACCTCGGCAAGCCTTGCCGCGTGAGCTGTCCCTCGAACACTCCCCGCCAGCTGTTGCAACCGAACTTCCCTTAGATAAACATATATGCCAAATGCTCCCTCCAGCATTCTGGCGTAAGATAGTCTTTTAAGAAGGCAGGGTTTCTATGCAAGTTTATAGTTTTGATTTTTGTTTGACTACCATGAGTATATCATAAATCCCTAGATTCAATTTTCAATTCCAAACAGAATTCTTCAAATTCTGTTAACTTGATTCTTAGATCAAGTCACAAGTCTTAACTTAGTTTTTGATTCGATGGATGATTGAATACATTTTCCCCGAACTGGGCACATCGTCATTGATTGAAACTCACGAAGGAATTAGGCCTTGATCAATAATCTGAGTCCAAGTTTAGGTCTGAAAGGTTCTCTCTAAATTTATCTTCTCGAAAGGTACTATCTTAGTTTCTCTTTTTCTAAAATTTCCTACGATGAATATTTGTTTACAATTTCAAAACATGGATTTCTCGAGGAATATTCATTTACGTCGATCTCCGATTAAAATTTATCTTTCTTTAAAAATACCTCTATACATTAAAATCAATTTTTATAAAAGTAACACTTTTATAATAAAAATATATCTTTATACATACTCTTATGTATGAAAATAAAAATGATAAAAGTAACACTTTTGATATAAAAATTTAACCATTATGCATTCTATGCATGAAATAAAAATGATAAAAGTAACACTTTTGATATAAAATTTTATCCTTTATGCATACTTCTATGCATGAAAATAAAAATGATAAAAATAACACTTTGATATAAAAATTTATCCTTTATGCATACTTCTATGCATGAAAATAAAAATTGATAAAAATAACACTTTTGATATAAAAATTTATCCATTATGCATACTTCTATGCATGAAAATAAAAATTGATAAAAATAACACTTTTGATATAAAAATTTATCCTTTATGCATACTTCTATGCATGAAAATAAAAATTGATAAAAATAACACTTTTGATATAAAAATTTATCCATTATGCATACTTCTATGCATGAAAATAAAAATTGATAAAAATAACACTTTTGATATAAAAATTTATCCTTTATGCACACTTCTATGCATGAAAATAAAAATTGATAAAAATAACACTTTTGATATAAAAATTTAACCATTATGCATACTTCTATGCATGAAATAAAAATGGTAAAAATAACACTTTTGATATAAAAATTTATCCATTATGCATACTTCTATGCATGAAAAAAAAAATTGATAAAAATAACACTTTTGATATAAAAATTTATCCATTATGCATACTCCTATGCATGAAAATGAAAATTGCTAAAAATAACACTTTTGATATAAAAATTTATCCATTATGCATACTTCTATGCATGAAAATAAAAATGATAAAAGTAACACTTTTGATATAAAAATTTAACCATTATGCATACTTCTATGTATGAAATAAAAATGGTAAAAATAACACTTTTGATATAAAAATTTATCCATTATGCATACTTCTATGCATGAAAATAAAAATGGTAAAAGTAACACTTTTGATATAAAAATTTAACCATTTTGCATACTTCTATGCATAAAATAAAAATGGTAAAATAACACTTTTGATATAAAAACTTATCCTTTATGCATGATATTAAAATTCAATTTCTCCATGATTATAATGAAATTTTTTCAATTAATCTAGGATGATAATTCCTAGAATATGGTAGGAAGTCCTCTTTTTATGCTTTAAATGAAATTATTTTATGCATAATTTTTATAAAAATTTTGCCATAGCTCCGCTGCTATGACTGATAAATCTCAATTTTTCTAAGGGATAAAGCTTATTATTAAGAAAATAATTAAAATGATCTCTAATTGGATCATTAATCCATAATGGATTGGATCATCAATATACATAAACTAAAAGCATAGAAAAAAGCCATTAATTTGGCCTCAAGCATAGCTTAATCTTGGGTTAAGGAAAAGCTTTATGAAAAGTTGATTTGGATTGAGAATGGGTCATGAGTATGACCATTTCTTGAGTGAGAGAGAGAATTTACATAAAAATCATTAGAATTTAAACATAAATGAAAATTAACCTCAATAGCATTTATTAAATTATGTAACTCTTCACTACTATTCACCAATAAACTTCAATAGCATTTAAAAAAACATACCAATTAAGCTTCTCAAGCTTGAGAGGGGTTGAGAAGAGAGAAACATTGAGAAATTATAGAAAGATCAATATTCACTAATTACCTTACAACTTGCTTGATGCTTTGTTCACGGTAGAGGCCCCCAACCAATCAATTGGTTAAGTATGTTGATGGAGCCACTAATGGGGATTGAAGAAAGAGGGAAGCTCCAAAAACTAGTGAATTATTAAATGAATTCACAGTTCTTGGCTTAGGTGGAGTAGAGTAACGATGCATAAACACTATATATTTTTCAACAAGGGGGAGGCTTCTATTTATAGGAAAAATTGAGCTCCTAACCAAACAAACTGATTCTAGAATTTTCCAAATCAGTTTGGTCAATTTTTGACCATTTTTAGGTCAGTTAAGCTAACTTTTTGTAACTAGACTTGAATTAGGAGAGAGGAGAGATGAAATATCTCAATTTTTATGAGTTTAAAACTCATTCAAGCATGTGAAATATGCACCTCCTTTAAAGAACTCCCCTTCCTTACATATGTGTCATAATGGAATCATTTTAATATTGCTCATAGTTTTTTTACTAATAAACCTTGTACATTTTCAACTCTTCATCTTATGTGAAATATGCACCTCCTTTAAAGAACTCCCCTTCCTTACATATGTGTCATAATGGAATCATTTTAATATTGCTCATAGTTTTTTTACTAATAAACCTTGTACATTTTCAACTCTTCATCTTATGTGAAATATGCACCTCCTTTAAAGAACTCCCCTTCCTTACATATGTGTCATAATGGAATCATTTTAATATTGCTCATAGTTTTTTACTAATAAACCTTGTACATTTTCAACTCTTCATCTTATGTGAGCATTTACTCATTTTTGGATACCCAAAATATCTCATATTTTTAATATTGCTCATAGTTTTTTACTAATAAACCTTGTACATTTTCAACTCTTCATCTTATGTGAGCATTTACTCATTTTTGGGTATCTTCTTTTACAAATTGGATTTATCTCCTCCCTACACATGGATTGATGCTATTGGCCCATAGGAACCTTAATTGGACCATAATCCAAAAATTTCTGAAAATCTAGACCCTTAGACTAAGGTCCTTTATACCTATTTCCAATTAATTCCAATTGTACATTGGAAAATTCTTTTTGAATTTCTGTTTCAGGGAAACTTATTTTAATAGGATGAGTTATTTTTCTATCCAAAAATATTCATAATCTGAATATTCTCTCTCTAGAATAATTTTCTCTCTCTAGGCTAAAACACTTAGAAATAAGATCTTTTATATTTCTGAAGAGGGATTTGATTACACGGGAAGATGCTGGACATCTTGAGAGGTTGGGGAGGAATCTTACATTCTCTCCCACTTGAAAAACGTGAGATGTCCTCATCTCGCAAACTGGGGATAATCCCGCAAACAGATCGGCTTCATTCTCCCAGGTGGCATCTTCAAAAGGATAGAACTTCCATTTTACTAATAATTCTCTGAGAATTCTGTTCCTGAGAAGCTTTTCTCGAACATCGAGAATTTCTTCAGGTTGGAGTTCCATCTGTCCTTGGGTTGAAGAGGTTAGGATTTCATCATCAAGCATATGATTTGAGTTTGGCACATATTCCTTTAGAAGGCTTACATGAAATACATTATGAATTTTGAGATGAGGAGGTAGAAGAAGCTCGTAGGCTAAGTCACCTACTTTCTTTGTAATCAGATATGGCCCACAATATCTGGGTGATAACTTCTTGTACTTCCCAAGAGATAAGGAACTTCTTTTGGGCCGTACTCGAATGAAGACCATATCTGCTTCTTTGAATTCTCTATTTGTCCTCTTCTTATCCGCATATTGCTTCTGTCTATCCTGGGCAGCTTTAATATCTTTACGAATTGACTGCATCTGTTGCTCCATGTCGTCAAGCATCTGTCTGGACATCTCGACCTTAATCAATGGGTCAGACCAAGTTAATGGAGTTAAGCAATCTTGTCCATACAGAGCTTTAAAAGGGCTCATCCCGATACTTCGGTGATAAGAAGCATTATAGGCGAACTCGACTAGATGCAGATAGCTTAGCCACTTCTTGGGTTCCCTGCCACAGCATGTCCGAAGTATATCTTCAATTACTTGGTTTACCCTTTCAGTTTGACCATCGGTCTCAGGGTGATAAGCTGTGCTGAGATCCAAGAAAGTTCCCACTGCTTCAAAAAATGCAGTCCAAAACCTTGAAGTAAATTTGGGATCTCGGTCACTTACTATTCTCCTCGGTAGGCCATGCAATCTGAAGATTTCTTTGAGGAACATTCTGGCCACATCCACTGCAGTGTAGGTTTCTTTTACTGGAATCAGATGGGCAACTTTGGTTAGTCTGTCGACTACCACGAAGATGGAGTTGTAACCTGATTGCACCGAAGGTAATCCAGTAATGAAGTCCATACTGATACATTCCCACTTCATCCACCAATGGATGTAACTTCCCAGGCATTTTTACTCTTTCAGCTTTGACTTTTTGGCATGTCAGACATTGACGTACATGATTCATCACATCCTTTTTCAAACCAGGCCAAAAGAAACTTTTCTTTACGGACATGTAGGTCTTAATGAAACCTGGATGTCCTGCAATAAGGCTGTCGTGGGCTTCATTCAGAATTTGGTTCTTGGTTCCCTCATCATTGGGAATGCATAACCTGTGGTTATAATACATAATGCCATCATCCAGGCTGTACCCTTGAACTCTGTTCAACTCTTGCGGAGTTTTGCTTTCCTGCATAAGTAGGGTAGCAATAGGGCCAAAGAATCTATCTTGTATGATCTTCTCACTTGCTTGAGTAATCAAAGGATTTGATATTACAGTAATTGCAAGCAAGGAGGTTTTTCTGCTGAGAGCATCTGCTACCACATTCTCTTTGCCTGGGCGGTACTTGATTTCAAAATCAAATTCCTGCAAGGTCTGCATCCACCTTCTTTGGCGCATGTTGAGGTCCTTCTGAGTAAAGATCCACTTTAAGCTCTGATGGTCTGTCATCAAAGTAAACCTTTTACCCAGTAGGTAATGTCTCCACAACTTTAAGGCATAGACTACTGAAAGCAATTCCAAGTCGTGGACAGCATAATTCCTCTCATGTGTTCTGAGCTTTCGGGATTCATAGGCCACTGCATGACCTTCCTGCATGAGTGCACCTCCCAGGGAGAAACCACTTGCATCAGTTACTACCTCAAAGGGTAGAGAGAAATCAGGCAGTTTCAGAATGGGACTGGTTACCAAGGCGGTCTTCAGCTTATCAAAAGCACTTTGGCACTTGGCAGACCATTGAAATGGGATATTCTTTTTGAGAAGGTTAGTCAGGGGGGAAGCTATGAGAGCATATTTTGGTATAAAAATTCTATACCAACCAGTCAATCCCAAGAATCCTCTGACTTCTTTCACTGTCTTTGGTTCAGGCCAATCTATGACAGCTTGGATTTTTGCGAAATTTGGAGAAATTCCATCTTTGGATACCAGGAAACCCAAGTATTCAACGTGGTCGGCAGAGAAAGTGCATTTGCTCTTTTTGGCAAAGAGTTGATGCTTCCTTAGAACCTCAAGAACTTTTCGGACATGAGTCTCATGGTCGGCTGCATTTCTTGAGTAAATCAGAATGTCATCAAAGAAAACGAGAACAAAGTCATCCAAGTATTGTCTGAGGATGTCCTGCATTAGGTGATTGAATGTAGTTGGGGCATTAGTTAATCCGAACGGCATGACAGTAAATTCATAATGCCCATAGCAAGTATTGATGGCTGTTTTTGGTATATCTGGATCATTGATCCTGATCTGGTAATACCCGGATTTGAGATCTATTTTTGTGAAGATCTGGGCTCCATTTAACCTGTCCAAAAGCTCATCAATCCTTGGGATAGGATACTTATTCTTAACTGTCAGCTAATTTAGACCTCTGTAGTCCACACAGAGTCTAAGTGTTCCATCTTTCTTTTTCTGAAAGAGAACTGGCGCACCCCAAGGCGAAACACTGGGTCTTACAAACCCTTGTTCTAACAGCTGCCTAAGCTGTTCCTTGAGTTTAATGGCTTCAGGAACTGGCATTTTGTAAGAGCGTAGGGCTACAGGTTGAGCTCCGGGGGTCAATTCAATCACATGATCTAATTCCCGAATTGGAGGCATTTCAGTTAGCTCTGATGGGAATAGATCATCAAATTCACTTAACCATTCTGGTTCTTTAGCTTTAAGTTTTGAGTCTACTGGGTTCATTTTGACAACATAAATTTGCTGCTTCTTCCTAAGTCCTTTCAATAACCTGGAAGCTTTTACTAACTGAAGGTTTGGGGATCCGGAAACTCCAGTTCCATGGACTTTGTTCCCGTGAAGGTCATGGAAGGAAATGGTTCCATTGTGACAGTGTATGTCAGCTTGATATTTGTGGAGCCAATCCATTCCAAGGATTCCGTCAAAAACTCCTAGAGGTAAGACTTTGAACTGACAGTCGGTTACATTACCATCTAGATTGAACTGGATAAGATCTGTCTCATGGTGAGTGAAAAGAGTCTTCCCACTGGCCAATTCAACTTGCATAGGTTTCCCTGATTTCTGTTCTAAGACTAGCTTACGCAAGCATCCAGGGGAAATGAATGAATGAGAACTGCCTGAATCAATCAAAAGCTTGAAAGGCTTACCCTGATACTCTGCTGGAGTATGGATGACTGAGAACTGCTGGTTAGGCCCTTGATTTTCAATTGCAGCATAGATCTGCCCTTTCTCCTCTTCTACTACATCTGAAATTGTGACTGCTCTGGCTGCTGCAGTCTGAGGTAGAACTCTTTCTCTTTTGTTGTTCCAATTCTGGGAAGGAGTTCTGAGATTACTCTGGATAGAGGCAGATGGCTGGGCTGGAATTCTTCTGGGGTTTCCCTGGCTAGGGCGAGACGGACCCTGATTAGACTGGAATGAAGGGGTTGGTCTCTGAATTCGGGGTTCTTGACTTCCCTGTCCCCTTGACATGGTAGGAGTCGGGCAGTCTTTTAACTGGTGACCAAAACCCTGGCATCCAAAACATCGATTTTCAGTTCTGAGCTCATCCTTTTGATTTTTTGAAAGTGGTGAGGTTCCTGAGAAATTACTCTGGGGGAAGGGTCTTCCTTCACTTCTGAATCTTCCTGCATCCTGATTCTGATTCAGGCCTTGCTGCCTCTTTGGGGGTGGAAAGTTGGAAGTACTTCCCTGGGCTTGGAATCTCTTAAAGTTAGAGGGTGCAGGTTTTGGTGGGACCTTTACTACAAAAGCTTTGGCAAAATCTTTTGCCATTCTTACTGCTTCAGCCATGGACACTGGCTTGGCATTTTTGACCAGTGTGTCCAAGGGTTCGTTCATTCCTCGAATGAACCTGGCCATGAGTTGCTCTTCATTAAGAGGTGGTGAATATTTGAGTAGAAGGGCAAAGGCCTGGTGATATTCCTCGATGGTTTTGCTCTCGTGCTTTAGTTCTAAGAATTCGTTCATTTTGGTTTCTAAAAATCCAGGAGGGCAAAATCTCTTTCTTAGATAGGTTTTTAGATCATTCCAGGATTGAGTATTTCTGTCCAGATGATTGGTGTCACAGTGGTTCCTCCATGCTACCCTGGCTGTTTCCACTATTTTCAGTCGGCCAAGAGCCATTTTGCTCCGCTGATTGTATCCTGTGACGTCAAAATACTCTTCCATGGCTTCCACCCATTTCTCCACAGCCTCGCCCAAGTTCTCCCCTTCTCCTTTGAAGGGTCCTGGCTGAGTCCTATGAAGAGCCTTGCGAACATCAAGGTCAAGCTCGTCATCTTCAGAGACAGGGTCTGGCTGACAACCACGGTTTCCTCGTCTCATGATTCTGCCAAAATTTATATATTAATAAATTTTTATTTTGATATTATTCATGAGATCCTATGACTTAAGAGTTCAAAAAAACAATTTCTTAAACAAGACAAGATCTTATTGGAGATCTATGACATATGTTCGATAATAGATTTTTCTTTATCAGCAGATCGTCCACTGCTGTAAACAATCATTTATACAACAGGAATTTTTTTTTCGGAAAACATTTTTTTATTTATATAAAAGTTGCATTATGTACATAGAGCAGCTCGGCTCCAGAATTCAAAATCTCCTCAGGAAACGCATATGACGACGGTATTGGGCCATAGCCATGCCCTGATACAAATGTCCACTTACTGACAAGGGAGCTATTATATTCCATTTAGGAATAAAACAACTAAGAAGTCTGTAGACTTGGCATGCAAGCCTGAAATTCCGAGGCGTTGAATGATACAAAATGACGCCACGTATGATTTTCAGCTTTAACAAGATCATAGCCAATGAGAGGTTCTCCCACAGCATTGCACGGCGGTCGCAAGAGGCGTGGACATATTGCCCTGCAAACCACTTATGCTGAATTCTCTCCGCTGGGGTAGGAAAATATAAATTCTCGAAATGGCGCGCGAGTCTTGTTTGGCTTATTCGAGTTGAAGCGGAAGAGATGAGATGCTCGAAGGCAAATGCAATCATATCTTGAGACTGGGTGAGGTCGGAAATACCAGATAAATGGGGAACTTCCATCTATAAAAACAATTTCTTTGATTAAAATTTCTTCATTAAAGAAACTTACGGAATGAAAATACATTATGAAAATGCTGTTTCTGAATTTCAGATAAGAATTTAATTATCTTTATTAGCTTTCAATTTCGCTCTGATACCAACTGTGAGATCCCTCCGCCCCCTCCGCGCGCCGGACTCTCGGTAGCCGAACAGCGGAAGCAGCCCCCACATGCGCGGGGCAGGGTTTCTCACTTGGGGTCTCGCTCTCGAATGTCCGGGCACGAGACTAGGCTTGTGGTCACTCCAAAAACCGAAACCGGGAAAAATTCCCATGCCCGGAAAGTGGGGGCGATTCCGCCATTATGAATTTTTTTTTAAACGAATTTTTCTAACGTGATCAATTCTAAGTTATCCTTTAACTGGATAAACCAGATAGAAGGAAACTATCACTGATATAATTTGATCATTTTAGTAAATTCAACGCTTTTTTCCTGATCCAGGTCAGGCACAGCCGTTGATCTACTTATTGAAAAATTTATCAGGAGATTATTTAACTACTCGAATCTTAGCGTAATCCTAAGATTTTGCAATTTGATTATTAAAACTCCACTGATTCCAGCCTAACCCCATCCGGCCCATGGGTTAGCCACCACCCTACCACTGGAATCGGTGGAACCAAATAAGTACTCACCCACCCATAATTGAATTGCCTTTCTTAACTTTAGCTTTAGAAAACAGATACGCACGCACTCCTCTTTATTAAAACTTTAATAAAAACAATCCTTGATAAACAATTTACGATTTATACATGTCATACTTCAAAATTTTCATTGAGTCCTTGTTTCTCAACAAAACAGTATCACTCTGGACTCTCCGTTGAGACCAGCAAGTCAACAACGAGATCCAGTGATAGATTATAAAAAAAAACATAGGTCCATCATATAATATCTTCCTCGATATACGCATGGATGTCCTCGGCACCGCGAGCCCATGCATCGCCTGGTCAGAACCCTCCAGGATCCTCCTTAGGTGTCCTGGCACTTCACTCAGGGACCTCTTCGTCGGCCCTCGTCCATCGTACCGGAAGCGCACCATTTTAACCATACCGAGGCTGGTCAAGACCTCGGCAAGCCTTGCCGCGTGAGCTGTCCCTCGAACACTCCCCGCCAGCTGTTGCAACCGAACTTCCCTTAGATAAACATATATGCCAAATGCTCCCTCCAGCATTCTGGCGTAAGACAGTCTTTTAAGAAGGCAGGGTTTCTATGCAAGTTTATAGTTTTGATTTTTGTTTGACTACCATGAGTATATCATAAATCCCTAGATTCAATTTTCAATTCCAAACAGAATTCTTCAAATTCTGTTAACTTGATTCTTAGATCAAGTCACAAGTCTTAACTTAGTTTTTGATTCGATGGATGATTGAATACATTTTCCCCGAACTGGGCACATCGTCATTGATTGAAACTCACGAAGGAATTAGGCCTTGATCAATAATCTGAGTCCAAGTTTAGGTCTGAAAGGTTCTCTCTAAATTTATCTTCTCGAAAGGTACTATCTTAGTTTCTCTTTTTCTAAAATTTCCTACGATGAATATTTGTTTACAATTTCAAAACATGGATTTCTCGAGGAATATTCATTTACGTCGATCTCCGATTAAAATTTATCTTTCTTTAAAAATACCTCTATACATTAAAATCAATTTTTATAAAAGTAACACTTTTATAATAAAAATATATCTTTATACATACTCTTATGTATGAAAATAAAAATGATAAAAGTAACACTTTTGATATAAAAATTTAACCATTATGCATTCTATGCATGAAATAAAAATGATAAAAGTAACACTTTTGATATAAAATTTTATCCTTTATGCATACTTCTATGCATGAAAATAAAAATGATAAAAATAACACTTTGATATAAAAATTTATCCTTTATGCATACTTCTATGCATGAAAATAAAAATTGATAAAAATAACACTTTTGATATAAAAATTTATCCATTATGCATACTTCTATGCATGAAAATAAAAATTGATAAAAATAACACTTTTGATATAAAAATTTATCCTTTATGCATACTTCTATGCATGAAAATAAAAATTGATAAAAATAACACTTTTGATATAAAAATTTATCCTTTATGCATACTTCTATGCATGAAAATAAAAATTGATAAAAATAACACTTTTGATATAAAAATTTAACCATTATGCATACTTCTATGCATGAAATAAAAATGGTAAAAATAACACTTTTGATATAAAAATTTATCCATTATGCATACTTCTATGCATGAAAATAAAAATTGATAAAAATAACACTTTTGATATAAGAATTTATCCTTTATGCATACTCCTATGCATGAAAATAAAAATTGCTAAAAATAACACTTTTGATATAAAAATTTATCCATTATGCATACTTCTATGCATGAAAATAAAAATGGTAAAAGTAACACTTTTGATATAAAAATTTAACCATTATGCATACTTCTATGTATGAAATAAAAATGGTAAAAATAACACTTTTGATATAAAAATTTATCCATTATGCATACTTCTATGCATGAAAATAAAAATGGTAAAAGTAACACTTTTGATGTAAAAATTTAACCATTTTGCATACTTCTATGCATAAAATAAAAATGGTAAAATAACACTTTTGATATAAAAACTTATCCTTTATGCATGATATTAAAATTCAATTTCTCCATGATTATAATGAAATTTTTTCAATTAATCTAGGATGATAATTCCTAGAATATGGTAGGAAGTCCTCTTTTTATGCTTTGAATGAAATTATTTTATGCATAATTTTTATAAAAATTTTGCCATAGCTCCGCTGCTATGACTGATAAATCTCAATTTTTCTAAGGGATAAAGCTTATTATTAAGGAAATAATTAAAATGATCTCTAATTGGATCATTA
This sequence comes from Cibotium barometz, assembly GCF_041138505.1. Classification (NCBI taxonomy): domain Eukaryota; kingdom Viridiplantae; phylum Streptophyta; class Polypodiopsida; order Cyatheales; family Cibotiaceae; genus Cibotium; species Cibotium barometz. The sequence continues at coordinate 22,803,896 of NC_141074.1, read as the reverse complement.
ATCCATAATGGATTGGATCATCAATATACATAAACTAAAAGCATAGAAAAAAGCCATTAATTTGGCCTCAAGCATAGCTTAATCTTGGGTTAAGGAAAAGCTTTATGAAAAGTTGATTTGGATTGAGAATGGGTCATGAGTATGACCATTTCTTGAGTGAGAGAGAGAATTTACATAAAAATCATTAGAATTTAAACATAAATGAAAATTAACCTCAATAGCATTTATTAAATTATGTAACTCTTCACTACTATTCACCAATAAACTTCAATAGCATTTAAAAAAACATACCAATTAAGCTTCTCAAGCTTGAGAGGGGTTGAGAAGAGAGAAACATTGAGAAATTATAGAAAGATCAATATTCACTAATTACCTTACAACTTGCTTGATGCTTTGTTCACGGTAGAGGCCCCCAACCAATCAATTGGTTAAGTATGTTGATGGAGCCACTAATGGGGATTGAAGAAAGAGGGAAGCTCCAAAAACTAGTGAATTATTAAATGAATTCACAGTTCTTGGCTTAGGTGGAGTAGAGTAACGATGCATAAACACTATATATTTTTCAACAAGGGGGAGGCTTCTATTTATAGGAAAAATTGAGCTCCTAACCAAACAAACTGATTCTAGAATTTTCCAAATCAGTTTGGTCAATTTTTGACCATTTTTAGGTCAGTTAAGCTAACTTTTTGTAACTAGACTTGAATTAGGAGAGAGGAGAGATGAAATATCTCAATTTTTATGAGTTTAAAACTCATTCAAGCATGTGAAATATGCACCTCCTTTAAAGAACTCCCCTTCCTTACATATGTCATATTTTTAATATTGCTCATAGTTTTTTTACTAATAAACCTTGTACATTTTCAACTCTTCATCTTATGTGAAATATGCACCTCCTTTAAAGAACTCCCCTTCCTTACATATGTGTCATAATGGAATCATTTTAATATTGCTCATAGTTTTTTACTAATAAACCTTGTACATTTTCAACTCTTCATCTTATGTGAGCATTTACTCATTTTTGGATACCCAAAATATCTCATATTTTTAATATTGCTCATAGTTTTTTACTAATAAACCTTGTACATTTTCAACTCTTCATCTTATGTGAGCATTTACTCATTTTTGGGTATCTTCTTTTACAAATTGGATTTATCTCCTCCCTACACATGGATTGATGCTATTGGCCCATAGGAACCTTAATTGGACCATAATCCAAAAATTTCTGAAAATCTAGACCCTTAGACTAAGGTCCTTTATACCTATTTCCAATTAATTCCAATTGTACATTGGAAAATTCTTTTTGAATTTCTGTTTCAGGGAAACTTATTTTAATAGGATGAGTTATTTTTCTATCCAAAAATATTCATAATCTAAATATTCTCTCTCTAGAATAATTTTCTCTCTCTAGGCTAAAACACTTAGAAATAAGATCTTTTATATTTCTGAAGAGGGATTTGATTACACGGGAAGATGCTGGACATCTTGAGAGGCTGGGGAGGAATCTTACAAAAACTAAGCTATTTGGGCCAGACCTACTCTCAGTGCCATACCATTTCAAGACATACCCAATTGATGAACGAAAAGTGGTCCAATTGACGGCCAAAAGAGTTAAAGAAGCTGGTTTATCCACATCGTACAATGGCCCAGCTAAGGTCAAGGAAATTGATATTGCAGAGCCATGGGGGAGGAAACCAAGCCTGTTTATATCGCTAAAGACTTGACTCCAGCTGAGGAAAAGGAACTTGTTGCTCTCCTTAAGGAGTTTAAGGTTGTTTCTTCTGAAACTACAAAGAGATGAAGGGCGTACCATCTCTGAAGTGGTACATCACACAATCCCAATCATGGAAGGATAAAGGCCAACCAAGCAAAAACCATACTTGATGAATCCTAAATATGCCACAATTATAATAAGTAGGAAGAAGAGACCATCATGGGGCCCAAAACTAAGCTATTTGGGCCAGACCTACTCTCAGCGCCAGACCATTTCAAGACATACCCAATTGATGAACGAAAAGTGGTCCAATTGACGGTGGCCAAAAGAGTTAAAGAAGCTGGTTTATCCACATCGTACAATGGCCCAACTAAGGTCAAGGAAACCGATATTGCAGAGCCCTAGGAGGAAACCAAGCCTGTTTATATTGTTAAAGACTTGACTCCAGCTGAGGAAAAGGAACTTGTTGCTCTCCTTAAGGAGTTTAAGGTTGTTTCTTCTGAAACTACAAAGAGATGAAGGGCGCACCATTTGAAGTGGTACAACACACGATTCCAATCATAGAAGGATCAAGGCCAACCAAGCAAAAACCATACCAGATGAATCCTAAATATGCAACAATTATACGAAGGAATTGATAAACTCATTACTGTTGATTTTATCTATGAGATAGAACACACCGATTGGCTATCACCAATCATGATAGTGCCAAAGAAGAATGGGAAACTTAGGGTCTGTGTCGATGTAAAAAATGTCAATGCAGCTACTAGGAAAGGACCATTACCCACTACCTTACACGGAACACGTTTTGGAAAGAGTAGTTGGTGAAGAAGCTTACAACTTCTTAGATGGATTTTCAAGTTACAATCAAGTTTCTATAGCACCCGAAGACTAGCATAAAACAGCCTTCAATACAATGTGGAAGACTTTTGCTTACAAAGTTATGCCTTTTGGTCTCACCAATGCCCCAACAACATTCCAACGATTGATGTGCACAGTCTTGAGAGACTACTTACAAAAGTGGTTGACGGTATTCATTGATGATCTATGTGCGCACACTCATGATGGTCAGACCATTTGGCTTGCTTAAGAAAGATGTTTGAGTGATGTCGATCGAATTGTATATCCTTAAACCCTTTGAAATGCCAATTTTGGGTCAAACACGGTGTGATCTTAGGACACATTGTCATTAAGAACGGTATCTCCACAAAGGAAAGCAAAGTCAAATTGATCTTGGAACTATCCCCACCCACTAATTACAAAGGTGTACAAAGGTTATGGGCCACATTGGGTATTATCTCTACTTCATAGTATTTTATGCTAGAATTGCCAGACCATTATATAGGCTCCTCATTGTCTTTGAATGGGATCTTATATTCCATGTACACATTGATGCATCAAACTTCGCTACTACAGGATGCGTATTGGCACAGCTTGGTGAGTTCAAATTGGACTACCCACCAGTTTCCTTCGCTAGTCGCCACACTGAATGATGCAAAGGTGTATTTTATGCTAGAATTGCCAGACCATTATATAGGCTACTCATTGTCTCTGAATGGAATGAAGAATGCCAAGATGCATATGATAGATTGAAGCCAGCACTAGCGAGTGCACTATTCTGAGACCACCCAACTGGGATCTTATATGCCATGTACACATTGATGCATCAAACTTTGCTACAGGATGCGTATTGGCACAGCTTGGTGAGTTCAAATTGGACAACCCAGTTTCCTTCGCTAGTCACCAACTGAATGATGTAAAGGTAAATTATACCACCACAAAACGAGAGGGTTTGGCCATGCTTTATGCTGTCAAGAAGTATCGACATTACCTATTGGCAAAAAAAAAAACGTATTCTTTGTGGACCATCAGGGTTTATATACTTGGTGAATAAGCCTTGCACCATGGGACGAATCACATGCTGGTTGTTATTACTATTGGAATTTGACTTCAAGATCACGGGTGAGAAAGGGAACACAACATATGTTGGCCGATCATATGTCGAGAATTCCAAATGGGGAACCAACAAATGGTGTTGATGATGACCTCCCAGATGCTTGATTGTTCAAACTAGACATGGTGCCTGAATGGAGTGAAGAAATATTAGATTATCTAGCTTATGGTTTTCTACAAGAACAACCTTTCAACATGGATAAAATGTGTTGGCTTATTAAGCTGGCTGCACCTTATCAATTGATTGCTGGTGAATTATACAAGCTAGGTAAGGACAATGTCTTAAGGAGATGTGTGCGGGAAGACAAACTTGTCACAATATTAGATAAAGCACTCTCAAGAATGATTGGAGGACACTTGGCTCTGGGAAAATTACAGCTCACAAGGTGCTTCAAGTAGGACTATGGTGGCCTACATTATTCGAGGATGCTATGGAGTTTGTAAAAGATGCAAAGAGTGTCAACCATTTGCTATTTCACTACAAAGAGACAGGATGTAACTTACCCCCCTGTGATTGTAAGAATCTTTTGAGAAATAGGGAATTGATTTTGTTGGACCCATTAGTCTAGTTGCACATCCATCACCGATATGTGATCGTGGCCACAGACTATTTCACGAAATGGGCAGAAGAAAAAGTCTCTAAGCGAGTTGATGCACAAAAGATGGCTAAGCTCTTATATGAACAAATCATTTCAAGAATCCGTTGCCCATTGGAATTAGTGAGTGATCGCGGCTCACATTTCATTAATGAGGTGATTGATCACTTACTTGGTGGATTCCTTGTAGTCCACCGGAAGTCATCCCCTTATTATCCATAAGAAAATGGTCAAGCGGAGAGTACAAATAAGATTTTGTGTACTATCTTGACAAAAACTTTAGAAGCAAGTCGCACGGATTGGGAACATAAGCTAACTGCAGCTCTATGGGCATATTGAACTTCGTATAAGGTAGCGACGGGATATACTCCCTTCCATCTAGCTTATGGCATTGAGGCTATAATGCCTATGGACTACTTAGTTCCAAGCCTGCAAATTGCGGTGCAAGAACGATTAACAAAGAATGCATTAGCTGAAAGGTTGGTTGACTTAGAGAAACTTGATGAAACCCAACTAATTGCATCACATGGTCTTATGGTTGAAAAATTGTGAAGGAAGCGTTGGTTTGACAATAACCTGAAACAAAAAGAACTAAAAACAAGGGACCTCGTCCTCATATCGGAAGCACTAGAAAAAAACAACTCAAGTATGGAGGATTAGGACCTTTCTAAGTGTCAAAAATCACATGTGCCTCAAAGGTCAGTCATGATTGAAACTATTGATGGTGTGCAAATACAGGGTTACATCAATGAAAGCAAACTTAAAAAGGATTACGAACCACTGACCCAAGAAATGCTCATGCAAGAGCATGTATTAAAACAACGAAATGAGCTAGCCAAGGAAAAATCCAAGCGAGCTCGAGCTCAGGAAGAAGCCAAGGCAAGAGAGGGCAAGGCCAAATAGAGACTCCAAGAGAGAGTATTGCATATGAACATGGCTTCACTAACCCTCCTTGATGAGGATGACCTGGACATTGAGCCAGCACAACTATGTGAAAGTCTCTACTACCTAAAATTCATGCAACAAGCATTGCATTAATCCATAGGGGATCAAGTCATAATTTGATCTCTTATGAGACACGAGAACCTCTAGATAAAGTCTTACCTTGAGGTCGACAATGCACAAGTACGAAGTGTGCACTTGTCAATTACCAAAGCTGTGGGATTTCAAAGTGTTAATATTTCCATCAGAAATAATCCCTTTGGTTGGAATGGTGTTTGTTATATAAGCCTGTAGGATCTATGGAGGAAGAAATAATCCTTGGACGATCCTAGGTTTGCACCAGTAATTGTGATATCCAATGGAAAAAGAGAGCTGCATAACTTGACGAGGGAAATAATATCATTATCGTGTCCTTATGGAGCTAAAAAACAAGGGAAAGCAGGCTATGATTGATGGTATGGAAACACCAATGCCAAAGAAAGTAGCTCACGTACTAGAGAAAGCATCAACTCCATAGTCCCTATGCAAAAAACAACCAAAGTCAATAGTAATTCAGCAGTGGGTGCATTAGAATCAACTCCAAGCCCATATATACTATGATGCAAAAGGAGTAATTGAGGAATCAAGGTAAAAAGTTTGAGCTACAGACAAGGGACAGAGATGGCCTTCCAGTGTTAGCGTAGCAATATTCCAAACGAAGCCACTATGCACAAGGCACTCAAAAGCAATGGATTCGAAGGGGTTTACTAGTTGCACAAGGCTATTACCAGAGTAATACAACAATATGGGTGCCAAAATCCCACCCAAAGTTCAGTACTGCAAATACCTTTAGAAACATAGATAGTAAGAGCAACCAAGAACAATTTCCAACTAAATGTAGGAAAGCACAAAAATTGGTTTCGAGGAAGAAGTCGATTCAAGACAGTGAAGAATTTTGCCCGTGAGATAGCAGGGTTCGAAACTCGTGAGGTAGCTAAAACCGTGAGGTGGCTAAAACCGTGAGAACCTTTTCTCTTCTTTTCTCCTTAACTTTGTCCAGCTCTTTTATTTTGGTGGGTGCAGTTGGCGGTAGTGCTATCTCACCGTTTGCACCTTTTTGCATGTTGACTCATACCTTGTTATTGCTCACCGCACTAACACCCTTCTCATGAAATATAACACACACACATTCATTTTCACAAAAAAAAAAAAAAGAGGCAATGACCACATTATCTCACCAGTTAGTATGACTGACTTTCTTATCATTATTACAGATGTCGACCATTATATAGGCTCCTCATTGTCTTTGAATGGAATGAAGAATGCCAAGATGCATATGATAAATTGAAGCCAGCACTAGCCAGTGCACTATTCTGAGACCACCCAACTGGGATCTTATATTCCATGTACACATTGATGCATCAAGCTTTGCTACTACAGGATGCGTATTGGCACAGCTTGGTGAGTTCAAATTGGACTACCCAGTTTCCTTCGCTTGTCGCCACTGAATGATGCAAAGGTGTATTTTATGCTAGAATTGCCAGACCATTATATAGGCTACTCATTGTCTCTGAATGGAATGAAGAATGCCAAGATGCATATGATAGATTGAAGCCAGCACTAGCGAGTGCACTATTCTGAGACCACCCAACTGGGATCTTATATGCCATGTACACATTGATGCATCAAACTTTGCTACAGGATGCGTATTGGCACAGCTTGGTGAGTTCAAATTGGACAACCCAGTTTCCTTCGCTAGTCACCAACTGAATGATGTAAAGGTAAATTATACCACCACAAAACGAGAGGGTTTGGCCATGCTTTATGCTGTCAAGAAGTATCGACATTACCTATTGGCAAAAAAAAAAACGTATTCTTTGCGGACCATCAGGGTTTATATACTTGGTGAATAAGCCTTGCACCATGGGACGAATCACATGCTGGTTGTTATTACTATTGGAGTTTGACTTCAAGATCACGGGTGAGAAAGGGAACACAACATATGTTGGTCGATCATATGTCGAGAATTCCAAATGGGGAACCAACAAATGGTGTTGATGATGACCTCCCAGATGCTTGATTGTTCAAACTAGACATGGTGCCTGAATGGAGTGAAGAAATATTAGATTATCTAGCTTATGGTTTTCTACTAGAACAACCTTTGAACATGGATAAAATGTGTTGGCTTATTAAGCTGGCTGCACCTTATCAATTGATTGCTGGTGAATTATACAAGCTAGGTAAGGACAATGTCTTAAGGAGATGTGTGCGGGAAGACAAATTTGTCACAATATTAGATAAAGCACTCTCAAGAATGATTGGAGGACACTTCGCTCTGGGAAAATTACAGCTCACAAGGTGCTTCAAGTAGGACTATGGTGGCCTACATTATTCGGGGATGCTATGGAGTTTGTAAAAGATGCAAAGAGTGTCAACCATTTGCTATTCCACAACAAAGAGACAGGATGCAACTTACCCCCCTGTGATTGTAAGAATCTTTTGAGAAATAGGGAATTGATTTTGTTGGACCCATTAGTCTAGTTGCACATCCATCACAAGTCTGATATGTGATCGTGGCCACACAGACTATTTCACGAAATGGGCAGAAGAAAAAGTCTCTAAGCGAGTTTATGCACAAAAGATGGCTAAGTTCTTATATGAACAAACCATTTCAAGAATCCGTTGCCCATTGGAATTAGTGAGTGATCGCGGTTCACATTTCATTAATGAGGTGATTGATCACTTACTTGCTGGATTCCTTGTAGTCCATCGGAAGTCATCCCCTTATTATCCATAAGCAAATGGTCAAGCGGAGAGTACAAATAAGATTTTGTGTACTATCTTGACAAAAACTTTAGAAGCAAGTCGCACGGATTGGGAACATAAGCTAACTGCAGCTCTATGGGCATATTGAACTTCGTATAAGGTAGCGACGGGATATACTCCCTTCCATCTAGCTTATGGCATTGAGGCTATAATGCCTATGGACTACTTAGTTCCAAGCCTGCAAATTGCGGTGCAAGAACGATTAACAAAGAATGCATTAGCTGAAAGGTTGGTTGACTTAGAGAAACTTGATGAAACCCAACTAATTGCATCACATGGTCTTATGGTTGAAAAATTGTGAAGGAAGCGTTGGTTTGACAATAACCTGAAACAAAAAGAACTAAAAACAAGGGACCTCGTCCTCATGTCAGAAGCACTAGAAAAGAACAACTCAAGTATGGAGGATTAGGACCTTTCTAAGTGTCAAAAATCACATGTGCCTCAAAGGTCAGTCATGATTGAAACTATTGATGGTGTGCAAATACAGGGTTACATCAATTTAAGCAAACTTAAAAAGGATTACGAACCACTGACCCAAGAAATGCTCATGCAAGAGCATGTATTAAAACAACGAAATGAGCAGGGTTCAAAACTCGTGAGGTAGCTAAAACCGTGAGGTGGCTAAAACCGTGAGAACCTTTTTTTTTCTTTTCTCCTTAACTTTGTCCAGCTCTTTTATTTTGGTGGGTGCAGTTGGCGGTAGTGCTATCTCACGGTTTGCACCTTTTTGCATGTAGACTCATACCTTGTTATTGCTCACCGCACTAACACCCTTCTCATGGAATATAACACACACACACACATTCATTTTCACAAAAAAAAGAAAAAGAAAAAGAGGCAATGACCACATTCTCTCACCAGTTAGTATGACTGACTTTCTTATCATTATTACAGATGTCGACCTCCGCTACCTCTGAACCGAAAGTCAAGGAGACTTCGGGAGTCACGCAAGCTAGGGCAACTTGGTCACCTATAAGCAGGAAGAAGAGACCATCATGTGGCCCAAAACTAAGCTATTTGGGCCAGACCTACTCTCAGTGCGCCAGAACATTTCAAGACATACCCAATTGATGAACGAAAAGTGGTCCAATTGACGGCCAAAAGAGTTAAAGAAGTTGGTTTATCCACATCGTACGATGGCCCAGCTAAGATCAAGGAAATTGATATTGCAGAGCCATGGGAGGAAACCAAGCCAGTTTATATCACTAAAGACTTGACTCCAGCTGAGGAAAAGGAACTTGTTGCTCTCCTTAAGGAGTTTAAGGCTGTTTCTTCTGAAACAACAAAGAGATGAAGGGCGTACCATCTGAAATGGTACATCACATGATCCCAATCATGGAAGGATAAAGGCCAACTAAGCAAAAACCATACCAGATGAATCCTAAATATGCCACAATTATAATAAGCAAGAAGAAGAGACCATCATGTGGCCCAAAACTAAGCTATTTGGGCCAGACCTACTCTCAATGCCATACCATTTCAAGACATACCCAATTGATGAACGAAAAGTGGTCCAATTGACGGCCAAAAGAGTTAAAGAAACTGGTTTATCCACATCGTACAATGGCCCAGCTAAGGTCAAGGAAATTGATATTGCAGAGCCATGGGGGAGGAAACCAAGCCTGTTTATATCGCTAAAGACTTGACTCCAGCTGAGGAAAAGGAACTTGTTGCTCTCCTTAAGGAGTTTAAGGTTGTTTCTTCTGAAACTACAAAGAGATGAAGGGCGTACCATCTGAAGTGGTACATCACACGATCCCAATCATGGAAGGATAAAGGCCAACCAAGCAAAAACCATACCAGATGAATCCTAAATATGCCACAATTATAATAAGCAGGAAGAAGAGACCATCATGTGGCCCAAAACTAAGCTATTTGGGCCAGACCTACTCTCAGCGCCGCCAGACCATTTCAAGACATACCCAATTTTGATGAACGAAAAGTGGTCCAATTGACGGCGGCCAAAAGAGTTAAAGAAGCTGGTTTATCCACATCGTACAATGGCCCAGCTAAGGTCAAGGAAACCGATATTGCAGAGCCCTGGGAGGAAACCAAGCCTGTTTATATCGTTAAAGACTTGACTCCAGCTGAGGAAAAGGAACTTGTTGCTCTCCTTAAGGAGTTTAAGGTTGTTTCTTCTGAAACTACAAAGAGATGAAGGGCGTACCATTTGAAGTAGTACAACACACGATTCCAATCATGGAAGGATCAAGGCCAACCAAGCAAAAACCATACCAGATGAATCCTAAATATGCAACAATTATACGAAGGAATCGATAAACTCATTACTGTTGATTTTATCTATGAGATAGAACACACCGATTGGCTATCACCAATCGTGATAGTGCCAAAGAAGAATGGGAAACTTAGGGTCTGTGTCGATCTAAAAAATGTCAATGCAGCTACTAGGAAAGGACCATTACCCACTACCTTACACGGAACACGTTTTGGAAAGAGTAGTTGGTGAAGAAGCTTACAACTTCTTAGATGGATTTTCAAGTTACAATCAAGTTTCTATAGCACCCGAAGACTAGCATAAAACGGCCTTCAATACAATTTGGGAGACTTTTGCTTACAAAGTTATGCCTTTTAGTCTCACCAATGCCCCAACAACGTTCCAACGATTGATGTGCATAGCCTTGAGAGACTACTTACAAAAGTGGTTGGAGGTATTCATTGATGATCTATGTGCGCACACTCATGATGGTCAGACCATTTGGCTTGCTTAAGAAAGATGTTTGAGTGATGTCGATCGAATTGTATATCCTTAAACCCTTTGAAATGCCAATTTTGGGTCAAACACGGTGTGATCTTAGGACACATTGTCATTAAGAACGGTATCTCCACAAAGGAAAGCAAAGTCAAATTGATCTTGGAACTATCCCCACCCACTAATTACAAAGGTGTACAAAGGTTTATGGGCCACATTGGGTATTATCTCCACTTCATAGTATTTTATGCTAGAATTGCCAGACCATTATATAGGCTCCTCATTGTCTTTGAATGGAATGAAGAATGCCAAGATGCATATGATAAATTGAAGCCAGCACTAGCCAGTGCACTATTCTGAGACCACCCAACTGGGATCTTATATTCCATGTACACATTGATGCATCAAACTTTGCTACAGGATGCGTATTGGCACAGCTTGGTGAGTTCAAATTGTTATACCCAGTTTCCTTCGCTAGTCACCACTGAATGATGCAAAGGTGTATTTTATGCTAGAATTGCCAGACCATTATATAGGCTACTCATTGTCTCTGAATGGAATGAAGAATGCCAAGATGCATATGATAGATTGAAGCCAGCACTAGCGAGTGCACTATTCTGAGACCACCCAACTGGGATCTTATATGCCATGTACACATTGATGCATCAAACTTTGCTACAGGATGCGTATTGGCACAGCTTGGTGAGTTCAAATTGGACAACCCAGCTTCCTTCGCTAGTCACCAACTGAATGATGTAAAGGTAAATTATACCACCACAAAACGAGAGGGTTTGGCCATGCTTTATGCTGTCAAGAAGTATCGACATTACCTATTGGCAAAAAAAAAAAAACGTATTCTTTGTGGACCATCAGGGTTTATATACTTGGTGAATAAGCCTTGCACCATGGGACGAATCACATGCTGGTTGTTATTACTATTGGAATTTGACTTCAAGATCACGAGTGAGAAAGGGAACACAACATATATTGGCCGATCATATGTCGAGAATTCCAAATGGGGAACCAACAAATGGTGTTGATGATGACCTCCCAGATGCTTGATTGTTCAAACTAGACATGGTGCCTGAATGGAGTGAAGAAATATTAGATTATCTAGCTTATGGTTTTCTACGAGAACAACCTTTGAACATGGATAAAATGTGTCGGCTTATTAAGCTGGCTGCACCTTATCAATTGATTGCTGGTGAATTATACAAGCTAGGTAAGGACAATGTCTTAAGGAGATGTGTGCGGGAAGACAAATTTGTCACAATATTAGATAAAGCGCTCTCAAGAATGATTGGAGGACACGTCACTCTGGGAAGATTACAGCTCACAAGGTGCTTCAAGTAGGACTATGGTGGCCTACATTATTCGGGGATGCTATGGAGTTTGTAAAAGATGCAAAGAGTGTCAACCATTTGCTATTCCACAACAAAGAGACAGGATGCAAGTTACCCCCCTGTGATTGTAAGAATCTTTTGAGAAATAGGGAATTGATTTTGTTGGCCCATTAGTCTAGTTGCACATCCATCACAAGTCCGATATGTGATCGTGGCCACAGACTATTTCACGAAATGGGCAGAAGAAAAAGTTTCTAAGCGAGTTTATGCACAAAAGATGGCTAAGTTCTTATATGAACAAATCATTTCAAGAATCCGTTGCCCATTGGAATTAGTGAGTGATCGCGGTTCACATTTCATTAATGAGGTGATTGATCACTTACTTGCTGGATTCCTTGTAGTCCATCGGAAGTCATCCCCTTATTATCCATAAGCAAATGGTCAAGCGGAGAGTACAAATAAGATTTTGTGTACTATCTTGACAAAAACTTTAGAAGCAAGTCGCACGGATTGGGAACATAAGCTAACTGCAGCTCTATGGGCATATTGAACTTCGTATAAGGTAGCGACGGGATATACTCCCTTCCATCTAGCTTATGGCATTGAGGCTATAATGCCTATGGACTACTTAGTTCCAAGCCTGCAAATTGCGGTGCAAGAACGATTAACAAAGAATGCATTAGCTGAAAGGTTGGTTGACTTAGAGAAACTTGATGAAACCCAACTAATTGCATCACATGGTCTTATGGTTGAAAAATTATGAAGGAAGCGTTGGTTTGACAATAACCTGAAACAAAAAGAACTTAAAACAAGGGACCTCGTCCTCATGTCGGAAGCACTAGAAAAAAACAACTCAAGTATGGAGGATTAGGACCTTTCTAAGTGTCAAAAATCACATGTGCCTCAAAGGTCAGTCATGATTGAAACTATTGATGGTGTGCAAATACAGGGTTACATCAATGAAAGCAAACTTAAAAAGGATTACGAACCACTGACCCAAGAAATGCTCATGCAAGAGCATGTATTAAAACAACGAAATGAGCTAGCCAAGGAAAAATCCAAGCGAGCTGGAGCTCAGGAAGAAGCCAAGGCAAGAGAGGGCAAGGCCAAACAGAGACTCCAAGAGAGAGTATTGCATATGAACATGGCTTCCCTAACCCTCCTTGATGAGGATGACCTGGACATTGAGCCAGCACAACTGTGTGAAACTCTCTACTACCTAAAATTCATGCAACAAGCATTGCATTAATCCATAGGGGATCAAGTCATAATTTGATCTCTTATGAGACACGAGAACCTCTAGATAAAGTCTTACCTTGAGGTCGACAATGCACAAGTACGAAGTGTGCACTTGTCAATTACCAAAGCTGTGGGATTTCAAAGTGTTAATATTTCCATCAGAAATAATCCCTTTGGTTGGAATGGTGTTTGTTATATAAGCCTGTAGGATCTATGGAGGAAGAAATAATCCTTGGACGATCCTAGATTTGCACCAGTAATTGTGATATCCAATGGAAAAAGAGAGCTGCATAACTTGACGAGGGAAATAATATCATTATCGTGTCCTTATGGAGCCAAAAAACAAGGGAAAGCAGGCTATGATTGATGGTATGGAAACACCAATGCCAAAGAAAGTAGCTCATGTACTAGAGAAAGCATCAACTCCATAGTCCCTATGCAAAAAGCAACCAAAGTCACTAGTAATTCAGCAGTGGGTGCATTAGAATCAACTCCAAGCCCATATATACTGTGATGCAAAAGGAGTAATTGAGGAATCAAGGTAAAAAGTTTGAGCTACAGACAAGGGACAGAGATGGCCTTCTAATGTTAGCGTAGCAATATTGCAAACGAAGCCACTATCCACAAGGCACTCAAAAGCAATGGATTCGAAGGGGTTTACTTGCTGCACAAGGCTATTACCAGAGTAATATAACAATATGGGTGCCAAAATCCCACCCAAAGTTCAGTACTGCAAATACCTTTAGAAACATAGATAGTAAGAGCAACCAAGAACTGCTAGGAAAGCACAAAAATTGGTTTCGAGGAAGAAGTCGATTCAACACAGTGAAGAATTTTGCCCGTGAGATAGTAGGGTTCGAAACTCGTGAGGTAGCTAAAACCGTGAGGTGGCTAAAACCGTGAGAACCTTTTCTCTTCTTTTCTCCTTAACTTTGTCCAGCTCTTTTATTTTGGTGGGTGCAGTTGGCGGTAGTGCTATCTCACGGTTTGCACCTTTTTGCATGTAGACTCATACCTTGTTATTGCTCACCGCACTAACACCCTTCTCATGGAATAACACACACACACATTCATTTTCACAAAAGAAAAGAAAGAAAAAGAGGCAATGACCACATTCTCTCACCAGTTAGTATGACTGACTTTCTTATCATTATTACAGATGTCGACCTCCGCTACCTTTGAACCGAAAGTCAAGGAGACCTTGGGAGTCATGCAAGCTAGGGCAACTTGGTCACCTACAAGCAGGAAGAAGAGACCATCATGTGGCCCAAAACTAAGCTATTTGGGCCAGACCTACTCTCAGTGCCAGACCATTTCAAGACATACCCAATTGACGAACGAAAAGTGGTCCAATTGACGGCCAAAAGACTTAAAGATGTTGGTTTATCCACATCGTACAATGGCCTAGCTAAGGTCAAGGAAATTGATATTGCAGAGCCATGGGGGAGGAAACCAAGCCTGTTTATATCGCTAAAGACTTGACTCCAGCTGAGGAAAAGGAACTTGTTGCTCTCCTTAAGGAGTTTAAGGTTGTTTCTTCTGAAACAACAAAGAGATGAAGGGCGTACCATCTGAAGTGGTACATCACACGATCCCAATCATGGAAGGATAAAGGCCAACCAAGCAAAAACCATACAAGATGAATCCTAAATATGTCACAATTATAATAAGCAGGAAGAAGAGACCATCATGTGGCCCAAAACTAAGCTATTTGGGCCAGACCTACTCTCAGTGCCATACCATTTCAAGACATACCCAATTGATGAACGAAAAATGGTCCAATTGACGGCCAAAAGAGTTAAAGAAGCTGGTTTATCCACATCGTACAATGGCCTAGCTAAGGTCAAGGAAATTGATATTGCAGAGCCATGGGAGGAAACCAAGCCTGTTTATATCGCTAAAGACTTGACTCCAGCTGAGGAAAAGGAACTTGTTGCTCTCCTTAAGGAGTTTAAGGTTGTTTCTTCTGAAACTACAAAGAGATGAAGGGCGTACCATCTGAAGTGGTACATCACACGATCCCAATCATGGAAGGATAAAGGCCAACCAAGCAAAAACCATACCAGATGAATCCTAAATATGCCACAATTATAATAAGCAGGAAGAAGAGACCATCATGTGGCCCAAAACTAAGCTATTTGGGCCAGACCTACTCTCAGCGCCGCCAGACCATTTCAAGACATACCCAATTTTGATGAACGAAAAGTGGTCCAATTGACGGCGGCCAAAAGAGTTAAAGAAGCTGGTTTATCCACATCGTACAATGGCCCAACTAAGGTCAAGGAAACCGATATTGCAGAGCCCTGGGAGGAAACCAAGCCTGTTTATATCGTTAAAGACTTGACTCCAGCTGAGGAAAAGGAACTTGTTGCTCTCCTTAAGGAGTTTAAGGTTGTTTCTTCTGAAACTACAAAGAGATGAAGGGCGTACCATTTGAAGTGGTACAACACACGATTCCAATCATGGAAGGATCAAGGCCAACCAAGCAAAAACCATACCAAATTAATCCTAAATATGCAACAATTATACGAAGGAATCGATAAACTCATTACTGTTGATTTTATCTATGAGATAGAACACACCGATTGGCTATCACCAATCGTGATAGTGCCAAAGAAGAATGGGAAACTTAGGGTCTGTGTCGATCTAAAAAATGTCAATGCAGCTACTAGGAAAGGACCATTACCCACTACCTTACACGGAACACGTTTTGGAAAGAGTAGTTGGTGAAGAAGCTTACAACTTTTAGATGGATTTTCAAGTTACAATCAAGTTTCTATAGCACCCGAAGACTAGCATAAAACGGCCTTCAATACAATGTGGGAGACTTTTGCTTACAAAGTTATGCCTTTTAATCTCACCAATGCCCCAACAACAACGTTCCAACGATTGATGTGCACAGCCTTGAGAGACTACTTACAAAAGTGGTTGGAGGTATTCATTGATGATCTATGTGCGCACACTCATGATGGTCAGACTATTTGGCTTGCTTAAGAAACATGTTTGAGTGATGTCGATCGAATTGTATATCCTTAAACCCTTTGAAATGCCAATTTTGGGTCAAACACGGTGTGATCTTAGGACACATTGTCATTAAGAACGGTATCTCCACAAAGGAAAGCAAAGTCAAATTGATCTTGGAACTATCCCCACCCACTAATTACAAAGGTGTACAAAGGTTTATGGGCCACATTGGGTATTATCTCCACTTCATAGTATTTTATGCTAGAATTGCCAGACCATTATATAGGCTCCTCATTGTCTTTAAATGGAATGAAGAATGCCAAGATGCATATGATAAATTGAAGCCAGCACTAGCCAGTGCACTATTCTGAGACCATCCACCAACTGGGATCTTATATTCCATGTACACATTGATGCATCAAACTTTGCTACTACAGGATGCGTATTAGCACAGCTTGGTGAGTTCAAATTGGACTACCCAGTTTCCTTCGCTAGTCGCCACTGAGAATGATGCAAAGGTGTATTTTATGCTAGAATTGCCAGACCATTATATAGGCTACTCATTGTCTCTGAATGGAATGAAGAATGCCAAGATGCATATGATAGATTGAAGCCAGCACTAGCGAGTGCACTATTCTGAGACCACCCAACTGGGATCTTATATGCCATGTACACATTGATGCATCAAACTTTGCTACAGGATGCGTATTGGCACAGCTTGGTGAGTTCAAATTGGACAACCCAGTTTCCTTCGCTAGTCACCAACTGAATGATGTAAAGGTAAATTATACCACCACAAAACGAGAGGGTTTGGCCATGCTTTATGCTATCAAGAAGTATCGACATTACCTATTGGCAAAAAGAAAAACGTATTCTTTGTGGACCATCAGGGTTTATATACTTGGTGAATAAGCCTTGCACCATGGGACGAATCACATGCTGGTTGTTATTACTATTGGAATTTGACTTCAAGATCACGGGTGAGAAAGGGAACACAACATATGTTGGCCGATCATATGTCAAGAATTCCAAATGGGGAACCAACAAATGGTGTTGATGATGACCTCCCAGATGCTTGATTGTTCAAACTAGACATGGTGCCTGAATGGAGTGAAGAAATATTAGATTATCTAGCTTATGGTTTTCTACGAGAACAACCTTTGAACATGGATAAAATGTGTCGGCTTATTAAGCTGGCTGCACCTTATCAATTGATTGCTGGTGAATTATACAAGCTAGGTAAGGACAATGTCTTAAGGAGATGTGTGCGGGAAGACAAATATGTCACAATATTAGATAAAGCGCTCTCAAGAATGATTGGAGGACACTTCGCTCTGGGAAAATTACAGCTCACAAGGTGCTTCAAGTAGGACTATGGTGGCCTACATTATTCGGGGATGCTATGGAGTTTGTAAAAGATGCAAAGAGTGTCAACCATTTGCTATTCCACTACAAAGAGACAGGATGCAACTTACCCCCCTGTGATTGTAAGAATCTTTTGAGAAATAGGGAATTGATTTTGTTGGACCCATTAGTCTAGTTGCACATCCCTCACAAGTCCGTGTGATCGTGGCCACAGACTATTTCACGAAATGGGCAGAAGAAAAAGTCTCTAAGCACGTTTATGCACAAAAGATGGCTAAGTTCTTATATGAACAAATCATTTCAAGAATCCGTTGCCCATTGGAATTAGTAAGTGATCGCGGTTCACATTTCATTAGTGAGGTGATTGATCACTTACTTGCTGGATTCCTTGTAGTCCACCGGAAGTCATCCCCTTATTATCCATAAGCAAATGGTCAAGCGGAGAGTACAAATAAGATTTTGTGTACTATCTTGACAAAAACTTTAGAAGCAAGTCGCACGGATTGGGAACATAAGCTAACTGCAGCTCTATGGGCATATTGAACTTCGAATAAGGTAGCGACGGGATATACTCCCTTCCATCTAGCTTATGGCATTGAGGCTATAATGCCTATGGACTACTTAGTTCCAAGCCTGCAAATTGCGCTGCAAGAATGATTAACAAAGAATGCATTAGCTGAAAGGTTGGTTGACTTAGAGAAACTTGATGAAACCCAACTAATTGCATCACATGGTCTTATGGTTGAAAAATTGTGAAGGAAGCGTTGGTTTGACAATAACCTGAAACAAAAAGAACTAAAAACAAGGGACCTCGTCCTCATGTCGGAAGCACTAGAAAAAAACAACTTAAGTATGGAGGATTAGGACCTTTGTAAGTGTCAAAAATCACATGTGCCTCAAAGGTCAGTCATGATTGAAACTATTGATGGTGTGCAAATACAGGGTTACATCAATGAAAGCAAACTTAAAAAGGATTACGAACCACTGACCCAAGAAATGCTCATGCAAGAGCATGTATTAAAACAACGAAATGAGCTAGCCAAGGAAAAATCCAAGCGAGCTCGAGCTCAGGAAGAAGCCAAGGCAAGAGAGGGCAAGGCCAAACAGAGACTCCAAGAGAGAGTATTGCATATGAACATGGCTTCACTAACCCTCCTTGATGAGGATGACCTGGACATTGAGCCGGCACAACTGTGTGAAAGTCTCTACTACCTAAAATTCATGCAACAAGCATTGCATTAATCCATAGGGGATCAAGTCATAATTTGATCTCTTATGAGACACGAGAACCTCTAGATAAAGTCTTACCTTGAGGTCGACAATGCACAAGTACGAAGTGTGCACTTGTCAATTACCAAAGCTGTGGGATTTCAAAGTGTTAATATTTCCATCAGAAATAATCCCTTTGGTTGGAATGGTGTTTGTTATATAAGCCTGTAGGATCTATGGAGGAAGAAATAATCCTTGGACGATCCTAGATTTGCACCAGTAATTGTGATATCCAATGGAAAAAGAGAGCTGCATAACTTGATGAGGGAAATAATATCATTATCGTGTCCTTATGGAGCCAAAAAACAAGGGAAAGCAGGCTATGATTGATGGTATGGAAACACCAATGCCAAAGAAAGTAGCTCACGTACTAGAGAAAGCATCAACTCCATAGTCCCTATGCAAAAAACAACCAAAGTCACTAGTAATTCAGCAGTGGGTGCATTAGAATCAACTCCAAGCCCATATATACTGTGATGCAAAAGGAGTAATTGAGGAATCAAGGTAAAAAGTTTGAGCTACAGACAAGGGACAGAGATGGCCTTCTAATGTTAGCGTAGCAATATTGCAAACGAAGCCACTATCCACAAGGCACTCAAAAGTAATGGATTCGAAGGGGTTTACTAGCTGCACAAGGCTATTACCAGAGTAATATAACAATATGGGTGCCAAAATCCCACCCAAAGTTCAGTACTGCAAATACCTTTAGAAACATAGATAGTAAGAGCAACCAAGAACTGCTAGGAAAGCACAAAAATTGGTTTCGAGGAAGAAGTCGATTCAACACAGTGAAGAATTTTGCCCGTGAGATAGCAGGGTTTGAAACTCGTGAGGTAGCTAAAACCGTGAGGTGGCTAAAACCGTGAGAACCTTTTCTCTTCTTTTCTCCTTAACTTTGTCCAGCTCTTTTATTTTGGTGGGTGCAGTTGGCGGTAGTGCTATCTCACGGTTTGCACCTTTTTACATGTAGACTCATACCTTGTTATTGCTCACCGCACTAACACCCTTCTCATGGAATAACACACACACACATTCATTTTCACAAAAAAGAAAAAAGAAAAAGAGGCAATGACCACATTCTCTCACCAGTTAGTATGACTGACTTTCTTATCATTATTACAGATGTCGACCTCCGCTACCTCTGAACCGAAAGTCAACGAGACTTTGGGAGTCATGCAAGCTAGGGCAACTTGGTCACCTATAAGCAGGAAGAAGAGACCATCATGTGGCCCAAAACTAAGCTATTTGGGCCAGACCTACTCTCAGTGCTAGACCATTTCAAGACATACCCAATTGACGAACGAAAAGTGGTCCAATTGATGGCCAAAAGAGTTAAAGAAGTTGGTTTATCCACATCGTACGATGGCCCAGCTAAGGTCAAGGAAATTGATATTGCAGAGCCATGGGAGGAAACCAAGCCTGTTTATATCGCTAAAGACTTGACTCCAGCTGAGGAAAAGGAACTTGTTGCTCTCCTTAAGGAGTTTAAGGTTGTTTCTTCTAAAACAACAAAGAGATGAAGGGCGTACCATCTGAAGTGGTACATCACACGATCCCAATCATGGAAGGATAAAGGCCAACCAAGCAAAAACCATACCAGATGAATCCTAAATATGCCACAATTATAATAAGCAGGAAGAAGAGACCATCATGTGGCCCAAAACTAAGCTATTTGGACCAGACCTACTCTCAGTGCCATACCATTTCAAGACATACCCAATTGATGAACGAAAAATGGTCCAATTGACGGCCAAAAGAGTTAAAGAAGCTGGTTTATCCACATCGTACAATGGCCCAGCTAAGGTCAAGGAAATTGATATTGCAGAGCCATGGGGGAGGAAACCAAGCCTATTTATATCGCTAAAGACTTGACTCCAGCTGAGGAAAAGGAACTTGTTGCTCTCCTTAAGGAGTTTAAGGTTGTTTCTTCTGAAACTACAAAGAGGTGAAGGGCGTACCATCTGAAGTGGTACATCACACGATCCCAATCATGGAAGGATAAAGGCCAACCAAGCAAAAACCACACCAGATGAATCCTAAATATGCCACAATTATAATAAGCAGGAAGAAGAGACCATCATGTGGCCCAAAACTAAGCTATTTGGGCCAGAACTACTCTCAGCGCCAGACCATTTCAAGACATACCCAATTGATGAACAAAAAGTGGTCCAATTGGCGGCGGCCAAAAGAGTTAAAGAAGCTGGTTTATCCACATCGTACAATGGCCCAGCTAAGGTTAAGGAAACCGATATTGCAGAGCCCTGGGAGGAAACCAAGCCTGTTTATATCGTTAAAGACTTGACTCCAGCTGAGGAAAAGGAACTTGTTGCTCTCCTTAAGGAGTTTAAGGTTGTTTCTTCTGAAACTACAAAGAGATAAAGGGCGTACCATTTGAAGTGGTACAACTTACGATTGCAATCATGGAAGGATCAAGGCCAACCATACCAGATGAATTGATAAACTCATTACTGTTGATTTTATCTATGAGATAGAGCACACCGATTGGCTATCACCAATCGTGATAGTGCCAAAGAAGAATGGGAAACTTAGGGTCTGTGTCGATCTAAAAAATGTCAATGCAGCTACTAGGAAAGGACCATTACCCACTACCTTACACGGAACACGTTTTGGAAAGAGTAGTTGGTGAAGAAGCTTACAACTTCTTAGATGGATTTTCAAGTTACAATCAAGTTTCTATAGCACCCGAAGACTAGCATAAAACGGCCTTCAATACAATGTGGGAGACTTTTGCTTACAAAGTTATGCCTTTTGGTCTCACCAATGCCCCAACAACGTTCCAACGATTGATGTGCACAGCCTTGAGAGACTACTTACAAAAGTGGTTGGAGGTATTCATTGATGATCTATGTCCACACACTCATGATGGTCAGACCATTTGGCTTGCTTAAGAAAGATGTTTGAGTGATGTCGATCGAATTGTATATCCTTAAACCCTTTGAAATGCCAATTTTGGGTCAAACACGGTGTGATCTTAGGACACATTGTCATTAAGAACGGTATCTCCACAAAGGAAAGCAAAGTCAAATTGATCTTGGAACTATCCCCACCCACTAATTACAAAGGTGTACAAAGGTTTATGGGCCACATTGGGTATTATCTCCACTTCATAGTATTTTATGCTAGAATTGCCAGACCATTATATAGGCTCCTCATTGTCTTTGAATGGAATGAAGAATGCCAAGATGCATATGATAAATTGAAGCCAGCACTAGCCAGTGCACTATTCTGAGACCATCCACCAACTGGGATCTTATATTCCATGTACACATTGATGCATCAAACTTTGCTACTACAGGATGCGTATTGGCACAGCTTGGTGAGTTCAAATTGGACTACCCACTTTCCTTCGCTAGTCGCCACTGAATGATGCAAAGGTGTATTTTATGCTAGAATTGCCAGACCATTTTATAGGCTACTCATTGTCTCTGTGAATGGAATGAAGAATGCCAAGATGCATATGATAGATTGAAGCCAGCACTAGCGAGTGCACTATTCTGAGACCACCCAACTGGGATCTTATATGCCATGTACACATTGATGCATCAAACTTTACTATAGGATGCGTATTGGCACAGCTTGGTGAGTTCAAATTGGACAACCCAGTTTCCTTCACTAGTCACCAACTGAATGATGTAAAGGTAAATTATACCACCACAAAACGAGAGGGTTTGGCCATGCTTTATGCTATCAAGAAGTATCGACATTACCTATTGGCAAAAAAAAAAACGTATTCTTTGTGGACCATCAGGGTTTATATACTTGGTGAATAAGCCTTGCACCATGGGACGAATCACATGCTGGTTGTTATTACTATTGGAATTTGACTTCAAGATCACGGGTGAGAAAGGGAACACAACATATGTTGGCCGATCATATGTCGAGAATTCCAAATGGGGAACCAAGAAATGGTGTTGATGATGACCTCCCAGATGCTTGATTGTTCAAACTAGACATGGTGCCTGAATGGAGTGAAGAAATATTAGATTATCTAGCTTATGGTTTTCTACGAGAACAACCTTTGAACATGGATAAAATGTGTCGGCTTATTAAGCTGGCTGCACCTTATCAATTGATTGCTGGTGAATTATACAAGCTAGGTAAGGACAATGTCTTAAGGAGATGTGTGCGGGAAGACAAATTTGTCACAATATTAGATAAAGCACTCTCAAGAATGATTGGAGGACACTTCGCTCTGGGAAAATTACAGCTCACAAGGTGCTTCAAGTAGGACTATGGTGGCCTACATTATTCGGGGATGCTATGGAGTTTGTAAAAGATACAAAGAGTGTCAACCATTTGCTATTCCACAACAAAGAGACAGGATGCAACTTACCCCCCTGTGATTGTAAGAATCTTTTGAGAAATAGGGAATTGATTTTGTTGGACCCATTAGTCTAGTTGCACATCCATCACAAGTCCGATATGTGATCGTGGCCACAGACTATTTCACGAAATGGGCAGAAGAAAAAGTCTCTAAGCGAGTTTATGCACAAAAGATGGCTAAGTTCTTATATGAACAAATCATTTCAAGAATCCATTGCCCATTGGAATTAGTGAGTGATCGCGGTTCACATTTCATTAATGAGGTGATTGATCACTTACTTGCTGGATTCCTTGTAGTCCACCGGAAGTCATCCCCTTATTATCCATAAGCAAATGGTCAAGCGGAGAGTACAAATAAGATTTTGTGTACTATCTTGACAAAAACTTTAGAAGCAAGTCGCACGGATTGGGAACATAAGCTAACTGCAGCTCTATGGGAATATTGAACTTCGTATAAGGTAGCGACGGGATATACTCCCTTCCATCTAGCTTATGGCATTGAGGCTATAATGCCTATGGACTACTTAGTTCCAAGCCTGCAAATTGCGGTGCAAGAACGATTAACAAAGAATGCATTAGCTGAAAGGTTGGTTGACTTAGAGAAACTTGATGAAACCCAACTAATTGCATCACATGGTCTTATGGTTGAAAAATTGTGAAGGAAGCGTTGGTTTGACAATAACCTGAAACAAAAAGAACTAAAAACAAGGGACCTCGTCCTCATGTTGGAAGCACTAGAAAAAAACAACTCAAGTATGGAGGATTAGGACCTTTCTAAGTGTCAAAAATCACATGTGCCTCAAAGGTCAGTCATGATTGAAACTATTGATGGTGTGCAAATACAGGGTTACATCAATGAAAGCAAACTTAAAAAGGATTACGAACCACTGACCCAAGAAATGCTCATGCAAGAGCATGTATTAAAACAACAAAATGAGCTAGCCAAGGAAAAATCCAAGCGAGCTCGAGCTCAGGAAGAAGCCAAGGCAAGAGAGGGCAAGGCCAAACAGAGACTCCAAGAGAGAGTATTGCATATGAACATGGCTTCACTAACCCTCCTCGATGAGGATGACCTGGACATTGAGCCAGCACAACTGTGTGAAAGTCTCTACTACCTAAAATTCATGCAACAAGCATTGCATTAATCCATAGGGGATCAAGTCATAATTTGATCTCTTATGAGACACGAGAACCTCTAGATAAAGTCTTACCTTGAGGTTGACAATGCACAAGTACGAAGTGTGCACTTGTCAATTACCAAAGCTGTGGGATTTCAAAGTGTTAATATTTCCATCAGAAATAATCCCTTTGGTTGGAATGGTGTTTGTTATATAAGCCTGTAGGATCTATGGAGGAAGAAATAATCCTTGGACGATCCTAGATTTGCACCAGTAATTGTGATATCCAATGGAAAAAGAGAGCTGCATAACTTGACGAGGGAAATAATATCATTATCGTGTCCTTATGGAGCCAAAAAACAAGGGAAAGCAGGCTATGATTGATGGTATGGAAACACCAATGCCAAAGAAAGTAGCTCACGTACTAGAGAAAGCATCAACTCCATAGTCCCTATGCAAAAAACAACCAAAGTCACTAGTAATTCAGCAGTGGGTGCATTAGAATCAACTCCAAGCCCATATATACTGTGATGCAAAAGGAGTAATTGAGGAATCAAGGTAAAAAGTTTGAGCTACAGACAAGGGACAGAGATGGCCTTCTAATGTTAGCGTAGCAATATTGCAAACGAAGCCACTATCCACAAGGCACTCAAAAGCAATGGATTCGAAGGGGTTTACTTGCTGCACAAGGCTATTACCAGAGTAATATAACAATATGGGTGCCAAAATCCCACCCAAAGTTCAGTACTGCAAATACCTTTAGAAACATAGATAGTAAGAGCAACCAAGAACTGCTAGGAAAGCACAAAAATTGGTTTCGAGGAAGAAGTGGATTCAACACAATGAAGAATTTTGCCCGTGAGATAGCAGGGTTCGAAACTCGTGAGGTAGCTAAAACCGTGAGGTGGCTAAAACCGTAAGAACCTTTTCTCTTCTTTTCTCCTTAACTTTGTCCAGCTCTTTTATTTTGGTGGCTGCAGTTGGCGGTAGTGCTATCTCACGGTTTGCACCTTTTTGCATGTAGACTCATACCTTGTTATTGCTCACCGCACTAACACCCTTCTCATGGAATAACACACACACACATTCATTTTCACAAAAAAAAAAGAAAGAAAAAGAGGCAATGATGTAAGGTTCCCCCCTCTAAAAATGGGAGAAACACTTAAGATAGTCCGCTAAGTCTTATCTTGGGAAGAATTTCCTATTCATCGACACCTTGACCCTGTAGAGATTCAAGGATATGATTCAAAGGTATGACCTAGCTCTATCCCGCAGGGGGAGCGTGATTTCCTAAACATCAAATCACCCATAGGGCAATTGATCAAAAATTGGGCAACTACTAGACTTGATGTCTAGAGACAACGCTTTTTTCCTCATCTTATGCAAGGCACAGCCGCCGCTGACCTAGTTTTCTAGAATAGAGTTGCCCAAGAACCTAACTATCTAACGTAGGGCTTTCACTTAATCTATCGGAAAGCTACCCGACTAATCGGGTCCACCCGTCCATAGGATGGTGCCGTCGGGGCATTCCATCCTCCCACTTTCCACCCTACTCATGCGTCAATTTGTTTTCTAATTAATCCTACCACACTGTTTGACATAAAAAAACATATTCCTTAATTAAGGCCCTTCTTCACAAGGTTCGTTATAACAGTCTTCTTACATAATACAATCATACCAAAGACAAGATGCAATTATATAAAAAGTTTATACATGAATCCATTTCCATACAAGCCAACCCGGCTCTCTTATTCTTATTCTGCCGATGATCTAGAATTCGGCCTTCCAGCCTCTACATGCTAGGCAAAACCCTACGGGACCATACACCTCATCGTCGGCCGCTGGCGAGGACTCAAGCCGGCCTGTCACCCTCTCAGGCTCCATCGCTCGATCCTCCCGCCCCTCAGAGGGATGTCTGCACACTAGGGTGGGCTTATTTACCGCACTAGCCTGGGCCCTCAGAACTAGGCAGCCTCATAATCTCTCGCCTCAATCGGCGATCCTTATTCTCCCAAAGGTATGAGGGATACCTTGGGCCATTCCCGGGCTTTGCTAATGACGCCGCCCGGCTACACAAGCACGGAACGGAGTTAGCGTTGAAGCCAAAAGAAATCTTGAATTCCAAAGATAACAACTTCAATGCAATTTTCTAAGTATAGCATTCACAATTCATGAAGATAGCAATTTCAACGCAATTTATCGAAAACAACATCACATAATTCGTAATTTCATATAACTTTTAGGTCCTCGTTTTAAAAGAAAAAGACACCATTCATTAATACTAATTTAAGAAAAATTCTCTTCTTTTGAAAATTAACCAAGCTAACCTGGCCACCGTTTCCTTGAGGGACTTGAAAAGGGAGGACTGGAGCCGCATTGGGCGCATCTCCCTCCATCTCGTTGTTACGTGCGCCTCTTGAGGCAATATTTTACCGTCTCCGGGATGAGGCCATCTTAGGCGTCGCCTTGTAGAGCTCGCTACTGCGATCGAAACGCTTCAGTCGGATCTGAATTCCGAGCTCGTTTGCTCACCGTATGAGCAAAAGAATATGGCGCACGAACCCTCGCTTGAGCCAAAAATCCCTTACTAAAGTCTACGCAAATGGGGAGGGGGGGGGAATTGTGAGATGTCCTTAAGGCCAAAGGCAAAAACGTGGAGAGGGCTAGGAGGGGTTGCTGCAAGCCTCTCTGTAAGTCTATTCACACAGGGGGGGGGGGGGGGGGAGAAGAGTTAAGGACACTGGCCTCTAGCAAGAGGAGGATGGAGGAAAATTGGCTTATCTGAAAAGAGCCAAATGAGGGGGTGTGAGAGGGGTGGCTGCAAGGGCGGTTGTACTTGCAGCAAGTACGCTACACAGGGACGAACAGCGGTACGGACGGCGGTACAACAGGGCATACGCTACACAGAAGTGCGTGCCGACTGAGGGGCACCCCGGGGGTTTATATAGCTGAGGGGTGAGGGTACGGGCGCTGCGCAAAGCAGGGACGAAAGGATGGTGTACCTTCAAAGGCTATGGATCAGTGGCCTGCATGGGTCTACGGGAAAGGTACGGTGTCGGTTGTCTGGGAAAGGAGTGGTACGCATGTACCTTATCCGGTCTGGGGTGTCCACCTAAGGGTACGCGTGGACCATACAGTGGGCGGCCGTCCTTTGGTTTTTGGGCGGCCATTGTACGGGCGCCCTAGTAAGTGTGTACGGACCAAATTTTGGGGCGGGGTACCCAAATTTGGGACGCCCGCCTCGATTTGCGTGCCGGACCGCCCCGGGGGGCGAAAAATGTTTTTGTCCGGGAGGTTCTCCTGGTCGCAGGGGTTCAGACCGTTCGTCGATCGGACGTGCGGTCGTGCATTTATTAAGGTTTAAAGGTCGCCATTTTATAACTAAAATGATTGAAATTAGCGTATAGGCTTGATCCGGTGTCCGTTTGACACTAGCCTCTAGCAAGAGGAGGATGGAGGAAAATTGGCTTATCTGAAAAGAGCCAAATGAGGGGGTGTGAGAGGGGTGGCTGCAAGGGCGGTTGTACTTGCAGCAAGTACGCTACACAGGGACGAACAGCGGTACGGACGGCGGTACAACAGGGCATACGCTACACAGAAGTGCGTGCCGACTGAGGGGCACCCCGGGGGTTTATATAGCTGAGGGGTGAGGGTACAGGCGCTGCGCAAAGCAGGGACGAAAGGACGGTGTACCTTCAAAGGCTATGGATCAGTGGCCTGCATGGGTCTACGGGAAAGGTACGGTGTCGGTTGTCTGGGAAAGGAGTGGTACGCATGTACCTTATCTCGTCTGGGGTGTCCACCTAAGGGTACGCGTGGACCATACAGTGGGCGGTCGTCCTTTGGTTTTTGGGCGGCCATTGTACAGGCGCCCTAGTAAGTGTGTACGGACCAAATTTTGGGGCGTGGTACCCAAATTTGGGACGCCCGCCTCGATTTGCGTGCCGGACCGCCCTGGGGGGCGAAAAATGTTTTTGTCCGGGAGGTTCTCCTGGTCGCAGGGGTTCAGACCGTTCGTCAATCGGACGTGCGGTCGTGCATTTATTAAGGTTTAAAGGTCGCCGTTTTATAACTAAAATGATTGAAATTAGCGTATAGGCTTGATCCGGTGTCCGTTTTGGGTGCTGTAAAATCCTATATTAGGGTAAAATCGCGCGCAGATTGCAAATTTGGGCTCAGAATTTGAAGATTCTAAGTAGAAATGACTCAAATAATAAAATCATTGATATTTATACCATAAAAACTCATAATTACATGGACATTTCTTTATTAGTGAAGATGGGTATGTTACATCCTTCCCCCCTTAAAGAAATCGAGATGTCCTCATCTCGTCATGAATTGGGGATAATCCTTTAAGAGTGTAGCTTCATCTTCCCAAGTTGCATCCTCTTCAGGGTAATCTTTCCACTGAACTAGATGTTCTACAAGAGTTCTATTTCGGAGTTGCCTTTCCCTAGAATCTATGATGCTACTGGGCTGTAATTCAAGGACTCCTTGAGTAGGGATTACAACTTGTTCATCATCAAGAATATGATCGAGACTGGGGACATATGGCTTTAACAAACTTACGTGAAATACATTATGGACTTTGATATGGGCTGGGAGTTAGAGTTTATAGGCACTTTTACCTAGACACTTGATAACTGTATAAGGACCACAATACCTAGGGCTGAGCTTCTTATATTTCCCAAGTGATAGAGAACTTCGTTTGGGTCACACCCGTAGAAGAACTTTGTCTCCTTCCTTGAAGATCCTTTCAGACCTCTTGTTGTCAGCATAATGCTTTTGTCGATCTTGGGCAGCTTTAATATCCTTTTGGATAGCCTTGGTTTGTTCCTCCATCTCTTTGAGCATTTTCCTGGATGCCTCAACTCTTATGGTCGGATCAGAGAAATTTAGAGGAGACAGGCATTCTTGCCCATAGAGTGCCTTGAATGGTGACATTCCTATGCTTTGATGATAAGACGCATTGTAGGCGAATTCTACCAGAGGAAGGTATTGAATCCACCTTCTGGGTTCCCATCCACAGTATGCTCTGAGAATGTCTTCAATTACTTGATTGACTCTCTCAGTCTGGCCATCGGTCTCTGGATGATAAGCTGTGCTAAAGCAAAGTTGAGTCCCCAGAGCTTGAAATAAAGACTGCCAGAATTTTGAGGTGAAGTCAGAATCCCGATCACTTACTATCCTTTTTGGGAGACCATGAAGTTTGAGGACTTCCTTGATGAATATTCGAGCAACATCAGAAGCTTTGAAGGTCTTCTTTGCTGGTATAAGGTGAGCTACTTTGGTAAGTAAGTCCACTACTACTAGAATGGAGTCATATCCTCCTTGAACAGTGGGGAGACTTGTGACAAAATCCATACTAATGCACTCCCACTTCATTTGGGGAATATCTAAGGGTTGAAGCTTTCCAGGCATCTTGACCCTTTCAGCCTTGATCCTTTGGCATGAGAGACATTGTTTCAAGTACCGAAGCACATCATTTTTCAAGCCTGCCCAATGAAAACTCCTTCTTACCGCATTTAATATTTTTGCATAACCTGGGTGTCCTGCAGCAGGGCTATCATGAGCTTCATGGAGGATTAGTTTCTTTAAAGCAGGATCCTTAGGGATACATAGCCTGTGATTGAAGTAGAGGCTTCCTTCATGAGTGGAGTATCCCTTGATTAGATTCTTCTCTTTCTCTGAATGTCCCCCTTCTTCTACTAACTTTATCATCCTCTGATAATCTGGGTCATGAGATGAGACTTCTTCCACCTTGACCAGTATGGGATTATTTGGCATTGAAATTGCATTCAAGAAAGATTTGCGGCTAAGTGCATCAGCTACCACATTATCTTTCCCAGGGCGGAATTTGATGTCGAAATCATATTCTTGTAGAATTTCAATCCATCTCCTTTGCCGCATGTTGAGGTTAGGCTGGGTGAAGATCCACTTTAGACTTTTGTGGTCAGTTACAAGTTGGAATTTGCCTCCCAAGAGATAATGTCTCCATAATTTGAGGCAATGAACAACTGCTAAGAGTTCCAAATCATGGGTGGCATAGTTTGCTTCATATTGCTTCAGCTTGCGGGAAGTATAAGCGACTGGTCTGCCTTCTTGGCCTAAGACACCACCAAGTGCTAGGCTACTAGCATCGGTAACCACTTCAAATTCCTTGGAGAAATCAGGAAGCTTTAAGACTGGGGCAGAAGTAATAATGACTTTCAGCTGATCAAAGCTGTTTTGATGGATTGGCAGCCACACTATTTTGCAATCCTTCTTAAGAAGATCTGTCAAGGGTGTAGCTACCAAGGCATAATCTTTGATAAAAATCCTATACCAACCCGTGATTCCCAAGAATCCATGAACTTCACGAACTGATTTAGGGGGTGGCCATTCTAGAATATCCTTGACCTTGGCGGGGTCTACTGAGATGCCATCCTTGGAGACGATGAATCCAAGATACTCAATTTGATGAGTAAAGAAGGTACATTTGCTCTTCTTGGCATAGAGTTTGTGTCTGCGCAGCAATTGCAGAACTCTACGCACATGCTCCTCATGCTCTTCCATTGATTTGGAGTAGATTAGGATGTCATCAAAGAAAACAAGCAACTCATCCAAGTACGGGCGGAATATATCTTGCATTAGGCGGTTGAAGGTTGCAGGAGCATTGGTTAACCCAAATGACATTACAGTAAACTCATAGTGGCCATAACGGGTATTGAAGGCTGTTTTGGGTATATCTGCTTCCTTGACTTTGATCTGATAGTAACCAGACCTCAAATCTATTTTTGAGAAGACTTTGGCCCCATGAAGCCTGTCAAGAAGTTCATCGATGCGAGGGATAGGATACTTATTCTTGACAGGGACTTGATTTAGCTCTCGATAATCTATGCAGAGGCGGAGAGTCCCGTCCTTCTTTTTTTGGAAAAGAACAGGTGCTCCCCACGGAGAGCTACTGGGGCGTACAAACCCTTGTTCAATGAGTTGGGAAAGTTGCTCCTTAAGTTCAATGGCTTCAGGAAGGGACATTTTATAGAGAGTTTTTGAGACTTGTTGGGCTCCAGGGATCACCTCGATTTCATGGTCGACTTCTCGAGGAGGCGGTAACCCTGTAAGCTCGTCAGGGAAGATGTCAGAGAATTCTTGGAGCCAAGAGGGTTCTGTCTCCATACTAGGTTCAATGACTTTGTTGAGTTTGACTAAGAAAACTTGCTGACCCTTACGTGTCCCCTTGAGAAGATGTTTTGCCTTGACTACCCTAGACTTAGGTTTTCCTGTGATTCCCTGAACAGATACTACTTGGCCATGCTCATTTTCAAAAGTGATACTCCCCTGGTTACAATGAATGCTAGCTTTGTTTGCAATTAACCAATCCATCCCAAGGATCCCATCATAAATTCCTAGTGGCAAGACTCTAAAGTGACCATGAGTTTGCTCATTACCCAGCTCAAAATCAAGGTTTCCTATAGAGTGGCGAGATACTACTTCTTTCCCACTGGCTAACTCTACAATCATTTTTCTAGCTGTTTTTTGACTCAAGTTTAATTTTTGCAAGCACCTAGGAGAAAGGAATGAATGGGTACTGCCACAATCAATCAAAAGCTGAAATGGCTTACCGTGATGAGTGGCGGGGGCTTGGATTACACCAAATTGTTTATTCGGACCTTGGTGTTCTACCGCCGAATGGACGGTGGCGCGCTCTTCTTCAGCCGTTTCCAAGGTCGGTCCTTCACTTATAACACAGGCAGTTCTAGCAATTGTTCCTCCGCGGCCTCTGCCACGACCACTGCCTCTTGCACCTTGGTGGGTAGGGGTTCCACGGCCTTGATTTCCTCTGTTACCTTGGGGGAATGATGTTGCCATCTTTGGACAGTTGGCTCTAAAGTGTCCCGGCTCATTGCACTCAAAGCACAGAGGGCCTTCTCTGGAAGAAGCAGCATACGAGCGGGGGGCAAAAGAGTTGCCTTGTCGCCCTCTGTTGTAGTAGGGAAAATTCTGTTGAGGTTTCTTGTAGGGTTGATCTCTAAGGTTTGCCTCAGGGTAAGATCTCTTTTGATTCTTCGGTTTGTTAGCCTTCATTTCTTTCACAAGGGGCTTAGCTCGTATGAGAGCATCCTGTAATGTGCTTGGCCTCATTGCTTCAAGGCGGGAATCTAGGGGTTCATTTAGCCCTTGGCAGAAACGAGCCACTTGCTGGGAAGTAGTCATGGCTGGGGCATACTTCTGAAGGGTAATGAATTTGGAATAGTAGTCCTCAAGAGTTAAGCTGCACTGTCTAAGACTAAAGAACTCATTCATCTTTATGGACTCATGGGATGGAGGAAGATATCTTTCCTTCACTGCTTGCTTGATGTCTTCCCACGTTTGAGAATGCTCGGTGACTTCCTTGTCACGGCACCACTATTTCCACCAGAGTTTAGCATCTCCAGTGAGGCGAAACCGTGCGAGCATAGACTGATTTGCTACTCCAGTACCGGCAGCAGAGAAATAATCGTCCATCGCCTCGATCCAGACTTCAGCATCCTTCTCAACCTTTGAACCTTCTCCTTTAAAGGAGGGAGGTTGCATTTGCTTGAGCAGGAGCTTCTTCTCCTGGGTATCGGTATAAAGCGCATTGGGAAGTGGAGGGTGGTCATCCTGGCCATCATCGTAAAAACAATTTTTAAGATTACAAGATTCATATTTACACAACGCTTAATTTTTGGAGAGTAAAACCATTGAAATTATTTTATTTCCAAATATTTACAAGGACAAGTTTTATTACAAAGATCTGAGACTAATATAATTAGTCTTATTTGACATCAAGGGAAATTCCTAGGCTTCACTGTGACATAAGGGTAGAGCGGTCCACATATGTGAAATATGGGGGTTCCGCTGTAGTTTCTAAGACTCTAAAAACTGATGGTAAGGGTGGTAAACTCGGGATTGGGGTAGGTCCCAACACTGCTACTCTATCAGCAGGTAAGACCTGCATCACTTTGTCATACACCCAACAATCCTGAGGTATGCGAACCCCATCTATAGTCACCGAGGTGTCGGCCCTAGGGGTACCGACGAACCAAAATAAGCGGATCGTCTTCAGCTTCTCAATCCAACGAATCCGCTTAAGGTCGGTGGTAAGGTTCCCAATCTGATCTGCTCGGATGATGAAGTATCTCGGCCCACGACTCCAGAAATCTCTACCCCATCCTCTCTGAATACGAGAGAAATGAGGGAGAGATATCTTCTCTAATATCTGCACCATGGTGTCACGAAACTCGAAATTCGAGGAGTGACTAGCAGTCTCGAAGATGCATTGGAAAACTAGAAATTTGGAGTAGGCATCTTCCTCTTCCTACAATCATTCAAACATCAATTTAACTTATTTGTTTAAGTAGGATATCTTTTCTAATTAGCATTACGTTAGGTAAAACATTTATTACAAAACAGTCCTTAAACAGCAATTCCTAGGAGCCAAACAGGCTCTGATACCAATTGTAAGGTTCCCCCCTCTAAAAATGGGAGAAACACTTAAGATAGTCCGCTAAGTCTTATCTTGGGAAAAATTTCCTATTCATCGACACCTTGACCCTGTAGAGATTCAAGGATACGATTCATAGGTATGACCTAGCTCTATCCCGCAGGGGGAGCGTGATTTCCTAAACATCAAATCACCCATAGGGCAATTGATCAAAAATTGGGCAACTACTAGACTTGATGTCTAGAGACAACGCTTTTTTCCTCATCTTATGCAAGGCACAGCCGCTGACCTAGTTTTCTAGAATAGAGTTGCCCAAGAACCTAACTATCTAACGTAGGGCTTTCACTTAATCTATTGGAAAGCTACCCGACTAATCGGGTCCACCCGTCCATAGGATGGTGCCGTCGGGGCATTCCATCCTCCCACTTTCCACCCTACTCACGCGTCAATTTGTTTTCTAATTAATCCTACCACACTGTTTGACATAAAAAAACATATTCCTTAATTAAGGCCCTTCTTCACAAGGTTCGTTATAACAGTCTTCTTACATAATACAATCATACCAAAGACAAGATGCAATTATATAAAAAGTTTATACATGAATCCATTTCCATACAAGCCAATCCGGCTCTCTTATTCTTATTCTGCCGATGATCTAGAATTCGGCCTTCCAGCCTCTACATGCTAGGCAAAACCCTACGGGACCATACACCTCATCGTCGGCCGCTGGCGAGGACTCAAGCCGGCCTGTCGCCCTCTCAGGCTCCATCGCTCGATCCTCTCGCCCCTCAGAGGGATGTCTGCACACTAGGGTGGGCTTATTTACCGCACTAGCCTGGGCCCTCAGAACTAGGCAGCCTCATAATCTCTCACCTCAATCGGCGATCCTTATTCTCCCAAAGGTATGAGGGATACCTTGGGCCATTCCCGGGCTTTGCTAATGACGCCGCCCGGCTACACAAGCACGGAACGGAGTTAGCGTTGAAGCCAAAAGAAATCTTGAATTCCAAAGATAACAACTTCAATGCAATTTTCTAAGTATAGCATTCACAATTCATGAAGATAGCAATTTCAACGCAATTTATCAAAAACAACATCACATAATTCGTAATTTCATATAACTTTTAGGTCCTCGTTTTAAAAGAAAAAGACACCATTCATTAATACTAATTTAAGGAAAATTCTCTTCTTTTGAAAATTAACCAAGCTAACCTGGCCACCGTTTCCTTGAGGGACTTGAAAAGGGAGGACTGGAGCCGCATTGGGCGCATCTCCCTCCATCTCGTTGTTACGTGCGCCTCTTGAGGCAATATTTTGCCGTCTCCGAGATGAGGCCATCTTAGGGGTCGCCTTGTAGAGCTCGCTGCTGCGATCGAAACGCTTCAATCGGATCTGAATTCCGAGCTCGTTTGCTCACCGTATGAGCAAAAGAATATGGCGCACGAACCCTCGCTTGAGCCAAAAATCCCTTACTAAAGTCTACGCAAATGGGGGGGGGGGAATTGTGAGATGTCCTTAAGGCCAAAGGCAAAAACGTGGAGAGGGCTGGGAGGGGTTGCTGCAAGCCTCTCTGTAAGTCTATTCACACGGGGGGGGAGGGAAGAGTTAAGGACACTGGCCTCTAGCAAGAGGAGGATGGAGGAAAATTGGCTTATCTGAAAAGAGCCAAATGAGGGGGTGTGAGAGGGGTGGCTGTACTTGCAGCAAGTACGCTACACATGGACGAACAGCGGTACGGACAGCGGTACAACAGGGCACACGCTACACAGAAGTGCGTGCCGACTGAGGGGCACCCCGGGGGTTTATATAGCTGAGGGGTGAGGGTACGGGCACTGCGCAAAGCAGGGACGAAAGGACGGTGTACCTTCAAAGGCTATGGATCAGTGGCCTGCATGGGTCTACGAGAAAGGTACGGTGTCGGTTGTCTGGGAAAGGAGTGGTACGCATGTACCTTATCCGATCTGGAAGGGTACGCGTGGACCATACAGTGGGCGGCCGTCCTTTGGTTTTTGGGCGGCCATTGTACGGGCGCCCTAGTAAGTGTGTACGGACCAAATTTTGGGGCGGGGTACCCAAATTTGGGGCGCCCGCCTCGATTTGCGTGCCGGACCGCCCCGAGGGGCGAAATTTTTTTTTGTCCGGGAGGTTCTCCTGGTCGCAGGGGTTCAGACCGTTCGTCAATCGGACGTGTGGTCGTGCATTTATTAAGGTTTAAAGGTCGCCGTTTTATAACTAAAATGATTGAAATTAGCGTATAGGCTTGATCCGGTGTCCGTTTTGGGTGCTGTAAAATCCTATATTAGGGTAAAATCACGCGCAGATTCCAAATTTGGGCTCAGAATTTGAAGATTCTAAGTAGAAATGACTCAAATAATAAAATCATTGATATTTATACCATAAAAACTCATAATTACATAGACATTTCTTTATTAGTGAAGATGGGTATGTTACAAATGACCACATTCTCTCACCAGTTAGTATGACTGACTTTCTTATCATTATTACAGATGTCGACCTCCGCTACCTCTAAACCGAAAGTCAAGGAGACTTTGGGAGTCACGCAAGCTAGGGCAACTTGGTCACCTATAAGCAGGAAGAAGAGACCATCATGTGACCCAAAACTAAGCTATTTGGGCCAAACCTACTCTCAGTGCCAGACCATTTCAAGACATACCCAATTGACGAACGAAAAGTGGTCCAATTGATGGCCAAAAGAGTTAAAGAAGTTGGTTTATCCACATCGTACGATGGCCCAGTTAAGGTCAAGGAAATTGATATTGCAGAGCCATGGGAGGAAACCAAGCCTGTTTATATCGCTAAAGACTTGACTCCAGCTGAGGAAAAGGAACTTGTTGCTCTCCTTAAGGAGTTTAAGGTTGTTTCTTCTGAAACAACAAAGAGATGAACGGCGTACCATCTGAAGTGGTACATCACACGATCCCAATCATGGAAGGATAAAGGCCAACCAAGCAAAAACCATACCAGATGAATCCTAAATATGCCACAATTATAATAAGCAGGAAGAAGAGACCATCATGTGGCCCAAAACTAAGCTATTTGGGCCAGACCTACTCTCAGTGCCATACCATTTCAAGACATACCCAATTGATGAACGAAAAATGGTCCAATTGACGGCCAAAAGAGTTAAAGAAGCTGGTTTATCCACATCATACAATGGCCTAGCTAAGGTCAAGGAAATTGATATTGCAGAGCCATGGGAGGAAACCAAGCCTGTTTATATCGCTAAAGACTTGACTCCAGCTGAGGAAAAGGAACTTGTTACTCTCCTTAAGGAGTTTAAGGTTGTTTCTTCTGAAACTACAAAGAGATGAAGGGCGTACCATCTGAAGTGGTACATCACACGATCCCAATCATGGAAGGATAAAGACCAACTAAGCAAAAACCATACCAGATGAATCCTAAATATGCCACAATTATAATAAGCAGGAAGAAGAGATCATCATGTGGCCCAAAACTAAGCTATTTGGGCCAGACCTACTCTCAGTGCCATACCATTTCAAGACATACCCAATTGATGAACGAAAAATGGTCCAATTGACGGCCAAAAGAGTTAAG
The DNA here is from genome assembly GCF_041138505.1 of Cibotium barometz. Classification (NCBI taxonomy): domain Eukaryota; kingdom Viridiplantae; phylum Streptophyta; class Polypodiopsida; order Cyatheales; family Cibotiaceae; genus Cibotium; species Cibotium barometz. Next base: position 22,766,513 of record NC_141074.1, on the reverse strand, counting down.
GAAGCTGGTTTATCCACATCGTACAATGGCCTAGCTAAGGTCAAGGAAAATTATATTGCAGAGCCATGGGAGGAAACCAAGCCTGTTTATATCGCTAAAGACTTGACTCCAGCTGAGGAAAAGGAACTTGTTGCTCTCCTTAAGGAGTTTAAGGTTGTTTCTTCTGAAACTACAAAGAGATGAAGGGCGTACCATCTAAAGTGGTACATCACACGATCCCAATCATGGAAGGATAAAGGCCAACCAAGCAAAAACCATACCAGATGAATCCTAAATATGCAACAATTATAATAAGCAGGAAGAAGAGACCATCATGTGGCCCAAAACTAAGCTATTTGGGCCAGACCTACTCTCAGTGCCAGACCATTTCAAGACATACCCAATTAATGAACGAAAAGTGGTCCAATTGGCGGCGGCCAAAAGAGTTAAAGAAGCTGGTTTATCCACATCGTACAATGGCCCAGCTAAGGTCAAGGAAACCGATATTGCAGAGCCCTGGGAGGAAACCAAGCCTGTTTATATCGTTAAAGACTTGACTCCAGCTGAGGAAAAGGAACTTGTTGCTCTCCTTAAGGAGTTTAAGGTTGTTTCTTCTGAAACTACAAAGAGATGAAGGGCGTACCATTTGAAGTGGTACAACACACGATTCCAATCATGGAAGGATCAACGCCAACCAAGCAAAAACCATACCAGATGAATCCTAAATATGCAACAATTATACGAAGGAATTGATAAACTCATTACTGTTGATTTTATCTATGAGATAGAACACACCGATTGGCTATCACCAATCGTGATAGTGCCAAAGAAGAATGGGAAACTTAGGGTCTGTGTCGATCTAAAAAATGTCAATGCAGCTACTAGGAAAGGAGTAGTTGGTGAAGAAGCTTACAACTTCTTAGATGGATTTTCAAGTTACAATCAAGTTTCTATAGCACCCGAAGACTAGCATAAAACGGCCTTCAATACAATGTGGGAGACTTTTGCTTACAAAGTTATGCCTTTTGGTCTCACTAATGTCCCAACAACGTTCCAACGATTGATGTGCACAGCCTTGAGAGACTACTTACAAAAGTGGTTGGAGGTATTCATTGATGATCTATGTGCGCACACTCATGATGGTCAGACCATTTGGCTTGCTTAAGAAAGATGTTTGAGTGATGTCGATCGAATTGTATATCCTTAAACCCTTTGAAATGCCAATTTTGGGTCAAACACGGTGTGATCTTAGGACACATTGTCATTAAGAACGGTATCTCCACAAAGGAAAGCAAAGTCAAATTGATCTTGGAACTATCCCCACCCACTAATTACAAAGGTGTACAAAGGTTTATGGGCCACATTGGGTATTATCTCCACTTCATAGTATTTTATGCTAGAATTGCCAGACCATTATATAGGCTCCTCATTGTCTTTGAATGGAATGAAGAATGCCAAGATGCATATGATAAATTGAAGCCAGCACTAGCCAGTGCACTATTCTGAGACCACCCAACTGGGATCTTATATTCCATGTACACATTGATGCATCAAACTTCACTACTACAGGATGCGTATTGGCACAGCTTGGTGAGTTCAAATTGGACTACCCAGTTTCCTTCGCTAGTCGCCACTGAGAATGATGCAAAGGTGTATTTTATGCTAGAATTGCCAGACCATTATATAGGCTACTCATTGTCTCTGAATGGAATGAAGAATGCCAAGATGCATATGATAGATTGAAGCCAGCACTAGCGAGTGCACTATTCTGAGACCACCCAACTGGGATCTTATATGCCATGTACACATTGATGCATCAAACTTTGCTACAGGATGCGTATTGGCACAGCTTGGTGAGTTCAAATTGGACAACCCAGTTTCCTTCGCTAGTCACCAACTGAATGATGTAAAGGTAAATTATACCACCACAAAACGAAAGGGTTTGGCCATGCTTTATGCTGTCAAGAAGTATCGACATTACCTACTGGCAAAAAAAAAAAACGTATTCTTTGTGGACCATCAGGGTTTATATACTTGGTGAATAAGCCTTGCACCATGGGACGAATCACATGCTGGTTGTTATTACTATTGGAATTTGACTTCAAGATCACGGGTGAGAAAGGGAACACAACATATGTTGGCCGATCATATGTCGAGAATTCCAAATGGGGAACCAAGAAATGGTGTTGATGATGACCTCCCAGATGCTTGATTGTTCAAACTAGACATGGTGCCTGAATGGAGTGAAGAAATATTAGATTATCTAGCTTATGGTTTTCTACGAGAACAACCTTTGAACATGGATAAAATGTGTCGGCTTATTAAGCTGGCTGCACCTTATCAATTGATTGCTGGTGAATTATACAAGCTAGGTAAGGACAATGTCTTAAGGAGATGTGTGCGGGAAGACAAATTTGTCACAATATTAGATAAAGCACTCTCAAGAATGATTGGAGGACACTTCGCTCTGGGGAAATTACAGCTCACAAGGTACTTCAAGTAGGACTATGGTGGCCTACATTATTCGGGGATGTTATGGAGTTTATAAAAGATGCAAAGCGTGTCAACCATTTGCTATTCCACAACAAAGAGACAGGATCCAAGAACATTTTCCAACTAAATGCTAGGAAAGCACAAAAATTGGTTTCGAGGAAGAAGTCGATTCAACACAGTGAAGAATTTTGCCCGTGAGATAGCAGGGTTTGAAACTCGTGAGGTAGCTAAAACCGTGAGAACCTTTTCTCTTCTTTTCTCCTTAACTTTATCCAGCTCTTTTATTTTGGTGGGTGCAGTTGGCGGTAGTGCTATCTCACGGTTTGCACCTTTTTGCATGTAGACTCATACCTTGTTATTGCTCACCGCACTAACACCCTTCTCATGGAATAACACACACACACATTCATTTTCACAAAAAAAAAAGAAAGAAAAAGAGGCAATTACCACATTCTCTCACCAGTTAGTATGACTGACTTTCTTATCATTATTACAGATGTCGACCTCTGCTATCTCTGAACCGAAAGTCAAGGAGACTTTGGGAGTCACGCAAGCTAGGGCAACTTGGTCACCTATAAGCAGGAAGAAGAGACCATCATGTGGCCCAAAACTAAGCTATTTGGGCCAGACCTACTCTCAGTGCGAGACCATTTCAAGACATACCCAATTGACGAACGAAAAGTGGTCCAATTGATGGCCAAAAGAGTTAAAGAAGTTGGTTTATCCACATCGTACGATGGCCTAGCTAAGGTCAAGGAAATTGATATTGCAGAGCCATGGGAGGAAACCAAGCCTGTTTATATCGCTAAAGACTTGACTCCAGCTGAGGAAAAGGAACTTGTTGCTCTCCTTAAGGAGTTTAAGGTTGTTTCTTCTGAAACAACAAAGAGATGAAGGGCGTACCATCTGAAGTGGTACATCACACGATCCCAATCATGGAAGGATAAAGGCCAACCAAGCAAAAACCATACCAGATGAATCCTAAATATGTCACAATTATAATAAGCAGGAAGAAGAGACCATCATGTGGCCCAAAACTAAGCTGTTTGGGCCAGACCTACTCTCAGTGCCATACCATTTCAAGACATACCCAATTGATGAACGAAAAATGGTCCAATTGACGGCCAAAAGAGTTAAAGAAGTTGGTTTATCCACATCGTACAATGGCCTAGCTAAGGTCAAGGAAATTGATATTGCAGAGCCATGGGAGGAAACCAAGCCTGTTTATATCGCTAAAGACTTGACTCCAGCTGAGGAAAAGGAACTTGTTGCTCTCCTTAAGGAGTTTAAGGTTGTTTCTTCTGAAACTACAAAGAGATGAAGGTCGTACCATTTGAAGTGGTACATCACACGATCCCAATCATGGAAGGATAAAGGCCAACCAAGTAAAAACCATACCAGATGAATCCTACAGATGCAACAATTATAATAAGCAGGAAGAAGAGACCATCATGTGGCCCAAAACTAAGCTATTTGGGCTAGACCTACTCTCAGCGCCAGACCATTTCAAGACATACCCAATTGATGAACGAAAAGTGGTCCAATTGACGGCGGCCAAAAGAGTCAAAGAAGTTGGTTTATCCACATCGTACAATGGCCCAACTAAGGTCAAGGAAACCGATATTGCAGAGCCCTGGGAGGAAACCAAGCCTGTTTATATCATTAAAGACTTGACTCCAGGTGAGGAAAAGGAACTTGTTGCTCTCCTTAAGGAGTTTAAGGTTGTTTCTTCTGAAACTACAAAGAGATGAAGGGCGTACCATTTGAAGTGGTACAACACACGATTCCAATCATGGAAGGATCAAGGCCAACAAAGCAAAAACCATACCAGATGAATCCTAAATATGCAACAATTATAAGAAGGAATTGATAAACTCATTACTGTTGATTTCATCTATGAGATAGAACACACCGATTGGCTATCACCAATCGTGATAGTGCCAAAGAAGAATGGGAAACTTAGGGTCTGTGTTGATCTAAAAAATGTCAATGCAGCTACTAGGAAAGGACCATTACCCACTACCTTACACGGAACACGTTTTGGAAAGAGTAGTTGGTGAAGAAGCTTACAACTTCTTAGATGGATTTTCAAGTTACAATTAAGTTTCTATAGCATCCGAAGACTAGCATAAAACGGCCTTCAATACAATGTGGGAGACTTTTGCTTACAAAGTTATGCCTTTTGGTCTCAACAATGCCCCAACAACATTCCAACGATTGATGTGCACAGCCTTGAGAGACTACTCACAAAAGTGGTTGGAGGTATTCATTGATGATCTATGTGCGCATACTCACGATGGTCAGACCATTTGGCTTGCTTAAGAAAGATGTTTGAGTGATGTCGATCGAATTGTATATCCCTAAACCCTTTGAAATGCCAAACACGATGTGATCTTAGGACACATTGTCATTAAGAACGGTATCTCCACAAAGGAAAGCAAAGTCAAATTGATCTTGGAACTATCCCCACCCACTAATTACAAAGGTGTACAAAGGTTTATGGGCCACATTGGGTATTATCTCCACTTCATAGTATTTTATGCTAGAATTGCCAGACCATTATATAGGCTCCTCATTGTCTTTGAATGGAATGAAGAATGCCAAGATGCATATGATAAATTGAAGCCAGCACTAGCCAAGGCACTATTCTGAGACCACCCTCCAAATGGGATCTTATATTCCATGTACACATTGATGCATCAAACTTCGCTACAGGATGCGTATTGGCACAGCTTGGTGAGTTCAAATTGGACTACCCTGTTTCCTTCGCTAGTCGCCACTGAATGATGCAAAGGTGTATTTTATGCTAGAATTGCCAGACCATTATATAGGCTACTCATTGTCTCTGAATGGAATGAAGAATGCCAAGATGCATATGATAGATTGAAGCCAGCACTAGCGCGTGCACTATTCTGAGACCACCCAACTGGGATCTTATATGCCATGTACACATTGATGCATCAAACTTTGCTACAGGATGCGTATTGGCACAGCTTGGTGAGTTCAAATTGGACAACCCAGTTTCCTTCGCTAGTCACCAACTGAATGATGTAAAGGTAAATTATACCACCACAAAACGAGAGGGTTTGGCCATGCTTTATGCTGTCAAGAAGTATCGACATTACCTATTGGCAAAAAAAAAAACGTATTCTTTGTGGACCATCAGGGTTTATATACTTGGTGAATAAGCCTTGCACCATGGGACGAATCACATGCTGGTTGTTATTACTATTGGAATTTGACTTCAAGATCACGGGTGAGAAAGGGAACACAACATATGTTGACCGATCATATGTCGAGAATTCCAAATGGGGAACCAACAAATGGTGTTGATGATGACCTCCCGGATGCTTGATTGTTCAAACTAGACATGGTGCCTGAATGGAGTGAAGAAATATTAGATTATCTAGCTTATGGTTTTCTACGAGAACAACCTTTGAACATGGATAAAATGTGTCAGCTTATTAAGCTGGCTGCACCTTATCAATTGATTGCTGGTGAATTATACAAGCTAGGTAAGGACAATGACTTAAGGAGATGTGTGCGGGAAGACCAATTTGTCACAATATTAGATAAAGCACTCTCAAGAATGATTGGAGAACACTTCGCTCTGGAAAATTACAGCTCACAAGGTGCTTCAAGTAGGACTATGGTGGCCTACATTATTCGGGGATGCTATGGAGTTTGTAAAAGATGCAAAGGGTGTCAACCATTTGCTATTCCACAACAAAGAGACAGGATCCAAGAACAATTTCCAACTAAATGCTAGGAAAGCACAAAAATTGGTTTCAAGGAAGAAGTCGATTCAACACAGTGAAGAATTTTGCCCGTGAGATAGCAGGGTTCGAAACTCGTGAGGTAGCTAAAACCGTGAGGTGGCTAAAACTGTGAGAACCTTTTCTCTTCTTTTCTCCTTAACTTTGTCCAGCTCTATTATTTTGGTGGGTGCAGTTGGCGGTAGTGCTATCTCACGATTTGCACCTTTTTACATGTAGACTCATACCTTGTTATTGCTCACCGCACTAACACCCTTCTCATGGAATATAACACACACACACATTCATTTTCACAAAAAAAAAGAAAGAAAAAGAGGCAATGACCACATTCTCTCACCAGTTAGTATGACTGACTTTCTTATCATTATTACAGATGTCGACCTCCGCTACCTCTGAATCGAAAGTCAAGGAGACTTCGGGAGTCACGCAAGCTAGGGCAACTTGGTCACCTATAAGCAGGAAGAAGAGACCATCATGTGGCCCAAAACTAAGCTATTTGGGCCAGACCTACTCTCAGTGCGCCAGACCATTTCAAGACATACCCAATTGATGAACGAAAAGTGGTCCAATTGACGGCCAAAAGAGTTAAAGAAGTTGGTTTATCCACATCGTACGATGACCCAGCTAAGGTCAAGGAAATTGATATTGCAGAGCCATGGGAGGAAACCAAGCCAGTTTATATCACTAAAGACTTGACTCCAGCTGAGGATAAGGAACTTGTTGCTCTCCTTAAGGAGTTTAAGGTTGTTTCTTCTGAAACAACAAAGAGATGAAGGGCGTACCATCTGAAATGGTACATCACATGATCCCAATCATGGAAGGATAAAGGCCAACGAAGTAAAAACCATACCAGATGAATCCTAAATATGCCACAATTATAATAAGCAGGAAGAAGAGACCATCATGTGGCCCAAAACTAAGCTATTTGGGCCAGACCTACTCTCAATGCCATACCATTTCAAGACATACCCAATTGATGAACGAAAAGTGGTCCAATTGACGGCCAAAAGAGTTAAAGAAACTGGTTTATCCACATCGTACAATGGCCCAGCTAAGGTCAAGGAAATTGATATTGCAGAGCCATGGGGGAGGAAACCAAGCCTGTTTATATCGCTAAAGACTTGACTCCAGCTGAGGAAAAGGAACTTGTTGCTCTCCTTAAGGAGTTTAAGGTTGTTTCTTCTGAAACTACAAAGAGATGAAGGGCGTACCATCTGAAGTGGTACATCACACGATCCCAATCATGGAAGGATAAAGGCCAACCAAGTAAAAACCATACCAGAGGAATCCTAAATATGCCACAATTATAATAAGCAGGAAGAAGAGACCATCATGTGGCCCAAAACTAAGCTATTTGGGCCAGACCTACTCTCAGCGCCAGACTATTTCAAGACATACCCAATTGATGAACGAAAAGTGGTCCAATTGACGGCGGCCAAAAGAGTCAAAGAAGCTGGTTTATCCACATCATACAATGGCCCAGCTAAGGTCAAGGAAACCGATATTGCAGAGCCCTGGGAGGAAACCAACAAGCCTGTTTATATTGTTAAAGACTTGACTCCAGCTGAGGAAAAGGAACTTGTTGCTCTCCTTAAGGAGTTTAAGGTTGTTTCTTCTGAAACTACAAAGAGATGAAGGGCGTACCATTTGAAGTGGTACAACACATGATTCCAATCATGGAAGGATCAAGGCCAACCAAGCAAAAACCATACCAGATGAATCCTAAATATGCAACAATTATACGAAGGAATTGATAAACTCATTACTGTTGATTTTATCTATGAGATAGAACACACCGATTGGCTATCACCAATCGTGATAGTGCCAAGGAAGAATGGGAAACTTAGGGTCTGTGTCGATCTAAAAAATGTCAATGTAGCTACTAGGAAAGGACCATTACCCACTACCTTACACGGAACACGTTTTGGAAAGAGTAGTTGGTGGAAGAAGCTTACAACTTCTTAGATGGATTTTCAAGTTACAATCAAGTTTCTATAGCACCCGAAGACTAGCATAAAACGGCCTTCAAATACAATGTGGGAGACTTTTGCTTACAAAGTTATGCCTTTTGGTCTCACCAATGCCCCAACAACATTCCAACGATTGATGTGCACAACCTTGAGAGACTACTTACAAAAGTGGTTGGAGGTATTCATTGATGATCTATGTGCGCACACTCATGATGGTCAGACCATTTGGCTTGCTTAAGAAAGATGTTTGAGTGATGTCAATCGAATTGTATATCCTTAAACCCTTTGAAATGCCAATTTTGGGTCAAACACGGTGTGATCTTAGGACACATTGTCATTAAGAACGGTATCTCCACAAAGGAAAGCAAAGTCAAATTGATCTTGGAACTATCCCCACCCACTAATTACAAAGGTGTACAAAGGTTTATGGGCCACATTGGGTATTATCTCCACTTCATAGTATTTTATGCTAGAATTGCCAGACCATTATATAGGCTCCTCATTGTCTTTGAATGGAATGAAGAATGCCAAGATGCATATGATAAATTGAAGCCAGCACTAGCCAGTGCACTATTCTGAGACCACCCAACTAGGATCTTATATTCCACGTACACATTGATGCATCAAACTTCGCTACAGGATGCGTATTGGCATAGCTTGGTGAGTTCAAATTGGACTACCCAGTTTCCTTCGCTAGTCGCCCCACTGAATGATGCAAAGGTGTATTTTATGCTAGAATTGCCAGACCATTATATAGGCTACTCATTGTCTCTGAATGGAATGAAGAATGCCAAGATGCATATGATAGATTGAAGCCAGCACTAGCGCGTGCACTATTCTGAGACCACCCAACTGGGATCTTATATGCCATGTACACATTGATGCATCAAACTTTGCTACAGGATGCGTATTGGCACAGCTTGGTAAGTTCAAATTGGACAACCCAGTTTCCTTCGCTAGTCACCAACTGAATGATGTAAAGGTAAATTATACCACCACAAAACGAGAGGGTTTGGCCATGCTTTATGCTGTCAAGAAGTATCGACATTACCTATTGGTTAAAAAAAAAACGTATTCTTTGTGGACCATCAGGGTTTATATACTTGGTGAATAAGCCTTGCACCATGGGACGAATCACATGCTGGTTGTTATTACTATTGGAATTTGACTTCAAGATCACGGGCGAGAAAGGGAACACAACATATGTTGGCCGATCATATGTTGAGAATTCCAAATGGGGAACCAACAAATGGTGTTGATGATGACCTCCCAGATGCTTGATTGTTCAAACTAGACATGGTGCCTGAATGGAGTGAAGAAATATTAGATTATCTAGATTATGGTTTTCTACGAGAACAAACTTTGAACATGGATAAAATGTGTCGGCTTATTAAGCTGGCTGCACCTTATCAATTGATTGCTGGTGAATTATACAAGCTAGGTAAGGACAATGTCTTAAGGAGATGTGTGCGGGAAGACAAATTTGTCACAATATTAGATAAAGCACTCTCAAGAATGATTGGAGGACACTTCGCTCTGGGAAAATTACAGCTCACAAGGTGCTTCAAGTAGGACTATGGTGGCCTACATTATTCGGGGATGCTATGGAGTTTGTAAAAGATGCAAAGAGTGTCAACCATTTGCTATTCCACAACAAAGAGACAGGATGCAACTTACCCCCCTGTGATTATAAGAATCTTTTGAGAAATAGGGAATTGATTTTGTTGGACCCATTAGTCTAGTTGCAAATCCATCAAAAGTCCGATATGTGATCGTGGCCACAGACTATTTCACGAAATGGGCAGAAGAAAAAGTCTCTAAGCGAGTTGATGCACAAAAGATGGCTAAGTTCTTATATGAACAAATCATTTCAAGAATCCGTTGCCCATTGGAATTAGTGAGTGATCGCGGTTCACATTTCATTAATGAGGTGATTGATCACTTACTTGCTCGATTCCTTGTAGTCCACCGGAAGTCATCCCCTTATTATCCATAAGCAAATGGTCAAGCGGAGAGTACAAATAAGATTTTGTGTACTATCTTGACAAAAACTTTAGAAGCAAATCGCACGGATTGGGAACATAAGCTAACTGCAGCTCTATGGGCATATTGAACTTCGTATAAGGTAGCGACGGGATATACTCCCTTCCATCTAGCTTATGGCATTGAGGCTATAATGCCTATGGACTACTTAGTTCCAAGCCTGCAAATTGCGGTGCAAGAACGATTAACAAAGAATGCATTAGCTGAAAGGTTGGTTGACTTAGAGAAACTTAATGAAACCCAACTAATTGCATCACATGGTCTTATGGTTGAAAAATTGTGAAGGAAGCATTTGTATGACAATAACCTAAAACAAAAAGAACTAAAAACAAGGGACCTGGTCCTCATGTTGGAAGCACTAGAAAAAAACAACTCAAGTATGGAGGATTAGGACCTTTCTAAGTGTCAAAAATCACATGTGCCTCAAAGTTCAGTCATGATTGAAACTATTGATGGTGTGCAAATACAGGGTTACATCAATGAAAGCAAACTTAAAAAGGATTACGAACCACTGACCCAAGAAATGCTCATGCAAGAGCATGTATTAAAACAACGAAATGAGCTAGCCAAGGAAAAATCCAAGTGAGCTCGAGCTCAGGAAGAAGCCAAGGCAAGAGAGGGCAAGGCCAAACAGAGACTCCAAGAGAGAGTATTGCATATAAACATGGCTTCACTAACCCTCCTTGATGAGGATGACCTGGACATTGAGCCAGCACAACTGTGTGAAAGTCTCTACTACCTAAAATTCATGCAACAAGCATTGCATTAATCCATAGGGGATCAAGTCATAATTTCATCTCTTATGAGACACGAGAACCTCTAGATAAAGTCTTACCTTGAGGTCGACAATGCACAAGTACGAAGTGTGCACTTGTCAATTACCAAAGCTGTGGGATTTCAAAGTGTTAATATTTCCATCAGAAATAATCCCTTTGGTTGGAATAGTGTTTGTTATATAAGCCTGTAGGATCTATGGAGGAAGAAATCATCCTTGGACGATCCTAGATTTGCACCAGTAATTGTGATATCCAATGGAAAAAGAGAGCTGCATAACTTGACGAGGGAAATAATATCATTATCGTGTCCTTATGGAGCCAAAAAACAAGGGAAAGCAGGCTATGATTGATGGTATGGAAACACCAATGCCAAAGAAAGTAGCTCACGTACTAGAGAAAGCATCAACTCCATAGTCCCTATGCAAAAAACAACCAAAGTCAAGCATGTATTAAAACAACGAAATGAGCTAGCCAAGGAAAAATCCAAGCGAGCTCGAGCTCAGGAAGAAGCCAAGGCAAGAGAGGGCAAGGCCAAACAAAGACTCCAAGAGAGAGTATTGCATATGAACATGGCTTCACTAACCCTCCTTGATGAGGATGACCTGGACATTGAGCCAGCACAACTGTGTGAAAGTCTCTACTACCTAAAATTCATGCAACAAGCATTGCATTAATCCATAGGGGATCAAGTCATAATTTCATCTCTTATGAGACACGAGAACCTCTAGATAAAGTCTTACCTTGAGGTCGACAATGCACAAGTACGAAGTGTGCACTTGTCAATTACCAAAGCTGTGGGATTTCAAAGTGTTAATATTTCCATCAGAAATAATCCCTTTGGGTGGAATGGTGTTTGTTATATAAGCCTCTAGGATCTATGGAGGAAGAAATAATCCTTGGACGATCCTAGATTTGCACCAGTAATTGTGATATCCAATGGAAAAAGAGAGCTGCATAACTTGACGAGGGAAATAATATCATTATCGTGTCCTTATGGAGCCAAAAAACAAGGGAAAGCAGGCTATGGAAACACAAATGCCAAAGAAAGTAGCTCACGTACTAGAGAAAGCATCAACTCCATAGTCCCTATGCAAAAAACAACCAAAGTCACTAGTAATTCAGCAGTGGGTGCATTAGAATCAACTCCAAGCCCATATATACTGTGATGCAAAAGGAGTAATTGAGGAATCAAGGTAAAAAGTTTGAGCTGCAGACAAGGGACAGAGATGGCCTTCCAATGTTAGCGTAGCAATATTGCAAACGAAGCCACTATCCACAAGGCACTCAAAAGCAATGGATTCGAAGGGGTTTACTAGCTGCACAAGGCTATTACCAGAGCAACACAACAATATGGGTGCCAAAATCCCACCCAGAGTTCAGTACTGCAAATACCTTTAGAAACATAGATAGTAAGAGCAACCAAGAACAATTTCCAACTAAATGCTAGGAAAGCACAAAAATTGGTTTCGAGGAAGAAGTCGATTCAACACAGTGAAGAATTTTGCCCGTGAGATAGCAGGGTTCGAAACTCGTGAGGTAGCTAAAACCGTGAGGTGGCTAATACCGTGAGAACCTTTTCTCTTCTTTTCTCCTTAACTTTGTCCAACTCTTTTATTTTGGTGGGTGCAGTTGGCGGTAGTGCTATCTCACGGTTTGCACCTTTTTGCATGTAGACTCATACGTTGTTATTGCTCATCGCACTAACACCCTTCTCATGGAATATAACACACACACACATTCATTTTCACACAAAAAAAAGAAAGAAAAAGAGGCAATGGCCACATTCTCTCACCAGTTATTATGACTGACTATCTTATCATTAATACACATGTCGACCTCCGCTACCTCTGAACCGAAAGTCAAGGAGACTTCGGGAGTCATGCAAGCTAGGGCAACTTGGTCACCTATAAGCAGGAAGAAGACACCATCATGTGGCCCAAAACTAAGCTATTTGGGCCAGACCTACTCTCAGTGCTGCCAGACCATTTCAAGACATATCCAATTGATGAACGAAAATTGGTCCAATTGACCCCAAAAGAGTTAAAGAAGTTGGTTTATCTACATCGTACGATGGCCCAACTAAGGTCAAGGAAATTGATATTGCAGAGCCATGGGAGGAAACCAAGCCTGTTTATATCGCTAAAGACTTGACTCCAGCTGAGGAAAAGGAACTTGTTGCTCTCCTTAAGGAGTTTAAGGTTGTTTCTTCTGAAACAACAAAGAGATGAAGGGCGTACCATCTGAAGTGGTACATCACACGATCCCAATCATGGAAGGATAAAGGCCAATGAAGCAAAAACTATACCAGATGAATCCTAAATATGCCACAATTATAATAAGCAGGAAGAAGAGACCATCATGTGGCCCAAAACTAAGCTATTTGGGCCAGACCTACTCTCAGTGCCATACCATTTCAAGACATACCCAATTGATGAACGAAAAGTGGTCTATTTGACGGCCAAAAGAGTTAAAGAAGTTGGTTTATCCACATCGTACAATGGCCCAGCTAAGGTCAAGGAAATTGATATTGCAGAGCCATGGGGGAGGAAACCAAGCATGTTTATATCGCTAAAGACTTGACTCCAGCTGAGGAAAAGGAACTTGTTGCTCTCCTTAAGGATTTAAGGTTGTTTCTTGTGAAACTACAAAGAGATGAAGGGCGTACCATCTGAAGTGGTACATCACACGATCCCAATCATGGAAGGATAAAGGCCAAACAAGCAAAAACCATACCAGATGAATCCTAAATATGCCACAATTATAATAAGAAGGAAGAAGAGACCATCATGTGGCCCAAAACTAAGCTATTTGGGCCAGACCTACTCTCAGTGCGGCCAGACCATTTTAAGACATACCCAATTGATGAACAAAAAGTGGTCCAATTGACGGCGGCCAAAAGAGTTAAAGAAGCTGGTTTATCCACATCGTACAATGGCCCAGCTAAGGTTAAGGAAACCAATCTTGCAGAGCCCTGGGAGGAAACCAAGCCTGTTTATATCGTTAAAGACTTGACTCCAGCTGAGGAAAAAAAACTTGTTGCTCTCCTTAAGGAGTTTAAGGTTGTTTCTTCTGAAACAACAAAGAGATGAAGGGCGTACCATCTGAAGTGGTACATCACACGATCCCAATCATGGAAGGATAAAGGCCAACCAAGCAAAAACCATACCAGATAAATCCTAAATATGCCACAATTATAATAAGCAGGAAGAAGAGACCATCATGTGGCCCAAAACTAAGCTATTTGGGCCAGACCTACTCTCAGTGCCATACCATTTCAAGACATACCCAATTGATGAACGAAAAGTGGTCCAATTGACGGCCAAAAGAGTTAAAGAAGCTGGTTTATCCACATCGTACAATGGCCCAGCTAAGGTCAAGGAAATTGATATTGCAGAGCCATGGGGGAGGAAACCAAGCCTGTTTATATCGCTAAAGACTTGACTCCAGCTGAGGAAAAGGAACTTGTTGCTCTCCTTAAGGAGTTTAAGGTTGTTTCTTCTGAAACTACAAAGAAATGAAGGGCGTACCATCTGAAGTGGTAGAGCACATGATCCCAATCATGGAAGGATAAAGGCCAACCAAGCAAAAACCATACCAGATGAATCCTAAATCTGCCACAATTATAATAAGCAGGAAGAAGAGACCATCATGTGGCCCAAAACTAAGCTATTTGGGCCAAACCTACTCTCAGCGCCAGACCATTTCAAGACATACCCAATTGATGAACGAAAAGTGGTCCAATTGACAGCGGCCAAAAGAGTTAAAGAAGCTGGTTTATCCACATCGTACAATGGCCCAGCTAAGGTCAAGGAAACCAATATTGCAGAGCCCTGGGAGGAAACCAAGCCTGTTTATATCGTTAAAGACTTGACTCTAGCTGAGGAAAAGGAACTTGTTGCTCTCCTTAAGGAGTTTAAGGTTTTTTCTTCTGAAACTACAAAGAGATGAAGGGCGTACCATTTGAAGTGATACAACACACGATTCCAATCATGGAAGGATCAAGGCCAACCAAGCAAAAACCATACTAGATGAATCCTAAATATGCAACAATTATACGAAGGAATTGATAAACTCATTACTGTTGATTTTATCTATGAGATAGAACACACCGATTGGCTATCACCAATCGTGATAGTGCCAAAGAAGAATGGGAAACTTAGGGTCTATGTCGATCTAAAAAATGTCAATGCAGCTACTAGGAAAGGACCATTACCCACTACCTTACACGGAACACGTTTTGGAAAGAGTAGTTGGTGAAGAAGCTTACAACTTCTTAGATGGATTTTCAAGTTACAATCAAGTTTCTATAGCACCCGCCAAAGACAAGCATAAAACGGCCTTCAATACAATGTGGGAGACTTTTGCTTACAAAGTTATGCCTTTTGGTCTCACCAATGCCCCAACAACGTTCCAACGATTGATGTGCACAGCCTTGAGAGACTACTCACAAAAGTGGTTGGAGGTATTCATTGATGATCTATGTGCGCATACTCACGATGGTCAGACCATTTGGCTTGCTTAAGAAAGATGTTTGAGTGATGTCGATCGAATTGTATATCCCTAAACCCTTTGAAATGCCAAACACGATGTGATCTTAGGACACATTGTCATTAAGAACGGTATCTCCACAAAGGAAAGCAAAGTCAAATTGATCTTGGAACTATCCCCACCCACTAATTACAAAGGTGTACAAAGGTTTATGGGCCACATTGGGTATTATCTCCACTTCATAGTATTTTATGCTAGAATTGCCAGACCATTATATAGGCTCCTCATTGTCTTTGAATGGAATGAAGAATGCCAAGATGCATATGATAAATTGAAGCCAGCACTAGCCAGTGCACTATTCTGAGACCACCCTCCAAATGGGATCTTATATTCCATGTACACATTGATGCATCAAACTTCGCTACAGGATGCGTATTGGCACAGCTTGGTGAGTTCAAATTGGACTACCCTGTTTCCTTCGCTAGTCGCCACTGAATGATGCAAAGGTGTATTTTATGCTAGAATTGCCAGACCATTATATAGGCTACTCATTGTCTCTGAATGGAATGAAGAATGCCAAGATGCATATGATAGATTGAAGCCAGCACTAGCGAGTGCACTATTCTGAGACCACCCAACTGGGATCTTATATGCCATGTACACATTGATGCATCAAACTTTGCTACAGGATGCGTATTGGCACAGCTTGGTGAGTGCAAATTGGACAACCCAATTTCCTTCGCTAGTCACCAACTGAATGATGTAAAGGTAAATTATACCACCACAAAACGAGAGGGTTTGGCCATGCTTTATGCTGTCAAGAAGTATCGACATTACCTATTGGCAAAAAAAAAAAACGTATTCTTTGTGGACCATCAGGGTTTATATACTTGGTGAATAAGCCTTGCACCATGGGACGAATCACATGCAGGTTGTTATTACTATTGGAATTTGACTTCAAGATCACGGGTGAGAAAGGGAACACAACATATGTTGGCCGATCATATGTCGAGAATTCCAAATGGGGAACCAACAAATGGTGTTGATGATGACCTCCCAGATGCTTGATTGTTCAAACTAGACATGGTGCCTGAATGGAGTGAAGAAATATTAGATTATCTAGCTTATGGTTTTCTACGAGAACAACCTTTGAACATGGATAAAATGTGTCGGCTTATTAAGCTGGCTGCACCTTATCAATTGATTGCTGGTGAATTATACAAGCTAGGTAAGGACAATGTCTTAAGGAGATGTGTGCGGGAAGACAAATTTGTCACAATATTAGATAAAGCACTCTCAAGAATGATTGGAGGACACTTCGCTCTGGGAAAATTACACCTCACAAGGTGCTTCAAGTAGGACTATGGTGGCCTACATTATTCGGGGATGCTATGGAGTTTGTAAAAGATGCAAAGAGTGTCAACCATTTGCTATTCCACAACAAAGAGACAGGATGCAACTTACCCCCCTGTGATTGTAAGAATCTTTTGAGAAATAGGGAATTGATTTTGTTGGACCCATTAGTCTAGTTGCACATCCATCACAAGTCCGATATGTGATCGTGGCCACAGACTATTTCACGAAATGGGCAGAAGAAAAAGTCTCTAAGCGAGTTGATGCACAAAAGATGGCTAAGTTCTTATATGAACAAATCATTTCAAGAATCCGTTGCCCATTGGAATTAGTGAGTGATCGCGGTTCACATTTCATTAATGAGGTGATTGATCACTTACTTGTTGGATTCCTTGTAGTCCACCGGAAGTCATCCCCTTATTATCCATAAGCAAATGGTCAAGCAGAGAGTACAAATAAGATTTTGTGTACTATCTTGACAAAAACTTTAGAAGCAAGTCGCACGGATTGGGAACATAAGCTAACTGCAGCTCTATGGGCATATTGAACTTCGTATAAGGTAGCAACGGGATATACTCCCTTCCATCTAGCTTATGGCATTGAGGCTATAATGCCTATGGACTACTTAGTTCCAAGCCTGCAAATTGCGGTGCAAGAACGATTAACAAAGAATGCATTAGCTGAAAGGTTGGTTGACTTAGAGAAACTTGATGAAACCCAACTAATTGCATCACATGGTCTTATGGTTGAAAAATTGTGAAGGAAGCGTTGGTTTGACAATAACCTGAAACAAAAAGAACTAAAAAAAAGGGGACCTCGTCCTCATGTCGGAAGCACTAGAAAAAAACAACTCAAGTATGGAGGATTAGGACCTTTCTAAGTGTCAAAAATCACGTGCCTCAAAGGTCAGTCATGATTGAAACTATTGATGGTGTGCAAATACAGGGTTACATCAATGAAAGCAAACTTAAAAAGGATTACGAACCACTGACCCAAGAAATGCTCATGCAAGAGCATGTATTAAAACAACGAAATGAGCTAGCCAAGAAAAAATCCAAGCGAGCTCGAGCTCAGGAAGAAGCCAAGGCAAGAGAGGGCAAGGCCAAACAGAGACTCCAAGAGAGAGTATTGCATATGAACATGGCTTCACTAACCCTCCTTGATGAGGATGACCTAGACATTGAGCCAGCACAACTGTGTGAAAGTCTCTACTACCTAAAATTCATGCAACAAGCATTGCATTAATCCATAGGGGATCAAGTCATAATTTCATCTCTTATGAGACACGAGAACCTCTAGATAAAGTCTTACCTTGAGGTCGACAATGCACAAGTACGAAGTGTGCACTTGTCAATTACCAAAGCTGTGGGATTTCAAAGTGTTAATATTTCCATCAGAAATAATCCCTTTGGTTGGAATGGTGTTTGTTATATAAGCCTGTAGGATCTATGGAGGAAGAAATAATCCTTGGACGATCCTAGATTTGCACCAGTAATTGTGATATCCAATGGAAAAAGAGAGCTGCATAACTTGACGAGGGAAATAATATCATTATCGTGTCCTTATGGAGCCAAAAGACAAGGGAAAGCAGGCTATGATTGATGGTATGGAAACACCAATGCCAAAGAAAGTAGCTCACGTACTAGAGAAAGCATCAACTCCATAGTCCCTATGCAAAAAACAACCAAAGTCACTAGTAATTCAGCAGTGGGTGCATTAGAATCAACTCCAAGCCCATATATACTGTGATGCAAAAGGAGTAACTGAGGAATCAAGGTAAAAAGTTTGAGCTACAGACAAGGGACAGAGATGGCCTTCCAATGTTAGCGTAGCAATATTGCAAACGAAGCCACTACCCACAAGGCACTCAAAAGCAATGGATTCAAAGGGGTTTACTAGCTGCACAAGGCTATTACTAGAGTAATATAACAATATGGGTGCCAAATCCCACCCAAAGTTCAGTACTGCAAATACCTTTAGAAACATAGATAGTAAGAGCAACCAAGAACAATTTCCAACTAAATGCAAGGAAAGCACAAAAATTGGTTTCGAGGAAGAAGTCGATTCAACACAGTGAAGAATTTCGCCCGTGAGATAGCAGGGTTCGAAACTCGTGAGGTAGCTAAAACTGTGAGGTGGCTAAAACCGTGAGAACCTTTTCTCTTCTTTTCTGATTAACTTTGTCCAACTCTTCTATTTTGGTGGGTGCAGTTGGCGGTAGTGCTATCTCACGGTTTGCACCTTTTTGCATGTAGACTCATACCTTGTTATTGCTCACCGCACTAACACCCTTCTCATGGAATAACACACACACACATTCATTTTCACAAAAAAAAAAGACAGAAAAGGAGGCAATGACCACATTCTCTCACCAGTTAGTATGACTGACTTTCTTATCATTATTACAGATGTCGACCTCTGCTACCTCTGAACCGAAAGTCAAGGAGACTTTGGGAGTCACGCAAGCTAGGGCAACTTGGTCACCTATAAGCAGGAAGAAGAGACCATCATGTGGCCCAAAACTAAGCTATTTGGGCCAGACCTACTCTCAGTGCCAGACCATTTCAAGACATACCCAATTGACGAACGAAAAGTGGTCCAATTGATGGCCCAGCTAAGGTCAAGGAAATTGATATTGCAGAGCCATGGGAGGAAACCAAGCCTGTTTATATCGCTAAAGGCTTGACTCCAGCTGAGGAAAAGGAACTTGTTGCTCTCCTTAAGGAGTTTAAGGTTGTTTCTTCTGAAACTACAAAGAGATGAAGGGCGTACCATCTGAAGTGGTACATCACACGATCCCAATCATGGAAGGATAAAGGCCAACCAAGCAAAAACCATACCAGATGAATCCTAAATATGCCACAATTATAATAAGCAGGAAGAAGAGACCATCATGTGGCCCAAAACTAAGCTATTTGGGCCAGACCTACTCTTAGTGCCAGACCATTTCAAGACATATCCAATTGACGAACGAAAAGTGGTCCAATTGACGGCCAAAAGAGTTAAAGAAGTTGGTTTATCCACATCGTACGATGGCCCAGCTAAGGTCAAGGAAATTGATATTGCAGAGCCATGGGAGGAAACCAAGCCTGTTTATATCGCTAAAGACTTGACTCCAGCTGAGGAAAAGGAACTTGTTGCTCTCCTTAAGGAGTTTAAGGTTGTTTCTTCTGAAACTACAAAGAGATAAAGGGCGCACCATCTGAAGTGGTACATCACACGATCCCAATCATGGAAGGATAAAGGCCAACCAAGCAAAAACCATACCAGATTAATCCTAAACCTGCCACAATTATAATAAGCAGGAAGAAGAGACCATCATGTGGCCCAAAACTAAGCTATTTGGGCAAAACCTACTCTCAGCGCCAGACCATTTCAAGACATACCCAATTGATGAACGAAAAGTGGTCCAATTGACGGCGGCAAATAGAGTTAAAGAAGTTGGTTTATCCACATCGTGTACAATGGCCCAGCTAAGGTCAAGGAAACCGATATTGCAGAGCCCTGGGAGGAAACCAAGCCTGTTTATATTGTTAAAGACTTGACTCCAGCTGAGGAAAAGGAACTTGTTGCTCTCCTTAAGGAGTTTAAGGTTGTTTCTTCTGAAACTACAAAGAGATGAAGGGCGTACCATTTGAAGTGGTACAACACACGATTCCAATCATGGAAGGATCAAGGCCAACCAAGCAAAAACCATACCAGATGAATCCTAAATATGCAACAATTATACAAAGGAATTGATAAACTCATTACTGTTGATTTTATCTATGAGATAGAACACACCGATTGGCTATCACCAATCGTGATAGTGCCAAAGAAGAATGGGAAACTTAGGGTCTGTGTCGATCTAAAAAATGTCAATGCAGCTACTAGGAAAGGACCATTACCACTACCTTACACGGAACACGTTTTGGAAAGAGTAGTTGGTGAAGAAGCTTACAACTTCTTAGATGGATTTTCAAGTTACAATCAAGTTTCTATAGCACCCGAAGACTAGCATAAAACGGCCTTCAATACAATGTGGGAGACTTTTGCTTACAAAGTTATGCCTTTTGGTCTCACCAATGCCCCAACAACGTTCCAACGATTGATGTGCACAGCCTTGAGAGACTACTTACAAAAGTGGTTGGAGGTATTCATTGATGATCTATGTGCGCACACTCATGATGGTCAGACCATTTGGCTTGCTTAAGAAAGATGTTTGAGTGATGTCGATCGAATTGTATATCCTTAAACCCTTTGAAATGCCAATTTTGGGTCAAACATGGTGTGATCTTAGGACACATTGTCATTAAGAACGGTATCTCCACAAAGGAAAGCAAAGTCAAATTGATCTTGGAACTATCCCCACCCACTAATTACAAAGGTGTACAAAGGTTTATGGGCCACATTGGGTATTATCTCCACTTCATAGTATTTTATGCTAGAATTGCCAGACCATTATATAGGCTCCTCATTGTCTCTGAATGGAATGAAGAATGCCAAGATGCATATGATAAATTGAAGCCAGCACTAGCCAGTGCACTATTCTGAGACCACCCAACTGGGATCTTATATGCCATGTACACATTGATGCATCAAACTTTGCTACAGGATGCGTATTGGCACAGCTTGGTGAGTGCAAATTGGACAACCCAATTTCCTTCGCTAGTCACCAACTGAATGATGTAAAGGTAAATTATACCACCACAAAACGAGAGGGTTTGGCCATGCTTTATGCTGTCAAGAAGTATCGACATTACCTATTGGCAAAAAAAAAAAACGTATTCTTTGTGGACCATCAGGGTTTATATACTTGGTGAATAAGCCTTGCACCATGGGACGAATCACATGCTGGTTGTTATTACTATTGGAATTTGACTTCAAGATCACGGGTGAGAAAGGGAACACATCATATGTTGGCCGATCATATGTCGAGAATTCCAAATGGGGAACCAACAAATGGTGTTGATGATGACCTCCCAGATGCTTGATTCTTCAAACTAGACATGGTGCCTGAATGGAGTGAAGAAATATTAGATTATCTAGCTTATGGTTTTCTACGAGAACAACCTTTGAACATGGATAAAATGTGTCGGCTTATTAAGTTGGCTGCACCTTATCAATTGATTGCTGGTGAATTATACAAGCTAGGTAAGGACAATGTCTTAAGGAGATGTGTGCGGGAAGACAAATGGAAAGCAAAGTCAAATTGATCTTGGAACTATCCCCACCCACTAATTACAAAGGTGTACAAAGGTTTATGGGCCACATTGGGTGTTATCTCCACTTCATAGTATTTTATGCTAGAATTGCCAGACCATTATATAGGCTCCTCATTGTCTCTAAATGGAATGAAGAATGCCAAGATGCATATGATAAATTGAAGCTAGCACTAGCCAGTGCACTATTCTGAGACCACCCAACTGGGATCTTATATTCCATGTACACATTGATGCATCAAACTTCGCTACAGGATACGTATTGGCACAGCTTGGTGAGTTCAAATTGGACTACCCAGTTTCCTTCGCTAGTCGCCACTGAATGATGCAAAGGTGTATTTTATGCTAGAATTGCCAGAGCATTATATAGGCTACTCATTGTCTCTGAATGGAATGAAGAATGCCAAGATGCATATGATAGATTGAAGCCAGCACTAGCGAGTGCACTATTCTGAGACCACCCAACTGGGATCTTATATGCCATGTACACATTGATGCATCAAACTTTGCTACAGGATGCGTATTGGCACAGCTTGGTGAGTTCAAATTGGACAACCCAGTTTCCTTTGCTAGTCACCAACTGAATGATGTAAAGGTAAATTATACCACCACAAAACGAGAGGGTTTGGCCATGCTTTATGCTGTCAAGAAGTATCGACATTACCTATTGGCAAAAAAAAAAAAACGTATTCTTTGTGGACCATCAGGGTTTATATACTTGGTGAATAAGCCTTGCACCATGGGACGAATCACATGCTGGTTGTTATTACTATTGGAATTTGACTTCAAGATCACGGGTGAGAAAGGGAACACAACATATGTTGGCCGATCATATGTCGAGAATTCCAAATGGGGAACCAACAAATGGTGTTGATGATGACCTCCCACATGCTTGATTCTTCAAACTAGACATGGTGCCTGAATGGAGTGAAGAAATATTAGATTATCTAGCTTATGGTTTTCTACGAGAACAACCTTTGAACATGGATAAAATGTGTCGGCTTATTAAGCTGGCTGCACCTTATCAATTGATTGCTGGTGAATTATACAAGCTAGGTAAGGACAATGTCTTAAGGAGATGTGTGCGGGAAGACAAATTTGTCACAATATTAGATAAAGCACTCTCAAGAATGATTGGAGGACACTTCGCTCTGGGAAAATTACAGCTCACAAGGTGCTTCAAGTAGGACTATGGTGGCCTATATTATTCGGGGATGCTATGGAGTTTGTAAAAGATGCAAAGAGTGTCAACCATTTGCTATTCCACAACAAAGAGACAGGATGCAACTTACCCCCTTGTGATTGTAAGAATCTTTTGAGAAATAGGGAATTGATTTTGTTGGACCCATTAGTCTAGTTGCACATCCATCACAAGTCCGATATGTGATCGTGGCCACAGACTATTTCACGAAATGGGCAGAAGAAAAAGTCTCTAAGCGAGTTGATGCACAAAAGATGGCTAAGTTCTTATATGAACAAATCATTTCAAGAATCCGTTGCCCATTGGAATTAGTGAGTGATCGCGGTTCACATTTCATTAATGAGGTGATTGATCACTTACTTGCTGGATTCCTTGTAGTCCACCGGAAGTCATCCCCTTATTATCCATAAGCAAATGGTCAAGCGGAGAGTACAAATAAGATTTTGTGTACTATCTTGACAAAAACTTTAGAAGCAAGTCGCACGGATTGGGAACATAAGCTAACTGCAGCTCTATGGGCATATTGAACTTTGTATAAGGTAGCAACGGGATATACTCCCTTCCATCTAGCTTATGGCATTGAGGCTATAATGCCTATGGAATACTTAGTTCCAAGCCTGCAAATTGCGGTGCAAGAACGATTAACAAAGAATGCATTAGCTGAAAGGTTGGTTGACTTAGAGAAACTTGATGAAACCCAACTAATTGCATCACATGGTCTTATGGTTGAAAAATTGTGAAGGAAGTGTTGGTTTGACAATAACCTGAAACAAAAAGAACTAAAAACAACGGACCTCGTCCTCATGTCGGAAGCACTAGAAAGAAACAACTCAAGTATGGAGGATTAGGACCTTTCTAAGTTTCAAAAATCACATGTGCCTCAGAGGCCAGTCATGATTGAAACTATTGATGGTGTGCAAATACAGGGTTACATCAATGAAAGCAACCTTAAAAAGGATTACGAACCACTGACCCAAGAAATGCTCATGCAAGAGCATGTATTAAAACAACGAAATGAGCTAGCCAAGAAAAAATCCAAGCGAGCTCGAGCTCAGGAAGAAGCCAAGGCAAGAGAGGGCAAGGCCAAACAGAGACTCCAAGAGAGAGTATTGCATATGAACATGGCTTCACTAACCCTCCTTGATGAGGATGACCTAGACATTGAGCCAGCACAACTGTGTGAAAGTCTCTACTACCTAAAATTCATGCAACAAGCATTGCATTAATCCATAGGGGATCAAGTCATAATTTGATCTCTTATGAGACACGAGAACCTCTAGATAAAGTCTTACCTTGAGGTCGACAATGCACAAGTACGAAGTGTGCACTTGTCAATTACCAAAGCTGTGGGATTTCAAAGTGTTAATATTTCCATCAGAAATAATCCCTTTGGTTGGAATGGTATTTGTTATATAAGCCTGTAGGATCTATGGAGGAAGAGATAATCCTTGGAAGATCCTAGATTTGCACCAGTAATTGTGATATCCAATGGAAAAAGAGAGCTGCATAACTTGACGAGGGAAATAATATCATTATCGTGTCCTTATGGAGCCAAAAGACAAGGGAAAGCAGGCTATGATTGATGGTATGGAAACACCAATGCCAAAGAAAGTAGCTCACGTACTAGAGAAAGCATCAACTCCATAGTCCCTATGCAAAAAACAACCAAAGTCACTAGTAATTCAGCAGTGGGTGCATTAGAATCAACTCCAAGCCCATATATACTGTGATCCAAAAGGAGTAATTGAGGAATCAAGGTAAAAAGTTTGAGCTACAGACAAGGGACAGAGATGGCCTTCCAATGTTAGCGCAGCAATATTGCAAACGAAGCCACTATCCACAAGGCACTCAAAAGCAATGGATTCGAAGGGGTTTACTAGCTGCACAAGGCTATTACCAGAGTAATATAACAATATGGGTGCCAAAATCCCACCCAAAGTTCAGTACTGCAAATACCTTTAGAAACATAGATAGTAAGAGCAACCAAGAACAATTTCCAACTAAATGCTAGGAAAGCACAAAAATTGGTTTCGAGGAAGAAGTCGATTCAACACAGTGAAGAATTTTGCCCGTGAGATAGCAAGGTTCGATACTCATGAGGTAGCTAAAATCGTGAGAACCTTTTCTCTTCTTTTCTCCTTAACTTTGTCCAGCTCTTTTATTTTGGTGGGTGCAGTTGGCGGTAGTGCTATCTCACGGTTTGCACCTTTTTGCATGTAGACTCATACCTTGTTATTGCTCACCGCACTAACACCCTTCTCATGGAATATAACACACACACACATTCATTTTCACAAAAAAAAAAGAAAAAGAAAAAGAGGCAATGACCACATTCTCTCACCAGTTAGTAAGATTGACTTTCTTATCATTATTACAGATGTCGACCTCCGCTATCTCTGAACCGAAAGTCAAGGAGACTTCGGGACTCACGCAAGCTAGGGCAACTTGCTTAGCTATAAGCAGGAAGAAGAGACCATCATGTGGCCCAAAACTAAGCTATTTGGGCCAGACCTACTCTCAATGCCAGACCATTTCAAGACATACCCAATTGAATAGCGAAAAGTGGTCCAATTGACGGCCAAAAGAGTTAAAGAAGTTGGTTTATCCACATCGTACGATGGCCCAGCTAAGGTCAAGGAAATTGATATTGCAGAGCCATGGGAGGAAACCAAGCTTGTTTATATCGCTAAAGACTTGACTCCAGCTGAGGAAAAGGAACTTGTTGCTCTCCTTAAGGAGTTTAAGGTTGTTTCTTCCGAAACTACAAAGAGATGAAGGGCGTACCATCTGAAGTAGTACATCACACGATCCCAATCATGGAAGGATAAAGGCCAACCAAGCAAAAACCATACCAGATGAATCCTAAATATGCCACAATTATAATAAGCAGGAAGAAGAGACCATCATGTGGCCCAAAACTAAGCTATTTGGGCCAGACCTACTCTCAGTGCCATACCATTTCAAGACATACCCAATTGATGAACGAAAAGTGGTCCAATTGACGGCCAAAAGAGTTAAAGAAGCTGGTTTATCCACATCGTACAATGGCCCAGCTAAGGTCAAGGAAATTGATATTGCAGAGCCATGGGGGAGGAAACCAAGCCTGTTTATATCGCTAAAGACTTGACTCCAGCTGAGGAAAAGGAACTTGTTGCTCTCCTTAAGGAGTTTAAGGTTGTTTCTTCTGAAACTACAAAGAGATGAAGGGCGTACCATCTGAAGTGGTACATCACACGATCCCAATCATGGAAGGATAAAGGCCAACCAAGCAAAAACCATACCAGATTAATCCTAAACCTGCCACAATTATAATAAGCAGGAAGAAGAGACCATCATGTGGCCCAAAACTAAGCTATTTGGGCAAAACCTACTCTCAGCGCCAGACCATTTCAAGACATACCCAATTGATGAACGAAAAGTGGTCCAATTGACGGCGGCAAATAGAGTTAAAGAAGTTGGTTTATCCACATCGTGTACAATGGCCCAGCTAAGGTCAAGGAAACCGATATTTCAGAGCCCTGGGAGGAAACCAAGCCTGTTTATATCGTTAAAGACTTGACTCCAGCTGAGGAAAAGGAACTTGTTGCTCTCCTTAAGGAGTTTAAGGTTGTTTCTTCTGAAACTACAAAGAGATGAAGGGCGTACCATTTGAAGTGGTACAACACACGATTCCAATCATGGAAGGATCAAGGCCAACCAAGCAAAAACCATACCAGATGAATCCTAAATATGCAACAATTATACAAAGGAATTGATAAACTCATTACTGTTGATTTTATCTATGAGATAGAACACACCGATTGGCTATCACCAATCGTGATAGTGCCAAAGAAGAATGGGAAACTTAGGGTCTGTGTCGATCTAAAAAATGTCAATGCAGCTACTAGGAAAGGACCATTACCACTACCTTACACGGAACACGTTTTGGAAAGAGTAGTTGGTGAAGAAGCTTACAACTTCTTAGATGGATTTTCAAGTTACAATCAAGTTTCTATAGCACCCGAAGACTAGCATAAAACAGCCTTCAATACAATGTGGGAGACTTTTGCTTACAAAATTATGCCTTTTGGTCTCACCAATGCCCCAACAACGTTCCAACGATTGATGTGCACAGCCTTGAGAGACTACTTACAAAAGTGGTTGGAGGTATTCATTGATGATCTATGTGCGCACACTCATGATGGTCAGACCATTTGGCTTGCTTAAGAAAGATGTTTGAGTGATGTCGATTGAATTGTATATCATTAAACCCTTTGAAATGCCAATTTTGGGTCAAACACGGTGTGATCTTAGGACACATTGTCATTAAGAACGGTATCTCCACAAAGGAAAGCAAAGTCAAATTGATCTTGGAACTATCCCCACCCACTAATTACAAAGGTGTACAAAGGTTTATGGGCCACATTGGGTATTATCTCCACTTCATAGTATTTTATGCTAGAATTGCCAGACCATTATATAGGCTCCTCATTGTCTTTGAATGGAATGAAGAATGCCAAGATGCATATGATAAATTGAAGCCAGCACTAGCTAGTGCACTATTCTGAGACCACCCAACTGGGATCTTATATTCCATGTACACATTGATGCATCAAACTTCGCTACAGGATGCGTATTGGCACAGCTTGGTGAGTTCACATTGGACTACCGAGTTTCAAAGGTGTATTTTATGCTAGAATTGCCAGACCATTATATAGGCTACTCATTGTCTCTGATAAATGGAATGAAGAATTCCAAGATGTGTATGATAGATTGAAGCCAGCACTAGCGAGTGCACTATTCTGAGACCACCCAACTGGGATCTTATATGCCATGTACACATTGATGCATCAAACTTTGCTACAGGATGCGTATTGGCACAGCTTGGTGAGTTCAAATTGGACAACCCAGTTTCCTTCGCTAGTCACCAACTGAATGATGTAAAGGTAAATTATACCACCACAAAACGAGAGGGTTTGGCCATGATTTATGCTGTCAAGAAGTATCGACATTACCTATTGGCCCAAAAAAAAAACGTATTCTTTGTGGACCATCAGGGTTTATATACTTGGTGAATAAGCCTTGCACCATGGGACGAATCACATGCTGGTTGTTATTACTATTGGAATTTGACTTCAAGATCACGGGTGAGAAAGGGAACACAACATATGTTGGCCGATCATATGTTGAGAATTCCAAATGGGGAACCAACAAATGGTGTTGATGATGACCTCCCAGATGCTTGATTGTTCAAACTAGACATGGTGCCTGAATGGAGTGAAGAAATATTAGATTATCTAGCTTATGGTTTTCTACGAGAACAACCTTTGAACATGGATAAAATGTGTCGGCTTATTAAGCTAGCTGCACCTTATCAATTGATTGCTGGTGAATTATACAAGCTAGGCAAGGACAATGTCTTAAGGAGATGTGTGCGGGAAGAAAAATTTGTCACAATATTAGATAAAGCACTCTCAAGAATGATTGGAGGACACTTCGCTCTGGGAAAATTACAGCTCACAAGGTGCTTCAAGTAGGACTATGGTGGCCTACATTATTCAGGGATGCTATGGAGTTTGTAAAAGATGCAAAGAGTGTCAACCATTTGCTATTCCACAACAAAGAGATAGGATGCAACTTACCCCCCTGTGATTGTAAGAGTTTTTTGAGAAATAGGGAATTGATTTTGTTGGACCCATTAGTCTAGTTGCACATCCATCACAAGTCCGATATGTGATCGTGGCCACAGACTATTTCACGAAATGGGCAGAAGAAAAAGTCTCTAAGCGAGTTGATGCACAAAAGATGGCTAAGTTCTTATATGAACAAATCATTTCAAGAATCCGTTGCCCATTGGAATTAGTGAGTGATCGCGGTTCACATTTCATTAATGAGGTGATTGATCACTTACTTGCTGGATTCCTTGTAGTCCACCGGAAGTCATCCCCTTATTATCCATAAGCAAATGGTCAAGCGGAGAGTACAAATAAGATTTTGTGTACTATCTTGACAAAAACTTTAGAAGCAAGTCGCACGGATTGGGAACATAAGCTAACTGCAGCTCCATGGGCATATTGAACTTCGTATAAGGTAGCGACGGGATATACTCCCTTCCATCTAGCTTATGGCATTGAGGCTATAATGCCTATGGACTACTTAGTTCCAAGCCTGCAAATTGCGGTGCAAGAACGATTAACAAAGAAAGCATTAGGTGAAAGGTTGGTTGACTTAGAGAAACTTGATGAAACCCAACTAATTGCATTACATGGTCTTATGGTTGAAAAATTGTGAAGGAAGCGTTGGTTTGACAATAACCTGAAACAAAAAGAACTAAAAACAAGGGACCTCGTCCTCATGTCGGGGGAAGCACTAGAAAAAAACAACTCAAGTATGGAGGATTAGGACCTTTCTAAGTGTCAAAAATCACATGTGCCTCAAAGGTCAGTCATGATTGAAACTGTTGATGGTGTGCAAATACAGGGTTACATCAATGATTGAAACTGTTGATGGTGTGCAAATACAGGGTTACATCAATGAAAGCAAACTTAAAAAGGATTACGAACCACTGACCCAAGAAATGCTCATGCAAGAGCATGTATTAAAACAACGAAATGAGCTAGCCAAGGAAAAATCCAAGCGAGCTCGAGCTCAAGAAGAAGCCAAGGCAAGAGAGGGCAAGGCCAAACAGAGACTCCAAGAGAGAGTATTGCATATGAACATGGCTTCACTAACCCTCCTTGATGAGGATGACCTGGACATTGAGCCAGCACAACTGTGTGAAAGTCTCTACTACCTAAAATTCATGCAACAAGCATTGCATTAATCCATAGGGGATCAAGTCATAATTTGATCTCTTATGAGACACGAGAACCTCTAGATAAAGTCTTACCTTGAGGTCGACAATGCACAAGTACGAAGTGTGCACTTGTCAATTACCAAAGCTGTGGGATTTCAAAGTGTTAATATTTCCATCAGAAATAATCTCTTTGGGTGGAATGGTGTTTGTTATATAAGCCTCTAGGATCTATGGAGGAAGAAATAATCCTTGGACGATCCTAGATTTGCACCAGTAATTGTGATATCCAATGGAAAAAGAGAGCTGCATAACTTGACGAGGGAAATAATATCATTATCGTGTCCTTATGGAGCCAAAAAACAAGGGAAAGCAGGCTATGATTGATGGTATGGAAACACCAATGCCAAAGAAAGTAGCTCACGTACTAGATAAAGCATCAACTCCATAGTCCCTATGCAAAAAACAACCAAAGTCACTAGTAATTCAGCAGTGGGTGCATTAGAATCAACTCCAAGCCCATATATACTGTGATGCAAAAGGAGTAATTGAGGAATCAAGGTAAAAAGTTTGAGCTACAGACAAGGGACAGAGATGGCCTTCCAATGTTAGCGTAGCAATATTGCAAACGAAGCCACTATCCACAAGGCACTCAAAAGCAATGGATTCGAAGGGGTTTACTAGCTGCACAAGGCTATTACCAGAGTAATATAACAATATGGGTGCCAAAATCCCACCCAAAGTTCAGTACTGCAAATACCTTTAGAAACATAGATAGTAAGAGCAACCAAGAACAATTTCCAACTAAATTCAAGGAAAGCACAAAAATTGGTTTTGAGGAAGAAGTCGATTCAACACAGTGAAGAATTTTGCTCGTGAGATAGCAGGGTTCGAAACTCGTGAGGTAGCTAAAACCGTGAGGTGGCTAAAACCGTGAGAACCTTTTCTCTTCTTTTCTCCTTAACTTTGTCCAGCTCTTTTATTTTGGTGGGTGCAGTTGGCGGTAGTGCTATCTCACAGTTTGCACCTTTTTGCATGTAGACTCATACCTTGTTATTGTTCACCGCACTAACACCCTTCTCATGGAAGAACACACACACACATTCATTTTCACAAAAAAAAAAAGAAAAAAAGAGAGGCAATGACCACATTCTCTCACCAGTTAGTATGACTGACTTTCTTATCATTATTACAGATGTCGACCTCCGCTACCTCTGAACCGAAAGTCAAGGAGACTTTGGGAGTCACGCAAGCTAGGGCAACTTGGTCACCTATAAGCAGGAAGAAGAGACCATCATGTGGCCCAAAACTAAGCTATTTGGGCCAGACCTACTCTCAGTGCCAGACCATTTCAAGACATACCCAATTGACGAGCAAAAAGTGGTCCAATTGACGGCCAAAAGAGTTAAAGAAGTTGGTTTATCCACATCGTACGATGGCCCAGCTAAGGTCAAGGAAATTGATATTGCAGAGCCATGGGAGGAAACCAAGCCTGTTTATGTCGCTAAAGACTTGACTCCAGTTGAGGAAAAGGAACTTGTTGCTCTCCTTAAGGAGTTTAAGGTTGTTTCTTCTGAAACAACAAAGAGATGAAGGGCGTACCATCTGAAGTGGTACATCACACGATCCCAATCATGGAAGGATAAAGGCCAACCAAGCAAAAACCATACCAGATGAATCCTAAATATGCCACAATTATAATAAGCAGGAAGAAGAGACCATCATGTGGCCCAAAACTAAGCTATTTGGGCCAGACCTACTCTCAGTGCCAGACCATTTCAAGACATACCCAATTGATGAATGAAAAGTGGTCCAATTGACGGCGGCCAAAACTGGTTTATCCACATCGTACAATGGCCCAGCTAAGGTCAAGGAAACCAATATTGCAGAGCCCTGGTGGGAGGAAACCAAGCCTGTTTATATCGTTAAAGACTTGACTCTAGCTGAGGAAAAGGAACTTGTTGCTCTCCTTAAGGAGTTTAAGGTTGTTTCTTCTGAAACTACAAAGAGATGAAGGGCGTACCATTTGAAGTGGTACAACACATGATTCCAATCATGGAAGGATCAAGGCCAACAAAGTAAAAACCATACCAGATGAATCCTAAATATGCAACAATTATAAGAAGGAATTGATAAACTCATTACTGTTGATTTCATCTATGAGATAGAACACACCGATTGGCTATCACCAATCATGATAGTGCCAAAGAAGAATGGGAAACTTAGGGTCTGTGTCGATCTAAAAAATGTCAATGCAGCTACTAGGAAAGGACCATTACCCACTACCTTACACGGAACACGTTTTGGAAAGAGTAGTTGGTGAAGAAGCTTACAACTTCTTAGATGGATTTTCAAGTTACAATCAAGTTTCTATAGCACCCGAAGACTAGCATAAAACAGCCTTCAATACAATGTGGGAGACTTTTGCTTACAAAGTTATGCCTTTTGGTCTCACCAATGCCCCAACAACGTTCCAACGATTGATGTGCACAGCCTTGAGAGACTACTTACAAAAGTGGTTGGAGGTATTCATTGATGATCTATGTGCGCACACTCACGATGGTCAGACCATTTGGCTTGCTTAAGAAAGATGTTTGAGTGATGTCGATCGAATTGTATATCCTTAAACCCTTTGAAATGCCCAACACGGTGTGATCTTAGGACACATTGTCATTAAGAACGGTATCTCCACAAAGGAAAGAAAAGTCAAATTGATCTTGGGTATTATCTCCACTTCATAGTATTTTATGCTAGAATTGCCAGACCATTATATAGGCTCCTCATTGTCTTTGAATGGAATGAAGAATGCCAAGATGCATATGATAAATTGAAGCCAGCACTAGCCAGTGCACTATTCTGAGACCACCCAACTGGGATCTTATATTCCATGTACACATTGATGCATCAAACTTCGCTACAGGATGCGTATTAGCACAGCTTGGTGAGTTCAAATTGAACTACCCAGTTTCCTTCGCTAGTCACCACACTGAATGATGCAAAGGTGTATTTTATGCTAGAATTGCGAGACCATTATAAAGGCTACTCATTGTCTCTGAATGGAATGAAGCATGCCAAGATGCATATGATAGATTGAAGCCAGCACTAGCGCGTGCACTATTCTGAGACCACCCAACTGGGATCTTATATGCCATGTACACATTGATGCATCAAACTTTGCTACACGGTGTGTATTGGCACAGCTTGGTGAGTTCAAATTGGACAACCCAGTTTCCTTCGCTAGTCACCAACTGAATGATGTAAAGGTAAATTATACCACCACAAAACGAGAGGGTTTGGCCATGCTTTATGCTGTCAAGAAGTATCGACATTACCTATTGGCAAAAAAAGAAACGTATTCTTTGTGGACCATCAGGGTTTATATACTTGGTGAATAAGCCTTGCACCATGGGACGAATCACATGCTGGTTGTTATTACTATTGGAATTTGACTTCAAGATCACGGGTGAGAAAGGGAACACAACATATGTTGGCCGATCATATGTCGAGAATTCCAAATGGGGAACCAACAAATGGTGTTGATGATGACCTCCCAGATGCTTGATTGTTCAAACTAGACATGGTGCCTGAATGGAGTGAAGAAATATTAGATTATCTAGCTTATGGTTTTCTATGAGAACAACCTTTGAACATGGATAAAATGTGTCCGGTTATTAAGCTGGCTGCACCTTATCAATTGATTGCTGGTGAATTATACAAGCTAGGTAAGGACAATGTCTTAAGGAGATGTGTGCGGGAAGACAAATTTGTCACAATATTAGATAAAGCACTCTCAAGAATGATTGGAGGACACTTCGCTCTAGGAAAATTACAGCTCACAAGGTGCTTCAAGTAGGACTATGGTGGCCTACATTATTCGGGGATGCTATGGAGTTTGTAAAAGATGCAAAGAGTGTCAACCATTTGCTATTCCACAACAAAGAAACAGGATGCAACTTACCCCCCTGTGATTGTAAGAATCTTTTGAGAAATAGGGAATTAATTTTGTTGGACCCATTAGTCTAGTTGCACATCCATCACAAGTCCGATATGTGATCGTGGCCACAGACTATTTCACAAAATGGGCAGAAGAAAAAGTCTCTAAGCGAGTTGATGCACAAAAGATGGCTAAGTTCTTATATGAACAAATCATTTCAAGAATCCGTTGCCCATTGGAATTAGTGAGTGATCACGGTTCACATTTCATTAATGAGGTGATTGATACTTACTTGCTGGATTCCTTGTAGTCCACCGGAAGTCATCCCCTTATTATCCATAAGCAAATGGTCAAGCGGAGAGTACAAATTGTACTATCTTGACAAAAACTTTAGAAGCAAGTCGCACAGATTGGGAACATAAGCTAATTGCAGCTCTATGGGCATATTGAACTTCGTATAAGGTAGCGCCGATGGGATATACTCCTTTCCATCTAGCTTATGGCATTGAGGCTATAATGCCTATGGACTACTTAGTTCCAAGCCTGCAAATTGCGGTGCAAGAACGATTAACAAAGAATGCATTAGCTGAAAGGTTGGTTGACTTAGAGAAACTTGATGAAACCCAACTAATTGCATCACATGGTCTTATGGTTGAAAAATTGTGAAGGAAGCGTTGGTTTGACAATAACCTAAAACAAAAAGAACTAAAAACAAGGGACCTCATCCTCATGTCGGAAGCACTAGAAAAAAACAACTCAAGTATGGAGGATTAGGACCTTTCTAAGTGTCAAAAATCACATGTGCCTCAAAGGTCAGTCATGATTGAAACTATTGATGGTGTGCAAATACAGGGTTACATCAATGAAAGCAAACTTAAAAAGGATTACGAACCACTGACCCAAGAAATGCTCATGCAAGAGCATGTATTAAAACAATGAAATGAGCTAGCCAAGGAAAAATCCAAGCGAGCTCGAGCTCAGGAAGAAGCCAAGGCAAGAGAGGGCAAGGCCAAACAGAGACTCCAAGAGAGAGTATTGCATATGAACATGGCTTCACTAACCCTCCTTGATGAGGATGACCTGGACATTGAGCCAGCACAAC
The DNA here is from genome assembly GCF_041138505.1 of Cibotium barometz. Taxonomy (NCBI): domain Eukaryota; kingdom Viridiplantae; phylum Streptophyta; class Polypodiopsida; order Cyatheales; family Cibotiaceae; genus Cibotium; species Cibotium barometz. The sequence continues at coordinate 22,731,425 of NC_141074.1, read as the reverse complement.
TGTGTGAAAGTCTCTACTACCTAAAATTCATGCAACAAGCATTGCATTAATCCATAGGGGATCAAGTCATAATTTGATCTCTTATGAGACACGAGAACCTCTAGATAAAGTCTTACCTTGAGGTCGACAATGCACAAGTACGAAGTGTGCACTTGTCAATTACCAAAGCTGTGGGATTTCAAAGTGTTAATATTTCTATCAGAAATAATCCCTTTGGGTGGAATGGTGTTTGTTATATAAGCCTCTAGGATCTATGGAGGAAGAAATAATCCTTGGACGATCCTAGATTTGCACCAGTAATTGTGATATCCAATGGAAAAAGAGAGCTGCATAACTTGACGAGGGAAATAATATCATTATCGTGTCCTTATAGAGCCAAAAAACAAGGGAAAGCAGGCTATGGAAACACAAATGCCAAAGAAAGTAGCTCACGTACTAGAGAAAGCATCAACTCCATAGTCCCTATGCAAAAAACAACCAAAGTCACTAGTATTTCAGCAGTGGGTGCATTAGAATCAACTCCAAGCCCATATATACTGTGATGCAAAAGGAGTAATTGAGGAATCAAGGTAAAAAGTTTGAGCTACAGACAAGGGACAGAGATGGCCTTCCATTGTTAGCGTAGCAATATTGCAAACGAAGCCACTATCCACAAGGCACTCAAAAGCAATGGATTCGAAGGGGTTTACTAGCTACACAAGGCTATTACCAAAGTAATACAACAATATGGGTGCCAAAATCCCACCCAAAGTTCAGTACTGCAAATATCTTTAGAAACAAAGATAGTAAGAGCAACCAAGAACAATTTCCAACTAAATGCTAGGAAGGCACAAAAATTGGTTTCGAGGAAGAAGTCGATTCAACACAGTGAAGAATTTTGCCCGTGAGATAGCAGGGTTCGAAACTCGTGAGGTAGCTAAAACCGTGAGGTGGCTAAAATCGTGAGAACCTTTTCTCTTCTTTTCTCCTTAACTTTGTCCAGCTCTTTTATTTTGGTGGGTGCAGTTGGCGGTAGTGCTATCTCATGGTTTGCACCTTTTTGCATGTAGACTCATACCTTGTTATTTCTCACCGCACTAACACCCTTCTCATGGAATATAACACACACACATTCATTTTCACAAAAAAAAAAGAAAGAAAAAGAGGCAATGACCACATTCTCTCACCAGTTATTATGACTGACTTTCTTATCATTATTACAGATGTCGACCTCCGCTACCTCTGAACCGAAAGTCAAGGAGACTTCGGGAGTCACGCAAGCTAGGGCAACCTGGTCACCTATAAGCAGGAAGAAGAGACCATCATGTGGCCCAAAACTAAGCTATTTGGGCCAGACCTACTCTCAGTGCGCCAGACCATTTCAAGACATACCCAATTGATGAACGAAAAGTGGTCCAATTGACGGCCAAAAGAGTTAAAGAAGTTGGTTTATCCACATCGTACGATGGCCCAACTAAGGTCAAGGAAATTGATATTGCAGAGCGATGGGAGGAAACCAAGCCTGTTTATATGGCTAAAGACTTGACTCCAGCTGAGGAAAAGGAACTTGTCGCTCTCCTTAAGGAGTTTAAGGTTGTTTCTTCTGAAACTACAAAGAGATGAAGGGCGTACCATCTGAAGTGGTACATCACACGATCCCAATCATGGAAGGATAAAGGCCAACCAAGCAAAAACCATACCAGATGAATCCTAAATATGCAACAATTATAATAAGCATGAAGAAGAGACCATCATGTGGCCCAAAACTAAGCTATTTGGGCCAGACCTACTCTCAGCGCCAGACCATTTCAAGACATACCCAATTGATGAACGAAAAGTGGTCCAATTGACGGTGGCCAAAAGAGTTAAAGAAGCTGGTTTATCCACATCGTACAATGGCCCAGCTAAGGTCAAGGAAACCGATATTGTAGAGCCCTGGGAGGAAACCAAGCCTGTTTATATCATTAAAGACTTGACTCCAGCTGAGGAAAAGGAACTTGTTGCTCTCCATAAGGAGTTTAAGGTTGTTTCTTCTGAAACTACAAAGAGATGAAGGGCGTACCATTTGAAGTGGTACAACACACGATTCCAATCATGGAAGGATCAAGGCCAACCAAGCAAAAACCATACCAGATGAATCCTAAATATGCAACAATTATACGAAGGAATTGATAAACTCATTACTGTTGATTTTATCTATGAGATAGAACACACCGATTGGTATCACCAATCGTGATAGTGCCAAAGAAGAATGGGAAACTTAGGGTCTGTGTCGATCTAAAAAATGTCAATGCAACTACTAGGAAAGGACCATTACCCACTACCTTACACGGAACACGTTTTGGAAAGAGTAGTTGGTGAAGAAGCTTACAACTTCTTAGATGGATTTTCAAGTTACAATCAAGTTTCTATAGCACCCGAAGACTAGCATAAAACGGCCTTCAATACAATGTGGGAGACTTTTGCTTACAAAGTTATGCCTTTTGGTCTCACCAATGCCCCAACAACGTTCCAACGTGCACAGCCTTGAGAGACTACTTACAAAAGTGGTTGGAGGTATTCATTGATGATCTATGTGCGCACACTCACGATGGTCAGACCATTTGGCTTGCTTAAGAAAGATGTTTGAGTGATGTCGATCGAATTGTATATCCTTAAACCCTTTGAAATGCCAATTTTGGGTCAAACACGGTGTGATCTTAGGACACATTGTCATTAAGAACGGTATCTCCACAAAGGAAAGCAAAGTCAAATTGATCTTGGAACTATCCCCACCCACTAATTACAAAGGTGTACAAAGGTTTATGGGCCACATTGGGTATTATCTCCACTTCATAGTATTTTATGCTAGAATTGCCAGACCATTATATAGGCTCCTCATTGTCTTTGAATGGAATGAAGAATGCCAAGATGCATACGATAAATTGAAGCCAGCACTAGCCAATGCACTATTCTGAGACCACCCAACTGGGATCTTATATTCCATGTACACATTGATGCATCAAACTCCGCTACAGGATGCGTATCGGCACAGCTTGGTGAGTTCAAATTGGACTACCCAGTTTCCTTCGCTAGTCGCCACTGAATGATGCAAAGGTGTATTTTATGCTAGAATTGCCAGACCATTATATAGGCTACTCATTGTCTTTGAATGGAATGAAGCATGCCAAGATGCATATGATAGATTGAAGCCAGCACTAGCGCGTGCACTATTCTGAGACCACCCAACTGGGATCTTATATGCCATGTACACATTGATGCATCAAACTTTACTACAGGATGCGTATTGGCAAAGCTTGGTGAGTTCAAATTGGACAACCTAGTTTCCTTCGCTAGTCACCAACTGAATGATGTAAAGGTAAATTATACCACCACAAAACGAGAGGGTTTGGCCATGGTTTATGCTGTCAAGAAGTATCGACATTACCTATTGGCAAAAAAAAAAACGTATTCTTTGTGGACCATCAGGGTTTATATACTTGGTGAATAAGCCTTGCACCATGGGACGAATCACATGCTGGTTGTTATTACTATTAGAATTTGACTTCAAGATCACGGGTGAGAAAGGGAACACAACATATGTTGGCCGATCATATGTCGAGAATTCCAAATGGGGAACCAACAAATGGTGTTGATGATGACCTCCCAGATGCTTGATTGTTCAAACTAGACGGTGCCTGAATGGAGTGAAGAAATATTAGATTATCTAGCTTATGGTTTTCTACGAGAACAACCTTTGAACATGGATAAAATGTGTCGGCTTATTAAGCTGGTTGCACCTTATCAATTAATTGCTGGTGAATTATACAAGCTAGGTAAGGACAATGTCTTAAGGAGGTGTGCGGGAAGACAAATTTGTCACAATATTAGATAAAGCACTCTCAAGAATGATTGGACACTTCGCTCTGGGAAAGTTACAGCTCACAAGGTGCTTCAAGTAGGACTATGGTGGCCTACATTATTCGGGGATGCTGTAAGGTCCCTCCCAAGCCATGTATGTATGTGTCTCTTTTAATATAGATTTCAATAAGAAAAGAGAGTGTAATTAGAAAGAGTGAGACAATAAGGCTAGAAACATTAGAAAAGTGTTAAAATAAAAATATTAGCTCCAAAAATCCTAAAAGAAATAAGAACATAAGAATAGTTCTATTAAGAGATAAGTATCCCCAAAAATAGAATTTCGAGTTTAGGTGATAAGAGGTCATATTTAGAGTACTTTTACACATTTAGAGTCCATGCATACTAAAAATGTGCAAAAATAACGCGTTTCTAAAGATGGTGCGTTTGTGGCTATATACAGACGTTTTTGCCTATTCTGCCCGCGCAAGCTTGTAGACCAGATGCCTTCCCATTCTTTTGAGTGGTTACATGACTATATTCTAAGTTTTTATCAGAGAGTTTTCTGTTTCTGTCAGGGTCTCTATATAGAGAAAACTGTGAGAAGACAGCAAGTAGCCTCAAGGTAATCCTAGAGTTTGAGATGCATATATCCCTTCATTTTTATCTAATATCTCAGAAAAGAAGCTTAGATTGCTATAGTCTTTCCGAGGAAGAGACCAAAACTCCATAGCTTTTCTTTTAGAGAAAGAATAGTATGCCGTAGCCCTGTAAGAGAAGGCTATTTTGCCATACATCTTAGAAAGAGAGAAGAGTCACAGTATGAGTAAGAGGAGATAAAGCTTGGAGATGATTGGATGATTTCAATCGTAAGAGAAGGTATTAGAAGACTCTATGTTCTAAAGCTCTTGTTAACGAGTAAAGGCAACGATAAACGACAAATTCCTATAAGGTATATACATATTTTGTTTTTCAATTACATATCATTCTTAGGGGTTGAGGTATGGCCCCAGCTTCTCTATTAATTGTTAATAGTGATCTATTTGATTGATTTACTATTTAAAGTTTGTATTCTTTTAAAACAACCTTAATAAAGAATGTCTTATGGCAATCTCGAGTTGAAATACAAAAATCTTTGTGAAAGGGATTGTTTTCTTAAGAAGGTAACATGGATTCTAGTCCTATGGTTTAGTGAGTAAATGGATTGTTATCTTGGTTAAATTAAGGTACAGGTACAACTCTCCCTGCCTTGACGCTGCCCCGTTCTTGTGCTTATATAGCCGAACGGCGGAGACGTTAGTAAGGCCCGGAGTTGGCCCATGGTATCCCTCATACCATTGGGAGAATGAGGTTCGCCGATTGAGGCAAGTGATTATGATGATGCTGCCTAGTTCTGAGGGCCCAGGCTAGTGCGGTGAATTAGCCCACCCTAGTGCGCAGACATCCCTCTGAGGGGCGGGAGGATCGAGCGATGGAGCCTGAGAGGGCGACAGGCCGGCTTGAGTCCTCGCCAGCGGCCGACGATGAGGTGTATGGTCCCGTAGGGTTTTGCCCAGCATGTGGAGGCTGGAAGGCCGAATTCTAGATCATCGGCGGTATAAAGGAAAAGAATAAGAGAGCCACTTTGGCTTGTATGAAATTGATTCATATTTAACTTTGTCTTTATAAATCTTGTCTTTGGTATGATTATATTGTCTTTGGTATGATTGTATTGTAGAAAAAGGCTGTTTTAACGAACCTTGTGAAAAAGGGTCTTAATTAAGGAACATGTTTGTTTATGTCAAACAGTGTGGTAGGATTAATTAGAAAACAAATTGACGCGTGAGTGGGGTGGAAAGTGGGAGGATGGAATGCCCCGACGGCACCATCCTACGGATGGGTGGACCCGATTAGTCGGGTAGCTTTCCAACAGATTAAGTGAAAGCCCTACGCTAGATAATTAGGTTCTTGGGCAACTCTATTCTAGAAGACTAGGCCAGCGACTGTGCGTTGCATGGATGAGGAAAAAAGCGTTGCCTCTAGAAATCAAGTCTTGTAGTTGCCCAATTTATGTGATCAATTACCCTATGGGTGATTTGATTTTAGAAGACCACGCTCCCCCGGCGGGATAGAACTAGGTCTTACCTATGAATCGTATCCTTGAATCTCTATATGGTCAAGGTGTCGATGAGTAGGAAATTTTCTCTAAGATAAGACTTAGCAGACTATCTTAAGTGTTTCCCCTATTTGTGGAAGGGGGGAACCTTACAAGTGGTATCAGAGCCGATCTTAGTTCCTAGGATTTGTTTTTTAAAGGTTAACTATCAAAGGGATTAAAACTAGTGATTGTTTATCATATGAGGACGAATCAATCATCTCTACTGGCCATAGAAGTGATTTGAATATCCTCACATGTTGAGACAATCATCCTATGAAATTGTGCTTGTATCTTAGGGGTGCACACGCAAGATATTTGTACAATAAATTTGAGAAATTAGATTGGGGAGAAAACCTTTTGTGAGGAAAAACATAGGAGGGTGATCAAATTAAGAAACCAGTGAATTTTTAGAGCTAACCCAAGAAAGGAAGACCCTAAAAGAATACCACCAAACTTTTGTTAAACTTCTCCGATTTGCTCCAGAGATGGATGAGGTAACTCTTCTCCATCGATTCATTTGGAAGCTTAATCTATCTTTGAATAACCTCATCAAGAATGTGAAACCATCCTCTATTTCAGAAGCCATAATTATAGCCAAAGACTGTGATAAAGTTTTTTTGTATAGAAAGTGTTGAGAAGGACATGAGTCCTTCCATGTTAATCAAGAAGAGGTCTCCTAATTCAAGAGGAACATCAAGCCCACCCCTGGCTATAAGGAATCATGAGCTAGAGCAAAAAGTAGATCAAGAAATAGAGATAGCAGGGTTAAAGATAACCGAATTCAACAAGTATTTCTATGAGTAAATAGAAGAGGATTGGTGCAAGATTCATGTGAAGTAATGTGCATGATGAATAGAGGTATTCTACAAGATGATACTAAAATTATGAAATTACTATCATAGGTTAGATTGCATAAAGGATTGATTCCCTTACGTTTTTCCATGACAATTTGTTAAGTACCATATTACATGGGGGTATAGAATAAGGAATTCTAAGGTTCATATCATATGAGAGGTATATGGATGCAAGAAATTAGGATAATAAGGCCAATTAACTCTAGAATAATAAAGACCTTTTGGAGGTAAAATAAAACAAGCCAAACACATGAAATAAGGGACTCGGAACAATGTTTAGATAAAAGAAGATTTTTAACTAGTGAGGACACCGCTTTGAAAGAGACAGGAGGATTTACTTAGATACTACCCTGGCTCGCGAGATGAGGACATCTCGAATCTTTTAAGTGGGGGAGATTGTAAGGTCCCTCCCAAGCCATGTATGTATGTGTCTCTTTTAATATAGATTTCAATAAGAAAAGAGAGTGTAATTAGAAAGAGAGACAATAAGGCTAGAAACATTAGAAAAGTGTTAAAATAAAAATAGTAGCTCCAGCCTCCAAAAATCCTAAAAGAAATAAGAACATAAGAATAGTTCTATTAAGAGATAAGTATCCCCAAAAATAGAATTTCGAGTTTAGGTGATAAGAGGTCATATTTAGAGTACTTTTACACATTTAGAGTCCATGCATACTAAAAATGTGCAAAAATAACGCGTTTCTAAAGATGGTGCGTTTGTGGCTATATACAGACGTTTTTGCCTATTCTGCCCGCGCAAGCTTGTAGACCAGATGCCTTCCCGTTCTTTTGAGTGGCTACATGACTATATTCTAAGTTTTTATCAGAGAGTTTTCTGTTTCTGTCAGGGTCTCTACATAGAGAAAACTGTGAGAAGACAGCAAGTAGCCTCAAGGTAATCCTAGAGTTTGAGATGCATATATCCCTTCATTTTTATCTAATATCTCAGAAAAGAAGCTTAGATTGCTATAGTCTTTCCGAGGAAGAGACCAAAACTCCATAGCTTTTCTTTTAGAGAAAGAATAGTATGCCGTAGCCCTGTAAGAGAAGGCTATTTTGCCATACATCTTAGAAAGAGAGAAGAGTCACAGTATGAGTAAGAGGAGATAAAGCTTGGAGATGATTGGATGATTTCAATCGTAAGAGAAGGTATTAGAAGACTCTATGTTCTAAAGCTCTTGTTAACGAGCAAAGGCAACGATAAACGACAAATTCCTATAAGGTATATACATATTTTGTTTTTCAATTACATATCATTCTTAGGGGTTGAGGTATGGCCCCAGCTTCTCTATTAATTGTTAATAGTGATCTATTTGATTGATTTACTATTTAAAGTTTGTATTCTTTTAAAACAACCTTAATAAAGAATGTCTTATGGCAATCTCGAGTTGAAATACAAAAATCTTTGTGAAAGGGATTGTTTTCTTAAGAAGGTAACATGGATTCTAGTCCTATGGTTTAGTGAGTAAATGGATTGTTATCTTGGTTAAATTAAGGTACAGGTACAACTCTCCCTGCCTTGACGCTGCCCCGTTCTTGTGCTTATATAGCCGGACGGCGGAGACGTTAGTAAGGCCCGGAGTTGGCCCATGGTATCCCTCATACCATTGGGAGAATGAGGTTCGCCGATTGAGGCAAGTGATTATGATGATGCTGCCTAGTTCTGAGGGCCCAGGCTAGTGCGGTGAATTAGCCCACCCTAGTGCGCAGACATCCCTCTGAGGGGCGAGAGGATCGAGCGATGGAGCCTGAGAGGGCGACAGGCCGGCTTGAGTCCTCGCCAGCGGCCGACGATGAGGTGTATGGTCCCGTAGGGTTTTGCCCAGCATGTGGAGGCTGGAAGGCCGAATTCTAGATCATCGGCGGTATAAAGGAAAAGAATAAGAGAGCCACTTTGGCTTGTATGAAATTGATTCATATTTAACTTTGTCTTTATAAATCTTGTCTTTGGTATGATTATATTATCTTTGGTATGATTGTATTGTAGAAAAAGGCTGTTTTAACGAACCTTGTGAAAAAGGGTCTTAATTAAGGAACATGTTTGTTTATGTCAAACAGTGTGGTAGGATTAATTAGAAAACAAATTGACGCGTGAGTGGGGTGGAAAGTGGGAGGATGGAATGCCCCGACGGCACCATCCTACGGATGGGTGGACCCGATTAGTCGGGTAGCTTTCCAACAGATTAAGTGAAAGCCCTACGCTAGATAATTAGGTTCTTGGGCAACTCTATTCTAGAAGACTAGGCCAGCGGCTGTGCCTTGTATGGATGAGGAAAAAAGCGTTGCCTCTAGAAATCAAGTCTTGTAGTTGCCCAATTTATGTGATCAATTACCCTATGGGTGATTTGATTTTAGAAGACCACGCTCCCCCCCGCGGGATAGAACTAGGTCTTACCTATGAATCGTATCCTTGAATCTCTGTATGGTCAAGGTGTCGATGAGTAGAAAATTTTCTCTAAGATAAGACTTAGCAGACTATCTTAAGTGTTTCCCCTATTTGTGGAAGGGGGGAACCTTACAGATGCTATGGAGTTTGTAAAAGATGCAAAGAGTGTCAACCATTTGCTATTCCACAACAAAGAGACAGGATGCAACTTACCCCCCTGTGATTGTAAGAATCTTTTGAGAAATAGGGAATTGATTTTGTTGGACCCATTAGTCTAGTTGCACATCCATCACAAGTCCGATATGTGATCGTGGCGAACCACAGACTATTTCACGAAATGGGTAGAAGAAAAAGTCTCTAAGCGAGTTGATGCACAAAAGATGGCTAAGTTCTTATATGAACAAATCATTTCAAGAATCCGTTGCCCATTGGAATTAGTGAGTGATCGCGGTTCACATTTCATTAATGAGGTGATTGATCACTTACTTGCTGGATTCCTTGTAGTCCACCGGAAGTCATCCCCTTATTATCCATAAGCAAATGGTCAAGCGGAGAGTACAAATAAGATTTTGTGTACTATCTTGACAAAAGCTTTAGAAGCAAGTCGCACGGATTGGGAACATAAGCTAACTGCAGCTCTATGGGCATATTGAACTTCGTATAAGGTAGCGACGGGATATACTCCCTTCCATCTAGCTTATGGCATTGAGGCTATAATGCCTATGGAGTACTTAGTTCCAAGCCTGCAAATTGCGGTGCAAGAACGATTAACAAAGAATGCATTAGCTGAAAGGTTGGTTGACTTAGAGAAACTTGATGAAACCCAACTAATTGCATCACATGGTCTTATGGTTGAAAAATTGTGAAGGAAGCGTTGGTTTGACAATAACCTGAAACAAAAAGAACTAAAAACAAGGGACCTCATCCTCATGTCGGAAGCACTAGAAAAAAACAACTCAAGTATGGAGGATTAGGACATTTCTAAGTGTCAAAAATCACATGTGCCTCAAAGGTCAGTCATGATTGAAACTATTGATGGTGTGCAAATACAGGGTTACATCAATGAAAGCAAACTTAAAAAGGATTACGAACCACTGACCCAAGAAATGCTCATGCAAGAGCATGTATTAACACAACGAAATGAGCTAGCCAAGGAAAAATCCAAGCGAGCTCGAGCTCAGGAAGAAGCCAAGGCAAGAGAGGGCAAGGCCAAACAGAGACTCCAAGAGAGAGTATTGCATATGAACATGGCTTCACTAACCCTCCTTGATGAGGATGACCTGGACATTGAGCCAGCACAACTGTGTGAAAGTCTCTACTACCTAAAATTCATGCAACACGCATTGCATTCATCCATAGGTGATCAAGTCATAATTTGATCTCTTATGAGACACGAGAACCTCTAGATAAAGTCTTACCTTGAGGTCGACAATGCACAAGTACGAAGTGTGCACTTGTCAATTAAGCCTGTAGGAATGGTGTTTGTTATATAAGCCTGTAGGATCTATGGAGGAAGAAATAAGCCTTGGATGATCCTAGATTTGCACCAGTAATTGTGATATCCAATGGAAAAAGAGAGCTGCATAACTTGACGAGGGAAATAATAACATTATCCTGTCCTTATGGAGCCAAAAAACAAGGGAAAGCAGGCTATGATTGATGGTATGGAAACACCAATGCCAAAGAAAGTAGCTCACGTACTAGAGAAAGCATCAACTCCATAGTCCCTATGCAAAAAACAACCAAAGTCACTAGTAATTAAGCAGTGGGTGCATTAGAATCAACTCCAAGCCCATATATACTATGATGCAAAAGGAGTAATTTCAAAACTAAGCTATTTGGGCTAGACCTACTCTCAGCGCCAGACCATTTCAAGACATACCCAAATGATGAATGAAAAGTGGTCCAATTGACGGCGGCCAAAAGAGTTAAAGAAGCTGGTTTATCCACATCGTACAATGGCCCAGCTAAGGTCAAGGAAACCGATATTGCAGAGCCCTGGGAGGAAACCAAGCCTGTTTATATCGTTAAAGACTTGACTCCAGCTGAGGAAAAGGCGCTTGTTGCTCTCCTTAAGGAGTTTAAGGTTGTTTCTTCTGAAACTACAAAGAGATGTAGGGCGTACCATTTGAAGTGGTACAACACATGATTCCAATCATGGAAGGATCAAGGCCAACTAAGCAAAAACCATACCAGATGAATCCTAAATATGCAACAATTATAAGAAGGAATTGATAAACTCATTACTGTTGATTTCATCTATGAGATAGAACACACCGATTGGCTATCACCAATCGTGATAGTGCCAAAGAAGAATGGGAAACTTAGGGTCTGTGTCGATCTAAAAAATGTCAATGCAGCTACTAGGAAAGGACCATTACCCACTACCTTACACGGAACACGTTTTTTGAAAGAGTAGTTGGTGAAGAAGCTTACAACTTCTTAGATGGACTTTCAAGTTACAATCAAGTTTCTATAGCACCCGAAGACTAGCATAAAATGGCCTTCAATACAATGTGGTAGACTTTTGCTTACAAAGTTATGCCTTTTGGTCTCACCAATGCCCCAACAATGTTCCAACGATTGATGTGCACAGCCTTGAGAGACTACTTACAAAAGTGATTGGAGGTATTCATTGATGATCTATGTGCGCACTCATGATGGTCAGACCATTTGGCTTGCTTAAGAAAGATGTTTGAGTGATGTCGATCAAATTGTATATCCTTAAACCCTTTGAAATGCCAATTTTAGGTCAAACACGGTGTGATCTTAGGACACATTGTCATTAAGAACGGTATCTCCACAAAGGAAAGCAAAGTCAAATTGATCTTGGAACTATCCCCACCCACTAATTACAAAGGTGTACAAAGGTTTATGGGCCACATTGGGTATTATCTCCACTTCATAGTATTTTATGCTAGAATTGCCAGACCATTATATAGGCTCCTCATTGTCTTTGAATGGAATGAAGAATGCCAAGATGCATATGATAAATTGAAGCCAGCACTAGCCAGTGCACTTTTCTGAGACCACCCAACTGGGATCTTATATTCCATGTACACATTGATGCATCAAACTTTGCTAACAAGATGCGTATTGGCACAGCTTGGTGAGTTCAAATTGGACTATCGAGTTTCCTTCGCTAGCCGCCACTGAATGATGCAAAGGTGTATTTTATGCTAGAATTGCCAGACCATTATATAGGCTACTCATTGTCTCTAAATGGAATGAAGAATGCCAAGATGCATATGATAGATTGAAGCCAGCACTAGCGAGTGCACTATTCTGAGACCACCCAACTGGGATCTTATATGCCATGTACACATTCATGCATCAAACTTTGCTACAGGATGCATATTGGCACAGCTTGGTGAGTTCAAATTGGACAACCCAGTTTCCTTCGCTAGTCACCAACTGAATGATGTAAAGGTAAATTATACAACCACAAAACGAGAGGGTTTGGCCATGCTTTATGCTGTCAAGAAGTATCGACATTACCTATTGGCAAAAAAAAAACGTATTCTTTGTGAACCATCAGGGTTTATATACTTGGTGAATAAGCCTTGCACCATGGGACGAATCACATGCTGGTTGTTATTACTATTGGAATTTGACTTCAAGATCACGGGTGAGAAAGGGAACACAACATATGTTGACCGATCATATGTCGAGAATTCCAAATGGGGAACCAACAAATGGTGTTGATGATGACCTCCCACATGCTTGATTGTTCAAACTAGACATGGTGCCTGAATGGAGTGAAGAAATATTAGATTATCTAGCTTATGGTTTTCTACCAGAACAACCTTTGAACATGGATAAAATGTGTCGGCTTATTAAGCTGGTTGCACCTTATCAATTGATTGCTGGTGAATTATACAAGCTAGGTAAGGACAATGTCTTAAGGAGATGTGTGCGGGAAGACAAATTTGTCACAATATTAGATAAAGCACTCTCAAGAATGATTGGAGGACACTTTGCTCTGGGAAAATTACACCTCACAAGGTGCTTCAAGTAGGACTATGGTGGCCTACATTATTCGGGGATGCTATGGAGTTTGTAAAAGATGCAAAGAGTGTCAACCATTTGCTATTCCACAACAAAGAGACAGGATGCAACTTACCCCCTGTGATTGTAAGAATCTTTTGAGAAATAGGGAATTGAATTTGTTGGACCCATTAGTCTAGTTGCACATCCATCACAAGTCCGATATGTGATCGTGGCCACAGACTATTTCACGAAATGGGTAGAAGAAAAAGTCTCTAAGCGAGTTGAGGCACAAAAGATGGCTAAGTTCTCATATGAACAATCATTTCAAGAATCCGTTGCCCATTGGAATTAGTGAGTGATCGCGGTTCACATTTCATTAATGAGGTGATTGATCACTTACTTGCTGGATTCCTTGTAGTCCACCGAAAGTCATCCCCTCATTATCCATAAGCAAATGGTCAAGCGGAGAGTACAAATAAGATTTTGTGTACTATCTTGACAAAAACTTTAGAAGCAAGTCGCACGGATTGGGAACATAAGCTAACTGCAACTCTATGGGCATATTGAACTTCGTATAAGGTAGCAATGGGATATACTCCCTTTCATCTAGCTTATGGCATTGAGGCTATAATGCCTATGGAGTACTTAGTTCCAAGCCTGCAAATTGCGGTGCAAGAACGATTAACAAAGAATGCATTAGCTGAAAGGTTGGTTGACTTAGAGAAACTTGATCAAACCCAACTAATTACATCACATGGTCTTATGGTTGAAAAATTGTGAAGGAAGCATTGGTTTGACAATAACCTGAAACAAAAAGAACTAAAAACAAGGGACCTCGTCCTCATGTCGGCGGAAGCACTAGAAAAAAACAACTCAAGTATGGAGGATTAGGACCTTTCTAAGTGTCAAAAATCACATGTGCCTCAAAGGTCAGTCATGATTAAAACTATTGATGGTGTGCATATACAGGGTTACATCAATGAAAGCAAACTTATTAAAACAACGAAATGAGCTAGCCAAGGAAAAATCCAAGCGAGCTCGAGCTCAGGAAGATGCCAAGGCAAGAGAGGGCAAGGCCAAACAGAGTCTCCAAGAGAGAGTATTGCATATGAACATGGCTTCACTAACCCTCCTTGATGAGGATGACCTGGACATTGAGCCAGCACAACTGTGTGAAAGTCTCTACTGCCTAAAATTCATGCAACAAGCATTGCATTAATCCATAGGGGATCAAGTCATAATTTGATCTCTTATGAGACACGAGAACCTCTAGATAAAGTCTTACCTTGAGGTCGAGAATGCACAAGTACGAAGTGTGCACTTGTCAATTACCAAAGCTGTGGGATTTCAAAGTGTTAATATTTCCATCAGAAATAATCCCTTTGGTTGGAATGGTGTTTGTTATATAAGCCTGTAGGATCTATGGAGGAAGAAATAATCCTTGGACGATCCTAGATTTGCACCAGTAATTGTGATATCCAATGGAAAAAGAGAGCTGCATAACTTGACAAGGAAAATAATATCATTATCGTGTCCTTATGGAGCCAAAAAACAAGGGAAAGCAGGCTATGATTGATGGTATGGAAACACCAATGCCAAAGAAAGTAGCTCACGTACTCCATAGTCCCTATGCAAAAAACAACCAAAGTCACTAGTAATTCAGCAGTGGGTGCATTAGAATCAACTCCAAGCCCATATATACTGTGATGCAAAAGGAGTAATTGAGGAATCAAGGTAAAAAGTTTGAGCTACAGACAAGGGACAGAGATGGCCTTCCAATGTTAGCATAGCAATATTCCAAACAAAGCCACTATCCACAAGGCACTCAAAAGCAATGGATTCGAAGGGGTTTACTAGCTGCACAAGGCTATTACCAGAGTAATATAACAATATGGGTGTCAAAATCCCACCCAAAGTTCAGTACTGCAGATACCTTTAGAAACATAGATAGTAAGAGCAACCAAGAACAATTTCCAACTAAATGCTAGGAAAGCACAAAAATTGGTTTCGAGGAAGAAGTCGATTCAACACAGTGAAGAGTTTTGCCCGTGAGATAGCAGGGTTCGAAACTCGTGAGCTAGCTAAAACCGTGAGGTGGCTAAAACCGTGAGAACCTTTTCTCTTCTTTTCTCCTTAACTTTGTCCAGCTCTTTTATTTTGGTGGGTGCAGTTGGCGGTCGTGCTATCTCACGGTTTGCACCTTTTCGCATGTAGACTCATACCTTGGTATTGCTCACCGCACTAACACCCTTCTCATGGAATAACACACACACACACATTCATTTTCACAAAAAAAGAAAGAAAGAAAAAGAGGCAATGACCACATTCTCTCACCAGTTAGTATGACTGACTTTCTTATCATTATTACAGATGTCTACCTCTGAACCGAAAGTCAAGGAGACTTCGGGAGTCACGCAAGCTAGGGCAACTTGGTCACCTATAAGCAGGAAGAAGAGACCATCATGTGGCCCAAAACTAAGCTATTTGGGCCAGACCTACTCTCAGTGCCAGACCATTTCAAGACATACCCAATTGATAAATGAGAAGTGGTCCAATTGACGGCCAAAAGAGTTAAAGAAGTTGGTTTATCCACATTGTACGATGGCCCAGCTAAGGTCAAGGAAATTGCTATTGCAGAGCCATGGGAGGAAACCAAGCCTGTTTATATCGCTAAAGACTTGACTCCAGCTGAGGAAAAGGAACTTGTTGCTCTCCTTAAGGAGTTTAAGGTTGTTTCTTCTGAAACTACAAAGAGATGAAGGGCGTACCATCTGAAGTGGTACATCACACGATCCCAATCATTGGAAGGATAAAGGCCAACCAAGCAAAAACCATACTAGATGAATCCTAAATATGCCACAATTATAATAAGCAGGAAGAAGAGACCATCATGTGGCCCAAAACTAAGCTATTTGGGCCAGATCTACTCTCAGTGCCATACCATTTCAAGACATACCCAATTGATGAACGAAAAGTGGTCCAATTGACGGCCAAAAGAGTTAAAGAAGCTGGTTTATCCACATCATACGATGGCCCAGCTAAGGTCAAGGAAATTGATATTGCAGAGCCATGGGGGAGGAAACCAAGCCTGTTTATATCGCTAAAGACTTGACTCCAGCTGAGGAAAAGGAACTTGTTGCTCTCCTTAGGGAGTTTAAGGTTGTTTCTTCTGAAACTACAAAGAGATGAAGGGCTACCATCTGAAGTGGTACATCACACGATCCCAATCATGGAAGGATGAAGGCCAACCAAGCAAAAACCATACCAGATGAATCCTAAATATGCAACAATTATAATAAGCAGGAAGAAGAGACCATCATGTGGCCCAAAACTAAGCTATTTGGGCCAAACCTACTCTCAGCGCCAGACCACTTCAAG
The DNA here is from genome assembly GCF_041138505.1 of Cibotium barometz. Lineage (NCBI taxonomy): Eukaryota > Viridiplantae > Streptophyta > Polypodiopsida > Cyatheales > Cibotiaceae > Cibotium > Cibotium barometz. The sequence goes on along the minus strand of NC_141074.1, from coordinate 22,714,867 downwards.
ACATACCCAATTGATGAACGAAAAGTGGTCCAATTGACGGCAGCCAAAAGAGTTAAAGAAGCTGGTTTATCCACATCGTACAATGGCCCAGCTAAGGTCAAGGAAATCGATATTGCAGAGCCCTGGGAGGAAACCAAGCCTGTTTATATCGTTAAGGACTTGACTCCAGCTGAGGAAAAGGAACTTGTTACTCTCCTTAAGGAGTTTAAGGTTGTTTCTTCTGAAACTACAAAGAGATGAAGGGCGTACCATTTGAAGTGGTACAACACACGATTCCAATCATGGAAGGATCAAGGCCAACCAAGCAAAAACCATACCAAATGAATCCTAAATATGCAACAATTATAAGAAGGAATTGATAAACTCATTACTGTTGATTTCATCTATGAGATAGAACACACCGATTGGCTATCACCAATCATGATAGTGCCAAAGAAAAATGGGAAACTTAGGGTCTGTGTCGATCTAAAAAATGTCAATGCAGCTACTAGGAAGAAAGGACCATTACCCACTACCTTACACGGAACACGTTTTGGAAAGAGTAGTTGGTGAAGAAGCTTACAACTTCTTAGATGGATTTTCAAGTTACAATCAAGTTTCTTTAGCACCTGAAGACTAGCATAAAACGGCCTTCAATACAATGTGGGAGACTTTTGCTTACAAAGTTATGCCTTTTGGTCTCACCAATGCCCCAACAACGTTCCAACGATTGATGTGCACAGCCTTGAGAGACTACTTACAAAAGTGGTTGGAGGTATTCATTGATGATCTATGTGCGCACACTCACGATGGTAAGACCATTTGGCTTGCTTAAGAAAGATGTTTGAGTGATGTCGATCGAATTGTATATCCTTAAACCCTTTGAAATGCCAATTTTGGGTCAAACACGGTGTGATCTTAGGACACATTGTCATTAAGAACGGTATCTCCACAAAGGAAAGCAAAGTCAAATTGATCTTGGAACTATCCCCACCCACTAATTACAAAGGTGTACAAAGGTTTATGGGCCACATTGGGTATTATCTCCACTTCATAGTATTTTATGCTAGAATTGCCAGACCATTATATATGCTCCTCATTGTCTTTGAATGGAATGAAGAATGCCAAGATGCATATGATAAATTGAAGCCAGCACTAGCCAGTGCACTATTCTGAGACCACCCAACTGGGATCTTATATTCCATGTACACATTGATGCATCAAACTTTGCTACTACAGGATGCGTATTGGCACAGCTTGGTGAGTTCAAATTGGACTACCTAGTTTCCTTCGCTAGCCGCCCACTGAATGATGCAAAGGTGTATTTTATGCTAGAATTGCTAGACCATTATATAGGCTACTCATTGTCTCTAAATGGAATGAAGAATGCCAAGATGCATATGATAGATTGAAGCCAGCACTAGCAAGTGCACTATTCTGAGACCACCCAACTGGGATCTTATATGCCATGTACACATTGATGCATCAAACTTTGCTTCAAGATGCGTATTGGCACAGTTTGGTGAGTTCAAATTGGACAACCCAGTTTCCTTCGCTAGTCACCAACTGAATGATGTAAAGGTAAATTATACCACCACAAAACGAGAGGGTTTGGCCATGCTTTATGCTGTCAAGAAGTATCGACATTACCTATTGGCAAGAAAAGAAACGTATCCTTTGTGGACCATCAAGGTTTATATACTTGGTGAATAAGCCTTGCACCATGGGAGGAATCACATGCTGGTTGTTATTACTATTGGAATTTGACTTCAAGATCACGGGTGAGAAAGGGAACACAACATATGTTGGCCGATCATATGTCGAGAATTCCAAATGGGGAACCAACAAATGGTGTTGATGATGACTCCCAAATGCTTGATTGTTCAAACTAGACATGGTGCCTGAATGGAGTGAAGAAATATTAGATTATCTAGCTTATGGTTTTCTACGAGAACAACCTTTGAACATGGATAAAATGTGTCGGCTTATTAAGCTAACTGCACCTTATCAATTGATTGCTGGTGAATTATACAAGCTAGGTAAGGACAATGTCTTAAGGAGATGTGTGCGGGAAGACAAATTTGTCACAATATTAGATAAAGCACTCTCAAGAATGATTGGAGGACACTTCACTGGGAAAATTACAGCTCACAAGGTGCTTCAACTATGGTGGCCTACATTATTCGGGGATGCTATGGAGTTTGTAAAAGATGCAAAGAGTGTCAACCATTTGCTATTCCACAACAAAGAGACAGGATGCAACTTACCCCCCTGTGATTGTAAGAATCTTTTGAGAAATAGGGAATTGATTTTGTTGGACCCATTAGTCTAGTTGCACATCCATCACAAGTCCGATATGTGATCGTGGCCACAGACTATTTCACGAAATGGGCAGAAGAAAAAGTCTCTAAGCGAGTTGATGCACAAAAGATGGCTAAGTTCTTATATGAACAAATCATTTCAAGAATCCGTTGCCCATTGGAATTAGTGAGTGATCGCGGTTCACATTTCATTAATGAGGTGATTGATCACTTACTTGCTGGATTCCTTGTAGTCCACCGGAAGTCATCCCCTTATTATCCATAAGCAAATGGTCAAGCGGAGAGTACAAATAAGATTTTGTGTACTATCTTGACAAAAACTTTAGAAGCAAGTCGCACGGATTGGGAACATAAGCTAATTGCAACTCTATGGGCATATTGAACTTCGTATAAGGTAGCGACGGGATATACTCCCTTCCATCTAGCTTACGGCATTGAGGCTATAATGCCTATGGAGTACTTAGTTCCAAGCCTGCAAATTGCGGTGCAAGAACGATTAACAAAGAATGCAATAGCTGAAAGGTTGGTTGACTTAGAGAAACTTGATGAAACCCAACTAATTCCATCACATGGTCTTATGGTTGAAAAATTGTGAAGGAAGCGTTGGTTTGACAATAACCTGAAACAAAAAGAACTAAAAACAAGGGACCTCGTCCTCATGTCGGAAGCACTAGAAAAAAACAACTCAAGTATGGAGGATTAGGACCTCTCTAAGTGTCAAAACTCACATGTGCCTCAAAGGTCAGTCATGATTGAAACTATTGATGGTGTGCAAATACAGGGTTACATGAATGAAAGCAAACTTAAAAAGGATTACGAACCACTGACCCAAGAAATGCTCATGCAAGAGCATGTATTAAAACAACGAAATGGGCCAGATCTACTCTCAATGCCAGACCATTTCAAGACATACCCAATTGATGAATGAAAAGTGGTCCAATTGACGGCCAAAAGAGTTAAAGAAGTTGGTTTATCCACATCGTACGATGGCCCAGCTAAGGTCAAGGAAATTGATATTGCAGAGCCATGGGAGGAAACCAAGCCTGTTTATATCGCTAAAGACGTGACTCTAGCTGAGGAAAAGGAACTTGTTGCTCTCCTTAAGGAGTTTAAGGTTGTTTCTTCTGAAACTACAAAGAGATGAAGGGCATACCATCTGAAGTGGTACATCACACGATCCCAATCATGGAAAGATAAAGGCCAACTAGTCAAAAACCATACCATATGAATCCTAAATATGCCACAATTATAATAAGCAGGAAGAAGAGACCATCATGTGGCCCAAAACTAAGCTATTTGGGCCAGACCTACTCTCAGTGCCATACCATTTCAAGACATACCCAATTGATGAACAAAAAGTTGTCCAATTGACGGCCAAAAGAGTTAAAGAAGCTGGTTTATCCACATCGTATGATGGCCCATCTAAGGTCAAGGAAATTGATATTGCAGAGCCATGGGGGAGGAAACCAAGCCTGTTTATATCGCTAAAGACTTGACTCCAGCTGAGGAAAACGAACTTGTTGCTCTCCTTAAGGAGTTTAAGGTTGTTTCTTCTGAAACTACAAAGAGATGAAGGGCGTACCATCTGAAGTGGTACATCACACGATCCCAATCATGGAAGGATAAAGGCCAACCAACCAAGCAAAAACCATACCAGATGAATCCTAAATATGCAACAATTCTAATAAGCAGGAAGAAGAGACCATCATGTGGCCCAAAACTAAGCTATTTGGGCCAGACCTACTCTCAGTGCCAGACCATTTCAAGACATACCCAATTGATGAACGAAAAGTGGTCCAATTGACGGTGGCCAAAAGAGTTAAAGAAGCTGGTTTATCCACATCGTACAATGGCCCAGCTAAGGTCAAGGAAACCGATATTGCAGAGCCCTGGGAGGAAACCAAGCCTGTTTATATCGTTAAAGACTTGACTCCAGCTGAGGAAAAGGAACTTGTTGCTCTCCTTAAGGAGTTTAAGGTTGTTTCTTCTGAAACTACAAAGAGATGAAGGGCGTACCATTTGAAGTGATACAACACACGATTCCAATCATGGAAGGATCAAGGCCAACCAAGCAAAAACCATACCAGATGAATCCTGAATATGCAACAATTATAAGAAGGAATTGATAAACTCATTACTGTTGATTTCATCTATGAGATAGAACACACCGATTGGCTATCACCAATCATGATAGTGCCAAAGAAGAATGCAAAACTTAGGGTCTGTGTCGATCTAAAAACTGTCAATGCAGCTACTAGGAAGAAAGGACCATTACCCACTACCTTACACGGAACACGTTTTGGAAAGAGTAGTTGATGAAGAAGCTTACAACTTCTTAGATGGATTTTCAAGTTACAATCAAGTTTCTTTACCACCCGAAGACTAGCATAAAACGACCTTCAATACAATGTGGGAGACTTTTGCTTACAAAGTTATGCCTTTTGGTCTCACCAATGTCCCAACAACGTTCCAATGATTGATGTGCATAGCCTTGAGAGACTACTTACAAAAGTGGTTGGAGGTATTCATTGATTATCTATGTGCGCACACTCACGATGGTCAGACCATTTGGCTTGCTTAAGAAATATGTTTGAGTGATGTCGATCGAATTGTATATCCTTAAACCCTTTGAAGTGCCAATTTTGGGTCAAACACGGTGTGATCTTAGGACACATTGTCATTAAGAACGGTATCTCCACAAAGGAAAGCAAAGTCAAATTGATCTTGGAACTATCCCCACCCACTAATTACAAAGGTGTACAAAGGTTTATGGGCCACATTGGGTATTATCTCCACTTCATAGTATTTTATGCTAGAATTGCCAGACCATTATATATGCTCCTCATTGTCTTTGAATGGAATGAAGAATGCCAAGATGCATATGATAAATTGAAGCCAGCACTAGCCAGTGCACTATTCTGAGACCACCCAACTGGGATCTTATATTCCATGTACACATTGATGCATCAAACTTTGCTACTACAGGATGCGTATTGGCACAGCTTGGTGAGTTCAAATTGGACTACCTAGTTTCCTTCGCTAGCCGCCCACTGAATGATGCAAAGGTGTATTTTATGCTAGAATTGCTAGACCATTATATAGGCTACTCATTGTCTCTAAATGGAATGAAGAATGCCAAGATGCATATGATAGATTGAAGCCAGCACTAGCGAGTGCACTATTCTGAGACCACCCAACTGGGATCTTATATGCCATGTACACATTGATGCATCAAACTTTGCTTCAAGATGCGTATTGGCACAGTTTGGTGAGTTCAAATTGGACAACCCAGTTTCCTTCGCTAGTCACCAACTGAATGATGTAAAGGTAAATTATACCACCACAAAACGAGAGGGTTTGGCCATGCTTTATGCTGTCAAGAAGTATCGACATTACCTATTGGCAAGAAAAGAAACGTATCCTTTGTGGACCATCAAGGTTTATATACTTGGTGAATAAGCCTTGCACCATGGGAGGAATCACATGCTGGTTGTTATTACTATTGGAATTTGACTTCAAGATCACGGGTGAGAAAGGGAACACAACATATGTTGGCCGATCATATGTCGAGAATTCCAAATGGGGAACCAACAAATGGTGTTGATGATGACTCCCAGATGCTTGATTGTTCAAACTAGACATGGTGCCTGAATGGAGTGAAGAAATATTAGATTATCTAGCTTATGGTTTTCTACGAGAACAACCTTTGAACATGGATAAAATGTGTCGGCTTATTAAGCTAGCTGCACCTTATCAATTGATTGCTGGTGAATTATACAAGCTAGGTAAGGACAATGTCTTAAGGAGATGTGTGCGGGAAGACAAATTTGTCACAATATTAGATAAAGCACTCTCAAGAATGATTGGAGGACACTTCACTGGGAAAATTACAGCTCACAAGGTGCTTCAAGTAGGACTATGGTGGCCTACATTATTCGGGGATGCTATGGAGTTTGTAAAAGATGCAAAGAGTGTCAACCATTTGCTATTCCACAACAAAGAGACAGGATGCAACTTACCCCCCTGTGATTGTAAGAATCTTTTGAGAAATAGGGAATTGATTTTGTTGGACCCATTAGTCTAGTTGCACATCCATCACAAGTCCGATATGTGATCGTGGCCACAGACTATTTCACGAAATGGGCAGAAGAAAAAGTCTCTAAGCGAGTTGATGCACAAAAGATGGCTAAGTTCTTATATGAACAAATCATTTCAAGAATCCGTTGCCCATTGGAATTAGTGAGTGATCGCGGTTCACATTTCATTAATGAGGTGATTGATCACTTACTTGCTGGATTCCTTGTAGTCCACCGGAAGTCATCCCCTTATTATCCATAAGCAAATGGTCAAGCGGAGAGTACAAATAAGATTTTGTGTACTATCTTGACAAAAACTTTAGAAGCAAGTCGCACGGATTGGGAACATAAGCTAACTGCAACTCTATGGGCATATTGAACTTCGTATCAACGAAATGAGCTAGCCAAGGAAAAATCCAAGCGAGCTCGAGCTCAGGAAGAAGCCAAGGCAAGAGAGGGCAAGGCCAAACAGAGACTCCAAGAGAGAGTATTGCATATGAACATGGCTTCACTAACCCTCCTTGATGAGGATGACCTGGACATTGAGCCAGCACAATTGTGTGAAAGTCTCTACTACCTAAAATCCATGCAACAAGCATTGCATTAATCCATAGGGGATCAAGTCATAATTTGATCTCTTATGAGACACGAGAACCTCTAGATAAAGTCTTACCTTAAGGTCGACAATGCACAAGTACGAAGTGTGCACTTGTCAATTACCAAAGCTGTGGGATTTCAAAGTGTTAATTTTTCCATCAGAAATAATCCCTTTTGTTGGAATGGTGTTTGTTATATAAGCCTGTAGGATCTATGGAGGAAGAAATAATCCTTGGACGATCCTAGATTTGCACCAGTAATTGTGATATCCAATGGAAAAAGAGAGCTGCATAACTTGACGAGGGAAATAATATCATTATCGTGTCCTTATGGAGCCAAAAAACAAGGGAAAGCAGGCTATGATTGATGGTATGGAAACACCAATGCCAAAGAAAGTAGCTCACGTACTAGAGAAAGCATCAACTCCATAGTCCCTATGCAGAAAACAACCAAAGTCACTAGTAATTCAGCATTAGAATCAACTCCAAGCCCATATATACTGTGATGCAAAAGGAGTAATTCTTGGTGTTGAGAGTGGATTAGCAAATCTAAGGAGGATCAAACATGGTTATAGTCATGGTTAGGTCATGATTAGAAACATGATTAAGAGTGGATTAGGAGATACTAATGAGACATGGCTTAGGCATAATCATGGAAACACACGAGTTGTTATCTTCATTAGCAAGAGCCTCTTATATAGGCAAGTAGTACATGACCTCATGACATCACCTATGATGTCTTACAAGCATAAGATGCCATCTCCCCCATGTGGGTATGCCATAAATGAGCAAGATTCCCTCTAGGCTATATTTGAAGTAGGCGCCCATTTGAGAATGTGTCTTGAGTAATGTAATCAAGGTTATATAGCCCCTTTCAACCTTTGAATGGATTTGGGTGATATATCCAACAAGCCCTCCTTCAACCAAATCCATGACAATGCTACCTTTATGATGGCAATTCTAGGTTCTAGTTACAACATACAAAAACTAGTTATGATGACCATGCTGGTGCCCGTAGGTCTTATTCCAGTTAGGTTTACAATGCTAGCAATGATGGATGATGCTAGAATACCATAGTAAAGCTTACAATGAGATAGTTATGTTTAGGATGGAGAGGTTTTTAAACATGGTATGGGCTATCCCTTGATTTTACTCAAAAGGCCCATTCTTCTTCGATAAAATTGGCCTCTTCGGAGGCCTCTTCTTGAAGCTCTTCTTTGTCTTGACTTGTGAGAAATGCCTTTTGTGCCTTTTGTTTGAAGAAACAATTTTCTTCAATATGATTGTCCTTGCCGCAGAATCCACAAGTCTTCTTCTTTCCTTTTGTGTCGATGAAGTTCTTCTTCTTGAAGTGTGACTTGTTGTTGGAGAAGTATGCCCCTTCCATTATCCCTATATTCTCTTGCTTCTTCTTGTACTCCTCAAGGAGTGCAGCTTCAATGGCTTCTAAAGTAGGATCCGGAAGATTCATGAGAGTTGACACTAAATGTCCATATTCATCATAAGGCATGCTTTTCAATAAAACTGCAATGGCATCTTCCTCATCTATTGGTGCTCCTATTGTTGCAAGTTGTGACATTAGGCTTTTCATATAATTAAGATGAGAAGGTAAAGACTCAGAAGCTTTCTTTTCAAGTTTAAAGAATTGGATTTTCAGCCCTATCTTGGAATGCTTCCCTTTTGCCCCAAATAATTTCTCTAGGATTTCCCATGCTTCAGCTAAGTTGTTTGCATTAGAGATATGATGTATGTAGTTGTCACTTAGACCTAATGCAATTATGGCAAAAGCTTTCTCATCCCTAGGTAACCATCCTTGCTCACCATCTCTAGTGGTAGGTTTTTTCTCCTTTCCACTAGCAACTCCCCACAGACCTTTCTTCATGAGAATAAATCTTACTCTAACTTGCCAGGTATGAAAGCCTACCCCATTAAACTTATCAACATGAAATGAGGATGTAGACATGATGATAAAGCAAGGTCTTACCACTTGAGTATCACTCAAGGGCAGTGTCTAATGCTTTTACAAGATTAGATACCTTCACCAAATAGATGAAGGTTATTTATGAAAAATTCAGACCAGTCATGCCCTCCTAAAACATTGTTTGCTCTTGAGTTGTAGACATTGTTTTTTACCCATCTCCTCGGCTTTCTGCTTTTCTTCTTAGGCCTCAAATGTTGAATGTTCGATGATTCAGCATCAGATGGTTCAGCCATTGTGATTCAAAAAATGATGTAAACAATATCATCATCACAATATAGTAATATCATCAAGTATATGGTGACCAATGTGATAAATGCTTTCAAAACAACTTCCAAAAAATGGGTCACTTGGAGTACTTGAAGGAAGTAGAGGCCTAGGTCAAAGCATCTAATGCTTTAAGTACTTTAAATATCAGTGATTTGAGACTATTTTAAGCACAAAACATTGGTGATTAAGTGGAATAATCACCCATTCATTTACTGTTAAGAACTGAAGCTTCAGAAGCTCTGTCAGTCCTACAGCCACCAAACCACGCAGCCATTTGCAATTCTGACCAGATCAGCATGTTCGCAGCCTACGAAAACCCTTGAGGCTCTGAGGAATTAGAGTTTGGTGAAGCGATGGCGATGGGGCAGCGTTTTCCCCCAAATAAAAAGGCGTCGGTTTCTGCTACAATGCCGTTGGCTCCAGGCACTTTCTGGCTAATTCCTCCCGTCAGCAGCTTCGTGTTTGAGTTGAGAATGCCTGGCTGAGAGCTTGTGGTGAATCTTGAAGTGGGCAATGAGATCTTGAAGCTCCATGGACTGCCTATCTTTCAACCTAGATAATAGGAGAGGATAAGATATGATTAAGTTAATAAAGTGCTAATTAATCCCTAATAAGTGAGCTTTGGATGATGTAAAACCTGTTCTGATACCAATTCTTGGTGTTGAGAGTGGATTAGCAAATCTAAGGAGGATCAAACATGGTTATAGTCATGGTTAGGTCATGATTAGAAACATGATTAAGAGTGGATTAGGAGATACTAATGAGACATGGCTTAGGCATAATCATGGAAACACACAAGTTGTTATCTTCATTAGCAAGAGCCTCTTATATAGGCAAGTAGTACATGACCTCATGACATCACCTATGATGTCTTACAAGCATAAGATGCCATCTCCCCCATGTGGGTATGCCATGAATGAGCAAGATTCCCTCTAGGCTATATTTGAAGTAGGTGCCCATTTGAGAATGTGTCTTGAGTAATGTAATCAAGGTTATATAGCCCCTTTCAACCTTTGAATGGATTTGGGTGATATATCCAACAGTAATTGAGGAATCAAGGTAAAAAGTTTGAGCTACAGACAAGGGACAGAGATGACCTTCCAATGTTAGCATAGCAATATTCCAAACGAAGCCACTATCCACAAGGCACTCAAAAGCAATGGATTCGAAGGGGTTTACTAGCTGCACAAGGCTATTACCAGAGTAATATAACAATATGGCTGCCAAAATCCCACCCAAAGTTCAGTACTGCAAATACCTTTAGAAACATAGATAGTAAGAGCAACCAAGAACAATTTCCAACTAAATGCTAGGAAAGCACAAAAATTGGTTTCGAGGAAGAAGGCGATTCAACACAGTGAAGAATTTTGCCCGTGAGATAGCAGGGTTCGAAACTCGTGAGGTAGCTAAAACCGTGAGGTGGCTAAAACCGTGAGAACCTTTTCTCTTCTTTTCTCCTTAACTTTGTCCAGCTCTTTTATTTTGGTGGGTGCAGTTGGCGGTAGTGCTATCTCACGGTTTGCACCTTTTCGCATGTAGACTCATACCTTGTTATTGCTCACCGCACTAACACCCTTCTTATGGAATAACACACACACACACATTCATTTTCACAAAAAAAGAAAGAAAGAAAAAGAGGCAATGACCACATTCTCTCACTAGTTAGTATGACTGACTTTCTTATCATTATTACAGATGTCTACCTCTGAACCGCCGAAAGTCAAGGAGACTTCGGGAGTCACGCAAGCTAGGGCAACTTGGTCACCTATAAGCAGGAAGAAGAGACCATCATGTGGCCCAAAACTAAGCTATTTGGGCCAGACCTACTCTCAGTGCCAGACCATTTCAAGACATACGCAATTGATGAATGAAAAGTGGTCCAATTGACGGCCAAAAGAGTTAAAGAAGTTGGTTTATCCACATCGTATGATGGCCTAGCTAAGGTCAAGGAAATCGATATTGCAGAGCCATGGGAGGAAACCAAGCCTATTTATATTGCTAAAGACTTGACTCCAGCTGAGGAAAAGGAACTTGTTGCTCTCCTTAAAGAGTTTAAGGTTGTTTCTTCTGAAACTACAAAGAGATGAAGGGCGTACCATCTGAAGTGGTACATCACACGATCCCAATCATGGAAGGATAAAGGCCAACCAAGCAAAAACCATACCAGATGAATCCTAAATATGCCACAATTATAATAAGCAGGAAGAAGAGACCATCACGTGGTCCAAAACTAAGCTATTTGGGCCAGACCTACTCTCAGTGCCATACCATTTCAAGACATACCCAATTGATGAACGAAAAGTGGTCCAATTGACGGCCAAAAGAGTTAAAGACGTTGGTTTATCCACATCGTACGATGGCCCAGCTAAGGTCAAGGAAATTGATATTGCAGAGCCATGGGGGAGGAAACCAAGCCTGTTTATATCACTAAAGACTTGACTCCAGCTGAGGAAAAGGAACTTGTTGCTCTCCTTAAGGAGTTTAAGGTTGTTTCTTCTGAAACTACAAAGAGATGAAGGGCTACCATCTGAAGTGGTACATCACACGATCCCAATCATGGAAGGATAAAGGCCAACCAAGCAAAAACCATACCAGATGAATCCTAAATATGCAACAATTATAATAAGTAGGAAGAAGAGACCATCATGTGGCCCAAAACTAAGCTATTTGGGCCAAACCTACTCTCAGCGCCAGACCATTTCAAGACATACCCAATTGATGAATGAAAAGTGGTCCAATTGACGGTGGCCAAAAGAGTTAAAGAAGCTGGTTTATCCACATCATACAATGGCCCAGCTAAGGTCAAGGAAACCGATATTGCAGAGCCCTGGGAGGAAACCAAGCCTGTTTATATCGTTAAAGACTTGACTCCAGCTGAGGAAAAGGAACTTGTTGCTCTCCTTAAGGAGTTTAAGGTTGTTTCTTCTCAAACTACAAAGAGATGAAGGGCGTACCATTTGAAGTGGTACAACGCACGATTCCAATCATGGAAGGATCAAGGCCAACCAAGCAAAAACCATACCAAATCAATCCTAAATATGCAACAATTATAAGAAGGAATTGATAAACTCATTACTGTTGATTTCATCTATGAGATAGAACACACCGATTGGCTATCACCAATCGTGATAGTGCCAAAGAAGAATGGGAAACTTAGGGTCTGTGTCGATCTAAAAAATGTCAATGCAGCTACTAGGAAGAAAGGACCATTACCCACTACCTTACACGGAACACGTTTTGGAAAGAGTAGTTGATGAAGAAGCTTACAACTTCTTAGATGGATTTTCAAGTTACAATCAAGTTTCTTTAGCACCCGAAGACTAGCATAAAACGGCCTTCAATACAATGTGGGAGACTTTTGCTTACAAAGTTATGCCTTTTGTTCTCACCAATGCCCCAACAACGTTCCAACGATTGATGTGCACACCCTTGAGAGACTACTTACAAAAGTGGTTGGAGGTATTCATTGATGATCTATGTGCGCACACTCACGATGGTCAGACCATTTGGCTTGCTTAAGAAAGATGTTTGAGTGATGTCGATCGAATTGTATATCCTTAAACCCTTTGAAATGCCAATTTTGGGTCAAACACGGTGTGATCTTAGGACACATTGTCATTAAGAACGGTATCTCCACAAAGGAAAGCAAAGTCAAATTGATCTTGGAACTATCCCCACCCACTAATTACAAAGGTGTACAAAGGTTTATGGGCCACATTGGGTATTATCTCCACTTCATAGTATTTTATGCTAGAATTGCCAGACCATTATATATGCTCCTCATTGTCTTTGAATGGAATGAAGAATGCCAAGATGCATATGATAAATTGAAGCCAACACTAGCCAGTGCACTATTCTGAGACCACCCAACTGGGATCTTATATTCCATGTACACATTGATGCATCAAACTTCGCTACACGATGCGTATTGGCACAGCTTGGTGAGTTCAAATTGGACTACCTAGTTTCCTTCGCTAGCCGCCATCCCACTGAATGATGAAAAGGTGTATTTTATGCTAGGATTGCTAGACCATTATATAGGCTACTCATTGTCTCTGAGAATGGAATGAAAAATGCCAAGATGCATATGATAGATTGAAGCCAGCACTAGCGAGTGCACTATTCTGAGACCACCCAACTGGGATCTTATATGCCATGTACACATTGATGCATCAAACTTTGCTACAGGATGCGTATTGGCATAGTTTGGTGAGTTCAAATTGGACAACCCAGTTTCCTTCGCTAGTCACCAACTGAATGATGTAAAGGTAAATTATACCACCACAAAACGAGAGGGTTTGGCCATGCTTTATGCTGTCAAGAAGTATCGACATTACCTATTGGCAAAAAAAAAACGTATTCTTTGTGGACCATCAGGGTTTATATACTTGGTGAATAAGCCTTGCACCATGGGACGAATCACATGCTGGTTGTTATTACTATTGGAATTTGACTTCAAGATCACGGGTGAGAAAGGGAACACAACATATGTTGGCCGATCATATGTCAAGAATTCCAAATGGGGAACCAACAAATGGTGTTGATGATGACCTCCCAGATGCTTGATTGTTCAAACTAGACATGGTGCCTGAATGGAGTGAAGAAATATTAGATTATCTAGCTTATGGTTTTCTACGAGAACAACCTTTGAACATGGATAAAATGTGTCGGCTTATTAAGCTGGCTGCACCTTATCAATTGATTGCTGGTGAATTATACAAGCTAGGTAAGGACAATGTCTTAAGGAGATGTGTGCGGGAAGACAAATTTGTCACAATATTAGATAAAGCACTCTCAAGAATGATTGGAGGACACTTTGCTGGGAAAATTATAGCTCACAAGGTGCTTCAAGTAGGACTACGGTGGCCTACATTATTCGGGGATGCTATGGAGTTTGTAAAAGATGCAAAGAGTATCAACCATTTGCTATTCCACAACAAAGAGACAGGATGCAACTTACCCCCCTGTGATTGTAAGAATCTTTTGAGAAATAGGGAATTGATTTTGTTGGACCCATTAGTCTAGTTGCACATCCATCACAAGTCCGATATGTGATCGTGGCCACAGACTATTTCACGAAATGGGCAGAAGAAAAAGTCTCTAAGCGAGTTGATGCACAAAAGATGGCTAAGTTCTTATATGAACAAATCATTTCAAGAATCCGTTGCCCATTGGAATTAGTGAGTGATCGCGGTTCACATTTCATTAATGAGGTGATTGATCACTTACTTGCTGGATTCCTTGTAGTCCACCGGAAGTCATCCCCTTATTATCCATAAGCAAATGGTCAAGCGGAGAGTACAAATAAGATTTTGTGTACTATCTTGACAAAAACTTTAGAAGCAAGTCGCACGGATTGGGAACATAAGCTAACTGCATCTCTATGGGCATATTGAACTTCGTATAAGGTAGCAACGGGATATACTCCCTTCCATCTAGCTTATGGCATTGAGGCTATAATGCCTATGGAGTACTTAGTTCCAAGCCTGCAAATTGCGGTGCAAGAACGATTAACAAAGAATACATTAGCTGAAAGGTTGGTTGACTTAGAGAAACTTAGGTTGGTGCAAGAACGATTAACAAAGATTGCATTAGCTGAAAGGTTGGTTGACTTAGAGAAACTTGATGAAACCCAACTAATTGCATCACATGGTCTTATGGTTGAGAAATTGTGAAGGAAGCATTGGTTTGACAATAACCTGAAACAAAAAGAACTAAAAACAAGGGACCTCGTCCTCATGTCGGAAGCACTAGAAAAAAATTAGGACCTTTCTAAGTATGAAGGATTAGGACCTTTCTAAGTGTCAAAAATCACATGTGCCTCAAAGGTCAGTCATGATTGAAACTATTGATGGTGTGCAAATACAGGGTTACATCAATGAAAGCAAACTTAAAAAGGATTACGAACCACTGACCCAAGAAATGCTCTTGCAAGAGCATGTATTAAATCAATGAAATGAGCTAGCCAAGGAAAAATCCAAGCGAGCTCGAGCTCAAGAAGAAGCCAAGGCAAGAGAGGGCAAGGCCAACAGAGACTCCAAGAGACAGTATTGCATATGAACATGGCTTCACTAACCCTCGATGAGGATGACCTGGACATTGAGCTAGCACAACTGTGTGAAAGTCTCTACTACCTTAAATTCATGCAACAAGCATTGCATTAATCCATAGGGGATCAAGTCATAATTTGATCTCTTATGAGACACGAGAACCTCTAGATAAAGTCTTACCTTGAGGTCGACAATGCACAAGTACGAAGTGTGCACTTGTCAATTACCAAAGCTGTGGTATTTCAAAGTGTTAATATTTCCATCAGAAATAATCCCTTTGGTAATGGTGTTTGTTATATAAGCCTGTAGGATCTATGGAGGAAGAAATAATCCTTGGACGATCCTAGATTTGCACCAGTTATTGTGATATCCAATGGAAAAAGAGAGCTGCATAACTTGACGAGGGAAATAATATCATTATCGTGTCCTTATGGAGCCAAAAAACAAGGGAAAGCAGGCTATGATTGATGGTATGGAAACACCAATGCCAAAGAAAGTAGCTCACGTACTAGAGAAAGCATCAACTCCATAGTCCCTATGCAAAAAACAACCAAAGTCACTAGTAATTTAGCAGTGGGTGCATTAGAATCAACTCCGAGCCCATATATACTGTGATGCAAAAGGAGTAATTGAGGAATCAAGGTAAAAAGTTTGAGCTACAGACAAGGGACAGAGATGGCCTTCCAATGTTAGCATAGCAATATTCCAAACGAAGCCACTATCCACAAGGCACTCAAAAGCAATGGATTCGAAGGGGTTTACTAGCTGCACAAGGCTACTACCAAAGTAATATAACAATATGGGTGCCAAAATCCCACCCAAAGTTCAGTACTGCAAATACCTTTAGAAACATAGATAGTAAGAGCAACCAAGAACAATTTCCAACTAAATGCTAGGAAAGCACAAAAATTGGTTTCGAGGAAGAAGTCGATTCAACACAGTGAAGAATTTGGCCCGTGAGATAGAAGGGTTCGAAACTCGTGAGGTGGCTAAAACCATGAGAACCTTTTCTCTTCTTTTCTCCTTAACTTTGTCCAGCTCTTTTATTTTGGTGGGTGCAGTTGGCGGTAGTGCTATCACACGGTTTGCACCTTTTCGCATGTAGACTCATACCTACCGCACTAACACCCTTCTCATGGAATAACACACACACACACATTCATTTTCACAAAAAAAAAAGAAAGAAAAAGAGGCAATGACCACATTCTCTCACCAGTTAGTATGACTGACTTTCTTATCATTATTACAGATGTCGACCTCTGCTACCTCTGAACCGAAAGTCAAGGAGACTTCGGGAGTCACGCAAGCTAGGGCAACTTGGTCACCTATAAGCAGGAAGAAGAGACCATCATGTGGCCCGAAACTAAGCTATTTGGGCCAGACCTACTCTGAGTGCCAGACCATTTCAAGACATACCCAATTGATGAACGAAAAGTGGTCCAATTGACGGCCAAAAAAGTAAAAGAAGTTGGTTTATCCACATCGTACGATGGTCCAGCTAAGGTCAAGGAAATTGATATTGCAGAGCCATGGGAGGAAACCAAGCCTATTTATATCACTAAAGACTTGACTCCAGCTGAGGAAAAGGAACTTGTTGCTCTCCTTAAGGAGTTTAAGGTTGTTTCTTTTGAAACTACAAAGAGATGAAGGGCGTACCATCTGAAGTGGTACATCACACGATCCCAATCATGGAAGGATAAAGGCCAACCAAGCAAAAACCATACCAGATGAATCCTAAATATGCCACAATTATAATAAGCAGGAAGAAGAGACCATCATGTGGCCCAAAACTAAGTTTTGTGGGCCAGACCTACTCACAGTGCCAGACCATTTCAAGACATACCCAATTGATGAACGAAAAGTGAAAAGATGCAGGGGGGAAGAGAGCTTGAGCTCTTGCAAGCACACACACACACTCACAAAACCCTAATAGAGAACACACAAGGTGAGAGGCTGAAAATCTTCTTCTTCTCTACTCAACACTCAACACACCATATACAAGAATAAGAGTACACACAATATGAAAGGTACTCAACCAATACATACACGGGTTCTCTATAGTGTGAACCCGACTAAATGAGCTGGCGCTATAACTATGCTAGTCTCTAGAGTGGCTATCACACAGCCTATGATCCCACTGGCCGCATATCACCCATGATCTCACCAACCATGCCAGTGGTATAAGTGTGGGGCCTATCCCCCAGGTGGGTCATCAGTGGCCATCGCCTCACTAGACGAGCTCGATATCTCAACACTCCCCCTCGAGCTCAACTCCATCTCATGTACACCAAGCGAAGCCCTGAATCTGCGGAGCTTCTCTGTACCCAATGCTTTGGTGAAGATGTCAGCTACCTGATCCTCTGTGCTGACATAAACAAGGTCAAGGTCTCCTGCCAAGACCTTCTCTCTGACGAAGTGGTAGTGGACCTCTATGTGCTTCGTACGAGCATGAAAGACTGGGTTCCTGGCCAACTGTATACTACTAATGTTGTCACAGAAAATGACAACTTGTCTATCCAATGATAGACCCAAATCTGCAAGTAGCTTCCTCAACCAAGCTACCTCACATGCTGCCATAGCAGCTCCTCTGTACTCGGCCTCTGTACTCGATAGAGCAACCGTAGGCTGCTTCTTGCTGCTCCAAGTCACAGCAGCACTCCCCAAAGAAAACATGAATCCACTGGTAGATCTTCTATCTGAGATACTACCAGCCCAATCAGCATCTGTGTACCCATGTACACATATCTCTGTCCCAGTCTCATAGAATAGTCCACAATGCAAAGTAGACCTCACATACCTCAGTATGCGTCTGACTGCATCCAAATGCGGTTTTCGTGGAACCTGCATAAACTGACTCACCAACCCAACAGCATAGCTCAAATCTGGTCTGGTGATCGTCATGTAGATCAAACTTCCTACTATGCTCCTATACATAGTAGGATCTTCCAAGATCTCTCTTGAGTCTGCACTCAACTTGCCATTCTGATCCAATGGCACAGAAATAGGCTTACAGCCTGTCATACCATACTTGGACAACATGTCCAAGCCATACTGTCTCTGCAGTAATCCAATACCATGTGGTGACCTAATCACCTCAATGCCCAAGAAATATTTGAGCTCCCCCAGATCCTTCATCTCGAACTTCTGTCTAAGCAAGATCTTTACATCAAAGATCTCTGCATCATGGTCCCCCGTAATGATCAAGTCATCTACATAGATGACAACAAGCACAACCCCTCTATCACCATGTCTCACATACAATGAGAAATCTGCATTGGCTACATGAAAGCCAATAGTGACAAGATATTCAGAAATCTTGTCAGACCATGCTCTTGGTGCTTGCTTTAAGCCATACAAGGCTTTCTTCAACCTGCAAACATGCTCGGGGTGACCCACATCCTCATAACCAGGTGGCTGCAACATATACACCTCTTCTTGCAAATCCCCATGCAAGAATGCATTCTTTACATCCATCTGATGTAAAGACCATTGCTTTGACGCAGCCACTGCTATCACAACTCTCACCGTTGCCATCTTGGCAACTGGGCTGAAAGTTTCCTCATAATCAATCCCATATGTCTGCGCATATCCTTTGGCTACCAATCTAGCCTTGTACCTGTTTATGCTTCCATCACTGTTATGTTTAACTTTGTACACCCACTTGCATCCAATGGCTTTCTTGCCTTCAGGCAATTGCACTAAGTCCCAAGTTTCATTTCCATATAGTGCATCCATCTCCTCATCCATAGCTTTCTCCCGATACACATTTCCAACAGCCTCATCAATGCATGTGGGCTCAACAACCTGCACAACCTTTGCCATATATGCATAGTGATGTGCCACATAACCATCATATGTAAATCTCTGCACAGGGTTCTTCACTCTCCCTGATCTTCGCAGCTTTTCATTCATGGCTTCCATAGCCTTCTTTACACCAGGTGTTCTCATAGCTGGGATCCCAAGCTCCTCATCAAGGCTCATATCTGAGCCACTAGACTCTCCATCAACATGAGAATGCCCTGCAGAAATGTCAGGCATACCAAGGGGCTCAACCACTTTCTCTTTTCCTTTACGTGATGTACTAATCACATTTGCAGGGCTGGTATTATGACGCAGCCTGCCACTCCATGGTCTATCAACAGACCCACTAGATGAGGACTCTCCTGGTCCACTCAAAGACTGTGATTGCTGACTTGCATTCTGTGCAACCACACTTCCACTCACATCAGCCCCAACAGCTTCTTTTTCAACAGCATACCAGCTGCTCATCTCATCAAAGACAACATCCCTGCTTACCCTCAACTCACGTGTAGCAGGGTTATAACACCTGTATCCCTTTTGCTCAAGGGAATACCCAATAAACAAACATTTTTCAGCTTTCAGATCCAGCTTAGTTCTCAGCTCATCTGGCACATGCACATATGCAATGCATCCAAAGACTTTCAGATGAGACAAATCTGGTTTTCTGCCAGTAAACCTCTCCTCTGGAGTTACATCATGTATGGCTGCAGTTGGAGTCCTGTTCATGATGTATACTGCTGTAGAAACAGCCTCAGCCCAATAGCAATGCGGCATATTCTTCTCTTCCATCAATGCTCGCGCAATCTCTGCAATGTGCCTGTTTTTTCGCTCAGCAACTCCATTTTGCTGCGGAGTGTATCTGCATGTAAACTGTCTCCGAATACCATTCTTCTTCAAGAATTCAGAGAACTCATTGGAGAAGTACTCTCCCCCTCCATCTGACCTTAGGCACTTTACATATTTCCCTGTTTGCTTTTCAACCAAAACTCTGAAATTTTGAAAGTGAGTGAACACCTCACTCTTCTCCTTCATGAAATATACCCACACTTTTCTTGTGTGGTCATCAATGAAAGTGACATAGTACCTGCAGCCTCCCATAGACACGGTCTTCGTAGGACCCCATACATCTGAATGCACAAGATCTAGTGCATTTCTGCTCACATATCTGTTACGTGGAAACACATGCTTTGTTTGCTTCCCAAATTGGCATGCTTCACAGATTTTCTGCATACCTTCCACTTTAAATTTTGGCAGCCCTGTCACAATTCCTTTTGTCTGCATAGACTTCAATCTCTGCACATTTACATGTCCAATTCTTTTATGCCATATGTCTGTGTCTGCAACAACTCCTGAACCATTTGCAAACATCGCAGCACTCATTTCAGGCATGTCTACATTCAACGTAAACATTCTGCCCACTCTGTTGCCTTTTGCAACCAACTTGCACTTGTCTTTGAAATCTTCAACATAACACCCATCAGGGTTAAACCGAACCTGCAACCCCTGCTCAATCATCTGGCCAACTGAAACCAGATTCTTTGTTATGTTCGGTACATGAAGTACATCTGCAAGGTACTTCACTTTGCCATCCTGCATAGACAATGGCACATCTCCAATGTGGGCAATTGGATGAGCAGTGTCATCCCCTGTTTCCACAAAACTTGGTCTTTCTGGGTTTTTCATCTTCTTGAACCACTCCCCATGACTCGTCATGTGGTTCGAAGCGCCTGAATCCACATACCATACATTATCTTTTTGTGCTGCATCAACATTTTCAGACATGGCATTTACAACATGCTGCATAACAAACAACCTTTCATTGTCCTCATTATTTCTGCTTGAGGATGCATAGTTGTTTTGCTGCACTTTCCCATTTTGCATGTCAGCCTGCTTCTTATAACATTCTGACTGCACATGTCCTGGCTTACCACAATAGTAGCATTCACGTGCATCATTATATTGCCTTTGCCAATTTCCACGGCCTCTTTGACTCCCCCTGCCTCTGAATTTGCCTCTTCCACCTGCGTGTTGTTGTTGTTGTTGATTCTGGGACTGTTGTTGTTGTTGCTGCTGCTGGACATAATTCTGATTACCTGTTCGGCCACCTCCTTGACCGCGTCCACGGCCTCCTCTACCTCGTCCTCTTCCTGAACTCGTGTAGAAAGCCTGTTGCTCTGAACTGTTTTTACTTTGTGAAGACTGTTGGTCTTCACCCAAGTTCTTCTCTTCGATAATCAGCATAGACACCAAATCTGTAAAGTTGGGAATGTTTTCCCGAGTCTGAATAGACGTCTTAAACGCCTTGTATTGTGGCTCGAGACCACGTAGACAGACTTCCACCTTGTCATCATCATCTACTGACACACCAATAGATGCAAGGGATTCCACAATACCCTTTATCTTCAACGCATAGTCATTCACAGACATGCTCTTTTTCTCCACAGTATGAAGTTCATTCTTCAACTGTATCTTACGTGCCTTGGTATTTGTTTCATAAAGCTTTACCAAGGTGTCCCACGCCTCCTTGGGGGACTTGGCATCCTGAATGTGCCCAATCATGGTGTCCTGTATACTAATGGAAAGCCAATACATAACCTTCCTGGCTCCTTGGTTCCAGTCTTTAAACTCTTTTACATCTGCAGCAGTCGGATTTATATCCGGTATCTCCGGTGCCTCTTCATGCTCACCTTCTATGTAGTCCCAATAGCCTTTTCCCATTAGGAAATTAGTCAACCTGAACCTCCAAGCATGGAAGTTATTCTTGTCCAGCTTCTCAGCCACAATCTGTGTTATGCCATCATTAGACATCTTGCCAAACACACAATTTTACCAGAAACTGCACTCTGGTTTTTCCTGCACAACTGCTTTATTTTCTGCACAGCGGTACTGTAGTACTCTCAAATGTCACAACCAGTGACTTCAATGCACATACATACACCCAATGGCAACTGTAGACCTCTTTGCAGCACCCACAGTGTCTGCACAGTCAATCTGTCTTCCTGCAGTTCTTAAAACAGAGTTCTGCAGAGAATCGATGACTTACCCGCAGTGCTCGAAAACGCCTGCTTTCTGAAAAACGGAGGTCCAGACGCGCCCGAAACGCTTTTTCGGCCCGAAAATTATAGTCCGAAGGACTGTATAGTTGCCCTATAGCTTCACTCCCGCGAAGAAAGCTCCTCAATCGGAGATCGTTTGCCGGTGCCTCCCGTAGAGCTCCCGACAAGGGTGTAGTCACCAACACAATAGGGAAGAGTAGTTGAAGCTCTTACCCTCGTACCGCTTCCTGTGGTTCTCTTGCTTGCAGCTCAGCCCTTAGCACGAACCAGGCTCTGATACCATGAAAAGATGCAGGGGGGAAGAGAGCTTGAGCTCTTGCAAGCACACACACACACTCACAAAACCCTAATAGAGAACACACAAGGTGAGAGGCTGAAAATCTTCTTCTTCTCTACTCAACACTCAACACACCATATACAAGAATAAGAGTACACACAATATGAAAGGTACTCAACCAATACATACACGGGTTCTCTATAGTGTGAACCCGACTAAATGAGCTGGCGCTATAACTATGCCAGTCTCTAGAGTGGCTGTCACACAGCCTGTCATCCCACTGGCCGCATATCACCCATGATCTCACCAACCATGCCAGTGGTATAAGTGTGGGGCCTATCCCCCAGGCGGGTCATCAGTGGCCATCGCCTCACTAGACGAGCTCGATATCTCAACAAAAAGTGGTCCAATTGACGGCCAAAAGAGTTAAAGAAGCTGGTTTATCCACACCGTACAATGGCCCAGCTAAGGTCAAGGAAATTGATATTGCAGAGCCATGGGAGGAAACCAAGCCTGTTTATATCGCTAAAGACTTGACTCCAGCTGAGTTGTTGCTCTCCTTAAGGAGTTTAAGATTGTTTCTTCTGAAACTACAAAGAGATGAAGGGCGTACCATCTGAAGTGGTACATCACACGATCCCAATCATGGAAGGATAAAGGCCAACCAAGCAAAAACCATACCAGATGATTCCTATTTATGCAACAATTATAAAGCAGGAAGAAGAGACCATCATGTGGCCCAAAACTAAGCTTTTCGGGCCAGACCTACTCTCAGCGCCAGACCATTTCAAGACATACCCAATTAATGAACGAAAAGTGGTCCAATTGACGGTGGCCAAAAGAGTTAAAGAAGCTGGTTTATCCACATCGTACAATGAACCAGCTAAGGTCAAGGAAACCAATTTTGCAGAGCCCTAGGAGGAAACCAAGCCTGTTTATATCGTTAAAGACTTGACTCCAGCTGAGGAAAAGGAACTTTTTGCTCTCCTTAAGGAGTTTAAGGTTGTTTCTTCTGAAACTACAAAGAGATGAAGGCCATACCATTTGAAGTGGTACAACACACGATTCCAATCATAGAAGGATTAAGGCCAACCAAGCAAAAACCATACCAGATGAATCCTAAATATGCAACAATTATAAGAAGGAATTGATAAACTTATTACTGTTAATTTTATCTATGAGATAGAACACACCGATTGGCTATCACCAATCGTGATAGTGCCAAAGAAGAATGGGAAACTTAGGGTCTGTGTCGATCTAAAAAATTTCAATGCAGCTACTAGGAAAGGACCATTACCCACTATCACGATTGGCTATCACTAATCGTGATAGTGCCAAAGAAGAATGGGAAACTTAGGGTCTGTGTCGATCTAAAAAATGTCAATGCAGCCACTAGGAAAGGACCATTACCCACTACCTTACACGGAACATGTTTTGGAAAGAGTAGTTGGTGAAGAAGCTTACAACTTCTTAGATGGATTTTCAAGTTACAATCAAGTTTCTATAGCACCCGAAGACTAGCATAAAACGGCCTTCAATACAATGTGGGAGACTTTTGCTTACAAAGTTATGCCTTTTGGTCTCACCAATGCCCCAACAACGTTCCAAAACTAATCTATTTGGGCCAGACCCACTCTCACTGCCAGACCATTTCAAGACATACCCAATTGATGAACGAAAAGTGGTTCAATTGACGGCCAAAAGAGTTAAAGAAGTTGGTTTATCCACATCGTACGATGGCCCAGCTAAGGTCAAGGAAATTGATATTGCAGAGCCATGGGAGGAAACCAATCCTGTTTATATCGCTAAAGACTTGACTCCAGCTGAGAAAAAGGAACTTGTTGCTCTCCTTAAGGAGTTCAAGGTTGTTTCTTCTGAAACTACAAAGAGATGAAGGGCGTACCATCTGAAGTGGTACATCACACGATCCCAATCATGGAAGGATAAAGGCCAACCAAGCAAAAACCATACCAGATGAATCCTAAATATGCCACAATTATAATAAGCAGGAAGAAGAGACCATCATGTGGCCCAAAACTAAGCTATTTGGGCCAGACCTACTCTTAGTGCCATACCATTTCAAGACATACCTAATTGATGAACGAAAAGTGGTCCAATTGATGGCCAAAAGAGTTAAAGAAGCTGGTTTATCCACATCGTATAATGGCCCAGCTAAGGTCAAGGAAATTGATATTGCAGAGCCATGGGGGAGGAAACCAAGCCTGTTTATATCGCTAAAGACTTGACTCCAGCTGAGGAAAAGGAACTTGTTGCTCTCCTTAAGGAGTTTAAGGTTGTTTCTTCTGAAACTACAAAGAGATGAAGGGCGTACCATCTGAAGTGGTACATCACACGATCCCAATCATGGAAGGATAAAGGCCAACCAAGCAAAAACCATACCAGATGAATCCTAAATATGCAACAATTATAATAAGCAGGAAGAAGAGACAATCATGTGGCCCAAAACTAAGCTATTTGGGCCAGCTTTCAGTGCCATACCATTTCAAGACATACCCAATTGATGAACGAAAAGTGGTCCAATTGACGGCGGCCAAAAGAGTTAAAGAAGCTGGTTTATCCACATCGTACAATGGCCCAGCTAAGGTCAGGGAAACTGATATTGTAGAGCCCTGGGAGGAAACCAAGCCTGTTTATATCGTTAAAGACTTGACTCAGCTGAGGAAAAGGAACTTGTTGCTCTCCTTAAGGAGTTTAAGGTTGTTTCTTCTGAAACTACAAAGAGATGAAGGGCGTACCATCTGAAGTGGTACATCACACGATCCCAATCATGGAAGGATAAAGGCCAACCAAGCAAAAACCATACCAGATGAATCCTAAATATGCAACAATTGTAATAAGCAGGAAGAAGAGACCATCATGTGGCCCAAAACTAAGCTATTTGGGCCAAACCTACTCTCAGCGCGCCAGACCATTTCAAGACATACCCAATTGATGAACAAAAAGTGGTCCAATTGACGGCGGCCAAAAGAGTTAAAGAAGCTGGTTTATCCACATCCTATAATGGCCCAGCTAAGGTCAAGGAAACTGATATTGCAGAGCCCTAGGAGGAAACCAAGCCTGTTTATATCGTTAAAGACTTGACTCCAGCTGAGGAAAAGGAACTTGTTGCTCTCCTTAAGGAGTTTAAGGTTGTTTTTTCTGAAACTACAAAGAGATGAAGGGCGTATCATTTGAAGTGGTACAACACACGATTCCAATCATGGAAGGATCAAGGCCAACCAAGCAAAAACCATACCAGATGAATCCTAAATATGCAACAATTATAAGAAGGAATTGATAAACTCATTACTGTTGATTTCATCTATGAGATAGAACACACCGATTGGCTATCACCAATCGTGATAGTGCCAAAGAAGAATGGGAAACTTAGGGTCTGTGTCGATCTAAAAAATGTCAATGCAACTACTACGAAAGGACCATTACCCACTACCTTACACGAAACACGTTTTGGAAAGAGTAGTTGGTGAAGAAGCTTACAACTTCTTAGATGGATTTTCAAGTTACAATCAAGTTTCTATAGCACCCGAAGACTAGCATAAAACGGCCTTCAATGCAATGTGGGAGACTTTTGCTTATAAAGTTATGCCTTTTGGTCTCACCAATGCCCCAACAACGTTCCAACGATTGATGTGCATAGCCTTGAGAGACTACTTACAAAAGTGGTTGGAGGTATTCATTGATGATCTATGTGCGCACACTCACGATGGTCAGACCATTTGGCTTGCTTAAGAAAGATGTTTGAGTGATGTCGATCGAATTGTATATCCTTAAACCCTTTGAAATGCCAATTTTGGGTCAAACACGGTGTGATCTTAGGACACATTGTCATTAAGAACGGTATCTCCACAAAGGAAAGCAAAGTCAAATTGATCTTGGAACTATCCCCACCCACTAATTACAAAGGTGTACAAAGGTTTATGGGCCACATTGGGTATTATCTCCACTTCATAGTATTTTATGCTAGAATTGCCAGACCATTATATAGGCTCCTCATTGTCTTTGAATGGAATGAAGAATGCCAAGATGCATATGATAAATTGAAGCCAGCACTAGCCACTGCACTATTCTTAGACCACCCAACTGGGATCTTATATTCCATGTACACATTGATGCATCAAACTTCGCTACAGGATACGT
This sequence comes from Cibotium barometz, assembly GCF_041138505.1. NCBI lineage: Eukaryota > Viridiplantae > Streptophyta > Polypodiopsida > Cyatheales > Cibotiaceae > Cibotium > Cibotium barometz. The sequence goes on along the minus strand of NC_141074.1, from coordinate 22,688,305 downwards.
ATTGGCACAGCTTGGTGAGTTCAAATTGGACTACCCAGTTTCCTTCGCTACTCGCCACTGAATGATGCAAAGGTGTATTTTATGCTAGAATTGCCAGACCATTATATAGGCTACTTATTGTCTCTGAATGGAATGAAGAATGCCAAGATGCATATGATAGATTGAAGCCAGCACTAGTGAGTGCACTATTCTGAGACCACCCAACTGGGATCTTATATGCCATGTACACATTGATGCATCAAACTTTGCTACAGGATGCGTATTGGCACAGCTTGGTGAGTTCAAATTGGACAACCCAGTTTCCTTCGCTAGTCACCAATTGAATGATGTAAAGGTAAATTATACCACCACAAAACGAGAGGGTTTGGCCATGCTTTATGCTGTCAAGAAGTATCGACATTACCTATTGGCAAAAAAAAAAAGTATTCTTTGTGGACCATCAGGGTTTATATACTTGGTGAATAAGCCTTGCACCATGGGACGAATCACATGCTGGTTGTTATTACTATTGGAATTTGACTTCAAGATCACGGGTGAGAAAGGGAACACAACATATGTTGGACGATCATATGTAGAGAATTCCAAATGGGGAACTAACAAATGGTGTTGATGATGACCTCCCACATGCTTGATTGTTCAAACTAGACATGGTGCCTGAATGGAGTGAAGAAATATTAGATTATCTAGCTTATGGTTTCTACGAGAACAACCTTTGAACATGGATAAAATGTGTCGGCTTATTAAGCTAGCTGCACCTTATCAATTGATTGCTGGTGAATTATACAAGCTAGGTAAGGACAATGTCTTAAGGAGATGTGTGTGGGAAGACAAATTTGTCACAATATTAGATAAAGCACTCTCAAGAATGATTGGAGGACACTTCGCTGGGAAAATTACAGCTCACAAGGTGCTTCAAGTAGGACTATGGTGGCCTACATTATTCGGGGATGCTATGGAGTTTGTAAAAGATGCAAAGAGTGTCAACCATTTGCTATTCCACAACAAAGAGACAGGACGCAACTTACCCCCCTGTGATTGTAAGAATCTTTTGAGAAATAGGGAATTGATTTTGTTGGACCCATTAGTCTAGTTGCACATCCATCACAAGTCCGATATGTGATCGTGGCCAACCACAGACTATTTCACGAAATGGGCAGAAGAAAAAGTCTCTAAGCGAGTTGATTTACAAAAGATGGCTAAGTTCTTATATGAACAAATCATTTCAAGAATCCGTTCCCATTGGAATTAGTGAGTGATCGCGGTTCACATTTCATTAATGAGGTGATTGATCACTTACTTGCTGGATTCCTTGTAGTCCACCGGAAGTCATCCCCTTATTATCCATAAGCAAATGGTCAAGCGGAGAGTACAAATAAGATTTTGTGTACTATCTTGACAAAAACTTTAGAAGAAAGTCGCACGGATTGGGAACATAAGCTAACAGCAACTCTATGGGCATTTGAACTTCGTATAAGGTAGCGACGGGATATACTCCCTTCCATCTAGCTTATGGCATTGAGGCTATAATGCCTATGGAGTACTTAGTTCCAAGCCTGCAAATTGCGGTGCAAGAACGATTAACAAAGAATGCATTAGCTGAAAGGTTGGTTGACTTAGAGAAACTTGATGAAACCCAACTAATTGCATCACATGGTCTTATGGTTGAAAAATTGTGAAGGAAGCATTGGTTTGACAATAACCTGAAACAAAAAGAGCTAAAAACAAGGGACCTCGTCCTCATGTCGGAAGCACTAGAAAAAAACAACTCAAGTATAGAGGATTAGGACCTTTCTAAGTGTCAAAAATCACATGTGCCTCAAAGGTCAGTCATGATTGAAACTATTGATGGTGTGCAAATATAGGGTTACATCAATGAAAGCAAACTTAAAAAGGATTACGAACCACTGACCCAAGAAATGCTCATGCAAGAGCATGTATTAAAACAACGAAATGAGCTAGCCAAGGACAAATCCAAGCGAGCTCGAGCTCAGGAAGAAGCTAAGGCAAGAGAGGGCAAGGCCAAATAGAGACTCCAAGAGAGAGTATTGCATATGAACATGGCTTCACTAACCCTCCTTGATGAGGATGACCTGGACATTGAGCCAGCACAACTGTGTGAAAGTCTCTACTATCTAAAATTCATGCAACAAGCATTGCATTAATCCATAGGGGATCAAGTCATAATTTGATCTCTTATGAGACATGAGAACCTCTAGATAAAGTATTACCTTGAGGTCAACAATGCACAAGTACGAAGTGTGCACTTGTCAATTACCAAAGCTGTGGGATTTCAAAGTGTTAATATTTCCATCAGAAATAATCCCTTTGGTTAGAATGGTGTTTGTTATATAAGCCTGTAGGATCTATGGAGGAAGAAATAATCCTTGGACGATCCTAGATTTGTACCAGTAATTGTGATATCCAATGGAAAAAGAGAGCTGCATAACTTGACGAGGGAAATAATATCATTATCGTGTCCTTATGGAGCCAAAAAACAAGGGAAAGCAGGCTATGATTGATGGTATGGAAACACCAATGCCAAAGAAAGTAGCTGACGTACTAAAGAAAGCATCAACTCCATAGTCCCTATGCAAAAAACAACCAAAGTCACTAGTAATTTAGTAGTGGGTGCATTAGAATCAACTCCAAGCCCATATATACTATGATGCAAAAGGAGTAATTGAGGAATCAAGGTAAAAAGTTTGAGCTACAGACAAGGGACAGAGATGGCCTTCCAATGTTAGCATAGCAATATTCCAAACGAAGCCACTATCCACAAGGCACTCAAAAGCAATGGATTTGAAGGGGTTTACTAGCTGCACAAGGCTATTACCAGAGTAATATAACAATATGGGTGCCAAAATCCCACCCAAAGTTCAGTACTGCAAATACCTTTAGAAACATAGATAGTAAGAGCAACCAAGAACAATTTCCAACTAAATGCTAGGAAAGCACAAAAATTGGTTTCGAGGAAGAAGTCGATTTTGCTCGTGAGATAGCAGGGTTCGAAACTTGTGAGGTAGCTAAGACCGTGAGGTGGCTAAAACCGTGAGAACCTTTTCTCTTCTTTTCTCCTTAACTTTGTCCAGCTCTTTTATTTTGGTGGGTGCAGTTGGCGGTAGTGCTATCTCACGGTTTGCACCTTTTCACATGTAGACTCATACCTTGTTATTGCTCACTGCACTAACACCCTTCTCATGGAATAACACACACACACACATTCATTTTCACACAAAAAAAAGAAAGAAAAAGAGGCAATGACCACATTCTCTCACTAGTTAGTATGAGTGACTTTCTTATCATTATTACAGATGTCGACCTCTGCTACCTCTGAACCGAAAGTCAAGGAGACTTCGGGATTCACGCAAGCTAGGGCAACTTGGTCACCTATAATCAGGAAGAAGAGACCATCATGTGGCCCAAAACTAAGCTATTTGGGCCAGACCTACTCTCAGTGTGCCAGACCATTTCAAGACATACCCAATTGATGAACAAAAAGTGGTCCAATTGACGGCCAAAAGAGTTAAAGAAGTTGGTTTATCCACATCGTACGATGGCCTGCATCACTCAAACATCTTTTTTAAGCAAGCCAAATGGTCTGACCATCATGAGTGTGCGCACATAGATCATCAATGAATACCTCCAACCACTTTTGTAAGTAGTCTCTCAAGGCTGTGCACATCAATCGTTGGAACGTTGTTGGGGCATTGGTGACACCAAAAGGCATAACTTTGTAAGAAAAAGTCTCCCACATTGTATTGAAGGCCGTTTTATGCTAGTCTTCGGGTGCTATAGAAACTTGATTGTAACTTGAAAATCCATCTAAGAAGTTGTAAGCTTCTTCACCAACTACTCTTTCCAAAACGTGTTCCGTGTAAGGTAGTGGGTAATGGTCCTTTCCTAGTAGCTGCATTGACATTTTTTAGATCGACACAGACCCTAAGTTTCCCATTCTTCTTTGGCACTATCACGATTGCTGATAGCCAATCGGTGTGTTCTATCTCATAGATGAAATCAGCAGTAATGAGTTTATCAGTTCCTTCTTATAATTGTTGCATATTTAGGATTCATCTGGTATGGTTTTTGCTTGGTTGGCCTTGATCCTTCCATGATTGGAATCGTGTGTTGTACCACTTCAAATGGTACGCCCTTCATCTCTTTGTAGTTTCAGAAGAAACAACCTTAAACTCCTTAAGGAGAGCAACAAGTTCCTTCCATCTAGCTTATGGCATTGAGGCTATAATGCCTATGGAGTACTTAGTTCCAAGCCTGCAAATTGCGGTGCAAGAACGATTAACAAAGAATGCATTAGCTGAAAGGTTGGTTGACTTAGAGAAACTTGATGAAACCCAACTAATTGCATCACATGGTCTTATGGTTGAAAAATTGTGAAGGAAGCATTGGATTGACAATAACCTGAAACAAAAAGAACTAAAAACAAGGGACCTCGTCCTCATGTCGGAAGCACTAGAAAAAAACAACTCAAGTATGGAGGATTAGGACCTTTCTAAGTGTCAAAAATCACATGTGCCTCAAAGGTAAGTCATGATTGAAACTATTGATGGTGTGCAAATACAGGGTTACATCAATGAAAGCAAACTTAAAAAGGATTACGAACCACTGACCCAAGAAATGCTCATGCAAGAGCATGTATTAAAACAACGAAATGAGCCAGCCAAGGAAAAATCCAAGCGAGCTCGAGCTCAGGAAGAAGCCAAGGCAAGAGAGGGCAAGGCCAAACAGAGACTCCAAGAGAGAGTATTGCATATGAACATGGCTTCACTAACCCTGCTTGATGAGGATGACCTGGACATTGAGCCAGCACAACTGTGTACTACCTAAAATTCATGCAACAAGCATTGCATTAATCCATAGGGGATCAAGTCATAATTTGATCTCTTATGAGACACGAGAACCTCTAGATAAAGTCTTACCTTGAGGTCGACAATGCACAAGTACGAAGTGTGCACTTGTTAATTACCAAAGCTGGGGGATTTCAAAGTGTTAATATTTCCATCAGAAATAATCCCTTTGGTTGGAATGGTGTTTGTTATATAAGCCTGTAGGATCTATGGAGGAAGAAAATATCCATGGACGATCCTAGATTTGCACCAGTAATTGTGATATCCAATGGAAAAAGAGAGCTGCATAACTTGATGAGGGAAATAATATGATTATCATGTCCTTATGGAGCCAAAAAAAAAGGGAAAGCAGGCTATGATTGATGGTATGGAAACACCAATGCCAAAGAAAGTATCTCACGTACTAGAGAAAGCATCAACTCCATAGTCCCTATGCAAAAAACAACTAAAGTCACTAGTAATTCAGCAGTGGGTGCATTAGAATCAACTCCAAGCCCATATATACTGTGATGCAAAAGGAGTAATTGAGGAATCAAGGTAAAAAGTTTGAGCTACAAACAAGGGACAGAGATGGCCTTCCAATGTTAGCATAGCAATATTCCAAACGAAGCCACTATCCACAAGGCACTCAAAAGTAATGGATTCAAAGGGGTTTACTAGCTGTACAAGGCTATTACCAGAGTAATATAACAATATGGGTGCCAAAATCCCACCCAAAGTTTAGTACTGCAAATACCTTTAGAAACATAGATAGTAAGAGCAACCAAGAACAATTTCCAACTAAATGCTAGGAAAGCACAAAAATTGGTTTGGAGGAAGAAGTTGATTCAACACAGTGAAGAATTTTGCCCGTGAGATAGCAGGGTTCGAAACTCGTGAGGTAGCTAAAACCGTGAGGTGGCTAAAACTATGAGAACCTTTTCTCTTCTTTTCTCCTTAACTTTTTCCAGCTCTTTTATTTTGGTGGGTGCAGTTGGCGGTAGTGCTATCTCACGGTTTGCACATTTTCGCATGTAGACTCATACCTTGGTATTGCTCACCGCACTAACACCCTTCTCATGGAATAACACACACACACACATTCATTTTCACACAAAAAAAAGAAAGAAAAAGAGGCAATGACCACATTCTCTCACCAGTTAGTAGACTGACTTTCTTATCATTATTACAGATGTCGACCTCCGCTACCTCTGAACCGAAAGTCAAGGAGACTTCGGGAGTCACGCAAGCTAGGGCAACTTGGTCACCTATAAGCAGGAAGAAGAGACCATCATGTGGCCCAAAACTAAGCTATTTGGGCCAGACCTACTCTCAGTGCCAGACCATTTCAAGACATACCCAATTGATGAACGAAAAGTGGTCCAATTGACGGCCAAAAGAGTTAAAGAAGTTTGTTTATCCACATCATACGATGGCCTAGCTAAGGTCAAGGAAATTGATATTGCAGAGCCATGGGGGAGGAAACCAAGCCTATTTATATCGGTAAAGACTTGACTCCAGCTGAGGAAAAGGAACTTGTTTCTCTCCTTAAGGAGTTTAAGGTTGTTTCTTCTAAAACTACAAAGAGATGAAGGGCGTACCATCTGAAGTGGTACATAACACGATCCCAATCATGGAAGGATAAAGGCCAACCAAGCAAAAACCATACCAGATTAATCCTAAATATGCCACAATTATAATAAGCAGGAGGAAGAGACCATCATGTGGGCCCAAAACTAAGCTATTTGGGTTAGACCTACTCTCAGTGCCATACCATTTCAAGACATACCCAATTGATGAACGAAAAGTGGTCCAATTGATGGCCAAAAGAGTTAAAGAATCTGGTTTATCCACATCGTACAATGGCCCAGGTAAGGTCAAGGAAATTGATATTGCAGAGCCATGGGGGAGGAAACCAAGCCTGTTTATATCGCTAAAGACTTGACTCCAGCTGAGGAAAAGGAACTTGTTGCTCTCCTTAAGGAGTTTAAGGTTGTTTCTTCTGAAACTACAAAGAGATGAAGGGCGTACCATCTGAAATGGTACATCACACGATCCCAATCTTGGAAGGATAAAGGCCAACCAAGCAAAAACCATACCAGATGAATCCTAAATATGCAACAATTATAATAAGCAGGAAGAAGAGACTATCATGTGGCCCAAAACTAAGCTATTTGGGCCAGATGCCAGACCATTTCAAGACATACCCAATTGATGAACGAAAAGTGGTCCAATTGACGACGGCCAAAAGAGTTAAAGAAGCTGGTTTATCCACATCGTACAATGGCCCAAGGAAACCAATATTGTAGAGCCCTGGGAGGAAACCAAGCCTGTTTATATCGTTAAAGACTTGACTCCAGCTGAGGAAAAGGAACTTGTTGCTCTCCTTAAGGAGTTTAAGGTTGTTTCTTCTGACACTACAAAGAGATAAAGGGTGTACCATTTGAAGTGGTACACCACACGATTCCAATCATGGAAGGATCAAGGCCAACCAAGCAAAAACCATACCAGATGAATCCTAAATATGCAACAATTATAAGAAGGAATCGGTAAACTCATTACTATTGATTTCATGTATGAGATAGAACACACCGATTGGCTATCACCAATCGTGATAGTGCCAAAGAAGAATGGGAAACTTAGGGTCTGTGTCGATCTAAAAAATGTCAATGCAGCTACTAGGAAAGGACCATTACCCACTACCTTACACGGAACACGTTTTGGAAAGAGTAGTTGGTGAAGAAGCTTACAACTTCTTAGATGGATTTTCAAGTTACAATCAAGTTTCTATAGCACCTGAAGACTAGCATGGAACGGCCTTCAATACAATGTGGGAGACTTTTGCTTACAAAGTTATGCCTTTTGGTCTCACCAATGCCCCAACAACGTTCCAACGATTGATGTGCACAGCCTTGAGAGACTACTTACAAAAGTGGTTGGAGGTATTCATTGATGATCTATGTGCGACACTCACGATGGTCAAACCATTTGGCTTGCTTAAGAAAGATGTTTGAGTGATGTCGATCGAATTGTATATCCTTAAACCCTTTGAAATGCCAATTTTGGGTCAAACACGGTGTGATCTTAGGACACATTGTCATTAAGAACGGTATCTCCACAAAGGAAAGCAAAGTCAAATTGATCTTGGAACTATCCCCACCCACTAATTACAAAGGTGTACAAAGGTTTATGGGCCACATTGGGTATTATCTCCGCTTCGTAGTATTTTATGCTAGAATTGCTAGACCATTATATAGGCTCCTCATTGTCTTTGAATGGAATGAAGAATGCCAAGATGCATATGATAAATTGAAGCCAGCACTAGCCAGTGCACTATTCTGAGACCACCCAACTGGGATCTTATATTCCATGTACAGGCAGAGAGAGAGAGAGAGAGAGAGAGAGAGAGAGAGAGAGAGAGAGAGAGAGAGAGAGACGAAGTATAGAGAGAAATGGGCAGAAGAAAAAGTCTGTAAGCGAGTTGCTGCACAAAAGTTGGCTAAGTTTTTATATGAACAAATCATTTCAAGAATCCGTTGCCCATTGGAATTAGTGAGTGATCGCGGTTCACATTTCATTAATGAGGTGATTGATCACTTAGTTGCTGGATTCCTTGTAGTCCACCGGAAGTCATCCCCTTATTATCCATAAGCAAATGGTCAAGCGGAGAGTACAAATAAGATTTTGTGTACTATCTTGACAAAAACTTTAGAAGCAAGTCGCACGGATTGGGAACATAAGCTAACTGCAACTCTATGGGCATATTGAACTTTGTATAAGGTAGCGACGGGATATACTCCCTTCCATCTAGCTTATGGCATTGAGGCTATAATGCCTATGGAGTACTTAGTTCCAAGCCTACAAATTGCGGTGCAAGAATGATTAACAAAGAATGCATTAGCTGAAAGGTTGGTTGACTTAGAGAAACTTGATGAAACCCAACTAATTGCATCACATGGTCTTATGGTTGAAAAATTGTGAAGGAAGCGTTGGTTTGACAATAACCTGAAACAAAAAGAACTAAAAACAAGGGACCTCGTCCTCATGTCAGAAGCACTAGAAAAAAACAACTCAAGTATGGAGGATTAGGACCTTTCTAAGTGTTAAAAATCACATGTGCCTCAAAGGTCAGTCGTGATTGAAACTATTGATGGTGTGCAAATACAGGGTTACATCAATGAAAGCAAACTTAAAAAGGATTACGAACCATTGACCCAAGAAATGCTCATGCAAGAGCATGTATTAAAACAATAAAATGAGCTAGCCAAGGAAAAATCCAAGCGAGCTCGAGCTCAGGAAGAAGCCAAGGCAAGAGAGGGCAAGGCCAAACAGAGACTCCAAGAGAGAGTATTGCATATGAACATGGCTTCACTAACCCTCCTTGATGAGGATGACCTGGACATTGAGCCAGCACAACTGTATAAAAGTCTCTACTACCTAAAATTCATGCAACAAGCATTGCATTAATCCATAGGGGATCAAGTTATAATTTGATCTCTTATGAGACACGAGAACCTCTAGATAAAGTCTTACCTTAAGGTCGACAATGCACAAGTACGAAGTGTGCACTTGTCAATTACCAAAGCTATGGGATTTCAAAGTGTTAATATTTCCATAAAAAATAATCCCTTTGGTTGGAATGGTGTTTGTTATATAAGCCTGTAGGATCTATGGAGGAAGAAATAATCCTTGGACGATCCTAGATTTGCACCAATAATTGTGATATCCAATGGAAAAAGAGAGCTGCATAACTTGACGAGGGAAATAATATCATTATCGTGTCCTTATGGAGCCAAAAAGCAAGGGAAAGCAGGCTATGATTGATGGTATGGAAACACCAATGCCAAAGAAAGTAACTCACGTACTAGAGAAAGCATCAACTCCATAGTCCTTATGCAAAAAACAACCAAAGTCACTAGTAATTCAGCAGTGGGTGCATTAGAATCAACTCCAAGCCCATATATACTGTGATGCAAAAGGAGTAATTAAGGAATCAAGGTAGAAAGTTTGAGCTACAGACAAGGGACAGAGATGGCCTTCCAATGTTAGATGTGGGATTTCAAAGTGTTAATATTTCCAATTACCAAAGCTATGGGATTTCAAAGTGTTAATATTTCCATCAGAAATAATCCCTTTGGTTGGAATGGTGTTTGTTATATAAGCCTGTAGGATCTATGGAGAAAGAAATAATCCTTGGGCGATCCTAGACTTGCACTAGTAATTGTGATATCCAATGGAAAAAGAGAGCTGCATAACTTGACGAGGGAAATAATATCATTATCGTGTCCTTATGGAGCCAAAAAACAAGGGAAAGCAGGCTATGATTGATGGTATGGAAACACCAATGCCAAAGAAAGTAGCTGACGTACTAGAGAAAGCATCAACTCCATAGTCCCTATGCAAAAAACAACCAAAGTCACTAGTAATTTAGTAGTGGGTGCATTAGAATCAACTCCAAGCCCATATATACTGTGATGCAAAAGGAGTAATTGAGGAATCAAGGTAAAAAGTTTGAGCTACAGACAAGGGACAGAGATGGCCTTCCAATGTTAGCATAGCAATATTCCAAACGAAGCCACTATCCACAAGGCACTCAAAAGCAATGGATTCGAAGGGGTTTACTAGCTGCACAAGGCTATTACCAGAGTAATATAACAATATGGGTGCCAAAATCCCACCCAAAGTTCAGTACTGCAAATACCTTTAGAAACATAGATAGTAAGAGCAACCAAGAACCATTTCCAACTAAATGCTAGGAAAGCACAAAAATTGGTTTCGAGGAAGAAGTTGATTCAACACAGTGAAGAGTTTTGCCCGTGAGATAGCAGGGTTCGAAACTTGTAAGGTAGTTAAAACCGTGAGGTGGCTAAAATCGTGAGAACCTTTTCTCTTCTTTTCTCCTTTACTTTGTCCAGCTCTTTTATTTTGGTAGGTGCAGTTGGCGGTAGTGCTATCTCACAATTTGCACCTTTTCGCATGTAGACTCATACCTTGTTATTGCTCACCGCACTAACACCCTTCTCACAGAATAACACACACAGACATTCATTTTCACAAAAAAAAAGAAAAAGAAAAAGAGGCAATGACCACATTCTCTCACCAGTTAGTATGACTGACTTTCTTATCATTATTACAGATGTCGACCTCCGCTACCTCTGAACCGAAAGTCAAGGAGACTTCGGGAGTCACTTAAGCTAGGGCAACTTGGTCACCTATAAGCAAGAAGAAGAGACCATCATGTGGCCCAAAACTAAGCTATTTGGGCCAGACCTACTCTCAGTGCCAGACCATTTCAAGACATACCCAATTGATGAACGAAAAGTGGTCCAATTGACGGCCAAAAGAGTTAAAGAAGCTGGTTTATCCACATAGTACAATGGCCCAGCTAAGGTCAAGGAAATTTATATTGCAGAGCCATGGGAGGAAACCAAGCCTGTTTATATCGCTAAAGACTTGACTCTAGCTAAGGAAAAGAAACTTGTTGCTCTCCTTAAGGAGTTTAAGGTTGTTTCTTCTGAAACTACAAAGAGATGAAGGGCGTACCATCTGAAGTGGTACATCACACGATCCCAATCATGGAAGGATAAAGGCCAACCAAGCAAAAACCATACCAGATGAATCCTAAATATGCCACAAGCAGGAAGAAGAGACCATCATGTGGCCCAAAACTAAGCTATTTGGGCCAGACCTACTCTCAGTGCCATACCATTTCAAGACATACCCAATTGATGAACGAAAAGTGGTCCAATTGACGGCGGCCAAAAGAGTTAAAGAACCTGGTTTGTCCACATCGTACAATGGCCCAGCTAAGGTCAACGAAATTAATATTGCAGAGCCATGGGGGAGGAAACCAAGCCTATTATTGCTAAAGACTTGACTCCAACTGAGGAAAAGGAACTTGTTGCTCTCCTTAAGGAGTTTAAGGTTGTTTCTTCTGAAACTACAAAGAGATGAAGGACGTACCATCTGAAGTGGTACATCACATGATCCCAATCATGGAAGGATAAAGGCCAACCAAGCAAAAACCATACCAGATGAATCCTAAATATGCAACAATTATAATAAGCAGGAAGAAGAGACCATCATGTGGCCCAAAACTAAGCTATTTGGGCCAGACCTACTCTCAGTGCCAGAGCATTTCAAGACATACCCAATTGATGAACGAAAAGTGGTCCAATTGACGGCGGATTTATCCACATCGTACAACGGCCCAGCTAAGGTCAAGGAAATTGATATTGCAGAGCCCTGGGAGGAAACCAAGCCTGTTTATATCGTTAAAGACTTGACTCCAGCTGAGGAAAAGGAACTTGTTGCTCTCCTTAAGGAGTTTAAGGTTGTTTCTTCTGAAACTACAAAGTGATGAAGGGCGTACCATTTGAAGTGGTACAACACACAATCCCAATCATGGAGGATCAAGGCCAACCAAGCAAAAACCATACCAGATGAATCCTAAATATGCAACAATTATAAGAAGGAATTGATAAACTTATTACTGTTGATTTCATCTATGAGATAGAACACACCGATTGGCTATCACCAATCGTGATAGTGCCAAAGAAGAATGGGAAACTTAGGGTCTGTGTCGATCTAAAAAATGTCAATGCAGCTACTAGAAAAAGACCATTACCCACTACCTTACACGGAACACATTTTGGAAAGAGTAGTTGGTGAAGAAGCTTACAACTTCTTAGATGGATTTTCAAGCTACAATCAAGTTTCTATGGCACCCGAAGACTAGCATAAAACGGCCTTCAATACAATGTGGGAGACTTTTGCTTATAAAGTTATGCCTTTTGGTCTCACCAATGCCCCAACAACATTCCAACGATTGATGTGCACAGCCTTGAGAGACTACTTACAAAAGTGGTTGGAGGTATTCATTGATGATCTATGTGCGACACTCACGATGGTCAGACCATTTGGCTTGCTTAAGAAAGATGTTTGAGTGATGTTTGAGTGATGTTGATCGAATTGTATATCCTTAAACCCTTTGAAATGCCAATTTTGGGTCAAACACGGTGTGATCTTAGGACACATTGTCATTAAGAGCGGTATCTCCACAAAGGAAAGCAAAGTCAAATTGATCTAGGAACTATCCCCACCCACTAATTACAAAGGTGTACAAAGGTTTATGGGCCACATTGGGTATTATCTCCACTTCATAGTATTTTACGCTAGAATTGCCAGACCATTATATAGGCTCCTCATTGTCTTTGAATGGAATGAAGAATGCAAAGATGCATATGATAAATTGAAGCCAGCACTAGCCAGTACACTATTCTGAGACCACCCAACTGGGATCTCATATTCCATGTACACATTGATGCATCAAACTTCGCTACAGGATGCGTATTGGCACAGCTTGGTGGGTTCAAATTGGACTACCTAGTTTCCTTCGCTAGTCGCCAGTAAATGATGCAAGGTGTATTTTATGCTAGAATCCCCAGACCACTATATAGGCTACTCATTGTCTCTAAATGGAATGAAGAATGCCAAAGGCATATGATGGATTGAAGCCAGCACTAGCGAGTGCACTATTCTGAGACCACCCAACTGGGATCTTATATGTCATGTACACATTGATGCATCAAACTTTGCTACAGGATGCGTATTGGCACAGCTTGGTGAGTTCAAATTGGACAACCCAGTTTCCTTCGCTAGTCACCAACTGAATGATGTAAAGGTAAATTATACCACCACAAAATGAGAGGGTTTGGCCATGCTTTATGCTGTCAAGAAGTATCGACATTACCTATTGGCAAAAAAAAAAACGTATTCTTTGTGGACCATCAGGGTTTATATACTTGGTGAATAAGCCTTGCACCATGGGACGAATCACATGCTGGTTGTTATTACTATTGGAATTTGACTTCAAGATCACAGGTGAGAAAGGGAACACAACATATGTTGGCCGATCATATGTCGAGAATTCCAAATGGGGAACCAACAAATGGTGTTGATGATGACCTCCCAGATGCTTGATCGTTCAAACTAGACATGGTGCCTGAATGGAGTGAAGAAATATTAGATTATCTAGCTTATGGTTTTCTACGAGAACAACCTTTGAACATGGATGAAATGTGTCGGCTTATTAAGCTAGCTGTACCTTATCAATTGATTGCTGGTGAATTATACAAGCTAGTTAAGGACAATGTCTTAAGGAGATGTGTGCGGGAAGATAAATTTGTCACAATATTAGATAAAGCACTCTCCAGAATGATTGGAGGACACTTCGCTGGGAAAATTACAGCTCACAAGGTGCTTCAAGTAGGACTATGGTGGCCTACATTATTCGGGGATGCTATGGAGTTTGTAAAAGGTGCAAAGAGTGTCAACCATTTGCTATTCCACAACAAAGAGACAGGATGCAACTTACCCCCTGTGATTGTAAGAATCTTTTGAGAAATAGGGAATTGATTTTGTTGGACCCATTAGTCTAGTTGCACATCTATCACAAGTTTCATATGTGATCGTGGCCACAGACTATTTCACGAAATAAGCAGAAGAAAAAGTCTCTAAGCGAGTTGATGCACAAAAGATGGCTAAGTTGTTATATGAACAAATCATTTCAAGAATCCGTTGCCCATTGGAATTAGTGAGTGATCGCAGTTCACATTTCATTGATGAGGTGATTGATCACTTACTTACTGGATTCCTTGTAGTCCACCGGAAGTCATCCCCTCATTATCCATAAGCAAATGGTCAAGCGGAGAGTACAAATAAGATTTTGTGTACTATCTTGACAAAAACTTTAGAAGCAAGTTGCACGGATTGGGAACATAAGCTAACTGCAACTCTATGGGCATATTGAACTTCATATAAGGTAGCGACGGGATATACTCCCTTCCATCTAGCTTATGGCATTGAGGCTATAATGCCTATGGAGTACTTAGTTCCAAGACTGCAAATTGCGATGCAAGAACGATTAACAAAGAATGCATTAGCTGAAAGGTTGGTTGACTTAGAGAAACTTGATGAAACCCAACTAATTGCATCACATGGTCTTATGGTTGAAAAATTATGAAGGAAGCGTTGGTTTGACAATAACCTGAAACAAAAAGAACTAAAAACAAGGGACCTCGTCCTCATGCTGGAAGCACTAGAAAAAAACAACTCAAGTATGGAGGATTAGGACCTTTCTAAGTGTCAAAAATCACACGTGCCTCAAAGGTCAGTCATGATTGAAACTATTGAGGGTGTGCAAATATAGGGTTACATCAATGAAAGCAAACTTAAAAAAGATTACGAACCACTGACCCAAGAAATGCTCATGCAAGAGCATGTATTAAAACAACAAAATGAGCTAGCCAAGGAAAAATCCAAGCGAGCTCGAGCTCAGGAAGAAGCCAAGGCAAGAGAGGGCAAGGCCAAATAGAGACTCCAAGAGAGAGTATTGGATATGAACATGGCTTCACTAACCCTCCTTGATGAGGATGACCTAGACATTGAGCCAGCACAACTGTATGAAAGTCTCTACTACCTAAAATTCATGCAACAAGCATTGCATTAATCCATAGGGAATCAAGTTATAATTTGATCTCTTATGAGACACGAGAACCTCTAGATAAAGTCTTACCTTGAGGTCGACAATGCACAAGTACAAAGTGTGCACTTGTCAATTACCAAAGCTATGGGATTTCAAAGTGTTAATATTTCCATCAAAAATAATCCCTTTGGTTGGAATGGTGTTTGTTATATAAGCCTGTAGGATCTATGGAGGAAGAAATAATCCTTGGACGATCCTAGATTTGCACTAGTAATTGTGATATCCAATGGAAAAAGAGAGCTGCATAACTTGACGAGGGAAATAATATCATTATCGTGTCCTTATGGAGCCAAAAAGCAAGGGAAAGCAGGCTATGATTGATGGTATGGAAACACCAATGCCAAAGAAAGTAACTCACGTACTAGAGAAAGCATCAACTCCATAGTCCTTATGCAAAAAACAACCAAAGTCACTAGTAATTCAGCAGTGGGTGCATTAGAATCAACTCCAAGCCCATATATACTGTGATGCAAAAGGAGTAATTAAGGAATCAAGGTAGAAAGTTTGAGCTACAGACAAGGGACAGAGATGGCCTTCCAATGTTAGATGTGGGATTTCAAAGTGTTAATATTTCCAATTACCAAAGCTATGGGATTTCAAAGAGATGGCCTTCCAATGTTAGATGTGGGATTTCAAAGTGTTAATATTTCCAATTACCAAAGCTATGGGATTTCAAAGTGTTAATATTTCCATCAGAAATAATCCCTTTGGTTGGAATGGTGTTTGTTATATAAGCCTGTAGGATCTATGGAGAAAGAAATAATCCTTGGGCGATCCTAGACTTGCACTAGTAATTGTGATATCCAATGGAAAAAGAGAGCTGCATAACTTGACGAGGAAAATAATATCATTATCGTGTCCTTATGGAGCCAAAAAACAAGGGAAAGCAGGCTATGATTGATGGTATGGAAACACCAATGCCAAAGAAAGTAGCTGACGTACTAGAGAAAGCATCAACTCCATAGTCCCTATGCAAAAAAAAACCAAAGTCACTAGTAATTTAGTAGTGGGTGCATTAGAATCAACTCCAAGCCCATATATACTGTGATGCAAAAGGAGTAATTGAGGAATCAAGGTAAAAAGTTTGAGCTACAGACAAGGGACAGAGATGGCCTTCCAATGTTAGCATAGCAATATTCCAAACGAAGCCACTATCCACAAGGCACTCAAAAGCAATGGATTCGAAGGGGTTTACTAGCTGCACAAGGCTATTACCAGAGTAATATAACAATATGGGTGCCAAAATCCCACCCAAAGTTCAGTACTGCAAATACCTTTAGAAACAAAGATAGTAAGAGCAACCAAGAACCATTTCCAACTAAATGCTAGGAAAGCACAAAAATTGGTTTCGAGGAAGAAGTCGATTCCACACAGTGAAGAGTTTTGCCCGTGAGATAGCAGGGTTCGAAACTTGTAAGGTAGTTAAAACCGTGAGGTGGCTAAAACCGTGAGAACCTTTTCTCTTCTTTTCTCCTTTACTTTGTCCAGCTCTTTTATTTTGGTAGGTGCAGTTGGCGGTAGTGCTATCTCATGGTTTGCACCTTTTTGCATGTAGACTCATACCTTGTTATTGCTCACCGCACTAACACCCTTCTCACGGAATAACACACACACACATTCATTTTCACAAAAAAAAAGAAAAAGAAAAAGAGGCAATGACCACATTCTCTCACCAGTTAGTATGACTGACTTTCTTATCATTATTACAGATGTCGACCTCCGCTACCTCTGAACCGAAAGTCAAGGAGACTTCGGGAGTCACTTAAGCTAGGGCAACTTGGTCACCTATAAGCAAGAAGAAGAGACCATCATGTGGCCCAAAACTAAGCTATTTGGGCCAGACCTACTCTCAGTGCCAGACCATTTCAAGACATACCCAATTGATGAACGAAAAGTGGTCCAATTGACGGCCAAAAGAGTTAAAGAAGCTGGTTTATCCACATAGTACAATGGCCCAGCTAAGGTCAAGGAAATTTATATTGCAGAGCCATGGGAGGAAACCAAGCCTGTTTATATCGCTAAAGACTTGACTCCAGCTAAGGAAAAGGAACTTGTTGCTCTCCTTAAGGAGTTTAAGGTTATTTCTTCTGAAACTACAAAGAGATGAAGGGCGTACCATCTGAAGTGGTACATCACATGATCCCAATCATGGAAGGATAAAGGCCAACCAAGCAAAAACCATACCAGATGAATCCTAAATATGCCACAAGTAGGAAGAAGAGACCATCATGTGGCCCAAAACTAAGCTATTTGGGCCAGACCTACTCTCAGTGCCATACCATTTCAAGACATACCCAATTGATGAACGAAAAGTGGTCCAATTGACGGCGGCCAAAAGAGTTAAAGAACCTGGTTTGTCCACATCGTACAATGGCCCAGCTAAGGTCAACAAAATTAATATTGCAGAGCCATGGGGGAGAAAACCAAGCCTATTATCGCTAAAGACTTGACTCCAACTGAGGAAAAGGAACTTGTTGCTCTCCTTAAGGAGTTTAAGGTTGTTTCTTCTGAAACTACAAAGAGATGAAGGACGTACCATCTGAAGTGGTACATCACACGATCCCAATCATGGAAGGATAAAGGCCAACCAAGCAAAAACCATACCAGATATATCCTAAATATGCAACAATTATAATAAGCAGGAAGAAGAGACCATCATGTGGCCCAAAACTAAGCTATTTGGGCCAGACCTACTCTCAGTGCCAGAGCATTTCAAGACATACCCAATTGATGAACGAAAAGTGGTCCAATTGACGGCGGATTTATCCACATCGTACAATGGCCCAGCTAAGGTCAAGGAAACTGATATTGCAGAGCCCTGGGAGGAAACCAAGCCTGTTTATATCGTTAAAGACTTGACTCCAGCTGAGGAAAAGGAACTTGTTGCTCTCCTTAAGGAGTTTAAGGTTGTTTCTTCTGAAACTACAAAGTGATGAAGGGCGTACCATTTGAAGTGGTACAACACACAATCCCAATCATGGAGGATCAAGGCCAACCAAGCAAAAACCATACCAGATGAATCCTAAATATGCAACAATTATAAGAAGGAATTGATAAACTTATTACTGTTGATTTCATCTATGAGATAGAACACACCGATTGGCTATCACCAATCGTGATAGTGCCAAAGAAGAATGGGAAACTTAGGGTCTGTGTCGATCTAAAAAATGTCAATGCAGCTACTAGAAAAAGACCATTACCCACTACCTTACACGGAACACATTTTGGAAAGAGTAGTTGGTGAAGAAGCTTACAACTTCTTAGATGGATTTTCAAGCTACAATCAAGTTTCTATGGCACCCGAAGACTAGCATAAAACGGCCTTCAATACAATGTGGGAGACTTTTGCTTATAAAGTTATGCCTTTTGGTCTCACCAATGCCCCAACAACGTTCCAACGATTGATGTGCACAGCCTTGAGAGACTACTTACAAAAGTGGTTGGAGGTATTCATTGATGATCTATGTGCGACACTCACGATGGTCAGACCATTTGGCTTGCTTAAAAAGATGTTTGAGTGATGTTTGAGTGATGTCGATCGAATTGTATATCCTTAAACCCTTTGAAATGCCAATTTTGGGTCAAACACGGTGTGATCTTAGGACACATTGTCATTAAGAGCGGTATCTCCACAAAGGAAAGCAAAGTCAAATTGATCTAGGAACTATCCCCACCCACTAATTACAAAGGTGTACAAAGGTTTATGGGCCACATTGGGTATTATCTCCACTTCATAGTATTTTACGCTAGAATTGCCAGACCATTATATAGGCTCCTCATTGTCTTTGAATGGAATGAAGAATGCAAAGATGCATTGGATAAATTGAAGCCAGCACTAGCCAGTACACTATTCTGAGACCACCCAACTGGGATCTCATATTCCATGTACACATTGATGCATCAAACTTCGCTACAGGATGCGTATTGGCACAGCTTGGTGAGTTCAAATTGGACTACCTAGTTTCCTTCGCTAGTCGCCAGTAAATGATGCAAGGTGTATTTTATGCTAGAATCCCCAGACCACTATATAGGCTACTCATTGTCTCTAAATGGAATGAAGAATGCCAAAGGCATATGATGGATTGAAGCCAGCACTAGCGAGTGCACTATTCTGAGACCACCCAACTGGGATCTTATATGTCATGTACACATTGATGCATCAAACTTTGCTACAGGATGCGTATTGGCACAGCTTGGTGAGTTCAAATTGGACAACCCAGTTTCCTTCGCTAGTCACCAACTGAATGATGTAAAGGTAAATTATACCACCACAAAATGAGAGGGTTTGGCCATGCTTTATGCTGTCAAGAAGTATCGACATTACCTATTGGCAAAAAAAAAAACGTATTCTTTGTGGACCATCAGGGTTTATATACTTGGTGAATAAGCCTTGCACCATGGGACGAATCACATGCTGGTTGTTATTACTATTGGAATTTGACTTCAAGACCACAGGTGAGAAAGGGAACACAACATATGTTGGCCGATCATATGTCGAGAATTCCAAATGGGGAACCAACAAATGGTGTTGATGATGACCTCCCAGATGCTTGATCGTTCAAACTAGACATGGTGCCTGAATGGAGTGAAGAAATATTAGATTATCTAGCTTATGGTTTTCTACGAGAACAACCTTTGAACATGGATGAAATGTGTCGGCTTATTAAGCTAGCTGTACCTTATCAATTGATTGCTGGTGAATTATACAAGCTAGTTAAGGACAATGTCTTAAGGAGATGTGTGCGGGAAGATAAATTTGTCACAATATTAGATAAAGCACTCTCCAGAATGATTGGAGGACACTTCGCTGGGAAAATTACAGCTCACAAGGTGCTTCAAGTAGGACTATGGTGGCCTACATTATTCGGGGATGCTATGGAGTTTGTAAAAGATGCAAAGAGTGTCAACCATTTGCTATTCCACAACAAAGAGACAGGATGCAACTTACCCCCTGTGATTGTAAGAATCTTTTGAGAAATAGGGAATTGATTTTGTTGGACCCATTAGTCTAGTTGCACATCTATCACAAGTTCGATATGTGATCGTGGCCACAGACTATTTCACGAAATAAGCAGAAGAAAAAGTCTCTAAGCGAGTTGATGCACAAAAGATGGCTAAGTTGTTATATGAACAAATCATTTCAAGAATCCGTTGCCCATTGGAATTAGTGAGTGATCGCAGTTCACATTTCATTGATGAGGTGATTGATCACTTACTTACTGGATTCCTTGTAGTCCACCGGAAGTCATCCCCTCATTATCCATAAGCAAATGGTCAAGCGGAGAGTACAAATAAGATTTTGTGTACTATCTTGACAAAAACTTTAGAAGCAAGTTGCACGGATTGGGAACATAAGCTAACTGCAACTCTATGGGCATATTGAACTTCATATAAGGTAGCGACGGGATATACTCCCTTCCATCTAGCTTATGGCATTGAGGCTATAATGCCTATGGAGTACTTAGTTCCAAGTCTGCAAATTGCGATGCAAGAACGATTAACAAAGAATGCATTAGCTGAAAGGTTGGTTGACTTAGAGAAACTTGATGAAACCCAACTAATTGCATCACATGGTCTTATGGTTGAAAAATTATGAAGGAAGCGTTGGTTTGACAATAACCTGAAACAAAAAGAACTAAAAACAAGGGACCTCGTCCTCATGCTGGAAGCACTAGAAAAAAACAACTCAAGTATGGAGGATTAGGACCTTTCTAAGTGTCAAAAATCACACGTGCCTCAAAGGTCAGTCATGATTGAAACTATTGAGGGTGTGCAAATATAGGGTTACATCAATGAAAGCAAACTTAAAAAAGATTACGAACCACTGACCCAAGAAATGCTCATGCAAGAGCATGTATTAAAACAACGAAATGAGCTAGCCAAGGAAAAATCCAAGCGAGCTCGAGCTCAGGAAGAAGCCAAGGCAAGAGAGGGCAAGGCCAAATAGAGACTCCAAGAGAGAGTATTGGATATGAACATGGCTTCACTAACCCTCCTTGATGAGGATGACCTGGACATTGAGCCAGCACAACTGTATGAAAGTCTCTACTACCTAAAATTCATGCAACAAGCATTGCATTAATCCATAGGGGATCAAGTTATAATTTGATCTCTTATGAGACACGAGAACCTCTAGATAAAGTCTTACCTTGAGGTCGACAATGCACAAGTACGAAGTGTGCACTTGTCAATTACCAAAGCTATGGGATTTCAAAGTGTTAATATTTCCATCAAAAATAATCCCTTTGGTTGGAATGGTGTTTGTTATATAAGCCTGTAGGATCTATGGAGGAAGAAATAATCCTTGGACGATCCTAGATTTGCACCAGTAATTGTGATATCCAATGGAAAAAGAGAGCTGCATAACTTGACGAGGGAAATAATATCATTATCGTGTCCTTATGGAGCCAAAAAGCAAGGGAAAGTAGGCTATGATTGATGGTATGGAAACACCAATGCCAAAGAAAGTAACTCACGTACTAGAGAAAGCATCAACTCCATAGTCCTTATGCAAAAAACAACCAAAGTCACTAGTAATTGAGCAGTGGGTGCATTAGAATCAACTCCAAGACCATATATACTGTGATGCAAAAGGAGTAATTGAGGAATCAAGGTAAAAAGTTTGAGCTACAGACAAGGGACAGAGATGGCCTTCTAATGTTACCATAGCAATATTCCAAACGAAGCCACTATACACAAGGCACTCAAAAGCAATGGATTCGAAGGGGTTTACTAGCTGCACAAGGCTATTACCAGAGTAATATAACAATATGGGTGCCAAAATCCCACCCAAAGTTCAGTACTACAAATACCTTTAGAAACATAGATAGTAAGAGCAACCAAGAACAATTTCCAACTAAATGCTAGGAAAGCACAAAAATTGGTTTCGAGGAAGAAGTGGATTCAACACAGTGAAGAATTTTGCCCGTGAGATAGCAGGGTTCGAAACTCGTGAGGTAGCTAAAACCGTGAGGTGGCTAAAATCGTGAGAACCTTTTCTCTTCTTTTCTCCTTAACTTTGTCCAGCTCTTTTATTTTTGTGGGTGCAGTTGGCGGTAGTGCTATCTCACGGTTTGCACCTTTTCGCATGTAGACTCATACCTTGTTATTGCTCACCGCACTAACAACCTTCTCATGGAATAACACACACACACATTCATTTTCACAAAAAAAAAAGAAAGAAAAAGAGGCAATGACCACATTCTCTCACCAGTTAGTATGACTGACTTTCTTATCATTATTATAGATGTCGACCTCTACTACCTTTGAACCGAAAGTCAAGGAGACTTCGGGACTCACGCAAGCTAGGGCAACTTGGTCACCTATAAGCAAGAAGAAGAGACCATCATGTGGCCCAAAACTAAGCTATTTGGGCCTACTCTCAGTGCCAGACCATTTCAAGACATACCCGATTGATGAACGAAAAGTGGTCCAATTGACGGCCAAAAGAGTTAAAGAAGTTATTTTATCCACATCGTATGATGGCCCAGCTAAGGTCAAGGAAATTGATATTGCAGAGCCACGGGAGGAAACTAAGCCTATTTATATCGCTAAAGACTTGACTCCAGCTAAGGAAAAGGAACTTGTTGCTCTCCTTAAGGAGTTTAAGGTTGTTTCTTCTGAAACTACAAAGAGATGAAGGGCGTACCATCTCAAGTGGTACATCACATGATCCCAATCATGGAAGGATAAAGGCCAACCAAGCAAAAACCATACCAGATGAATCCTAAATATGCCACAATTATAATAAGCAGGAAGAAGAGACCATCATGTGGCCCAAAACTAAGCTATTTGGACCAGACCTACTCTCAGTGCCATACCATTTCAAGACATACCCAATTGATGAACAAAAAGTGGTCCAATTGACGGCCAAAAGAGTTAAAGAAGCTGGTTTATCCACATCGTACAATGGCCCAGCCAAGGTCAAGGAAATTGATATTGCAGAGCCATGGGGGAGGAAACCAAGCCTGTTTATATCGCTAAAGACTTGACTCCAGCTGAGGAAAAGGAACTTGTTGCTCTCCTTAAGGAGTTTAAGGTTGTTTCTTCTGAAACTACAAAGAGATGAAGGGCGTACCATCTCAAGTGGTACATCACATGATCCCAATCATGGAAGGATAAAGGCCAACCAAGCAAAAACCATACCTGATGAATCCTAAATATGCAACAATTATAATAAGCAGGAAGAAGAGACCATCATGTGGCCCAAAACTAAGCTATTTGGGCCATACCTGCTCTCAGTGCCATACCATTTCAAGACATACCTAATTGATGAACGAAAAGTGGTCCAATTGATGGCCAAAAGAGTTAAAGAAGTTGGTTTATCCACATGATACAATGGCCCAGCTAAGGTCAAGGAAATTGATATTGCAGAGCCATGGGGGAGGAAACCAAGCCTGTTTATATCGCTAAAGACTTGACTCCAGCTGAGGAAAAGGAACTTGTTGCTCTCCTTAAGGAGTTCAAGGTTGTTTCTTCTGAAACTACAAAGAGATGAAGGGCGTACCATCTGAAGTGGTACATCACACGATCCCAATCATAGAAGGATAAAGGCCAACCAAGAAAAAACCATACCAGATGAATCCTAAATATGCAACAATTATAATAAGCAGGAAGAAGAGACCATCATGTGGCCCAAAACTAAGCTATTTGGGCCACACCTACTCTCAGCGCCAGACCATTTTAAGACATACCCAATTGATGAACGAAAAGTGGTCCAATTGACGGCCAAAAGAGTTAAAGAAGCTGGTTTATCCACATCGTACAATGGCCCAGCTAAGGTCAAGGAAATTGATATTGCAGAGCCATGGGGGAGGAAACCAAGCCTGTTTATATCGCTAAAGACTTGACTCCAGCTAAGAAAAAGGAACTTGTTGCTCTCCTTAAGGAGTTTAAGGTTGTTTCTTCTGAAACTACAAAGAGATGAAGGGCGTACCATTTGAAGTGGTACAACACACGATTCCAATCATGGAAGGATCAAGGCCAACCAAGCAAAAACCATACAAGATGAATCCTAAATATGCAACAATTATAAGAAGGAATTGATAAACTCATTACTGTTGATTTCATCTATGAGATAGAACACACCGATTGGCTATCACCAATCGTGATAGTGCGAAAGAAGAATGGGAAACTTAGGGTCTATGTCGATCTAAAAAATGTCAATGCAGCTACTAGGAAAGGACCATTACCCACTACCCTACACGGAACACGTTTTGGAAAGAGTAGTTAGTGAAGAAGCTTACAACTTCTTAGATGGATTTTCAAGTTACAATCAAGTTTCTATAGCACCCGAAGACTAGCATAAAATGGCCTTCAATACAATGTGGGAGACTTTTGCTTACAAAGTTATGCCTTTTGGTCTCACCAATGCCCCAACAACGTTCCAACGATTGATGTGCACAGCCTTGAGAGACTACAGGATGCGTATTCGCACAACTTGGTGAGTTCAAATTGGACTACCCAGTTTCCTTCACTAGTCACCACTGAATGATGCAAAGGTGTATTTTATGCCAAAATTGCCAGACCATTATATAGGCTACTCATTGTCTCTGAATGGAATGAAGAATGCCAAGATGCATATGATAGATTGAAGCCAGCACTAGCGAGTGCACTATTCTAAGACCACCCAACTGGGATCTTATATGCCATGTGTGAGGTGAAAAAAAGAAGAAAGAACCTGCCTCTATAGCCCTTCCACCTCGCAAACTTGGAGAAACTACCACGAACGGGACACCACCAGCCACCGGAACACTCTCTCAACATTCGCCACTCACCCACACATAAGACAGCTCAGAACCATGAAGGACAGATGATCATTCAACAAAAAACATATACAGCATCAACCATGTACAACTCAGCAAAATACACCAAAGACCAGGACTCTGGCCAGGATTTACTGCCAAGGGAATACACCCTTGCGTCTGACGACCAAGCCTCTGTCTCCCGGTCTCTGTAATCTCCAGAGGGCACCCACACCAGCAACCCTTCTTCACTTTCTCTGTAGCCCGGCTACTCTCTGTCCAGCTGCTACCTGCCAATTGCCGTAGGCAAGCCCCACTGTCTCCAGCCCACACATCAGCACCACTTCTTCATCCAACACACACAAAAACCCAAGGCTCCCTCTCTGGTCAGCATCCACACACTGCCTGCAATCACCGCCCACACAAGACCAGCTTTTTTTTTTGAACCATGAAGGACAGATGATCATTCAACAAAAAACATATACAGCATCAACCATGTACAACTCAGCAAAATACACCAAAGACCAGGACTCTGGCCAGGATGTACTGCCAAGGGAATACACCCTTGCGTCTGACGACCAAGCCTCTGTCTCCCGGTCTCTGTAATCTCCAGAGGGCACCCACACCAGCAACCCTTCTTCACTTTCTCTGTAGCCCGGCTACTCTCTGTCCAGCTGCTACCTGCCAATTGTCGTAGGCGAGCCCCACTGTCTCCAGCCCACACATCAGCACCACTTCTTCATCCAACACACACAAAAACCCAAGGCTCCCTCTCTGGTCAGCATCCACACACTGCCTGCAATCACCGCCCACACAAGACCAGCTACTCTCACCAGAAGGCGCCCACACGAGCTAACCTTTACTCAGCAGCTCCCACTCTCTGTATGTCGTGACCAGTAGTTTCACCAACCACCAGAGCCTTGCAAAACCTCTTCACCACGAACCACTGCTCAACGCAGCATCCTCAGATATCTAGCCCAAGCCACATCACTCAATCCTTCCCTAACAGCAGCCCTCTCTGCTGCTTCAATCATCAACCCAAGACGATCACTTTCTCACAAGACCTCCACTCTGCCTATCCCCTCGTACACTTGGCGCAGTCACCTTTCAGACCCGCCAGTGTTTTCACTAGCTCTCACACGGCCAGCTCAATGCCTTCTTCATTTTCTTTTGCCACTCCTCTGCGCATCCCTTGTCTGCGCTCTACTGGTCCCCCAGTCGTCAAGGTGGCCCACACTTGCCCTGCATCTTGACGCCAACAGCTCCCAGGCGGCTTCCTTTTCTTCACACGACTGTGCCTTCTCTTAACCTGCTGCCTGCTGCGCCCGACTCCTCTTACACGGAGGCCCCTTTGCTGTCCACTTTGCCACCAGCGGCTCTTAGGCTTGCGTTACTCTCACTGCAGGCCACCCTCGCCAGCCTCGCTCACCTCCTTCAAGTCGCCTGTAGCGCCTCACGCATCCGAGCCTACGCCGGCCTACACACCACAAGGCAGCAGCTCGCCTCTCCCCAGGCATCCCCGTTTCAGCAAGGCAACGACCCCTGCAGCTTCTCTTGTTCTCTCTCTGGCGTCTTCTTCTGCATCGCCTTTCTTTTACTTAGTCGGCTGTGCCTCTCTATCCTAGGCGGCCTTCTCTCTGTCTCCCGCAGCTTCAACTTCTGAGCAAGGCGACCCTCTCAGCTTTTTCCTCTCTCTCTGGCGTCTTTTTCTGCAGCGCCCGTCGCACCAACACTGACGAGGCCCCCGGCTCTTCTTTCTTTGCCTGCTGAACACCGACTGGGCTTTCTCCTCAGAGGCATAAACGGCGACCCCTTTTCTGCAACCTCCGAAGCGCCACCTTTCCCTCACGCCTTCAGCCACTCGTTGCCTCTGCTGTGCCTCTCTCCACGTTGCCCAGCTCTACCATCTACAATAGGCCTCCCCTTTACTTTTTTTCAGAGCGCCCGTCAGCTCTCCACCACCTTCTCGAAGCAAGCTGGCCGCCACCTTGCTATTCCATGTGGCCTTTTACAAATTGGCCATGTGGATTATATTTTATTTTATTTTTTAAAAAAGCCTTCAACCACATAATGATGGCCACCCACAAATGCTAAAAGAGCCCCTTCTCCTTGCACTTCGGATCATCACGCCGCGGCCATAATTTTCCAAAATAAGAGCGAGAGCTGTCCCCCGTCTTCGTCAGCATCATTATCATCTCCAAACACAACCATTCCAGTCGTCGGTGCCCTGCATTTAGTAACCATCTGCACACCATATGTTGCAATAAAACTCCCAGATCACCATCATCTGCTCCGAAAAAAACACGTGCATATTCTAGCTTACAACCAAACCACTCGGCCTGTACACTTGCCAGGGCATTCCGGGCAAATTTTATTCACACAGCACACGCACCATATGTACACTGACCCAAAATACCTCTCAGATTTTAGCATGACGTACTTTGCCCAACCCCTAGCCTGCTGAATCATTTATGATCAGCAGAAAGCATATGACCACGTTTCCCTCCGTCAATTCTCTGAGCATCATACAATGTAACCAGCACATCTCTGTTCCAGGTGATCAAAGAAACTCTATCATCCTCCATAGGTATAATTTTCCATCCCATATCCCACAACACAACACCAGAGCTTCTGGAAACAAAGCTTCTGACATACACACCATCCCGTCTCATCTCAATTCCAATATCCCTGATACGATCAGCACCAATATCGGAGAACTAGTGTAGCAACTCCTGCTGAGGGTAAAAATTGATGAAAGCCTCATCAAAAAAAACCTGTTGTACCATAACATTTTCCTGTCCATCAGCATAAGAAGCCTCACCATCAAAGCCAGCTACCACAGGCAAAACAAACTCCTCTTCAACAGGCACCATTCCTAAAGCATCCACCTCAGTTCCTGTATGCTCATCTTCATCAAAACCACCAAGAATTTCATCCATTGCAATCTCCCTCTCATCCATAGCAGCAGCATCATTCAAAGTCTTCTGTTGCTCTTCCTTCATAGCTTCAATTCTGGTCATGGCTTTCTTAATATTCATGCACATCTCATCATCCAGCTCCAACTCAGGCTCATCATCCTGTAGATTGTCTATTTCCCACTCATCCCACACAGGTTCATTATCCAAAGACTTAAAAGCAAGCTTTTTCACATCACATGCATACCTTTGCTCAGAATCTACTTGTACCTCCTCGCATTCCTCATGTATGGCTTCTTCCTGTTCAGCAACCTTATTAGTAAGCACTTCTTCATCAATAACTAGGGCATCCATCTCTGCATCCTCCTCACTCGATGAAGTATCCTCTGTTTCCTCACTAGTAGTGGTGCTACTGGTCGTGTCATCACTCGAATCAGCTTCACTCTCCTCTTCATCATTGACAGGCTTTTGGTTATCCATATTAAACTGCTTCTTATCCCCTCTCCTGTCATACAGAGTAATAACCCCTTTCCTCCAATCCTGAACAGCCTTCACTGCTCTCAGCCATGGTCTTCCCAGAATAATGGGGAATGCACCCATTCCTACAGGCATAACATGACAATCCACAAGCACCTTCACATCAAAAGCTTCCAATTCTAATTCCTTAACCATACCTAAGCATTTGACTTTCTGATGATTTGCCAGCCGAATTCGAAATCCAGACGCTTCAGTAAAATCAAGACCAAGCCTCTCCACAGCTGCTAATGTAATCACACAAATCTGTGCTCCACCATCTATGTATGCCTCTCCCAGATTCTTCCCTTTATACCACACATTCACCACAGGACATATGTCAGGCAATTCCTGGACAGATAGAACAGTCACTATCCCTTTGGCAGGCTCCTTCTCTCTCAGGTTCACAAGTCTTTTCCATTGATGCTTCAAATTAGGAGCTAACTCTATCAATTGCCCAAAAGTAATGTTAGCCTTCCTTTCAGCCATGTCCTCCTGCAAACTGTAACTATCCTGCCCACCCCGTTTCAGTTACCTGAAACTTCTTACGAGGCTTCCGCTTCTGCTTGACCTTCACATCCTCCCCTTCCCTCACTTTTCCTTTCTTCTTGCTAGGCCCTGCAGCATCCTTGCTTTCTCTTTCCTGTGGCATCCGTTTTCCCAAAGGCATCACATCTGCTTCTGCCTCCTTCGTTTTCTCAAGGGTGACCACATCTATCACCTTAGTTTTTCCCTTCTCCTCAGCTGTAATTCCACTCGGACCTGCTTGATCCCTAATATCAATACCATAATCATTCGACCTATCCGGTAACTGTGAAGGTAGTGGGTACATGTCACCACCCATTCGCTGAGGCTTATCACAATCTGTACTCAGATGACCAAGTTCACCACAGTTCCAGCATGTAGGAATGAAATGACGGCCCCTACCGCGACCACGCCCATACCCTGCTTGTCCATCTCCCCCTTCAGGATTATTACCTCGGCCTCTACCACGTCCACCACCTGTACTTCCCATTAAATTTAAGCTCAAATTCTTCATAAGATCAACCATCTGTTTCATATCCTGCCGCAATCCCTCATCAGAACCTGCAGGAACCATAGGTACTCCCTGACTAGCTTGAGGCACCATCTGCATAGCTTGACCTTCACTGGGCTTCATCCTCTCCATCACTGCACTCATGGGTGTAGCCTCCACTCTCCGAATCTCCAGCTGTGCTACAACTGGAATCATCCCCAGCTGATTCATCCGCTGCAGTTTCCAATCTTTTGACTTAGCAATTTCTACCGCATCCTCAAAAGACCTGGGCTTCTTCAATTCCACTTTCCAGCGAATACTCCTCTTAAGTCCAGCTACAAACTTATTCTTCTTCATCATATCAGGCGGCACCTGATCTTCCCCTAAAGCCCTGCATAGAGTTTCCCATAGCAAAGAAAATTTTTTCATATAATCATCTATTGATTCAAACTCACCTTGTGTCAGAGCTTGCACCTCATGCCAAACCTTGTCGGGGTCTTCCACCTTCTTGAACCTGTTGCTAAGTGCTGTCTTTAATCCATCCTCAGTCATCTCAATGTGTGGAACAGCATCCCTCAACGACTCCTCATAAGCCCTGTACCAGGTCCTTGCATCCCCTTTCAAACAGATGCTCAGCAGCCGCAACACCTGTACCTGCTCACTGATATGGTTGCTTATACATGCAACCTCCATCCTTTCCAAGAAGTCTGCCACATCCTCATTCGGACCACCATAAAACTCTGGGTAAGACATCATCTTGATCCCAAAACTTCCCTTCCAATCCCAAGCAAAAACCCAAAAACACCTTCCTTCAATCTCTCACTCTGGGGCATACACCCTCGTAAGAGAAATCCCTGAGCAATCCTCAGTCAAACTATACCAGAAAGAGCCACTCCTCAGTGGGGGCACCAGAAGAATGTGAGGTGAAAAAAAGAAGAAAGAACCTGCCTCTATAGCCCTTCCACCTCCCAAACTTGGAAAAACTACCACGAACGGGACACCACCAGCCACCGGCTAGAACACTCTCTCAACATTCGCCACCCACCCACACCATAAGACAGCTCAGAACCATGAAGGACAGATGATCATTCAACAAAAAACATATACAGCATCAACCATGTACAACTCAGCAAAATACACCAAAGACCAGGACTCTGGCCAGGATTTACTGCCAAGGGAATACACCCTTGCGTCTGACAACCAAGCCTCTGTCTCCCGGTCTCTGTAATCTCCAGAGGGCACCCACACCAGCAACCCTTCTTCACTTTCTCTGTAGCCCGGCTACTCTCTGTCCAGCTGCTACCTGCCAATTGTCGTAGGCGAGCCCCACTGTCTCCAGCCCACACATCAGCACCACTTCTTCATCCAACACACACAAAAACCCAAGGCTCCCTCTCTGGTCAGCATCCACACACTGCCTGCAATCACCGCCCACACAAGACCAGCTTTTTTTTTTGAACCATGAAGGACAGATGATCATTCAACAAAAAACATATACAGCATCAACCATGTACAACTCAGCAAAATACACCAAAGACCAGGACTCTGGCCAGGATTTACTGCCAAGGGAATACACCCTTGCGTCTGACGACCAAGCCTCTATCTCCCGGTCTCTGTAATCTCCAGAGGGCACCCACACCAGCAACCCTTCTTCACTTTCTCTGTAGCCCGGCTACTCTCTGTCCAGCTGCTACCTACCAATTGTCGTAGGCGAGCCCCACTGTCTCCAGCCCACACATCAGCACCACTTCTTCATCCAACACACACAAAAACCCAAGGCTCCCTCTCTGGTCAGCATCCACACACTGCCTGCAATCACCGCCCACACAAGACCAGCTACTCTCACCAGAAGGCGCCCACACGAGCTAACCTTTACTCAGCAGCTCCCACTCTCTGTATGTCGTGACCAGCAGTTTCACCAACCACCAGAGCCTTGCAAAACCTCCACCACGAACCACTGCTCAACGCAGCATCCTCAGATATCTAGCCCAAGCCACATCACTCAATCCTTCCCTAACAGCAGCCCTCTCTGCTGCTTCAATCATCAACCCAAGACGATCACTTTCTCACAAGACCTCCACTCTGCCTGTCCCCTCGTACACTTGGCGTAGTCACCTTTCAGACCCGCCAGTGTTTTCACTAGCTCTCACACGGCCAGCTCAACGCCTTCTTCATTTTCTTTTGCCACTCCTCTGCGCATCCCTTGTCTGCGCTCTACTGGTCCCCCAATCGTCACAAGGTGGCCCACACTTGCCCTGCATCTTGACGCCAACAGCTCCCAGGCGGCTTCCTTTTCTTCACACGACTGTGCCTTCTCTTAACCTGCTGCTGCGCCTGACTCCTCTTACACGGAGGCCCCTTTGCTGTCCACATTGCCACCAGCGGCTCTTAGGCTTGCGTTACTCTCACTGTAGGCCACCCTCGCCAGCCTCGCTCACCTCCTTCAAGTCACCTGTAGTAGCGCCTCACGCATCCGAGCCTACGCCGGCCTACACACCACAAGGCAGCAGCTCGCCTCTCCCCAGGCGTCCCCGTTTCAGCAAGGCAACGACCCCTACAGCTTCTCTTGTTCTCTCTCTGGCGTCTTCTTCTGCATCGCCTTTCTTTTACCCAGTCGGCTGCGCCTCTCTATCCTAGGCGGCCTTCTCTCTGTCTCCCGCAGCTTCAACTTCTGAGCAAGGCGACCCTCTCAGCTTTTTCCTCTCTCTCTGGCGTCTTTTTCTGTAGCGCCCGTTCGCACCAACACTGACGAGGCCCCCGGCTCTTCTTTCTTTGCCTGCTGAACACCGACTGGGCTTTCTCCTCAGAGGCATAAACGGCGACCCCTTTTCTGCAACCTCCGAAGCGCCACCTTTCCCTCACGACTTTAGCCACTCGTCGCCTCTGCTGTGCCTCTCTCCACATTGCCCAGCTCTACCATCTACAATAGGCCTCCCCTTTACTTTTTTTCAGAGCGCCCGTCAGCTCTCCACCACCTTCTCAAAGCAAGCTGGCCGCCACCTTGCTATTCCATGTGGCCTTTTACAAATTGGCCATGTGGATTATATTTTATTTTATTTTTTAAAAAAGCCTTCAACCACATAATGATGGCCACCCACAAATGCTAAAAGAGCCCCTTCTCCTTGCACTTCGGATCATCACGCCGCAGCCATAATTTTCCAAAATAAGAGCGAGAGCTGTCCCCCGTCTTCGTCAGCATCATTATCATCTCCAAACACAACCATTCCAGTCGTCGGTGCCCTGCATTTAGTAACCATCTGCACACCAAAACTCCCAGATCACCATCATCTGCTCCGAAAAAAGCACGTGCATATTCCAGCTTGCAACCAAACCACTCGGCTTGTACACTTGCCAGGGCATTCCGGGCAAATTTTATTCACACAGCACACGCACCATATGTACACTGACCCAAAATACCTCTCAGATTTTAGCCTGACACCATGTACACATTGATGCATCAAACTTTGCTACAGGATGCGTATTGGCACAGCTTGGTGAGTTCAAATTGGACAACCCAGTTTCCTTCGCTAGTCACCAACTGAATGATGTAAAGGTAAATTATACCACCACAAAACGAGAGGGTTTGGCCATGCTTTATGCTGTCAAGAAGTATCGACATTACCTATTGGCAAAAAAAAATGTATTCTTTGTGGACCATCAGGGTTTATATACTTGGTGAATAAGCCTTGCACCATGGGACGAATCACATGTTGGTTGTTATTACTATTGGAATTTGACTTCAACATCACGGGTGAGAAAGGAAACACAATATATGTTGGCCAATCATATGTCGAGAATTCCAAATGGGGAACCAACAAATGGTGTTGATGATGACCTCCCAGATGCTTGATCGTTCAAACTAGACATGGTGCCTAAATGGAGTGAAGAAATATTAGATTATCTAGCTTATGGTTTTCTATGAGAACAACCTTTGATGGATAAAATGTGTCGGCTTATTAAGCTGGCTGCACCTTATCAATTGATTGCTGGTGAATTATACAAGCTAGGTAAGGACAATGTCTTAAGGAGATGTGTGCGGGAAGACAAATTTGTCACAATATTAGATAAAGCACTCTCAAGAATGATTGGAGGACACTTCGCTATGGGAAAATTACAGCTCACAAGGTGCTTCAAGTAGGACTATGGTGGCCTACATTATTCGGGGATGCTATGGAGTTTGTAAAAGATGCAAAGTGTGTCAACCATTTGCTATTCCACAACAAAGAGACAGGATGCAACTTACCCCCCTGTGATTGTAAGAATCTTTTGAGAAATAGGGAATTGATTTATTTGGACCCATTAGTCTAGTTGCACATCCATCACAAGTCCGATATGTGATCGTGGTGGCCACAGACTATTTCACGAAATAAGCAGAAGAAAAAGTCTCTAAGCGAGTTGATGCACAAAAGATGGCTAAGTTCTTATATGAACAAATCATTTCAAGAATCCGTTGCCCATTGGAATTAGTGAGTGATCGCGGTTCACATTTCATTAATGAGGTGATTGATCACTTACTTGCAAGATTCCTTGTAGTCCACCGGAAGTCATCCCCTTATTATCCATAAGCAAATAGTCAAGCGGAGAGTACAAATAAGATTTTGTGTACTATCTTGACAAAAACTTTAGAAGCAAGTCGCACGGATTGGGAACATAAGCTAATTGTAACTCTATGGGCATATTGAACTTCGTATAAGGTAGCGACGGGATATACTCCCTTCCATCTAGCTTATGGCATTGAGGCCATAATGCCTATGGAGTACTTAGTTCCAAGCCTGCAAATTGCAGTGCAAGAACGATTAACAAAGAATGCATTAGCTGAAAGGTTGGTTGACTTAGAGAAACTTGATGAAACCCAACTAATTGCATCACATGGTCTTATGGTTGAGAAATTGTGGAGGAAGCGTTGGTTTGACAATAACCTGAAACAAAAAGAACTAAAAACAAGGGACCTTGTCCTCATGTTGCAAGCACTAGAAAAAAACAACTCAAGTATGGAGGATTAGGTCCTTTCTAAGTGTCAAAATCACATGTGCCTCAAAGGTCAGCCATGATTGAAACTATTGAGGGTGTGCAAATATAGGGTTACATCAATGAAAGCAAATATAGGGTTACATCAATATAGGGTTACATCAATATAGGGTTAAAAAGGATTACAAACCACTGACCCAAGAAATGCTCATGCAAGAGCATGTATTAAAACAACGAAATGAGCTAGCCAGGAAGAAGCCAAGGCAAGGGAGGGCAAGGCCAAACAGAGACTCCAAGAGAGAGTATTGGATATGAACATGGCTTCACTAACCCTCCTTGATGAGGATGACCTGGACATTGCACCAGCATA
Source organism: Cibotium barometz (assembly GCF_041138505.1). Taxonomy (NCBI): domain Eukaryota; kingdom Viridiplantae; phylum Streptophyta; class Polypodiopsida; order Cyatheales; family Cibotiaceae; genus Cibotium; species Cibotium barometz. The sequence goes on along the minus strand of NC_141074.1, from coordinate 22,653,394 downwards.
ACTGTGTGAAAGTCTCTACTACCTAAAATTCATGCAACAAGCATTGCATTAATCCATAGGGGATCAAGTCATAATTTGATCTCTTATGAGACACGAGAACCTCTAGATAAAGTCTTACCTTAAGGTCGACAATGCACAAGTACGAAGTGTGCACTTGTCAATTACCAAAGCTGTGGGATTTCAAAGTGTTAATATTTCCATCAGAAATAATCCCTTTGGTTGGAATGGTGTTTGTTATATAAGCCTGTAGGATCTATGGAGGAAGAAATAATCCTTGGACGATCCTAGATTTGCACCAGTAATTGTCATATCCAATGGAAAAAGAGAGCTGCATAACTTGACGAGGGAAATAATATCATTATCGTGTCCTTATGGAGCCAAAAAACAATGGAAAGCAGGCTATGATTGATGGTATGGAAACACCAATGCCAAAGAAAGTAGCTCACGTACTAGAGAAAGCATCAACTCCATAGTCCCTATGCAAAAAACAACCAAAGTCACTAGTAATTCAGGAGTATGTGCATTAGAATCAACTCCAAGCCCATATATACTGTGATGCAAAAGGAGTATTTGAGGATACAAGGTAAAAAGTTTGAGCTACAGACAAGGGACAGAGATGGCCTTCCAATGTTAGCATAGCAATATTCCAAACGAAGCCACTATCCACAAGACACTCAAAAGCAATGGGGATTCGAAGGGGTTTACTAGCTGCACAAGGCTATTACCAGAGTAATATAACAATATGGGTGCCAAAATCCCACCCAACGTTCAGTACTGCAAATACCTTTAGAAACATAGATAGGAAGAGCAACCAAGAACAATTTCCAACTAAATGCTAGGAAAGCACAAAAATTGGTTTCGAGGAAGAAGTGGATTCAACACAGTGAAGAATTTTGCCCGTGAGATAGCAGGGTTTGAAACTCATGAGGTAGCTAAAACCGTGACGTGGCTAAAACCGTGAGAACCTTTTCTCTTCTTTTCTCCTTAACTTTGTCCAGCTCTTTTATTTTGGTGGGTGCAGTTGGCGGTAGTGCTATCTCACGGTTTGCACCTTTTCTCATGTAGACTCATACCTTGTTATTGCTCACCACACTAACACCCTTCTCATGGAATAACACACACACACATTCACTTTCACAAAAAAAAAGAAAGAAAAAGAGGCAATGAACACATTCTCTCACCAGTTAGTATGATTGACTTTCTTATCATTATTACAGATGTCGACCTCTGCTACCTCTGAACTGAAAGTCAAGGAGACTTCGGGAGTCACGCAAGCTAGGGCAACTTGGTCACCTATAAGCAGGAAGAAACTATTCTGAGACCACCCAACTGGGATCTTATATTCCATGTACACATTGATGCATCAATCTTTGCTACAGGATGCGTATTGGCACAGCTTGGTAAGTTCAAATTGGACTACCCAGTTTCCTTCGCTAGTCGCCCCACTGAATGATGCAAAGGTGTATTTTATGCTAGAATTGCCAGACCATTATATAGGCTACTCATTGTCTCTGAATGGAATGAAAAATGCCAAGATGCATATGATAGATTGAAGCCAGCACTAGCGAGTGCACTATTCTGAGACCACCCAACTGGGATCTTATATGCCATGTACACATTGATGCATCAAACTTTGCTACAGGATGCGTATTGGCACAGCTTGGTGAGTTCAAATTGGACAACCCAGTTTCCTTCGCTAGTCACCAATTGAATGATGTAAAGGTAAATTATACCACCACAAAACGAGAGGGTTTGGCCATGCTTTATGCTGTCAAGAAGTATTGACATTATCTATTGGCAAAAAAAAACGTATTCTTTGTGGACCATCAGGGTTTATATACTTGGTGAATAAGCCTTGCACCATGGGACGAATCACATGCTGGTTGTTATTACTATTGGAATTTGACTTCAAGATCACGGGTGAGAAAGGGAACACAACATATGTTGGCCGATCATATGTCGAGAATTCCAAATGGGGAACCAACAAATGGTGTTGATGATGACCTCCCAGATGCTTGATTGTTCAAACTAGACATGGTGCCTGAATGGAGTGAAGAAATATTAGATTATCTAGCTTATGGTTTTCTACGAGAACAACCTTTGAACATGGATAAAATGTGTTGGCTTATTAAGCTGGCTGCACCTTATCAATTGATTGATGGTGAATTATACAAGCTAGGTAAGGACACTGTCTTAAGGAGATGTGTGCGGGAAGACAAATTTGTCACAATATTAGATAAAGCACTCTCAAGAATGATTGGAGGACACTTCGCTATGGGAAAATTACAGCTCACAAGGTGCTTCAAGTAGGACTATGGTGGCCTACATTATTCGGGGATGCTATGGAGTTTGTAAAAGATGCAAAGAGTGTCAACCATTTGCTATTCCACAACAAAGAGATAGGATGCAACTTACCCCCCTGTGATTGTAAGAATCTTTTGAGAAATAGGGAATTGATTTATTTGGACCCATTAGTCTAGTTGCACATCCATATGTGATCGTGGCCACAGACTATTTCACGAAATAAGCAGAAGAAAAAGTCTCTAAGTGAGTTGATGCACAAAAGATGGCTAAGTTCTTATATGAACAAATCATTTCAAGAATCCGTTGCCCATTGGAATTAGTGAGTGATCGCGGTTCACATTTCATTAATGAGGTGATTGATCACTTACTTGCTGGATTCCTTGTAGTCCACCGGAAGCCATCCCCTTATTATCCATAAGCAAATGGTCAAGCGGAGAGTACAAATAAGATTTTGTGTACTATCTTGACAAAAACTTTAGAAGCAAGTCGCACGGATTGGGAACATAAGCTAATTGTAACTCTATGGGCATATTGAACTTTGTATAAGGTAGCGACGAGATATACTCCCTTCCATCTAGCTTATGGCATTGAGGCCATAATGCCTATGGAGTACTTAGTTCCAAGCCTGCAAATTGCAGTGCAAGAACGATTAACAAAGAATGCATTAGCTGAAAGGTTGGTTGACTTAGAGAAACTTGATAAAACCCAACTAATTGCATCACATGGTCTTATGGTTGAGAAATTATGGAGGAAGCGTTGGTTTGACAATAACCTGAAACAAAAAGAACTAAAAACAAGGGACCTCGTCCTCATGTCGGAAGCACTAGAAAAAAACAACTCAAGTATAAAGGATTAGGACCTTTCTAAGCGTCAAAATCACATGTGCCTCAAAGGTCAGTCATGATTGAAACTATTGAGGGTGTGCAAATATAGGGTTACATCAATAAAAGCAAACTTAAAAAAGATTACGAACCACTGACCCAAGAAATGCTCATGCAAGAGCATGTATTAAAACAACGAAATGAGCTAGCCAAGGAAAAATCCAAGCGAGCTCGAGCTCAGGAAGAAGCCAAGGCAAGAGAGGGCAAGGCCAAACAGAGACTCCAAGAGAGAGTATTGGATATGAACATGGCTTCACTAACCCTCCTTGATGAGGATGACCTGGACATTGAGCCAGCACAACTGTGTGAAAGTCTCTACTACCTAAAATTCATACAACAAGCATTGCATTAATCCATAGGGGATCAAGTCATAATTTGATCTCTTATGAGACACGAGAACCTCTAGATAAAGTCTTACCTTGAGGTCGACAATGCACAAGTACGAAGTGTGCACTTGTCAATTACCAAAGCTGTGGGATTTCAAAGTGTTAGTATTTCCATCAGAAATAATCCCTTTGGTTGGAATGGTGTTTGTTATATAAGCCTGTAGGATCTATGGAGGAAGAAATAATCCTTGGACGATCCTAGATTTGCACCAGTAATTGTGATATCCAATGGAAAAAGAGAGCTGCATAACTTGACGAGGGAAATAATATCATTATCGTGTCCTTATGGAGCCAAAAAACAAGGGAAAGCAGGCTATGATTGATGGTATGGAAACACCAATGCCAAAGAAAGTAACTCACGTACTAGAGAAAGCATCAACTCCATAGTCCCTATGCAAAAAACAACCAAAATCACTAGTAATTCAGCAGTGGGTGCATTAGAATCAACTCCAAGCCCATATATACTGTGATGCAAAAGGAGTAATTGAGGAATCAAGGTAAAAAGTTTGAGCTACAGACAAGGGACAGAGATGGCCTTCCAATGTTAGCATAGCAATATTCCAAACGAAGCCACTATCCACAAGGCACTCAAAAGCAACGGATTCGAAGGGGTTTACTAGCTGCACATGGCTATTACTAGAGTAATATAACAATATGGGTGCCAAAATCCCACCCAAAGTTCAGTACTGCAAATACCTTTAGAAACATAGATAGTAAGAGTAACTAAGAACAATTTCCAACTAAATGCTAGGAAAGCACAAAAATTGGTTTCGAGGAAGAAGTTGATTCAACACAGTGAAGAATTTTCCGTGAGATAGCAGGGTTGGAAACTCGTGAGGTAGCTAAAACCGTGAGGTGGCTAAAACCGTGAGAACCTTTTCTCTTCTTTTCTCCTTAACTTTGTCCAGATCTTTTATTTTGGTGGGTGCAGTTGGCGGTAGTGCTATCTCACGGTTTGTACCTTTTTGCATGTAGACTCATACCTTGTTATTGCTCACCGCACTAACACCCTTCTCAGTGAATAACACACACACATTCATCACAAAAAAAGAAAGAAAGAAAAAGAGGCAATGACCACATTCTCTCACCAGTTAGTATGGCTGACTTTCTTATCATTATTACAGATGTCGACCTCTGCTACCTCTGAACCGAAGTTAAGGAGACTTCGGGAGTCACGCAAGCTAGGGCAACTTGGTCACCTATAAGCAGGAAGAAGAGACCATCATGTGGCCCAAAACTAAGCTATTTGGGCCAGACCTACTCTCAGTGCCAGACCATTTCAAGACATACCCAATTGATGAACAAAAAGTGGTCCAATTGACGGCCAAAAGAGTTAAAGAAGCTGGTTTATCCACATCGTACAATGGCCCAGCTAAGGTCAAGGAAATTGATATTGCAGAGCCATGGGAGGAAACCAAGCCTGTTTATATCGCTAAAGACTTGACTCCAGCTGAGGAAAAGGAACTTGTTGCTCTCCTTAAGGAGTTTAAGGTTGTTTCTTCTGAAACTACAAAGAGATGAAGGGCGTACCATCTGAAGTGATACATCACACGATCCCAATCATGGAAGGATAAAGGCCAACCAAGCAAAAACCATACCAGATGAATCCTAAATATGCCACAATTATAATAAGCAGGAAGAAGAGACCATCATGTGGCCCAAAACTAAGCTATTTGGGCTAGACCTACTATCAGTGCCATACCATTTCAAGACATACCCAATTGATGAAATGGTATGTCTCAGTGCCATACCATTTCAAGACATACCCAATTGATGAACGAAAAGTGGTCCAATTGACGGCCAAAAGAGTTAAAGAACCTGGTTTATCCACATCGTACAATGGCCTAGCTAAGGTCAAGGAAATTGATATTGCAGAGCCATGGGAGGAAACCAAGCCTGTTTATATCGCTAAAGACTTGACTCCAGCTGAGGAAAAGGAACTTGTTGCTCTCCTTAAGGAGTTTAAGGTTGTTTCTTCTGAAACTACAAAGAGATGAAGGGCGTACCATCTGAAGTGGTATATCACACGATCCCAGTCATGGAAGGATAAAGGCCAACCAAGCAAAAACCATACCAGATGAATCCTAAATATGCCACAATTATAATAAGCAGGAAGAAGAGAGCATTATGTGGCCCAGAACTAAGCTATTTGGGCTATCAGTGCTTGCCAGAACATTTCAAGACATACCCAATTGATGAACGAAAAGTGGTCCAACTGACGGCGGCCAAAAAGAGATCAACGAAAGGTGGTCCAATTGACGGCCAAAAGAGTTAAAGAAGCTGGTTTATCCACATCGTACAATGGCCCAACTAAGGTCAAGGAAACTGATATTGCAGAGCCCTGGGAGGAAACCAAGCCTGTTTATATTGTTAAAGACTTGACTCCAACTGAGGAAAAGGAACTTGTTGCTCTCCTTAAGGAGTTTAAGATTGTTTCTTCTGAAACTACAAAGAGATGAAGGGTGTACCATTTGAGGTGGTACAACACACGATCCCAATCATGGAAGGATCAAGGCCAACCATGCAAAAACCATACCAGATGAATCCTAAATATGCAACAATTATAAGAAGGAATTGATAAACTTATTACTGTTTATTTTATCTATGAGATAGAACACACCGATTGGCTATCATCAATCGTGATAGTGCCAAAGAAGAATGGGAAACTTAGGGTCTGTGTCGATCTAAAAAATGTCAATGCAGCTACTAGGAAAGGACCATTACCCACTACCTTACACGGAACACGTTTTGAAAAGAGTAGTTGGTGAAGAAGCTTACAACTTCTTAGATGGATTTTCAAGTTACAATCAAGTTTCTATAGCACCCGAAGACCAGCATAAAACGGCCTTCAATACAATGTGGGAGACTTTTGCTTACAAAGTTATGCCTTTTGGTCTCACCAATGCCCCAACAATGTTCCAACGATTGATGTCACAACCTTGAGAGACTACTTACAAAAGTGGTTGGAGGTATTCATTGATGATCTATGGGCAAAAAAAGAATGTATTCTTTGTGGACCATCAGGGTTTATATACTTGGTGAATAAGCCTTGCACCATGGGACGAATCACATGCTGGTTGTTATTACTATTGGAATTTGACTTCAAGATCACGGGTGAGAAAGGGAACACAACATATGTTGGCCGATCAAATGTCGAGAATTCCAAATGGGGAACCAACAAATGGTGTTGATGATGACCTCCCAGATGCTTGATTGTTCAAACTAGACATGGCGCCTGAATGGAGTGAAGAAATATTAGATTATCTAGATTATGGTTTTCTATGAGAACAACCTTTGAACATGGATAAAATGTGTCGGCTTATTAAGCTGGCTGCACCTTATCAATTGAATGTTGGTGAATTATACAAGCTAGGTAAGGACAATGTCTTAAGGAGATGTGTGCGGGAAGACAAATTTGTCACAATATTAGATAAAGCACTCTCAAGAATGATTGCAGGACACTTCGCTGGGAAAATTACAGCTCACAAGGTGCTTCAAGTAGGCCTATGGTGGCCTACATTATTCGGGGATGCTATGGAGTTTGTAAAAGATGCAAAGAGTGTCAACCATTTGCTATCCCACAACAAAGAGACAGGATGCAACTTACCCCCGTGTGATTGTAAGAATCTTTTGAGAAATAGGGAATTGATTTTGTTGGACCCATTAGTCTAGTTACACATCCATCACAAGTCCGATATGTGATCGTGGCCACAGACTATTTCACGAAATGGACAGAAGAAAAAGTCTCTAAGCGAGTTGATGCACAAAAGATGGCTAAGTTCTTATATCGAACCACTGACCCAAGAAATGCTCATGCAAGAGCATGTATTAAAACAACGAAATGAGCTAGCCAAGGAAAAATCCAAGCGAGCTTGAGCTCAAGAAGAACCCAAGGCAAGAGACGGCAAGGCCAAACAGAGACTCCAAGAGAGAGTATTGGATATAAACATGGCTTCACTAACCTTCCTTGATGAGGATGACTTGGACATTGAGCCAGCGCAACTGTGTGAAAGTCCCTACTACCTAAAATTCATGCAACAAGCATTGCATTAATCCATAGAGGATCAAGTCATAATTTGATCTCTTATGAGACATGAGAACCTCTAGATAAAGTCTTACCTTGAGGTCGACAATGCACAAGTACGAAGTGTGCACTTGTCAATTACCAAAGCTGTGGGATTTCAAAGTGTTAATATTTCCATCAGAAATAATCCCTTTGTTTGGAATGGTGTTTGTTATATAAGCCTGTAGATATGAGACACGAGAACCTCTAGATAAAGTCTTACCTTGAGGTCGACAATGCGCAAGTACGAAGTGTGCACTTGTCAATTACCAAAGCTGTGGGATTTCAAAGTGTTAGTATTTCCATCAGAAATAATCCCTTTGGTTGGAATGGTGTTTGTAGGATCTATGGAGGAAGAAATAATCCTTGGACGATCCTAGATTTGCACCAGTAATTGTGATATCCAATGGAAAAAGAGAGCTGCATAACTTGACGAGGGAAATAATATCATTATCGTTGTAAGATCCCCCTGTTCCCACCGAGCAACGGATTCGGGTACTAGCAGCGGAAGTAGCACTTCTCGCACGGGACAGGGGTCCCACATTCGGGGCCTCGTCCACGGATATCCGGACAAGAGACTAATCCGTCGGTTTTTTCCAAAACCGAACCCGAAAAAAAAAACTTTCCTTACCCGGAAAGCACGAGCGATTCCACCAGGATAATTTTTTTACTCTAACGTAGTCAAGATCATTACTGATCACGCTGATCCAACTGCACCTATAAAGATACTCGGTCGGATCAAGGAAGAAACTTGCACTTGGATCATTGGGATCAACGCTTTTTTCCCCATCAAGAGGCACAGCCGTTGATTCCTATCCATAGAACAATTACTATCCGGGACTTACTTCATCTATCGTAATAACAGAAATTGAGTCTCGGTTTACGGATCCATCAGTCCAGCCTAACCCCATCCGATCCCATGGGTTAGCCAACCGCCCAACCACTGTAGTGATGGGATCCAATTTGGAATTTGGTTAGGTTTTGTCCCGGGTACCAAGGAAAATAGTTCCAAGGCCCCCTAGCCGGAAGTTCATGCAAACATAAAATTTGGCACACCACTTACACACCCAATATGAAATTGCCTTTTTCTTAGCATCAGCTAACTTTAAAACAATCCTTTAATGAAACCATAGTACCACTGATCACAATCTTCCAATTTATCCGGTTGATCCTCAAATTTCCCATCATTCCTTCATCAGAGTATCTATGGCATCATTGGCAACTAGAACGCTCACCACCTGTCCACTCAGAGGCCGTTTCCATAGTTCCTAGCCCATAATACTCGGCAATATAATCACTTATCAAGATGGACTCTCGTTGAAGATCAGCAAGATCAACCAACAGATCCATATAAAAGAGCCATGGACTCATCCGTTGAGGACCAGCAAGGTCAATCAACCAGATCCATGCTCGGTTTCACAAAACAACTCTTACTCCTTGTTCCAATATCTTCCTCGACGCACGCGTGGGTATCCTAGGCGACCCAGAGCCCGAGCACCGTATGGTCAGCACCCTCTAGGATCCTTCGCAGGTGACCTAGCGCTTCACTCATAGGCCGCTTCCTTGGTCCCTCATCCACCGTACCGGAAGCTCACCATTTTAATCGAACCGAGGCTGGTCAAGACCTCGGTCGACCTTGCTACGCGAGACGTCCTCCATTGACTCTCCGTCAGCAGTTGCAACTTTATCAGTTAGGTCTCCACGACCTTAATCACAAGACGGTCAAAATGCTTCCCCAGCATTCTTGACATAAAACAGCCATTTACAAACAGTTTACAAATACAGTTTCTATATTAACTCTCATTTTTCCACATTATCCCTCATTAATCCACATTACTTATTCCACATTCCATGTATATGTGTACTCATCCAATCACCTCCTTTTCCATCTCTTCACTTCAGAGATTCCTTCACATCACATATCATATATTCACATCCATATCCACATCCATACATCCACATCCACATCCACATTCACATCCATACATCCACATCTACATGCTTATCTCCATTTTCACATCCTCATTTATACATCCACATCCCATATCCACATTCATACATACACATCCATATATCCACATCTACATCCACATACATACATACATCCACATCCACATTCCACATTCACATCTATACATCCACATCTACATTCACATTCACATACATCCACATCCACATTCCCATACATCCACATCTATACATCCACATTCCACATTCACATCTACATTCACATTCACATACATGCATCCACATCTACATGCTTACCTCCATTTTTCACATCCTCATTTATACATCCACATCCCATATCCACATTCATACATACACATCCATACATCCACATCTACATCCACATACATATATACATCCACATCCACATTCCACATTCACATCTACATTCACATTCACATACATCCACATCCACATTCCCATACATCCACATCTATACATCCACATTCCACATTCACATCTACATTCACATTCACATACATGCATCCACATCTACATGCTTACCTCCATTTTCACATCCTCATTTATACATCCACATCCCATATCCACATTCATACATACACATCCATACATCCACATCTACATCCACATACATACATACATCCACATCCACATTCCACATTCACATCTATACATCCACATCTACATTCACATTCACATACATCCACATCCACATTCCCATATATCCACATCTATACATCCACATTCCACATTCACATCTACATTCACATTCACATACATCCACATCTACATTCACATTCACATACATCCACATCCCCATTCCCATTCACATCTATACATCCACATCTACATCCACATACATACATACATCCACATCCACATTCCACATTCACATCTATACATCCACATCTACATCCACATTCACATACATCCACATCCACATTTCCATTCACATCTATACATCCACATCCATTCACATCTATACATCCACATTTACATCTATGCATATACATCTTCATGCATATATCCATTTTCATGTTCATACATCCACACTCCCATCTCCATATCCACACATCCACATACATACATCCATTTTCACATTCCCATTTATATAACCCCATATACCTTCACATCTAATCTTTTACATCACATCCATTCTCGCCCTATCACAACCCATATACATCTTATCCTATCACATACACTTCTTACCTCATCCCCCCATACACATCTTAATTCATCTTATCACATCCTAACTTATTTCATAAGCATCTTATCACCTCTTATCACACCTCTTATCACATCCTATCACTTTCCATACGCATCTTATCAATTTTTATCACATCTCATACACCTCTTATCACATCTTATCACATTTCATATCTTTAAAAAAAAAAAAAGAGAATTCTTTTATTTGATATAAGATTTCTCTACACATTTATTTATACATAAATTCCATTTAAGGAGACTAACACTTTCGAAATTAAAATCAATCTTTTATGCATCTTCTTATGCATGATTTCAATTTGGTAGGGAATTATACTTTTAGAATAAAATAATTTCTCTTATGCATCTAAGTTAAGCATAAAATCCATTTATGAGGAAAATCATACTTTTAGTATAAAAAGAATATCTTTTATGCATACCTATATGCATGAAATCCAATATGATAAAAGTAACACTTTTGATATAAAAATTTTTCCTTTATGCATACTTCTATGCATGAAAATTAAAAATGATAAAAGTAACACTTTTGATATAAAAATTTATCCATTATGCATACTTCTATGCATGAAAATAAAAATGGTAAAAATAACACTTTTGATATAAAAATTTATCCTTTATGCATACTTCTATGCATGAAAGTAAAAATGATAAAAGTAACACTTTTGATATAAAAATTTATCCATTATGCATACTTCTATGCATGAAAATAAAAATGGTAAAAATAACACTTTTGATATAAAAATTTATCCTTTATGCATAATATTAGAATTCAATTTCTCCATGATTATAATGAAATTCTTTCAATTAATCTAGGATGATGATTCCTAGAATATGGTAGGAAGTCCTCTTTTTATGCTTTGAATGAAAATTTTTTTATGCATAATTTTTATAAAAATTTTGCCATAGCTCCGCTGCTATGACTGATAAATCTCAATTTTTCTAAGGGATAAAGCTTATCATTAAGGAAATAATTAAAATGATTCTCTAATTGGATCCTTAATCCATAATGGATTGAATCATCAATATACATAAACTAAAAGCATAAGAAAAAGCCATTAATTTGGCCTCAAGCATAGCTTAATCTTGGGTTAAGGAAAAGCTTTATGAAAAGCTTGATTTGGATTGAGAATGGGTCATGAGTATGACCATTTCTTGAGTGAGAGAGAGAATTTACATAAGAATCATTAGAATTTAAACATAAATGAAAATTAACTTCAATAGCATTTATTAAATTATGTAACTCTTCACTACTATTCAAACTTCAATAGCATTTAAAAAAAACCATACCAATTAAACTTCTCAAGCTTGAGAGGGGTTGAGAAGAGAGAAACATTGAGAAATTATAGAAAGATGAATATTCACTAATTACCTTACAACTTGCTTGATTCTTTGTTCACGGTAGAGGCCCCCAACCAATCAATTGGTTAAGTATGTTGATGGAGCCACTAATGGGGATTGAAGAAAGAGGGAAGCTCCAAAAACTAGTGAATTATTAAATGAATTCACAGTTCTTGGCTTAGGTGGAGTAGAGTAACGATGCATAAACACTATATATTTTTCAACAAGGGGGAGGCTTCTATTTATAGGAAAAATTGAGCTCCTAACCAAACAAACTGATTCTAGAATTTTCTAAATCAGTTTGGTCAATATTTGACCATTTTTAGGTCAGTTAAGCTAACTTTTTGGAACTAGACTTGAATGAGGAGAGAGGAGAGATGAAATATCTCAATTTTTATGAGTTTAAAACTCATTCAAGCATGTGAAATATGCACCTCCTTTAAAGAACTTCTCTTCCTTACATATGTGTCATAATGGAATCATTTTAATATTGCTCATAGTTTTTTTTACTAATAATCCTTGTACATTTTCAACTCTTCATCTTATGTGAAATATGCACCTCCTTTAAAGAATTCCCCTTCCTTACATATGTCATATTTTTAATATTGCTCATAGTTTTTTACTAATAATCCTTGTACATTTTCAACTCTTCATCTTATGTGAAATATGCACCTCCTTTAAAGAATTCCCCTTCCTTACATATGTCATATTTTTAATATTGCTCATAGTTTTTTACTAATAATCCTTGTACATTTTCAACTCTTCACCTCATGTGAGCATTTACTCATTTTTGGGTATTTTCTTTTTACAAGTTGGATTTATCTCCTCCCTACACATGGATTGATGCTATTGGTCCATAGGAACCTTAATTGGACCATAGTTTAAAGATTTCTGAAAATCTAGACCCTTAGACTAAGGTTCTTTATACCTATTTCCAATTAATTCCAATTGCACATTGGAAAATTCTTTTTGAATTTCTGTTTCAGGGGAACTCATCTGAATTATAAGAGATATTTTTCTATCCAAAAATATTCAAAATCTGAATATTCTCTCTCTAGAATAATTTTTCTCTCTCTAGACTAAAATAGTTAGCAACAGGGTCTTTATATTTCTGAAGAGGGTTGATTACAGGGGAAGATACTAGACATCAAAAAGGGGTTGGGGGAGGAATCTTACATTCTACCCCACTTAAAAAACGCGAGATGTCCTCATCTCGCAACTTGTGATAATTTCGCAAGATTCACGAATATGAGACTTAGAAAAAAAAATTTAATCAATATTAACCACCAAGATAAGTCTTAAAGAGAGCAAGATTCAAAATACGAACAAGATTTAAACTTTATTCATTCTCGGAACTTATACAGTAAAGATAGAGGAACTCTTTACACTTCCATAAGCCCGTCCATCATATGGTCACAAAAGCAGTCCTCACAAGCTGCATAAGTATAAGGTAACTCATCTATGGGAATGATTCTGTGGGTTATTGCTGCGCCTATCTCAGTGGTATGAGGTGTTCTAACAAAAGGACCTCTGAGAGGCAAGCCAAAAACGGGATAAAGGCATATCTTCTCATGAGGAAGAAAACATGCCAGTAAGAAGACCCGCTCAGAAAACCCAAGATGCCTTGATCTCATGACGCAGTAGTATCGGGGACCCAAACCCAAAGCTTCAATAACCATGGCCAAGCGGACATTGTTACGAAAGTGCTGCTGACCCCAGGGTGTTACCCTAGTTATGTTTTGATAGGTCCGCCATTTGGTTTGCGCTACAGAAGTTCCCAAGTGAGGGAAAAGTGAGCGCTCATACTGCTCTATAAAATCCTTCTTCACAGATTCACTTGCGTCTTGAAGGTGAGGAATCATTATGGATAAAACTAGTTCTTGTTGCCAAGCCATGAAGGAGATTAAGAAAGAAAGGAGATCGATGGAATTAAGATTACTGTGAGCGACAAGTAAAAGTTATGACTTATATAAAGGAAGGAGCTAGCGTATCTTAGAAGCCAAACGGTAACTTGCCACTGAAGTTTTACCGTCTTTCCATGATTTGGGTTTGACACATTTTTCTATAGAAGGCATTAAGAATTTTGAGATGAAGAGATAAAAGAAGCTTGTAGGCTAAGTCACCTACTTTCATTGAATTCAGATATAAGGCTCACAATATCTGGGGGATAACTTCTTAAACTCCCCAATAGATAAAGAACTTCTTTTGGGCCGTACTCGAATGAAAACCAAAACCTTGGTATCCAAAACACCGATTTTCACTTCTGAACTCATTGTTCTGAATCCTTAAAATAGGCGTGACTCCTGAGAAGTATTCTAGGAAAAGGGTCTTCCTTTTTTTAAACAGAATCTTTCTTTTATTTTTGAGAGGGAATAATTTTAAGATCAAAAAGGGAGATTCTTACTCCTGTATGCCTCGAAGGCTGGGGAGGAATCTTACATTCTACCCCACTTAAAAAAGTGTGAGATGTCCTCATCTCGCCAAGTAGAGGACAACTCTTTTTCTTAAGATCCAATTTATTCTAGGGTTCCTTATATTCTGGTCAACCCAATAGAATACGGGGATAAATATCCCTTATATAGAACTCATCATTAAATAAATTCATTTCAGATCATATCATTCATATCTTTAACACGATAATGGTCCATCAGATCGAAATTTTTTCTTTCTGAACATTCCTCCACGGGAATTTCAGTCAAGCAAGTTTTCAATTTGTCATCCCTTAACTTGATATACCGAGTCAAGTGTTAACAGTAGTACTTTGACAGCACAATCCACTAATCTCATAGTGATTTGTTGAAATCATTATCATCATTTATCATTACAGGGACTCGTCCCATTCATCCTCATTGCGGTTTTGCTCAAGTTATTATATTTCAACTAAATTTCAAAAATCATCATTTTTCAATCAGAATCCCAATCAATTCATCAGTTCCCAAACAGAATTAAAAATCATATCAACCACATTCAAATTCATCATCTGGATAGCATTAACGCTTATAATTTCAAGTCTTAGATTTACTCGTATATACTGTCAGTAAAGAGCTGCAGTTATACTCTCGGTATATACGGATAGTCACGGCCCTTGGAATTATAAGGTAAATACCATCATGTCTAGGCCTCAAGCAAGCCAAGGATTCTATATAATTGCGGTACTTCCATCTGAAGACCCAATTACCAAATTACGAATTTCAATTTGAATATCAAATTGTATGAATTATATCACACAATTACAACCTTTTTGTGTTTCTTGATAAATTTCTGACCTATTTGTCTTCTCAATTGATCTTTATTAACCAAATGCTCTGATACCAACTGTAAGATCCCCCTGTTCCCACCGACCAACGGATTCGGGTACTAGCAGCGGAAGTAGCACTTCTCGCACGGGACAGGGGTCCCACATTCGGGGCCTCGTCCACGGATATCCGGACAAGAGACTAATCCGTCGGTTTTTTCCAAAACCGAACCCGAAAAAAAAAACTTCCCTTACCCGGAAAGCACGGGCGATTCCACCAGGATAATTTTTTTACTCTAACGTAGTCAAGATCATTACTGATCACGCTGATCCAACTGCACCTATAAAGATACTCGGTCGGATCAAGGAAGAAACTTGCACTTGGATCATTGGGATCAACGCTTTTTTCCCCATCAAGAGGCACAGCCGTTGATTCCTATCCATAGAACAATTACTATCCGGGACTTACTTCATCTATCGTAATAACAGAAATTGAGTCTCGGTTTACGGATCCATCAGTCCAGCCTAACCCCATCCGATCCCATGGGTTAGCCAACCGCCCAACCACTGTAGTGATGGGATCCAATTTGGAATTTGGTTAGGTTTTGTCCCAGGTACCAAGGAAAATAGTTCCAAGGCCCCCTAGCCGGAAGTTCATGCAAACATAAAATTTGGCACACCACTTACACACCCAATATGAAATTGCCTTTTTCTTAGCATCAGCTAACTTTAAAACAATCCTTTAATGAAACCATAGTACCACTGATCACAATCTTCCAATTTATCCGGTTGATCCTCAAATTTCCCATTATTCCTTCATCAGAGTATCTATGGCATCATTGGCAACTAGAACGCTCACCACCTGTCCACTCAGAGGCCGTTTCCATAGTTCCTAGCCCATAATACTCGGCAATATAATCACTTATCAAGATGGACTCTCGTTGAAGATCAGCAAGATCAACCAACAGATCCATATAAAAGAGCCATGGACTCATCCGTTGAGGACCAGCAAGGTCAATCAACCAGATCCATGCTCGGTTTCACAAAACAACTCTTACTCCTTGTTCCAATATCTTCCTCGACGCACGCGTGGGTATCCTAGGCGACCCAGAGCCCGAGCACCGTATGGTCAGCACCCTCTAGGATCCTTCGCAGGTGACCTAGCGCTTCACTCATAGGCCGCTTCCTTGGTCCCTCATCCACCGTACCAGAAGCTCACCATTTTAATCGAATCGAGGCTGGTCAAGACCTCGGTCGACCTTGCTACGCGAGACGTCCTCCATTGACTCTCCGTCAGCAGTTGCAACTTTATCAGTTAGGTCTCCACGACCTTAATCACAAGACGGTCAAAATGCTTCCCCAGCATTCTTGACATAAAACAGCCATTTACAAACAGTTTACAAATACAGTTTCTATATTAACTCTCATTTTTCCACATTATCCCTCATTAATCCACATTACTTATTCCACATTCCATGTATATGTGTACTCATCCAATCACCTCCTTTTCCATCTCTTCACTTCAGAGATTCCTTCACATCACATATCATATATTCACATCCATATCCACATCCATACATCCACATCCACATCCACATTCACATCCATACATCCACATCTACATGCTTATCTCCATTTTCACATCCTCATTTATACATCCACATCCCATATCCACATTCATACATACACATCCATATATCCACATCTACATCCACATACATACATACATCCACATCCACATTCCACATTCACATCTATACATCCACATCTACATTCACATTCACATACATCCACATCCACATTCCCATACATCCACATCTATACATCCACATTCCACATTCACATCTACATTCACATTCACATACATGCATCCACATCTACATGCTTACCTCCATTTTTCACATCCTCATTTATACATCCACATCCCATATCCACATTCATACATACACATCCATACATCCACATCTACATCCACATACATATATACATCCACATCCACATTCCACATTCACATCTACATTCACATTCACATACATCCACATCCACATTCCCATACATCCACATCTATACATCCACATTCCACATTCACATCTACATTCACATTCACATACATGCATCCACATCTACATGCTTACCTCCATTTTCACATCCTCATTTATACATCCACATCCCATATCCACATTCATACATACACATCCATACATCCACATCTACATCCACATACATACATACATCCACATCCACATTCCACATTCACATCTATACATCCACATCTACATTCACATTCACATACATCCACATCCACATTCCCATACATCCACATCTATACATCCACATTCCACATTCACATCTACATTCACATTCACATACATCCACATCTACATTCACATTCACATACATCCACATCCCCATTCCCATTCACATCTATACATCCACATCTACATCCACATACATACATACATCCACATCCACATTCCACATTCACATCTATACATCCACATCTACATCCACATTCACATACATCCACATCCACATTTCCATTCACATCTATACATCCACATCCATTCACATCTATACATCCACATCTACATCCACATTTACATCTATGCATATACATCTTCATGCATATATCCATTTTCATGTTCATACATCCACACTCCCATCTCCATATCCACACATCCACATACATACATCCATTTTCACATTCCCATTTATATAACCCCATATACCTTCACATCTAATCTTTTACATCACATCCATTCTCGCCCTATCACAACCCATATACATCTTATCCTATCACATACACTTCTTACCTCATCCCCCCATACACATCTTAATTCATCTTATCACATCCTAACTTATTTCATAAGCATCTTATCACCTCTTATCACACCTCTTATCACATCCTATTACTTTCCATACGCATCTTATCAATTTTTATCACATCTCATACACCTCTTATCACATCTTATCACATTTCATATCTTTTTTAAAAAAAAAAGAGAATTCTTTTATTTGATATAAGATTTCTCTACACATTTATTTATACATAAATTCCATTTAAGGAGACTAACACTTTCGAAATTAAAATCAATCTTTTATGCATCTTCTTATGCATGATTTCAATTTGGTAGGGAATTATACTTTTAGAATAAAATAATTTCTCTTATGCATCTAAGTTAAGCATAAAATCCATTTATGAGGAAAATCATACTTTTAGTATAAAAAGAATATCTTTTATGCATACCTATATGCATGAAATCCAATATGATAAAAGTAACACTTTTGATATAAAAATTTTTCCTTTATGCATACTTCTATGCATGAAAATTAAAAATGATAAAAGTAACACTTTTGATATAAAAATTTATCCATTATGCATACTTCTATGCATGAAAATAAAAATGGTAAAAATAACACTTTTGATATAAAAATTTATCCTTTATGCATACTTCTATGCATGAAAGTAAAAATGATAAAAGTAACACTTTTGATATAAAAATTTATCCATTATGCATACTTCTATGCATGAAAATAAAAATGGTAAAAATAACACTTTTGATATAAAAATTTATCCTTTATGCATAATATTAGAATTCAATTTCTCCATGATTATAATGAAATTCTTTCAATTAATCTAGGATGATGATTCCTAGAATATGGTAGGAAGTCCTCTTTTTATGCTTTGAATGAAAATTTTTTTATGCATAATTTTTATAAAAATTTTGCCATAGCTCCGCTGCTATGACTGATAAATCTCAATTTTTCTAAGGGATAAAGCTTATCATTAAGGAAATAATTAAAATGATTCTCTAATTGGATCCTTAATCCATAATGGATTGAATCATCAATATACATAAACTAAAAGCATAAGAAAAAGCCATTAATTTGGCCTCAAGCATAGCTTAATCTTGGGTTAAGGAAAAGCTTTATGAAAAGCTTGATTTGGATTGAGAATGGGTCATGAGTATGACCATTTCTTGAGTGAGAGAGAGAATTTACATAAGAATCATTAGAATTTAAACATAAATGAAAATTAACTTCAATAGCATTTATTAAATTATGTAACTCTTCACTACTATTCAAACTTCAATAGCATTTAAAAAAAACCATACCAATTAAACTTCTCAAGCTTGAGAGGGGTTGAGAAGAGAGAAACATTGAGAAATTATAGAAAGATGAATATTCACTAATTACCTTACAACTTGCTTGATTCTTTGTTCACGGTAGAGGCCCCCAACCAATCAATTGGTTAAGTATGTTGATGGAGCCACTAATGGGGATTGAAGAAAGAGGAAAGCTCCAAAAACTAGTGAATTATTAAATGAATTCACAGTTCTTGGCTTAGGTGGAGTAGAGTAACGATGCATAAACACTATATATTTTTCAACAAGGGGGAGGCTTCTATTTATAGGAAAAATTGAGCTCCTAACCAAACAAACTGATTCTAGAATTTTCTAAATCAGTTTGGTCAATATTTGACCATTTTTAGGTCAGTTAAGCTAACTTTTTGGAACTAGACTTGAATGAGGAGAGAGGAGAGATGAAATATCTCAATTTTTATGAGTTTAAAACTCATTCAAGCATGTGAAATATGCACCTCCTTTAAAGAACTTCTCTTCCTTACATATGTGTCATAATGGAATCATTTTAATATTGCTCATAGTTTTTTTTACTAATAATCCTTGTACATTTTCAACTCTTCATCTTATGTGAAATATGCACCTCCTTTAAAGAATTCCCCTTCCTTACATATGTCATATTTTTAATATTGCTCATAGTTTTTTACTAATAATCCTTGTACATTTTCAACTCTTCATCTTATGTGAAATATGCACCTCCTTTAAAGAATTCCCCTTCCTTACATATGTCATATTTTTAATATTGCTCATAGTTTTTTACTAATAATCCTTGTACATTTTCAACTCTTCATCTTATGTGAAATATGCACCTCCTTTAAAGAATTCCCCTTCCTTACATATGTCATATTTTTAATATTGCTCATAGTTTTTTACTAATAATCCTTGTACATTTTCAACTCTTCACCTCATGTGAGCATTTACTCATTTTTGGGTATTTTCTTTTTACAAGTTGGATTTATCTCCTCCCTACACATGGATTGATGCTATTGGTCCATAGGAACCTTAATTGGACCATAGTCTAAAGATTTCTGAAAATCTAGACCCTTAGACTAAGGTTCTTTATACCTATTTCCAATTAATTCCAATTGCACATTGGAAAATTCTTTTTGAATTTCTGTTTCAGGGGAACTCATCTGAATTATAAGAGATATTTTTCTATCCAAAAATATTCAAAATCTGAATATTCTCTCTCTAGAATAATTTTTCTCTCTCTAGACTAAAATAGTTAGCAAAGGGTCTTTATATTTCTGAAGAGGGTTGATTACAGGGGAAGATACTAGACATCAAAAAGGGGTTGGGGGAGGAATCTTACAATCGTGTCCTTATGGAGCCAAAAAACAAGGGAAAGCAGGCTATGATTGATGGTATGGAAACACCAATGCCAAAGAAAGTAGCTCACGTACTAGAGAAAGCATCAACTCCATAGTCCCTATGCAAAAAACAACCAAAGTCACTAGTAATTCAGCAGTGGGTGCATTAGAATCAACTCCAAGCCCATATATACTGTGATGCAAAAGGAGTAATTGAGGAATCAAGGTAAAAAGTTTGAGCTATAGACAAGGGACAGAGATGGCCTTCCAATGTTAGCATAGCAATATTCCAAACGAAGCCACTATCCACAAGGCACTCAAAAGCAATGGATTCGAAGGGGTTTACTAGCTGCACAAGGCTATTACTAGAGTAATATAACAATATGGGTGCCAAAATTCCACCCAAAGTTCAGTACTGCAAATACCTTCAGAAACATAGATAGTAAGAGCAACCAAGACTAAATGCTAGGAAAGCACAAAAATTGGTTTCGAGGAAGAAGTCGATTCAACACAATGAAGAATTTCGCCCATGAGATAGCAGGGTTCGAAACTCGTGAGGTGGCTAAAACCATGAGAACATTTTCTCTTCTTTTCTCCTTAACTTTGTCCAGCTCTTTTATTTTGGTAGGTGCAGTTGGCGGTAGTGCTATCTCACAGTTTGCACCTTTTCGCATGTAGACTCATACCTTGTTATTGCTCACCGCACTAACACCCTTCTCATGGAATAACACACACACACACACACACACATTCATTTTCACAAAAAAAGAAAGAAAAAGAGGCAATGACCACATTCTCTCACCAGTTAGTATGACTGACTTTCTTATCATTATTACAGATGTCGACCTCTGCTACCTCTGAACCGAAAGTCAAGGAGACTTCGGGAGTCACGCAAGCTAGGGCAACTTGGTCACCTATAAGCAGGAAGAAGAGACCATCATGTGGCCCTAAACTAAGCTATTTGGGCCAGACCTACTCTCAGTGCTAGACCATTTCAAGACATACCCAATTGATGAACGAAAAGTGGTCCAATTGACGGCCAAAAGAGTTAAAGAAGCTGGTTTATCCACATCGTACAATGGCCCAGCTAAGGTCAAGGAAATTGATATTGCAGAGCCATGGGAGGAAACCAAGCCTGTTTATATCGCTAAAGACTTGACTTCAGCTGAGGAAAAGGAACTTGTTGCTCTCCTTAAGGAGTTTATGGTTGTTTCTTCTGAAACTACAAAGAGATGAAGGACGTACCATCTGAAGTGGTACATCACACGATCCCAATCATGGAAGGATAAAGGCCAACCAAGCAAAAACCATACCAGATGAATCCTAAATATCCAACAATTATAATAATCAGGAAGAAGAGACCATCATGTGGCCCAAAACTAAGCTATTTATGCCACACCATTTCAAGACATACCCAATTGATGAACGAAAAGTGGTCCAATTGAGGGCGGCCAAAAGAGTTAAAGAAGCTGGTTTATCCACATCGTATAATGGCCCAGCTAAGGTCAAGGAAACTGATATTGCAGAGCCCTGGGAGGAAACCAAGCCTGTTTATATCCTTAAAGACTTGACTCCAACCGAGGAAAAGGAACTTGTTGCTCTCCTTAAGGAGTTTAAGGTTGTTTCTTCTGAAACTACAAAGGAATGAAAAATGCCAAGATGCATATGATAGATTGAAGCCAGCACTAGCGAGTGCACTATTCTGAGACCACCCAACTGGGATCTTATTTATGCCATGTACACATTGATGCATCAAACTTTGCTACAGGATGCGTATTGGCACAGCTTGATGAGTTCAAATTGGACAACCCAGTTTCCTTCGCTAGTCACCAACTAAATGATGTAAAGGTAAATTATACCACCACAAAACGAGAGGAGAGGGTTTGGCCATGCTTTATGCTATCAAGAAGTATCGACATTACCTATTGAAAAAAAAAATGTATTCTTTGTGGACCATCAGGGTTTATATACTTGGTGAATAAGCCTTGCACCATGGGACGAATCACATGCTGGTTGTTATTACTATCGGAATTTAACTTCAAGATCACGGGTGAGAAAGGGAACACAACATATGTTGGCCGATCATATGTCGAGAATTCCAAATGGGGAACCAACAAATGGTGTTGATGATGACCTCCTAGATGCTTGATTGTTCAAACTAGACATGGTGCCTGAATGGAGTGAAGAAATATTAGATTATCTAGCTTATGGTTTTCTACGAGAACAACCTTTGAACATGGATAAAATGTGTCGGCTTATTAAGCTGGCTACACCTTGTCAATTGATTGCTGGTGAATTATACAAGCTAGGTAAGGATAATGTCTTAAGGAGATGTGTGCGGGAAGAAAAATTTGTCACAATATTAGATAAAGCACTCTCAAGAATGATTGGAGGACACTTCCCTGGGAAAATTATAGCTCACAAGGTGCTTCAAGTAGGACTATGGTGGCCTAAATTATTCGGGGATGCCATGGAGTTTGTAAAAGATGCAAAGAGTGTCAACCATTTGCTATTCCACAACAAAGAGACAAGATGCAACTTACCCCCCTGTGATTGTAAGAATCTTTTGAGAAATAGGAAATTGATTTTGTTGGACCCATTAGTCTAGTTGCACATCCATCTCACAAGTCCGTGATCGTGGCCACAGACTATTTCACGAAATGGGCAGAAGAAAAGGTCTCTAAGCGAGTTGATGCACAGAAGATGGCTAGGTTATTATATGAACAAATCATTTCAAGAATCCGTTGCCCATTGGAATTAGTGAGTGATCGCGGTTCACATTTCATTAATGAGGTGATTGATCACTTACTTGCTGGATTCCTTGTAGTCCACTGGAAGTCATCCCCTTATTATCCATAAGCAAATGGTCAAGCGGAGAGTACAAATAAGATTATGTGTACTATCTTGACAAAAACTTTAGAAGCAAGTTGCACGGATTGGGAACATAAGCTAACTGTAACTCTATGGGCATATTGAACTTCATATAAGGTAGCGACGAGATATACTCCCTTCCATCTAGCTTATGGCATTGAGGCTATAATGCCTATGGAGTACTTAGTTCCAAGCCTGCAAATTGCGGTGCAAGAACGATTAACAAAGAAAGCATTAGCTGAAAGGTTGGTTGACTTAGAGAAACTTGATGAAACCCAACTAATTGCATCACATGGTCTTATGATTGAAAAATTGTGAAGGAAGTGTTGGTTTGACAATAACCTGAAATAAAAAGAACTAAAAACAAGGGACCTCGTCCTCATGTCGGAAGCACTAGAAAGAAACAACTCAAGTATGGAGGATTAGGACCTATTGAGGGTGTGCAAATACAGGGATACATCAATGAAAGCAAACTTAAAAAGGATTACAAACCACTGACCCAAGAAATGCTCATGCAAGAGCATGTATTAAAACAACGAAATGAGCTAGCCAAGGAAAAATCCAAGCGAGCTCGAGCTCAGGAAGAAGCCAAGGCAAGAGAGGGCAAGGCCAAACAGAGACTCCAAGAGAGAGTATTGCATATGAACATGGCTTCACTAACCCTCCTTGATGAGGATGACCTGGACATTGAGCTAGCACAACTGTGTGAAAGTCTTTACTACTAAAATTCATGCAACAAGCATTGCATTAATCCATAGGGGATCAAGTCATAATTTGATCTCTTATGAGACACGAGAACCTCTAGATAAAGTCTTACCTTGAGCTCGATAATGCACAAGTACGAAGTGTGCACTTGTCAATTACCAAAGCTGTGGGATTTCAAAGTGTTAATATTCCCTTTGGTTGGAATGGTGTTTGTTATATAAGCCTGTAGGATCTATGGAGGAAGAAATAATCCTTGGACGATCCTAGATTTGCACCAGTAATTGTGATATCCAATGGAAAAAGAGAGCTGCATAACTTGACGAGGGAAATAATATCATTATCGTGTCCTTATGGAGCCAAAAAACAAGGGAAAGCAGGCTATGATTGATGGTATGGAAACACCAATGCCAAAGAAAGTAGCTCACGTACTAGAGAAAGCATCAACTCCATAGTCCCTATGCAAAAAACAACCAAAGTCACTAGTAATTCAGCAGTGGGTGCATTAGAATCAACTCCAAGCCCATATATACTGTGATGCAAAAGGAGTAATTGAGGAATCAAGGTAAAAAGTTTGAGCTACAGACAAGGGACAGAGATGGCCTTCCAATGTTAGCATAGCAATATTCCAAACGAAGCCACTATCCACAAGGCACTCAAAAGCGATGGATTCGAAGGGGTTTACTAGCTGCACAAGGCTATTACTAGAGTAATATAACAATATGGGTGCCAAAATTCCACCCAAAGTTCAGTACTGCAAATACCTTCAAAAACATAGATAGTAAGAGCAACCAAGACTAAATGCTAGGAAAGCACAAAAATTGGTTTCGAGGAAGAAGTCGATTCAACACAGTGAAGAATTTTGCCCGTGAGATAGCAGGGTTCGAAACTCATAAGGTGGCTAAAACCATGAGAACAATTTCTCTTCTTTTCTCCTTAACTTTGTCCAGCTCTTTTATTTTGGTAGGTGCAATTGGCGGTAGTGCTATCTCACAGTTTGCACCTTTTCGCATGTAGACTCATACCTTGTTATTGCTCACCGCACTAACACCCTTCTCATGGAATAACACACACACACACACATTCATTTTCACAAAAAAAGAAACAAAGAAAAAGAGGCAATGACCACATTCTCTCACCAGTTAGTATGACTGACTTTCTTATCATTATTACAGATGTCGACCTCTGCTACCTCTGAATCGAAAGTCAAGGAGACTTCGGGAGTCACGCAAGCTAGGGCAACTTGGTCACCTATAAGCAGGAAAAAGAGACCATCATGTGGCCCTAAACTAAGCTATTTGGGCCAGACCTACTCTCAGTGCTAGACCATTTCAAGACATACCCAATTGATGAACGAAAAGTGGTCCAATTGACGGCCAAAAGAGTTAAAGAAGCTGGTTTATCCACATCGTACAATGGCCCAGCTAAGGTCAAGGAAATTGATATCGAAGAGCCATGGGAGGAAGCCAAGCCTGTTTATATCGCTAAAGACTTGACTCCAGCTGAGGAAAAGGAACTTTTTGCTCTTCTTAAGGAGTTTAAGGTTATTTCTTCTTAAACTACAAAGAGATGAAGGGCGTACCATCTGAAGTGGTACATCACACGATCCCAATCATGGAAGGATAAAGGCCAACCAAGCAAAAACCATACCAGATGAATCCTAAATATGCCACAATTATAATAAATAGGAAGAAGAGACCATCATGTGGCCCAAAACTAAGCTATTTGGGCAAGCAGACCTACTCTCAGTGCCATACCATTTCAAGACATACCCAATTGATGAACGAAAAGTGGTCCAATTGACGGCGGCCAAAAGAGTTAAAGAACCTCGTTTGTCCACGTCGTACGATGGCCCAGCTAAGGTCAAGGAAATTGATATTGCAGAGCCATGGGAGGAAACCAAGCTTGTTTATATCGCTAAAGACTTGACTCCAGCTGAGGAAAAGGAACTTGTTGCTCTCCTTAAGGAGTTTAAGGTTTCTTCTTCTGAAACTACAAAGAGATGAAGGGCGTACCATCTGAAGAAATACATCACACGATCCCAATCATGGAAGGATAAAGGCCAACCAAGCAAAAACCATACCAGATGAATCCTAAATATGCAATAATTATAATAAGCAGGAAGAAGAGACAATCATGTGGCCCAAAACTAAGCTATTTGGGCCAGACCTACTCTCAGTGCCAGACCATTTCAAGACATACCCGATTGATGAATGAAAAGTGGTCCAATTGATGGCGGCCAAAAGAGTTAAAGAAGCTGGTTTATCCACATCGTACAATGGCCCAGCTAAGGTCAAGGAAACTGATATTGCAGAGCCCTGGGAGGAAACCAAGCCTATTTATATCATTAAAGACTTGACTCCAGCTGAGGAAAAGGAAATTGTTGCTCTCCTTAAGGAGTTTAAGGTTGTTTCTTCTGAAACTACAAAGAGATGAAGGGCGTACCATCTGAAGTGGTACATCACACGATCCCAATCATGGAAGGATAAAGGCCAACCAAGAAAAAACCATACCAGATGAATCCTAAATATGCATCAATTATAATAAGCAAGAAGAAGAGACCATCATGTGGCCCAAAACTAAGCTATTTGGGCCAGACCTACTCTCAGTGCCAGACCATTTCAAGACATACCCAATTGATGAACGAAAAGTGGTCCAATTGACGGCGGCCAAAAGAGTTAAAGAAGCTGGTTTATCCACATCGTACAATGGCCCAGCTAAGGTCAAGGAAACTGATATTGCAGAGCCCTGGGAGGAAACCAAGCCTGTTTATATCCTTAAAGACTTGACTCCAGCTGAGGAAAAGGAACCTGTTGCTCTCCTTAAGGAGTTTAAGGTTGTTTCTTCTGAAACTACAAAGGAATGAAAAATGCCAAGATGCATATGATAGATTGAAGCCAGCACTAGCGAGTGCACTATTCTGAGACCACCCAACTGGGATCTTATATGCCATGTACACATTGATGCATCAAACTTTGCTACAGGATGCGTATTGGCACAGCTTGGTGAGTTCAAATTGGACAACCCAGTTTCCTTCACCAACTGAATGATGTAAAGGTAAATTATACCACCACAAAACGAGAGGAGAGGGTTTGGCCATGCTTTATGCTGTCAAGAAGTATCGACATTACCTATTGGCCAAAAAAAAAAGTATTCTTTGTGGACCATCAGGGTTTATATACTTGGTGAATAAGCCTTGCACCATGGGACGAATCACATGCTGGTTGTTATTACTATCAGAATTTGACTTCAAGATCACAGGTGAGAAAGGGAACACAACATATGTTGGCCGATCATATGTTGAGAATTCCAAATGGGAAACCAACAAATGGTGTTGATGATGACCTCCCAGATGCTTGATTGTTCAAACTAGACATGGTGCCTTAATGGAGTGAAGAAATATTAGATTATCTAGCTTATGGTTTTCTACGAGAACAACCTTTGAACATGGCTAAAATGTGTCGGCTTATTAAGCTGGCTGCACCTTATCAATTGATTGCTGGTGAATTATACAAGCTAGGTAAGGACAATGTCTTAAGGAGATGTGTGCGGGAAGAAAAATTTGTCACAATATTAGATAAAGCACTCTCAAGAATGATTGGAGGACACCTTGCTGGGAAAATTATAGCTCACAAGGTGCTTCAAGTAGGACTATCGTGGCCTACATTATTGGGGGATGCTATGGAGTTTGTAAAAGATGCAAAGAGTGTCAACCATTTGCTATTCAACAACAAAGAGACAGGATGCAACTTACCCCCCTGTGATTGTAAGAATCTTTTGAGAAATAGGAAATTGATTTTGTTGGACCCATTAGTCTAGTTGCACATCCATCACACCGATATGTGATCGTGGCCACAGACTATTTCACGAAATGGGCAGAAGAAAAAGTCTCTAAGCAAGTTGATGCACAGAAGATCGCTAAGTTCTTATATGAACAAATCATTTCAAGAATCCGTTGCCCATTGGAATTAGTGAGTGATCGCGGTTCACATTTCATTAATGAGGTCATTGATCACTTACTTGGTGGATTCCTTGTAGTCCACTGGAAGTCATCCCCTTATTATCCATAAGCAAATGGTCAAGCGGAGAGTACAAATAAGATTATGTGTACTATCTTGACAAAAACTTTAGAAGCAAGTTGCACGGATTGGGAACATAAGCTAACTGCAACTCTATGGGCATATTAAACTTCGTATAAGGTAGCGAGACGGGATATACTCCCTTCCATCTAGCTTATGGCATTGAGGCTATAATGCCTATGGAGTACTTAGTTCCAAGCCTGCAAATTGCGGTGCAAGAACGATTAACAAAGAATGCATTAGCTGAAAGGTTGGTTGACTTAGAGAAACTTGATGAAACCCAACTAATTGCATCACATGTTCTTATGATTGAAAAATTGTGAAGGAAGCATTGGTTTGACAATAACCTGAAATAAAAAGAACTAAAAACAAGGGACCTTGTCCTCATGTCGGAAGCACTAGAAAAAAACAACTCACGTATGGAGGATTAGGACCTTTCTAAGTGTCAAAAATCACATGTGCCTCAAAGGTCAGTCATGATTGAAACTATTGAGGGTGTGCAAATACAGGGTTACATCAATGAAAGCAAACTTAAAAAGGATTACGAACCACTGACCCAAGAAATGCTCATGCAAGAGCATGTATTAAAACAACGAAATGAGCTAGCCAAGGAAAAATCCAAGCGAGCTCGAGCTCAGGAAGAAGCCAAGGCAAGAGAGGGCAATGCCAAACAGAGACTCCAAGAGAGAGTATTGCATATGAACATGGCTTCACTAACCCTCCTTGATGAGGATGACCTGGACATTGAGCCAGCACAACTGTGTGAAAGTCTCTACTACTAAAATTCATGCAACAAGCGTTGCATTAATCTATAGGGGATCAAGTCATAATTTGATCTCTTATGAGAGACGAGAACCTCTAGATAAAGTCTTACCTTGAGGTCGATAATGCACAAGTACGAAGTGTGCACTTGTCAATTACCAAAGCTGTGAGATTTCAAAGTGTTAATATTCCCTTTGGTTGGAATGGTGTTTGTTATATAAGCCTGTAGGATCTATGGAGGAAGAAATAATCCTTGGACGATCCTAGATTTGCACCAGTAATTGTGATATCCAATGGAAAAAGAGAGCTGCATATCTTGACGAGGGAAATAATACCATTATCGTGTCCTTATGGAGCCAAAAAACAAGGGACATCAAGCTATGATTGATGGTATGGAAACACCAATGCCAAAGAAAGTAGCTCACGTACTAGAGAAAGCATCAACTCCATAGTCCCTATGCAAAAAACAACCAAAGTCACTAGTAATTTAGCAGTGGGTGCATTAGAATCAACTCCAAGCCCATATATACTGTGATGCAAAAGGAGTAATTGAGGAATCAAGGTAAAAAGTTTGCGCTACAAACAAGGGACAGAGATGGCCTTCCAATGTTAGTATAGCAATATTCCAAATGAAGCCACTATCCACAAGGCACTCAAAAGCAATGGATTCGAAGGGGTTTACTAGCTGCACAAGGCTATTACCAGAGTAATATAACAATATGGGTGCTAAAATCCCACCCAAAGTTAATTACTACAAATACCTTTAGAAACATAGATAGTAAGAGCAACCAAGACCAATTTCCAACTAAGTGCTAGGAAAGCACAAAAAATGGTTTCGAGGAAGAAGTCGATTCAACACAGTGAAGAATTTTGCCCGTGAGATAGCAGGGTTCGAAACTTGTGAGGTAGCTAAAACCGTGAGGTGGCTAAAACCGTGAGAACCTTTTCTCTTCTTTTCTCCTTAACTTTGTCCAGCTCTTTTATTTTGGTAGGTGCAGTTGGCAGTAGTGCTATCTTACGGTTTGCACCTTTTCGTATGTAGACTCATACCTTGTTATTGCTCACTGCACTAACACCCTTCTCATGGAATAACACACATACACATTCATTTTCACAAAAAAAGAAAGAAAGAAAAAGAGGCAATGACCACATTCTATCACCAATTAGTATGACTGACTTTCTTATCATTATTACAGATGTCGACCTCTGCTACCTCTGAACTGAAATTCAAGGAGACTTCGGGAGTCACGCAAGCTCGGGTAACTTGGTCACCTATAAGCAGGAAGAAGAGACCATCATGTGGCCCAAAACTAAGCTATTTGGGCTAGACCTACTCTCAGTGCCAGACCATTTCAAGACATACCCAATTGATGAACGAAAAGTGGTCCAATTGACGGCCAAAAGAGTTAAAGAAGGTGGTTTATCCACATCGTACAATGGCCCAGCTAAGGTCAAGGAAATTGATATTGCAGAGCCATGGGAGGAAACCAAGCCTGTTTATATCGCTAAAGACTTGACTCCAGCTGAGGAAAAGGAACTTGTTGCTCTCCTTAAGGAGTTTAAGGTTGTTTCTTCTGAAACTACAAAGAGATGAAGGACGTACCATCTAAAGTGGTACATCACACGATCCCAATCACTCATGGAAGGATAAAGGCCAACAAAGCAAAAACCATACCAGATGAATCCTAAATATGCAACAATTATAATAAGCAGGAAGAAGAGACCATCATGTGGCCCAAAACTAAGCTATTTGGACCATACCTACTCTCAGTGCTAGACCATTTCAAGACATACCCAATTGATGAATGAAAAGTGGTCCAACTGACGGCGACCAAAAGAGTTAAAGAAGCTGGTTTATCCACATCATATAATGGCCCAGCTAAGGACAAGGAAACTGATATTGCAGAGCCCTGGGAGGAAACCAGCCTGTTTATATCGTTAAAGACTTGACTCCAGCTAAGGAAAAGGAACTTGTTGCTCTCCTTAAGGAGTTTAAGGTTGTTTCTTCTGAAACTACAAAGAGATGAAGGGTGTACCATTTGAAGTGGTACAACACACGATCCCAATC
This sequence comes from Cibotium barometz, assembly GCF_041138505.1. Taxonomy (NCBI): domain Eukaryota; kingdom Viridiplantae; phylum Streptophyta; class Polypodiopsida; order Cyatheales; family Cibotiaceae; genus Cibotium; species Cibotium barometz. Next base: position 22,622,061 of record NC_141074.1, on the reverse strand, counting down.
ATGGAGGATCAAGGCCAAACAAGCAAAACCCATACCAGATGAATCCTAAATATGTAACAATTATAAGAAGGAATTGATAAACTCATTACTGTTGATTTCATCTATGAGATAGAACACACCAATTGGTTATCACCAATCGTGATAGTGCCAAAGAAGAATGGGAAACTTAGGGTCTGTGTCGATCTTAAAAATGTCAATGCAGCTACTAGGAAAGGACCATTACCCACTACCTTACACGGAACACGTTTTGGAAAGAGTAGTTGGTGAAGAAGCTTACAACTTCTTAGATGGATTTTCAAGTTACAATCAAGTTTCTATAGCACTTGAAGACTAGCATAAAACGGCCTTCAATACAATGTGGGAGACTTTTTCTTACAAATTTATGCCTTTTGGTCTCACCAATGCCCCAACAACGTTCCAACGATTGATGTGCACAGCCTTGAGAGACTACTTACAAAAGTGGTTGGAGGTATTCATTGATGATCTATGTGCGCACACTCACCATGGTAAGACCATTTGGCTTGCTTAAGAAAGATGTTTGAGTGATGTTGATCGATTTGTATATCCTTAAACCCTTTGAAATGCCAAACACGGTGTGATCTTAGGACACATTGTCATTAAGAACGGTATCTCTACAAAGGAAAGCAAAGTCAAATTGATCTTGGAACTATCCCCACCCACTAATTACAAAGGTGTACAAAGGTTTATGGGCCACATTGGGTATTATCTCCACTTCATAGTATTTTATGCTAGAATTGCCAGACCATTATATAGGCTCCTCATTGTCTTTGAATGGAATGAAGAATGCCAAGATGCATATGATAAATTGAAGCCAGCACTAGCCAGTGCACTATTTTGAGACCATTCAACTGGGATCTTATATTCCATGTACACATTGATGCATCAAACTTCACTACAGGATGCGTATTGGCACAGCTTGGTTAATTCAAATTGGACTACCAAGTTTCCTTCGCTAGTCGCCACCACCACTGAATGATGCAAGGTGTATTTTATGCTAGAATTGTCAGACCACTATATAGGCTACTCATTGTCTCTGAATGGAATGAAGAATGCCAAGATACATATGATAGATTGAAGCCAGCACTAGCGAGTGCACTATTCTGCGACCACCCAACTGGGATCTTATATGCCATGTACACATTGATGCATCAAACTTTGCTACAGGATGCGTATTGGCACAGCTTGGTGAGTTCAAATTGGACAACCCAGTTTCCTTCGCTAGTCACCAACTGAATGATGTAAAGGTAAATTATACCACCACAAAACGAGAGGGTTTGGCCATGATTTATGCTGTCAAGAAGTATCGACATTACCTATTGGCAAAAAAAAAATGTATTCTTTGTGGACCATCAGAGTTTATATACTTGGTGAATAAGCCTTGCACCATGGGACGAATCACATGCTGGTAGTTATTACTATTGGAATTTGACTTCAAGATCACGGGTGAGAAAGGGAACACAACATATGTTGGCCGATGTCGAGAATTCCAAATGGGGAACCAACAAATGGTGTTGATGATGACCTCCTAGATGCTTGATTGTTCAAACTAGACATGGTGCCTGAATGGAGTGAAGAAATATTAGATTATCTAGCTTATGGCTTTCTACGAGAACAACCTTTGAACATGGATAAAATGTGTCGGCTTATTAAGCTGGCTGCACCTTATCAATTGATTGTTGGTGAATTATACAAGCTAGGTAAGGACAATGTCTTAAGGAGATGTGTGTTGGAGAGACGGCAAGGCCAAACAGAGACTCCAAGAGAGAGTAATACATATGAACATGGCTTCACTAACCCTCCTTGATGAGGATGACCTGGACATTGAGCCAGCACAACTGTGTGAAAGTCTCTACTACAAAAATTCATGCAACAAGCATTGCATTAATCCATAGGTGATCAAGTCATAATTTGATCTCTTATGAGACACGAGAACCTCAAGATAAAGTCTTACCTTGAGGTCGACAATGCACAAGTACGAAGTGTGCACTTGTCAATTACCAAAGCTGTGGGATTTCAAAGTGTTAATATTCCCTTTGGTTGGAATGGTGTTTGTTATATAAGCCTGTAGGATCTATGGAGGAAGAAATAATCCTTGGACGATCCTAGATTTGCACTAGTAATTGTGATATCCAATGGAAAAAGAGAGCTGCATAACTTGACGAGGGAAATAATATCATTATCGTGTCCTTATGGAGCCAAAAAACAAGGGAAAGTAGGCTATGATTGATGGTATGGAAACACCAATGCCAAAGAAAGTAACTCACGTACTAGAGAAAGCATCAACTCCATAGTCCCTATGCAGAGTCACTAGTAATGCAGCAGTGGGTGCATTAGAATCAACTCCAAGCCCATATATATTGTGATGCAAAAGGAGTAATTGAGGAATCAAGGTAAAAAGTTTGAGCTACAGACAAGGGACAGAGATGGCCTTCCAATGTTAGCATAGCAATATTCCAAACGAAGGCACTATCCACAAGGCACTCAAAAGCAATGGATTCGAAGGGGTTTACTAGCTGCACAAGGCTATTACCAGAGTAATATAACAATATGGGTGCCAAAATCCCACCCAAAGTTCAGTACTGCAAATACCTTTAGAAACATAGATAGTACCATGGGAGGAAACCAAGCCTGTTTATATCGCTAAAGACTTGACTCCAGATGAGGAAAAGGAACTTGTTGCTCTCCTTAAGGAGTTTAAGGTTATTTCTTCTGAAACTACAAAGAGATGAAGGGCGTACCATCTGAAGTGGTACATCACACGATCCCAATCATGGAAGGATAAAGGCCAACCAAGCAAAAACCATACCAGATGAATCCTAAATATGCCACAATTATAATAAGCAGGAAGAAGAGACCATCATGTGGCCCAAAACTAAGCTATTTGGGCTAGACCTACTCTTTGCACTAGACCATTTCAAGACATACCCAATTGATGAACGAAAAGTGGTCCAATTGACAGCGGCCAAAAGAGTTAAAGAAGCTGGTTTATCCACATCGTACAATGGCCCAGCTAAGGTCAAGGAAACTGATATTGCAGAGCCCTGGGAGGAAACCAAGCCTGTTTATATCCTTAAAGACTTGACTCCAACCGAGGAAAAGGAACTTGTTGCTCTCCTTAAGGAGTTTAAGGTTGTTTCTTCTGAAACTACAAAGAGATGAAGGGCGTACCATTTGAAATGGTACAACACACGATCCCAATCATGGAAGGATCAAGGCCAACCAAGCAAAAACCATACGAGATGAATCTTAAATATGCAACAATTATAAGAAGGAATTGATAAACTCATTACTGTTGATTTCATCTATGAGATAGAACACACCGATTGGCTATCACCAATCGTGATAGTGCCAAAGAAGAATGGGAAACTTAGGGTCTGTGTCGATCTAAAAAATGTCAATGTAGCTACTAGGAAAGGACCATTACCCACTACCTTACACGGAACACGTTTTGGAAAGAGTAGTTGGTGAAGAAGCTTACAACTTCTTAGATGGATTTTCAAGTTACAATCAAGTTTCTATAGCACCTCAAGACTAGCATAAAACGGCCTTCAATACAATGTGGGAGACTTTTGCTTACAAAGTTATGCCTTTTGGTCTCACCAATGCCCCAACAACGTTCCAATGATTGATGTGCACAGCCTTGAGAGACTACTTACAAAAGTGGTTGGAGGTATTAATTGATAATCTATGTGTGCACACTCATGATGGTCAGACCATTTGGCTTGCTTAAGAAAGATGTTTGAGTGACATCGATCGAATTGTATATCCTTAAACCCTTTGAAATGCCAATTTTGGGTCAAACACGGTGTAATCTTAGGACACATTGTCATTAAGAATGGTATCTCCACAAAGGAAAGCAAAGTCAAATTGATCTTGCAACTATCCCCACCCACTAATTACAAAGGTGTACAAAGGTTTATGGGCCACATTGGGTATTATCTCCACTTCATAGTATTTTATGCTAGAATTGCCAGACCATTATATAGGCTCCTCATTGTCTTTGAATGGAATGAAGAATGCCAAGATGCATATGATAAATTGAAGCCAGCACTAGCCAGTGCACTATTCTGAGACCACCCAACTGGGATCTTATATTCCATGTACACATTGATGCATCAAACTTCACTACAGGATGTGTATTAGCACAGCTTGGTGAGTTCAAATTGGACTACCCAGTTTCCTTCGCTAGTCGCCACTAAATGATGCAAAGGTGTATTTTATGCTAGAATTGCCAGACCATTATATAGGCTACTCATTGTCTTTGAATAGAATGAAGAATGCAAAGATGAATATGAGAGATTGAAGCCATCACAAGCGAGTGCACTATTTTGAGACCACCCAACTGGGATCTTATATGCCATGTACAGATTGATGCATCAAACTTTGCTACAGGATGCGTATTAGCACAGGTTGGTGAGTTCAAATTGGACAACCCAGTTTCCTTCGCTAGTCACCAACTGAATGATGTAAAGGTAAATTATACCACCACAAAATGAGAGGGTTTGGCCATGCTTTATGCTGTCAAGAAGTATCGACATTACCTATTGGCAAAAAAAAAAATGTATTCTTGGTGAATAAGCCTTGCACCATGGGACGAATCACATGCTGGTTGTTATTACTATTGGAATTTGACTTCAAGATCACGGGTGAGAAAGGGAACACAACATATGTTGGCCGATCATATGTCGAGAATTCCAAATGGGGAACCAACAAATGGTGTTGATGATGACCGCCTAGATGCTTGATTGTTCAAACTAGACATGGTGCCTGAATGGAGTGAAGAAATATTAGATTATCTAGCTTATGGTTTTCTACGAGAACAACCTTTGAACATGGATAAAATGTGTCGGTTTATTAAGCTGGCAGCACCTTATCAATTGCTGGTGAATTATACAAGCTAGGTAAGGACAATGTGTTAAGGAGATGTGTGCGGGAATTTGTCACAATATTAGATAAAGCACTCTCAAGAATGATTGGAGGACACTTCGCTGGGAAAATTACAGCTCACAAGGTGCTTCAAGTAGGACTATGGTGGCCTACATTATTCGGCGATGCTATGGAGTTTGTAAAAGATGCAAAGAGTGTCAACCATTTGCTATTCCACAACAAAGAGACAGGATGCAAGTTACCCCCCTGTGATTGTAAGAATCTTTAGAGAAATAGGGAATTGATTTTGTTGGACCCATTAGTCTAGTTGCACATCCCATCACAAGTCCGATATGTGATCGTGGCCACAGACTATTTCACAAAATGGGCAGAATAAAAAGTCTCTAAGCGAGTTGATGCACAAAAGATGGCTAAGTTCTTATATCGAACCGCTGACCCAAGAAATGCTCATGTAAGAGCATGTATTAAAACAACGAAATGAGCTAGCCAAGGAAAAATCCAAGCAAGCTCGAGCTCAGGAAGAAGCCAAGGCAAGAGACGGCAAGGCCAAACAGAGACTCCAAGAGAGAGTATTGGATATAAACATGGCTTCACTAACCCTCCTTGATGAGGATGACCTGCACATTGAGCCAGCACAACTGTGTGAAAGTCTCTACTACTAAAATTCATGCAACAAGCATTGCATTAATCCATAGGGGATCAAGTCATAATTTGATCTCTTATGAGACACGAGAACCTCTAGATAAAGTCTTACCTTGAGGTCGACAATGCACAAGTACGAAGTGTGCACTTGTCAATTACCAAAGCTGTGGGATTTCAAAGTGTTAATATTCCCTTTGGTTGGAATGGTGTTTATTATATAAACCTGTAGGATCTATGGAGGAAGAAATAATCCTTGGACGATCCTAGATTTGCACCAGTAATTGTAATAGCCAATGGAAAAAGAGAGCTGCATAACTTCACAAGGGAAATAATATCATTATCGTGTCCTTATGGAGCCAAAAAACAAGGGAAATCAGGCTATGATTGATGGTATGGAAACACCAATGCCAAAGAAAGTAGCTCACGTACTAGAGAAAGCATCAACTCCATAGTCCCTATGCAAAAAACAACCAAAGTCACTAGTAATTTAGCAGTGGGTGCATTAGAATCAACTCCAAGCCCATATATACTGTGATGCAAAAGGAGTAATTGAGGAATCAAGGTAAAAAGTCTGAGCTACAGACAAGGGACAGAGATGGCCTTCCAATGTTAGCATAGCAATATTCCAAACGAAGTCACTATCCACAAGGCACTCAAAAGCAATGGATTTGAAGGGGTTTACTAGCTGCACAAGGCTATTACCAGAGTAATATAACAATATGGGTGCCAAAATGCCACCCAAAGTTTAGTACTGCAAATACCTTTAGAAACATAGATAGTAAGAGCAACCAAGACCAATTTCCAACTAAATGCTAGGAAAGCACAAAAATTGGTTTCGAGGAAGAAGTCAATTCAACACAGTGAAGAATTTTGCTCATGAGATAGCAGGGTTCGAAACTCGTGAGGTAGCTAAAACCGTGAGGTGGCTAAAACCGTGAGAACCTTTTCTCTTCTTTTCTCCTTACCTTTGTCCAGCTCTTTTATTTTGGTGAGTGCAGTTGGCGGTATCTCATGGTTTGCACCTTTTTGCATATAGACTCATACCTTGTTATTGCTCACCGCACTAACACCCTTCTCACGGAATAACACACACACACATTCATCACAAAAAAAACAGAAAGAAAAAGAGGCAATGACCACATTCTCTCACCAGTTAGTATGACTGACTTTCTTATCATTATTACAGATGTCGACCTCTGCTACCTCTGAACCGAAAGTCAAGGAGACTTCGGGAGTCACGCAAGCTAGGGCAACTTGGTCACCTATAAGCAGGAAGAAGAGACCATCATGTGGCCCAAAACTAAGCTATTTGGGCCAGACCTACTCTCAATGCCAGACAATTTCAAGACATACCCAATTGATGAACGAAAAGTGGTCCAATTGACGGCCAAAAGAGTTAAAGAAGTTGGTTTATCCACATTGTACGATGGCCCAGCTAAGGTTAAGGAAATTGATACTGCAGAGCCATGGGAGCAAACCAAGCCTGTTTATATCGCTAAAGGCTTGACTCCAGCTGAGGAAAAGGAACTTGTTGCTCTCCTTAAGGAGTTTAAGGTTGTTTCTTCTGAAACTACAAAGAGATGAAGGGCGTACCATCTGAAGTGGTACATCACACGATCCCAATCATGGAAGGATAAAGGCCAACCAAGCAAAAACCATACTAGATGAATCCTAAATATGCCACAATTATAATAAGTAGGAAGAAGAGACCATCATGTAGCCCAAAACTAAGCTATTTGGGCCAGACCTACTCTCAGTGCCATACCATTTCAAGACATACCCAATTGATGAACGAAAAGTGCTCCAATTGACGGCCAAAAGAGTTAAAGAACCTGGTTTGTCCACATCATACAATGGCCCAGCTAAGGTCAAGGAAATTGATATTGCAGAGCCATGGGAGGAAACCAAGCCTGTTTATATCGCTAAAGACTTGACTCCAGATGAGGAAAAGGAACTTGTTGCTCTCCTTAAGGAGTTTAAGGTTATTTCTTCTGAAACTACAAAGAGATGAAGGGCGTACCATCTGAAGTGGTACATCACATGATCCCAATCAATCATGGAAGGATAAAGGCCAACCAAGCAAAAACCATACCAGATGAATCCTAAATATGCCACAATTATAATAAGCAGGAAGAAGAGACCATCATGTGGCCCAAAACTAAGCTATTTGGGCTAGACCTACTCTTTGCGCTAGACCATTTCAAGACATACCCAATTGATGAACGAAAAGTGGTCCAATTGACAGCGGCCAAAAGAGTTAAAGAAGCTGGTTTATCCACATCGTACAATGGCCCAGCTAAGGTCAAGGAAACTGATATTGCAGAGCCCTGGGAGGAAACCAAGCCTGTTTATATCCTTAAAGACTTGACTCCAACCGAGGAAAAGGAACTTGTTGCTCTCCTTAAGGAGTTTAAGGTTGTTTCTTCTGAAACTACAAAGAGATGAAGGGCGTACCATTTGAAATGGTACAACACACGATCCCAATCATGGAAGGATCAAGGCCAACCAAGCACAAACCATACAAGATGAATCTTAAATATGCAACAATTATAAGAAGGAATTGATAAACTCATTACTGTTGATTTCATCTATGAGATAGAACACACCGATTGGCTATCACCAATCGTGATAGTGCCAAAGAAGAATGGGAAACTTAGGGTCTGTGTCGATCTTAAAAATGTCAATGCAGCTACTAGGAAAGGACCATTACCCATGTGAGATCCCTGTTCCCACTGCGCAACGGATTCGGGGTACTAGCAGCGGAAGTAGCACTTCTTGCGCGAGGCAGGGTCCCACACTCGTCGGGGCCTCGTCCACGGATATCCGAACAAAAGACTAATCCGTCGATTTTTCCAAAACCGAACCCGGAAAAACTTCCCTTATCCGGAAAGCACGGGCGATTCCACCAAGATAAGTTTTTACTCTAACGTAGTTAAGATCATTACTGATCACGCTGATCCGACTGCACCTATAAAGATACTCGGTCGGATCAAGGAAGAAACTTGCACTTGGATCATTGGGATCAATGCTTTTTTCCCCATCAAGAGGCACAGCCGTTGATTCCTATCCATAGAACAATTACTATCCGGGATTTACTTTATCTATCGTAATAACAGAAATTGAGTCTAGATTTACGGATCCATCAGTCCAGCCTAACCCCATCCGATCCCATGGGTTAGCCAACCACTGTAGTGATGGGATCCAATTTGGAATTTGGTTAGGTTTTATCCCGGGTACCAAGGAAAAGAGTTCCAAGGCCCTCTAGCCGGAAGTTCATGCAAACATAAAACTAGCCACACCACTTACACACCCAATATGAAATTGCCTTTTTCTTAGCATCAGTTAACTTTAAAACAATCCTTTAATGAAACCATAGTACCACTGATCACAATCTTCCAATTTATCCGGTTGATTCATAATTTCCCATCATTCCTTCATCAGAGTATCTATGGCATCATTGGCAACTAGAACGCTCACCACCTGTCCACACAGGGGCCTTTTCAATAGTTCCTAGCCCATAATACTCGGCAATATAATCACTTATAACAATCAAGATGGACTCTCGTTGAAGATCAGCAAGATCAACCAACAGATCCATATAAAGAGCCATGGACTCATCCATCGAAGACCAGCAAGGTCAATCAACCACCGGTTTCACAAAACAACTCTTACTCCTTGTTCCAATATCTTCCTCGACGCACGTGTGGGTATCCTAGGTGACCCAGAGCCCGAGCACCGTATGGTCAGCACCCTCTAGGATCCTTCGCAGGTGACCTAGCGCTTCACTCATAGGCCGCTTCCTTGGTCCCTCATCCACCGTACCGGAAGCTCACCATTTTAATCGAACCGAGGCTGGTCAAGACCTCGGTCGACCTTGCTACGCGAGACGTCCTCCATTGACTCTCCGTCAGCAGTTGCAACTTTAATAGTTAGGTCTCCACGACCTTAATCACAAGACGGTCAAAATGCTTCCCCAGCATTCTTGACATAAAACAGCCATTTACAAACAGCATTTACAACAGTTTACAAATACAGTTTCTATATTAACTCTCATTTTTCCACATTATCCCTCATTAATCCACATTACTTATTCCACATTCCATTTATATATGTACTCATCCAATCACATCATTTTCCATCTCTTCACTTCAGATTTCTTCACATCACATATCATATATTCACATCCATATCCACATCCATACATCCACATTCACATCCATACATCCACATCTACATGCTTACCTCCATTTTCACAGCCTCATTTATACATCCACATCCCGTATCCACATTCATACATACACATCCATATCCACATCCATACATCCACACCCACATGCATACATCCACTATCACGTCCTCATTCATACATCCACATCCACATCCACATCAACATTCGCATTCATACATATACATCTACATGTATACATCCATTTTCACATCCTCATTCATACATACACATCCACATACATACATACACATCCACATTCACATTCATACATATACATCTACATGTATACATCCACATCACATTCATATAACCATATTACATCCATTCTCGTCCTAACACATCCATATACATCTTAACACATCCTAACTCATCTTAACACATTCTATCACATCTCATACACATCTTATCACATCTTTTTACATCTCATACACCTCTTATCACATCCTATCACTTTCCATACGCATCTTATCAAATCTTATTACATCTCATACACCTCTTATCACATCTTATCACATTTCATATCTTTTTTAAGAGAATTCTTATATTTGATATAAGATTTCTCTACACATTTATTTATGTATAAATTCCATTTAAGGAGACTAACACTTTTGAAATCAATCTTTTATGCATCTTCTTATGCATAAATTCAATTTGGTAGGAATTACACTTTTAGAATAAAAGAATTTCTCTTATGCATCTAAGTTATGCATAAAATCCATTTATGATGAAAATCACACCTTTAGTATAAAAAGAATATCTTTTATGCATACCTCTATGCATGAAATCCAATATGATAAAAATAACACTCTTTCAATAAAACAATCAACTTTTATGCATACCTCTATGCATGAAATTCAATTATGATAAAAGTCACACTTTTATAATAAAATAATCAACTTTTATGCATACCTTTATGCATGAAATTCAATTATGATAAAAGTCACACTTTTATAATAAAATAATCAACTTTTATGCATGAAATTCAAATATGATAAAAGTAACACTTTTGATATAAAAATTTATCCATTATGCATACTTCTATGCATGAAATAAAAATGATAAAAGTAACACTTTTGATATAAAAATTTATCCTTTATGCATACTTCTATGCATGAAAATAAAAATGATAAAAGTAACACTTTTGATATAAAAATTTATCCTTTATGCATACTTTTATGCATGAAAATAAAAATGATAAAAATAACACTTTTGATATAAAAATTTATCCATTATGCATACTTCTATGCATGAAAATAAAAATGGTAAAAATAACACTTTTGATATAAAAATTTATCCTTTATGCATACTTCTATGCATGAAAATAAAAATGATAAAAGTAACACTTTTGATATAAAAATTTATCCTTTATGCATACTTTTATGCATGAAAATAAAAATGATAAAAATAACACTTTTGATATAAAAATTTATCCATTATGCATACTTCTATGCATGAAAATAAAAATGGTAAAAATAACACTTTTGATATAAAAATTTATCCTTTATGCATACTTCTATGCATGAAATAAAAATGGTAAAAATAACACTTTTGATATAAAAACTTATCCTTTATGCATGATATTAAAATTTAATTTCTCCATGATTATAATGAAATTCTTTCAATTAATCTAGGATGATAATTCCTAGAATATGGTAGGAAGTCCTCTTTTTATGCTTTAAATGAAATTATTTTATGCATAATTTTTATAAAAATTTTACCATAGCTCCGCTGCTATGACTGATAAATCTCAATTTTTCTAAGGAATAAAGCTTATCATTAAGAAAATAATTAAAATGATCTCTAATTGGATTATCAATCCATAATGGATTGAATCATTAATACACATAAACTAAAAGCATAGAAAAAAGCCATTAATTTGGCCTCAAGCATAGCTTAATCTTGGGTTAAGGAAAAGCTTTATGAAAAGCTTGATTTGGATTGAGAATGGGTCATGAGTATGACCATTTCTTGAGTGAGAGAGAGAAATTACATAAAAACCATTAGAATTTAAACATAAATGGAAATTAACTTCAATAGTATTTATTAAATTATGTAACTCTTCACTACTATTCAACAATTAACTTCAATAGCATTTAAAAAAACCATACCAATTAAGCTTCTCAAGCTTGAGAGGGGTTGAGAAGAGAGAAACATTGAGAAATTATAGAAAAGATCAATATTCACTAATTACCTTACAAATTGCTTGATTCTTTGTTCACGGTAGAGGCCCCCAACCAATCAATTGGTTAAGTATGTTGATGGAGCCACTAATGGGGATTGAAGAAAGAGGGAAGCTCCAAAAACTAGTGAATTATTAAATGAATTCACAGTTCTTGGCTTAGGTGGAGTAGAGTAACGATGCATAAACACTATCTATTTTTCAACAAGGGGGAGGCTTCTATTTATAGGAAAAATTGAGCTCCTAACCAAACAAACTGATTCTAGAATTTTCTAAATCAGTTTGGTCAATATTTGACCATTTTTAGGTCAGTTAAGCTAACTTTTTGGAACTAGACTTGAATGAGGAGAGAGGAGAGATGAAATATCTCAATTTTTATGAGTTTAAAACTCATTCAAGCATGTGAAATATGCACCTCCTTTAAAGAACTCCCCTTCCTTACATATGTGTCATAATGGAATCATTTTAATATTGCTCATAGTTTTTTTACTAATAAACCTTGTACATTTTCAACTCTTCATCTTATGTGAAATATGCACCTCCTTTAAAGAACTCCCCTTCCTTACATATGTGTCATAATGGAATCATTTTAATATTGCTCATAGTTTTTTACTAATAAACCTTGTACATTTTCAACTCTTCATCTTATGTGAAATATGCACCTCCTTTAAAGAACTCCCCTTCCTTACATATGTGTCATAATGGAATCATTTTAATATTACTCATAGTTTTTTACTAATAAACCTTGTACATTTTTAACTCTTCATCTTATGTGAGCATTTACTCATTTTTGGATACCCAAAATATCTCATATTTTTAATATTGCTCATAGTTTTTTTTTACTAATAAACCTTGTACATTTTCAACTCTTCATCTTATGTGAGCATTTACTCATTTTTGGGTATCTTCTTTTACAAATTGGATTTATCTCCTCCCTACACATGGATTGATGCTATTGGCCCATAGGAACCTTAATTGGACCATAATCCAAAAATTTCTAAAAATCTAGACCCTTAGGCTAAGGTCCTTTATACCCATTTCCAATTAATTTCAATTGCACATTGGAAAATTCTTTTTGAATTTCTGTTTCAGGGGAATTTATCTTAATTATAAGAGATTTTTCTATCCAAAAATATTCAAAATCTGAATATTCTCTCTCTAGGTTAAAATAGTTAGAAACAAGGTCTTTATATTTCTGAAGAGGGATTGATTACAGGGGAAGATACTAGACATGGGGGAGGATTCTTACAACCCACTACCTTACACGGAACACGTTTTGGAAAGAGTAGTTGGTGAAGAAGCTTACAACTTCTTAGATGGATTTTAAAGTTACAATCAAGTTTCTATAGCACCTCAAGACTAGCATAAAACGGCCTTCAATACAATGTGGGAGACTTTTGCTTACAAAGTTATGCCTTTTGGTCTCACCAATGCCCCAACAACGTTCCAACGATTGATGTGCACAGCCTTGAGAGACTACTTACAAAAGTGGTTGGAGGTATTAATTGATAATCTATGTGTGCACACTCATGATGGTCAGACCATTTGGCTTGCTTAAGAAAGATGTTTGAGTGACGTCGATCAAATTGTATATCCTTAAACCCTTTGAAATGCCAATTTTGGGTCAAACACGGTGTAATCTTAGGACACATTGTCATTAAGAACGGTATCTCCACAAAGGAAAGCAAAGTCAAATTGATCTTGCAACTATCCCCACCCACTAATTACAAAGGTGTACAAAGGTTTATGGGCCACATTGGGTATTATCTCCACTTCATAGTATTTTATGCTAGAATTGCCAGGCCATTATATAGGCTCCTGATTGTCTTTGAATGGAATGAAGAATGCCAAGATGCATATGATAAATTGAAGCCAGCACTAGCCAGTGCACTATTCTGAGACCACCCAACTGGGATCTTATATTCCATGTACACATTGATGCATCAAACTTCACTACAGGATGCGTATTAGCACAGCTTGGTGAGTTCAAATTGGACTACCCAGTTTCCTTCGCTAGTCGCCACTGAATGATGCAAAGGTGTATTTTATGCTAGAATTGCCAGACCATTATATAGGCTACTCATTGTCTTTGAATAGAATGAAGAATGCAAAGATGAATATGATAGATTGAAGCCATCACAAGCGAGTGCACTATTCTGAGACCACCCAACTGGGATCTTATATGCCATGTACACATTGATGCATCAAACTTTGCTACAGGATGCGTATTGGCACAGCTTGGTGAGTTCAAATTGGACAACCCAGTTTCCTTCGCTAGTCACCAACTGAATGATGTAAAGGTAAATTATACCACCACAAAATGAGAGGGTTTGGCCATGCTTTATGCTGTCAAGAAGTATCGACATTACCTATTGGCAAAAAAAAAATGTATTCTTTGTGGACCATCGGGGTTTATGTACTTGGTGAATAAGCCTTGCACCATGGGACGAATCACATGCTGGTTGTTATTACTATTGGAATTTGACTTCAAGATCACGGGTGAGAAAGGGAACACAACATATGTTGGCCGATCATATGTCGAGAATTCCAAATGGGGAACCAACAAATGGTGTTGATGATGACTGCCCAGATGCTTGATTGTTCAAACTAGACATGGTGCCTGAATGGAGTGAAGAAATATTAGATTATCTAGCTTATGGTTTTCTACGAGAACAACCTTTGAACATGGATAAAATGTGTCGGTTTATTAAGCTGGCAGCAACTTATCAATTGCTGGTGAATTATACAAGCTAGGTAAGGACAATGTGTTAAGGAGATGTGTGCGGGAATTTGTCACAATATTAGATAAAGCACTCTCAAGAATGATTGGAGGACACTTCGCTGGGAAAATTACAGCTCACAAGGTGCTTTAAGTAGGACTATGGTGGCCTACATTATTCGGCGATGCTATGGAGTTTGTAAAAGATGCAAAGAGTGTCAACCATTTGCTATTCCACAACAAAGAGACAAGATGCAAGTTACCCCCCTGTGATTGTAAGAATTTTTAGAGAAATAGGGAATTGATTTTGTTGGACCCATTAGTCTAGTTGCACATCCATCACAAGTCCGATATGTGATCGTGGCCACAGACTATTTCACAAAATGGGCAGAAGAAAAAGTCTCTAAGCAAGTTGATGCACAAAAGATGGCTAAGTTCTTATATCGAACCACTGACCCAAGAAATGCTCATGCAAGAGCATGTATTAAAACAACGAAATGAGCTAGCCAAGGAAAAATCCAAGCAAGCTCGAGCTCAGGAAGAAGCCAAGGCAAGAGACGGCAAGGCCAAACAGAGACTCCAAGAGAGAGTATTGGATATAAACATGGCTTCACTAACCCTCCTTGATGAGGATGACCTGCACATTGAGCCAGCACAACTGTGTGAAAGTCTCTACTACTAAAATTCATGCAACAAGCATTGCATTAATCCATAGGGGATCAAGTCATAATTTGATCTCTTATGAGACACGAGAACCTCTAGATAAAGTCTTACCTTGAGGTCGACAATGCACAAGTACGAAGTGTGCACTTGTCAATTACCAAAGCTGTGGGATTTCAAAGTGTTAATATTTCCTTTGGTTGGAATGGTGTTTGTTATATAAACCTGTAGGATCTATGGAGGAAGAAATAATCCTTGGACAATCCTAGATTTGCACCAGTAATTGTGATATCTAATGGAAAAAGAGAGCTGCATAACTTGACAAGGGAAATAATATCATTATCGTGTCCTTATGGAGCCAAAAAACAAGGGAAATCAGGCTATGATTGATGGTATGGAAACACCAATGCCAAAGAAAGTACCTCACGTACTAGAGAAAGCATCAACTCCATAGTCCCTATGCAAAAAACAACCAAAGTCACTAGTAATTTAGCAGTGGGTGCATTAGAATCAACTCCAAGCCCATATATACTGTGATGCAAAAGGAGTAATTGAGGAATCAAGGTAAAAAGTCTGAGCTACAGACAAGGGACAGAGATGGCCTTCCAATGTTAGCATAGCAATATTCCAAACGAAGTCACTATCCACAAGGCACTCAAAAGCAATGGATTTGAAGGGGTTTACCAGCTGCACAAGGCTATTACCAGAGTAATATAACAATATGGGTGCCAAAATCCCACCCAAAGTTCAGTACTGCAAATACCTTTAGAAACATAGATAGTAAGAGCAACCAAGACCAATTTCCAACTAAATGCTAGGAAAGCACAAAAATTGGTTTCGAGGAAGAAGTCAATTCAACACAGTGAAGAATTTTGCTCGTGAGATAGCAGGGTTTGAAACTCGTGAGGTAGCTAAAACCGTGAGGTGGCTAAAACCGTGAGGACCTTTTCTCTTCTTTTCTCCTTACCTTTGTCCAGCTCTTTTATTTTGGTGGGTGCAGTTGGCGGTATCTCATGGTTTGCACCTTTTTGCATATAGACTCATACCTTGTTATTGCTCACCGCACTAACACCCTTCTCACAGAATAACACACACACACATTCATCACAAAAAAAAACAGAAAGAAAAAGAGGCAATGACCACATTCTCTCACCAGTTAGTATGACTGACTTTCTTATCATTATTACAGATGTCGACCTCTGCTACCTCTGAACCGAAAGTCAAGGAGACTTCGGGAGTCACGCAAGCTAGGGCAACTTGGTCACCTATAAGCAGGAAGAAGAGACCATCATGTGGCCCAAAACTAAGCTATTTGGGCGAGACCTACTCTCAATGCCAGACCATTTCAAGACATACCCAATTGATGAATGAACAGTGGTCCAATTGACGGCCAAAAGAGTTAAAGAAGTTGGTTTATCCACATCGTATGATGGCCCAGATAAGGTCAAGGAAATTGAAATTGCAGAGCCATGGGAGCAAACCAAGCTTGTTTATATCGCTAAAGACTTGACTCCAGCTGAGGAAAAGGAACTTGTTGCTCTCCTTAAGGAGTTTAAGGTTGTTTCTTCTGAAACTACAAAGAGATGAAGGGCGTACCATTTGAAGTGGTACAACACACAATCCCAATCATGGAAGGATCAAGGCCAACCAAGCAAAAACCATACCAGATGAATCCTAAATATGCAACAATTATAAGAAGGAATTGATAAACTCATTACTGTTGATTTCATCTATGAGATAGAACACACCGATTGGCTATCACCAATCGTGATAGTGCCAAAGAAGAATGGGAAACTTAGGGTCTGTGTCGATCTAAAAAATGTCAATGCAACTTTTAGGAAAGGACCATTACCCACTACCTTACACAGAACACGTTTTGGAAAGAGTAGTTGGTGAAGAAGCTTACAACTTCTTAGATGCATTTTCAAGTTACAATCAAGTTTCTATAGCACCCGAAGACTAGCATAAAATGGCCTTCAATACAATGTTGGGAGACTTTTGCTTACAAAGTTATGCCTTTTGGTCTCACCAATGCCCCAACAACGTTCCAACAATTGATGTGCACATCCTTGAGAGACTACTTACAAAAGTGGTTGGAGGTATTCATTGATGATCTATGTGTGCACACTCATGATGGTCAGACCATTTGGCTTGCTTAAGAAAGATGTTTGAGTGACGTGGATCGAATTGTATATCCTTAAACCCTTTGAAATGCCAATTTTGGGTCAAACACGGTGTAATCTTAGGACACATTGTCATTAAGAACGGTATCTCCACAAAGAAAAGCAAAGTCAAATTGATCTTGGAACTATCCCCACCCACTAATTACAAAGGTGTACAAAGGTTTATGGGCCACATTGGGTATTATCTCCACTTCATAGTATTTTATGCTAGAATTGCCAGACCATTATATAGGCTCCTGATTGTCTTTGAATGGAATGAAGAATGCCAAGATGCATAAGATAAATTGAAGCCAGCACTAGCCAGTGCACTATTCTGAGACCACCCAACTGGGATCTTATATTCCATGTACACATTGATGCATCAAACTTCACTACAGGATGCGTATTGGCACAGCTTGGTGAGTTCAAATTGGACTACCCAATTTCCTTCGCTAGTCGCACTGAATGATGCAAAGGTGTATTTTATGCTAGAATTGCCAGACCATTATATAGGCTACTCATTGTCTTTGAATAGAATAAGGAATGCAAAGATGAATATGATCAATTGAAGCCAGCACTAGCGAGTGCACTATTCTGAGACCACCCAATTGGGATCTTATATGCCATGTACACATTGATGCATCAAACTTTGCTACAGGATGCGTATTGGCACAGCAGCTTGGTGAGTTCAAATTGGACAACCCAGTTTCCTTCGCTAGTCACCAACTGAATGATGTAAAGGTAAATTATACCACCACAAAACGAGAGGGTTTGGCCATGTTTTATGCTGTCAAGAAGTATCGACATTACCTATTGGAAAAAAAAATGTATTCTTTGTGGACCATCAGGGTTTATATACTTGGTGAATAAGCCTTGAACCATGGGACGAATCACATGCTGGTTGTTATTACTATTGGAATTTGACTTCAAGATCACGGGTGAGAAAGGGAACACAACATATGTTGGCCGATCATATGTCGAGAATTCCAAATGGGGAACCAACAAATGGTGTTGATGATGACCTCCCAGATGCTTGATTGTTCAAACTAGACATGGTGCCTGAATGGAGTGAAGAAATATTAGATTATCTAGCTTATGGTTTTCTACGAGAACAACCTTTGAACATGGATAAAATGTGTTGGCTTATTAAGCTGGCTGCACCTTATCAATTGATTGCTGGTGAATTATACAAGCTAGGTAAGGACAATGTCTTAAAGAGATGCGTGCGGGAAGACAAATTTGTCACAATATTAGATAAAGCACTCTCAAGAATGATTGGAGGACACTTCACTGGGAAAATTACAGCTCACAAGGTGCTTCAAGTAGGACTATGGTGGCCTACATTATTCGGGGATGCTATGGAGTTTGTAAAAGATGCAAAGAGTGTCAACCATTTGCTATTCCACAACAAAGAGACAGGATGCAACTTACCCCCCTGTGATTGTAAGAATCTTTTGAGAAATAGGGAATTGATTTTGTTGGACCCATTAGTCTAGTTGCACATCCATCACAAGTCCGATATGTGATCCTGGCCACAGACTATTTCACGAAATGGGCAGAAGAAAAAGTCTCTAAGCGAGTTGATGCATAAAAGATGGCTAAGTTCTTATATCGAACCATTGACCCAAGAAATGCTCATGCAAGAGCATGTATTAAAACAACGAAATGAGCTAGCCAAGGAAAAATCCAAGCGAGCTCGAGCTCAGGAAGAAGCCAAGGCAAGAGACGGCAAGGCCAAACAGAGACTCCAAGAGAGAGTATTGGATATAAACATGGCTTCACTAACCCTCCTTGATGAGGATGACCTGCACATTGAGCCAGCACAACTGTGTGAAAGTCTCTACTACCTAAAATTCATGCAACAAGCATTGCATTAATCCATAGAGGATCAAGTCATAATTTGATCTCTTATGAGACACGAGAACCTCTAGGTAAAGTCTTACCTTGAGGTCGACAATGCACAAGTACGAAGTGTGCACTTGTCAATTACCAAAGCTGTGGGATTTCAAAGTGTTAATATTTCCTTTGGTTGGAATGGTGTTTGTTATATAAGCCTGTAGGATCTATGGAGGAAGAAATAATACTTGGACGATCCTAGATTTGCACCAGTAATTGTGATATCCAATGGAAAAAGAGCTGCATAACTTGACGAGGGAAATAATATCATTATCGTGTCCTTATGGAGCCAAAAAACAAGGGAAAGCAGGCTATGATTGATGGTATGGAAACACCAATGCCAAAGAAAGTAGCTCACGTACTAGAGAAAGCATCAACTCAATAGTCCCTATGCAAAAAACTACCAAAATCACTAGTAATTCAGTAGTGGGTGCATTAGAATCTTCTCCAAGCCCATATATACTGTGATGCAAAAGGAGTAATTGAGGAATCAAGGTAAAAAGTTTGAGCTACAGACAAGGGACAGAGATGGCCTTCCAATGTTAGCATAGCAATATTCCAAACGAAGCCACTATCCACAAGGCACTCAAAAGCAATGGATTCGAAGGGGTTTACTAGCTGCACAAAGCTATTACCAGAGTAATATAACAATATGGGTGCCAAAATCCCACCCAAAGTTAACTGCAAATACCTTTAGAAACATAGATAGTAAGAGCAACCAAGACCAATTTCCAACTAAATGCTAGGAAAGCACAAAAATTGGTTTCGAGGAAGAAGTCGATTCAACACAGTGAAGAATTTTGCCCGTGAGAGATAGCAGGGTTTGAAACTCGTGAGGTAGCTAAAACCGTGAGAAACTTTTCTCTTCTTTTCTCCTTAACTTTGTTTAGCTCTTTTATTTTGGTAGGTGTAGTTGGTGATAGTGCTATCTCATGGTTTGCAACTTTTTGCATGTAGACTTATACCTTGTTATTGCTCACCACACTAACACCCTTCTCATGGAATAACACACACACACACATTCAATTTCACAAAAAAAAAGAAAGAAAAAGAGGCAATGACCACATTCTCTCACCAGTTAGTATGACTGACTTTCTTATCATTATTACAGATGTCGACCTCTGCTACCTCTGAACCGAAAGTCAAGGAGACTTTGGGAGTCACGCAAGCTAGGGCAACTTGGTCACCTATAAGCAGGAAGAAGAGACCATCATGTGGCCCAAAACTAAGCTATTTGGGCCAGACCTACTCTCAGTGCTGCCAGACTATTTCAAGACATACCCAATTGATGAACGAAAAGTGGTTCAATTGACGACCAAAAGAGTTAAAGAACCTGGTTTATCCACATCGTACAATGGCCCAGCTAAGGTCAAGGAAATTGATATTGCAGAGCCATGGGAGGAAACAAGCCTGTTTATATCGCTAAAGACTTGAGTCCAGCTGAGGAAAAGGAACTTGTTGCTCTCCTTAAGGAGTTTAAGGTTGTTTCTTCTGAAACTACAAAGAGATGAAGAACGTACCATCTGAAGTCGTACATCACACGATCCCAATCATGGAAGGATAAAGGCCAACCAAGCAAAAACCATACCAGATGAATCCTAAATATGCAACAATTATAATAAGCAGGAAGAAGAGACCATCATGTGGCCCAAAACTAAGCTATTTGGGCCAGACCTACTCTCAGTGCCAGACCATTTCAAGACATACCCAATTGATGAACAAAAAGTGGTCCAATTGACGGCGGCCAAAAGAGTTAAAGAGGCTGGTTTATCCACATCGTACAATGGCCCAGCTAAGGTCAAGGAAATTGATATTGCAGAGCCCTGGGAGGAAACCAAGCCTGTTTATATCATTAAAGACTTGACTCTAGCTGAGCAAAAGGAACTTGTTGCTCTCCTTAAGGAGTTTAAGGTTGTTTCTTCTAAAACTACAAAGAGATGAAGGGCGTACCATTTGAAGTGGTACAACACACGATCCCAATCATGGAGGATCAAGGCCAACCAAGCAAAAACCATACCAGATGAATCCTAAATATGCAACAATTATAAGAAGGAATTGATAAACTCATTACTGTTGATTTCATCTATGAGATAGAACACACCAATTGGCTATCACCAATCGTGATAGTGCCAAAGAAGAATGGGAAACTTAGGGTCTGTGTCGATCTAAAAAATGTCAATGTAGCTACTAGGAAAGGACCATTACCCACTACCTTACACGGAACACGTTTTGGAAAGAGTAGTTGGTGAAGAAGCTTACAACTTCTTAGATGGATTTGCAAGTTACAATCAAGTTTCTATAGCACCCGAAGACTAGCATAAAACGGCCTTCAATACAATGTGGGAGACTTTTGCTTACAAAGTTATGCCTTTTGGTCTCACCAATGCCCCAACAACGTTCCAACGATTGATGTGCACAGCCTTGAGAGACTACTTACAAAAGTGGTTGGAGGTATTCATTGATGATCTATGTGTGCACACTCACCATGGTAAGACCATTTGGCTTGCTTAAGAAAGATGTTTGAGTGATGTTTGAGTGATGTCAATGCACAAGTACGAAGTGTGCACTTGTCAATTACCAAAGCTGTGGGATTTCAAAGTGTTAATATTCCCTTTGGTTGGAATGGTGTTTGTTATATAAGCCTGTAGGATCTATGGAGGAAGAAATAATCCTTGGACGATCCTAGATTTGCACCAGTAATTGTGATATCCAATGGAAAAAGAGCTGCATAACTTGACGAGGGAAATAATATCATTATCGTGTCCTTATGGAGCCAAAAAACAAGGGAAAGCAGGCTATGATTGATGGTATGGAAACACCAATGCCAAAGAAAGTAGCTCACGTACTAGAGAAAGCATCAACTCAATAGTCCCTATGCAAAAAACTACCAAAATCACTAGTAATTCAGTAGTGGGTGCATTAGAATCAACTCCAAGCCCATATATACTGTGATGCAAAAGGAGTAATTGAGGAATCAAGGTAAAAAGTTTGAGCTACAGACAAGGGACAGAGATGGCCTTCCAATGTTAGCATAGCAATATTCCAAACGAAGCCACTATCCACAAGGCACTCAAAAGCAATAAATTCGAAGGGGTTTACTAGCTGCACAAAGCTATTACCAGAGTAATATAACAATATGGGTGCCAAAATCCCACCCAAAGTTAACTGCAAATACCTTTAGAAACATAGATAGTAAGAGCAACCAAGACCAATTTCCAACTAAATGCTAGGAAAGCACAAAAATTGGTTTCGAGGAAGAAGTCGATTCAACACAGTGAAGAATTTTGCCCGTGAGAGATAGCAGGGTTTGAAACTCGTGAGGTAGCTAAAACCGTGAGAAACTTTTCTCTTCTTTTCTCCTTAACTTTGTTTAGCTCTTTTATTTTGGTAGGTGTAGTTGGTGATAGTGCTATCTCATGGTTTGCACCTTTTTGCATGTAGACTTATACCTTGTTATTGCTCACCACACTAACACCCTTCTCATGGAATAACACACACACACACATTCAATTTCACAAAAAAAAAGAAAGAAAAAGAGGCAATGACCACATTCTCTCACCAGTTAGTATGACTGACTTTCTTATCATTATTACAGATGTCGACCTCTGCTACCTCTGAACCGAAAGTCAAGGAGACTTTGGGAGTCACGCAAGCTAGGGCAACTTGGTCACCTATAAGCAGGAAGAAGAGACCATCATGTGGCCCAAAACTAAGCTATTTGGGCCAGACCTACTCTCAGTGCTGCCAGACTATTTCAAGACATACCCAATTGATGAACGAAAAGTGGTTCAATTGACGACCAAAAGAGTTAAAGAACCTGGTTTATCCACATCGTACAATGGCCCAGCTAAGGTCAAGGAAATTGATATTGCAGAGCCATGGGAGGAAACAAGCCTATTTATATGGCTAAAGACTTGAGTCCAGCTGAGGAAAAGGAACTTGTTGCTCTCCTTAAGGAGTTTAAGGTTGTTTCTTCTGAAACTACAAAGAGATGAAGAACGTACCATCTGAAGTCGTACATCACACGATCCCAATCATGGAAGGATAAAGGCCAACCAAGCAAAAACCATACCAGATGAATCCTAAATATGCAACAATTATAATAAGCAGGAAGAAGAGACCATCATGTGGCCCAAAACTAAGCTATTTGGGCCAGACCTACTCTCAGTGCCAGACCATTTCAAGACATACCCAATTGATGAACAAAAAGTGGTCCAATTGACGGCGGCCAAAAGAGTTAAAGAGGCTGCTGGTTTATCCACATCGTACAATGGCCCAGCTAAGGTCAAGGAAATTGATATTGCAGAGCCTTGGGAGGAAACCAAGCCTGTTTATATCATTAAAGACTTGACTCTAGCTGAGCAAAAGGAACTTGTTGCTCTCCTTAAGGAGTTTAAGGTTGTTTCTTCTGAAACTACAAAGAGATGAAGGGCGTACCATTTGAAGTGGTACAACACACGATCCCAATCATGGAGGATCAAGGCCAACCAAGCAAAAACCATACCAGATGAATCCTAAATATGCAACAATTATAAGAAGGAATTGATAAACTCATTACTGTTGATTTCATCTATGAGATAGAACACACCAATTGGCTATCACCAATCGTGATAGTGCCAAAGAAGAATGGGAAACTTAGGGTCTGTGTCGATCTAAAAAATGTCAATGTAGCTACTAGGAAAGGACCATTACCCACTACCTTACACGGAACACGTTTTGGAAAGAGTAGTTGGTGAAGAAGCTTACAACTTCTTAGATGGATTTTCAAGTTACAATCAAGTTTCTATAGCACCCGAAGACTAGCATAAAACGGCCTTCAATACAATGTGGGAGACTTTTGCTTACAAAGTTATGCCTTTTGGTCTCACCAATGCCCCAACAACGTTCCAACGATTGATGTGCACAGCCTTGAGAGACTACTTACAAAAGTGGTTGGAGGTATTCATTGATGATCTATGTGTGCACACTCACCATGGTAAGACCATTTGGCTTGCTTAAGAAAGATGTTTGAGTGATGTCAATGCATAAGTAGGAAATGTGCACTTGTCAATTACCAAAGCTGTGGGATTTCAAAGTGTTAATATTCCCTTTGGTTGGAATGGTGTTTGTTATATAAGCCTGTAGGATCTATGGAGGAAGAAATAATCCTTGGACGATCCTAGATTTGCACCAGTAATTGTGATATCCAATGGAAAAAGAGCTGCATAACTTGACGAGGGGAATAATATCATTATCGTGTCCTTATGGAGCCAAAAAACAAGGGAAAGCAGGCTATGATTGATGGTATGGAAACACCAATGCCAAAGAAAGTAGCTCACGTACTAGAGAAAGCATCAACTCAATAGTCCCTATGCAAAAAACAACCAAAATCACTAGTAATTCAGTAGTGGGTGCATTAGAATCAACTCCAAGCCCATATATACTGTGATGCAAAAGGAGTAATTGAGGAATCAAGGTAAAAAGTTTGAGCTACAGACAAGGGACAGAGATGGCCTTCCAATGTTAGCATAGCAATATTCCAAACGAAGCCACTATCCACAAGGCACTCAAAAGCAATGGATTGGAAGGGGTTTACTAGCTGCACAAAGCTTTTACCAGAGTAATATAACAATATGGGTGCCAAAATCCCACCCAAAGTTTACTGCAAATACCTTTAGAAACATAGATAGTAAGAGCAACCAAGACCAATTTCCAGCTAAATGCTAGGAAAGCACAAAAATTGGTTTCGAGGAAGAAGTCGATTCAACACAGTGAAGAATTTTGCCCGTGAGAGATAGCAGGGTTTGAAACTCATGAGGTAGCTAAAACCGTGAGAAACTTTTCTCTTCTTTTCTCCTTAACTTTGTTTAGCTCTTTTATTCTGGTAGGTGCAGTTGGTGATAGTGCTATCTCATGGTTTGCACCTTTTTGCATGTAGACTTATACCTTGTTATTGCTCACCACACTAACACCCTTCTCATGGAATAACACACACACACACACATTCAATTTCACAAAAAAAAAGAAAGAAAAAGAGGCAATGACCACATTCTCTCACCAGTTAGTATGACTGACTTTCTTATCATTATTACAGATGTCAACCTCTGCTACCTCTGAACCGAAAGTCAAGGAGACTTTGGGAGTCACGCAAGCTAGGGCAACTTGGTCACCTATAAGCAGGAAGAAGAGACCATCATGTGGCCCAAAACTAAGCTATTTGGGCCAGACCTACTCTCAGTGCCAGACTATTTCAAGACATACCCAATTGATGAACGAAAAGTGGTTCAATTGACGACCAAAAGAGTTAAAGAACCTGGTTTATCCACATCGTACAATGGCCCAGCTAAGGTCAAGGAAATTGATATTGCAGAGCCATGGGAGGAAACAAGCCTGTTTATATCGCTAAAGACTTGAGTCCAGCTGAGGAAAAGGAACTTGTTGCTCTCCTTAAGGAGTTTAAGGTTATTTCTTCTCAAACTACAAAGAGATGAAGGGTGTACCATCTGAAGTGGTACATCACACGATCCCAATCATGGAAGGATAAAGGCCAACCAAGCAAAAACCATACTAGATGAATCCTAAATATGCCACAATTATAATAAGCAGGAAGAAGAGACCATCATGTGGCCCAAAACTAAGCTATTTGGGCCAGACCTACTCTCAGTGCCATACCATTTCAAGACATACCCAATTGATGAACGAAAAGTGGTCCAATTGATGGCGGCCAAAAGAGTTAAAGAAGCTGGTTTATCCACATCATATAATGGCCCAGCTAAGGTCAAGGAAACTGATATTGTAGAGCCGTGGGAGGAAACCAAGCCTTTTTATATCGTTAAAGACTTGACTCCAGCTGAGGAAAAGGAACTTGTTGCTCTCCTTAAGGAGTTTAAGGTTGTTTCTTCTGAAACTACAAAGAGATGAAGGGTGTACCATTTGAAGTGGTACAACACATGATCCCAATCATGGAGGATCAAGGCCAAACAAGCAAAAACCATACCAGATGAATCCTAAATATGCAACAATTATAAGAAGGAATTGATAAACTCATTACTGTTGATTTCATCTATGAGATAGAACACACCAAAACAATTGGCTATCATCAATCGTGATAGTGCCAAAGAAGAATGGGAAACTTAGGGTCTGTGTCGATATAAAAAATGTCAATGCAGCTACTAGGAAAGGACCATTACCAACTACCTTACACGGAACACGTTTTGGAAAGAGTAGTTGGTGAAGAAGCTTACAACTTCTTAGATGGATTTTTAAGTTACAATCAAGTTTCTATAGCACCTCAAGACTAGCATAAAATGGCCTTCAATACAATGTGGAAAACTTTTGCTTACAAAGTTATGCCTTTTGGTCTCGCCAATGCCCCAACAACGTTCCAACGATTGATGTGCACAGCCTTGAGAGACTACTTACAAAAGTGGTTGGAGGTATTCATTGATGATCTATGTGCGCACACTCACCATGGTAAGACCATTTGGCTTGCTTAAGAAAGATGTTTGAGTGATGTCGATCGAGTTGTATATCCTTAAACCCTTTGAAATGCCAATTTTGGGTCAAACACGATGTGATCTTAGGACACATTGTCATTAAGAACGGTATCTCCACAAAGGAAAGCAAAGTCAAATTGATCTTAAAACTATCCCCACCCACTAATTACAAAGGTGTACAAAGGTTTATGAGCCACATTGGGTATTATCTCCACTTCATAGTATTTTATGCTAGAATTGCCAGACCTTTATATAGGCTCCTCATTGTCTTTGAATGGAATGAAGAATGCCAAGATGCATATGATAAATTGAAGCCAGCACTAGCCAGTGCACTATTCTGAGACCACTCAACTGGGATCTTATATTCCATGTACACATTGATGCATCAAACTGCGCTACAGGATGCGTATTGGCACAGCTTGGTGAGTTCAAATTGGACTACCAAGTTTCCTTCGCTAGTCGCCACCACCACTGAATGATGCAAGGTGTATTTTATGCTAGCATTGCCAGACCACTATATAGGCTACTCATTGTCTCTGAATGGAATGAAGAATGCCAAGATGCATATGATAGATTGAAGCCAGCACTAGCGAGTGCACTATTTTGAGACCACCCAACTGGGATCTTATATGCCATGTACACATTGATGCATCAAACTTTGCTACAAGATGCGTATTGGCACAGCTTGGTGAGTTCAAATTGGATAACCCAGTTTCCTTCGCTAGTCACCAACTGAATGATGTAAAGGTAAATTATACCACCACAAAACGAGAGGGTTTGGCCATGATTTATGCTGTCAAGAAGTATCGACATTACCTATTGGCAAAAAGAAATGTATTCTTTGTGGACCATCAGGGCTTATATACTTGGTGAATGAGCCTTGCACCATGGGACGAATCACATGCTGGTTGTTATTACTAATTGAATTTGACTTCAAGATCACGGGTGAGAAAGGGAACACAACATATGTTGGCCGATCATATGTCGAGAATTCCAAATGGGGAACCAACAAATGGTGTTGATGATGACCTCCTAGATGCTTGATTGTTCAAACTAGACATGGTGCCTGAATGGAGTGAAGAAATATTAGATTATCTAGCATATGGTTTTCTACGAGAACAACCTTTGAACATGGATAAAATGTGTCGGCTTATTAAGCTCACTGCACCTTATCAATTGATTGCTGGTGAATTATACAAGCTAGGTAAGGACAATGTCTTAAGGAGATGTGTGTTGGAGAGACGGCAAGGCCAAACAGAGACTCCAATAGAGAGTATTACATATGAACATGGCTTCACTAACCCTCCTTGATGAGGATGACCTGGACATTGAGCTAGCACAACTGTGTGAAAGTCTCTACTACAAAAATTCATGCAACAAGCATTGCATTAATCCATAGGTGATCAAGTCATAATTTGATCTCTTATGAGACACGAGAACCTCTAGATAAAGTCTTACCTTGAGGTCGGCAATGCACAAGTATGAAGTGTGCACTTGTCAATTACCAAAGCTGTGGGATTTCAAAGTGTTAATATTCCCTTTGGTTAGAATGGTGTTTGTTATATAAGCCTATAGGATCTATGGAGGAAGAAATAATCCTTGGACAATCCTAGATTTGCACCAGTAATTGTGATATCCAATGGAAAAGGAGAGCTGCATAACTTGACGAGGGAAATAATATCATTATCGTGTCCTTATGGAGCCAAAAAACAAGGAAAAGTGGGAAATGATTGATGGTATGGAAACACCAATGCCAAAGAAAGTAGCTCACGTACTAGAGAAAGCATCAACTCCATAGTACCTATGCAAAAAACAACAAAGTCGCTAGTAATTCAGCAGTGGGTGCATTAGAATCAACTCAAAGCCCATATATACTGTGATGCAAAAGGAGTAATTGAGGAATCAAGGTAAAAAGTTTGAGCTACAGACAAGGGACAGAGATGGCCTTCCAATGTTAGCATAGCAATATTCCAAACGAAGCCACTATCCACAAGGTACTCAAAAGCAATGGATTCGAAGGGGTTTACTAGCTGCACAAGGCTATTACCAGAGTAATATAACAATATGGGTGCCAAAATCCCACCCAAAGTTCAGTACTGCAAATACCTTTAGAAACATAGATAGTAAGAGCAACTAAGAATAATTTCCAACTAAATGCTAGGAAAGCACAAAAATTGGTATCGAGGAAGAAGTCGATTCAACACAGTGATGAATTTTGCCCGTGAGATAGCAGGGTTCGAAACTCGTGAGGTAGCTAAAACCGTGAGGTGGCTAAAATCGTGAGAACCTTTTCTCTTCTTTTCTCCTTAACTTTGTCCAGCTCTTTTATTTTGGTGGGTGCAGTTGGCGGTAGTGCTATCTCACGGTTTGCACCTTTTTGCATGTAGACTCATACCTTGTTATTGCTCACTGCACTAACACCCTTCTCATGGAATTTTGCTCGTGAGATAGCAGGGTTTGAAACTCGTGAGGTAGCTAAAATCGTGAGGTGGCTAAAACCGTGAGAACCTTTTCTCCTTAACTTTGTCCAGCTCTTTTATTTTGGTGGGTGCAGTTGGCGGTAGTGCTATCTCACGGTTTGCACCTTTTTGCATGTAGACTCATACCTTGTTATTGCTCACTGCACTAACACCCTTCTCATGGAATAACACACCCACACATTCATCACAAAAAAAAAGAAAAGAAAAAGAGGCAATGACCATATTCTCTCACCAGTTAGTATGACTGACTTTCTTATCATTATTACAGATGTGGACCTCTGCTACCTCTGAACCGAAGTTAAGAAGACTTCGGGAGTCACACAAGCTAGGGCAACTTGGTCACCTATAAGCAGGAAGAAGAGACCATCATGTGGCCCAAAACTAAGCTATTTGGGCCAAACCTACTCTCAGTGCCAGACCTTTTCTAGACATACCCAATTGATGAACGAAAAGTGGTCCAATTGACGGCCAAAAGAGTTAAAGAAGTTGGTTTATCCACATCGTACGATGGCCCAGCTAAGGTCAAGGAAATTGATATTGCAGAGCCATGGGAGGAAACCAAGCCTGTTTATATCGCTAAAGACTTGACTCCAGCTGAGGAAAAGGAACTTGTTGCTCTCCTTAAGGAGTTTAAGGTTGTTTCTTCTAAAACTACAAAGAGATGAAGGGCATACCATCTGAAGTGGTACATCACACGATCCCAATCATGGAAGGATAAAGGCCAACCAAGCCAAAACCATACCAGATAAATCCTAAATATGCCACAATTATAATAAGCAGGAAGAAGAGACCATCATGTGGCCCAAAACTAAGCTATTTGGGCCAGACCTACTCTCAGTGCCATACCATTTCAAGACATACCCAATTGATGAACGAAGAGTGCTCCAATTCACGGCCAAAAGAGTTTAAGGACCTGGTTTGTCCACATCATACAATGGCCCAGCTAAGGTCAAGGAAATTGATATTGCAGAGCCATGGGAGGAAACCAAGCCTGTTTATATCGCTAAAGACGACTCCAGCTGAGGAAAAGGAACTTGTTGCTCTCCTTAAGGAGTTTAAGGTTATTTCTTCTGATACTACAAAGAGATGAAGGGCGTACCATCTGAAGTGGTACATCACACGACCCCAATCATGGAAGGATAAAGGCCAACCAAGCAGAAACCATATTAGATGAATCCTAAATATGCAACAATTATAATAAGCAGGAAGAAGAGACCATCATGTGGCCCAAAACTAAGCTATTTGGGCTAGACCTACTCTTTGCGCCAGACCATTTCAAGACATACCCAATTGATCAACGAAAAGTGGTCCAATTGACGGCGGCCAAAAGAGTTAAAGAAGCTGGTTTATCCACATCGTACAATGGCCCAGCTAAGGTCAAGGAAACTGATATTGCAGAGCCCTGGGAGGAAACCAAGCCTGTTTATATCGTTAAAGACTTGACTCCAGCTGAGGAAAAGGAACTTGTTGCTCTCCTTAAGGAGTTTAAGGTTGTTTCTTCTGAAACTACAAAGAGATGAAGGGCGTACCATTTTAAATGGTACAACACACGATCCCAATCATGGAAGGATCAAGGCCAACCAAGCAAAAACCATACGAGATGAATCCTAAATATGCAACAATTATAAGAAGGAATTGATAAACTCATTACTGTTGATTTCATCTATAAGATAGAACACACCGATTGGCTATCACCAATCGTGATAGTGCCAAAGAAGAATGGGAAACTTAGGGTCTGTGTCGATCTAAAAAATGTCAATGCAACTACTAGGAAAGGACCATTACCCACCACTACCTTACACGGAACACGTTTTGGAAAGAGTAGTTGGTGAAGAAGCTTACAACTTCTTAGATGGATTTTCAAGCTACAATCAAGTTTCTATAGCACCCGAAGACTAGCATAAAACGGCCTTCAATACAATGTGGGAGACTTTTGCTTACAAAGTTATGCCTTTTGGTCTCACCAATGCCCCAACAACGTTCCAACGATTGATGTGCACAGCCTTGAGAGACTACTTACAAAAGTGGTTGGAGGTATTCATTGATAATCTATGTGTGCACACTCACGATGGTCAGACCATTTGGCTTGCTTAAGAAAGATGTTTGAGTGACGTCGATCGAATTGTATATCCTTAAACCCTTTGAAATGCCAATTTTGGGTCAAACACGGTGTAATCTTAGGACACATTGTCATTAAGAACGGTATCTCCACAAAGGAAAGCAAAGTCAAATTGATCTTGCAACTATCCCCACACCCACTAATTACAAAGGTGTACAAAGGTTTATGGGCCACATTGGGTATTATCTCCACTTCATAGTATTTTATGCTAGAATTGCCAGACCATTATATAGGCTCCTCATTGTCTTTGAATGGAATGAAGAATGCCAAGATGCATATGATAAATTGAAGCCAGCACTAGCCAGTGCACTATTCTGAGACCACCCAACTGGGATCTTATATTCCATGTACACATTGATGCATCAAACTTCACTACAGGATGCGTATTAGCATAGCTTGTGGTGAGTTCAAATTGGACTACCCAGTTTCCTTCTCTAGTCGCCACTGAATGATGCAAAGGTGTATTTTATGCTAGAATTGCCAGACCATTATATAGGCTACTCATTGTCTTTGAATAGAATGAAGAATGCAAAGATGAATATGATAGATTGAAGCCATCACAAGCAAGTGCACTATTCCGAGACCACCCAACTGGGATCTTATATGCCATGTGTAATAAAGTAGGAACTTTATTCAATAGGGTTAATAATGGGACAAGTCCATGTATAAAAGAGGGGACTTGGACCATGGTTGTAACTTTTGATGATCATTTTTAGAAATGGAAACTTATGTTTCTTGGAGCTCATGGCTTCTCTCTTGGCTTGTGGAAGGCTATTTCCATTCTCTCGGTGTGAGAGACTAAACACACTTAGGCATCATGTTTACATGGTGATTACTCATATTTTCATGCATTACATCCCTTCATTCCAATTGGTATCAGAGCTCTTGATTTTGATCATGGGCATGCATGGGTTGTTGGGAAAATTTGCTTGAAAATTTGAGTTTCTTTTAAATTTTTTTCTCATTTTCTTGTAATCCTTGAGTGATTCTTGACAAATCTTCTCTAATCTTGATTAATCTCATGGGGATGGTGAGCATTTCATGTAGATTGCTTAGATTTTGAGTGATTTTGGCCATTTTTGCCCTTTCTGGACCAAATCTGGGGGTATGGACCAAATTTTTTGAAAAGTTTGGACCAAATTTGGGGGAAATGGTTAATCGTGATTAGGAAACTTAATCCAAAAACGTTTTTGCTTCTGTGGAGTTTCCTGCAACCCTAGCCATGGTTTTCCTCAACCAAACCTTCACCAAATGGCAAGCAAAGTTGGGGGAATCAATCAGAGGCAAGGTATGAGCACATGACATGGTTTTTGTTCATCTAAATGAGGCGAAATCGCGAAATTGCAGCGGCAGCCTGACGGCGAAACGGCGCCGTTTTCATGGAGAAATGGAAGCTTAGTTGCTTCATAAGCCTTCCTTGGAGCATATGCTTGCTCTACCTCATGATTTGTTAGCATTTTCAAGCCATTTTCATGAGCATTGTTGACCTACTTCATGGCTGCAAGTCAGTGCTAAAGTGGCCACGTTTTTCATCAATATGAATCCTCCTTCAACAAATTTCAGTCATTGAAGCTTAAGGGATGCCATTGGTGAGTGCCTTCATCAATTTCTAGCAATTTTGAAGCATTCATTGGTGCTTTGGGAGTTGATTGGGGTTCATTACATTGAGAAACCCTAAATTTCAGAAATGAAGCATCATTCACATATCATATACACCATTCATATGCCATATGGACACTAGGAATGCAATTACATATGCCTTGACTTTGGTCTTACAAATGCTTATGCAAATGCCAAATGCCATGGTGAGGGCATTGTGATTTGATGGTTGATGTTGGATTGTTTTGATGAATGGAGTTATGAGAATGAGCATGAATTCATGCATAATGATTCATGAGAATATTGTAAATGGCATGAGTCATGCCACATACATGTAAGTGATCTTACCCTCATCCCATTTGTAAATTCCAAACACATACACTCACCATTGCATTCACTTTCATTTCCTAGTGAATCTAGCAATGTGTGAGGGTACCTTGGCATTGGGTGGAGAGGCCAAGGGGAGCATGTTTTGAATCTACCGTGTCGTGATTGCTTTGGGAAAGCGATACGGTGGAGGATTAGGTACATTGGTGGTGAAGACATGGCCTCAACCTTCACCTTGGAGGAAAACTTGGTGAAGGGGTGAGAAGAGCTTGGCCGGGAGATCGGCAAGCTTCAACGCGCGTCCTCAACAATCCTCACATCGACTTTATGGATGCATTTGGGCAATGGGGCCCCCTATTCCATCATATTGTGTGGATGTTGCTAATGCCTTGATGGACAAAGATTGCATAAGAGCTTTCATGGCATTGTGGGATGCAAAGAGCATTGTATTTTGATTTCAGAAATTGCATTTTCAGTTGAGATTTGGCTCCATTTACAAAGGAGACTATGGCAAAATTTTTCCAAAATCTTGGCTATGCATGGCAATTGAGGTTGGTGAAACATTAATTGCAGACCTTGGGATGCAAAGGAAGTGCAAAAGGTGCTAACAAAGGTGCGGGAACAAGCAAGGATCATTGGGGGCACAAAAGGGTCACTTGGGCAAGAAAATTGCAGATTTACAAAACCCTAATTCAGTCCCAAACCTTTTGGACTGAATTAAAGGTGATCATACGAGCTCTTAGTGCTTCCTTAGAGCTACCCAATGAGCCCTTAACCTTTCCGTTTCGATATCTCTTTGGGGTAGAAATTAGGGTTTTTGCAGAAACAGTAAACCCTAATTCAGTCATAGGGGTTTTAAGGTCTTCAAGATCTAATCACATAGGCTCATAGTACTCATCGAGGGCTTCGATTTGAGCTAAGAAGTTTTGCATTCGGATATTTCTAGCTCAAGTTATGCTCAAAATACTATTTCAGCCTATAATCCTGTAAACCCTAAAACAGAGAATAGTAGCACTTCTCACCTCTTAAGGGTCTTTGTATAGTGGTCTAGTACACCTCATTAGCTCTCCAACAAGCTCTAGACCACTTCAATCGGACATCCCTACCTCAAGTTAGAGCCAAATCTTTGAAACTGATACTTTCCATGGGAACGAGGACAAGAGGGCGACCAAAGCATAACACCTTGACTCCCGACGAGGTAGAGGGAGAAGAAGCAATTATGGAGCAAGGAATCTTAGATGCTCCGGAAGATACTTGTGGGCATACTTCAAGGGAAGTGCATGAAGAAGTGAATGTTGGAAGTGCCCACAAGCCCACCCCACAAGCGTCACATACCATCCCCATCGATTCGATCATGCAAATGCTGATGCAAATGAATGCGAAGATGGACACGATGGCTACAAGGGTGGAGGTCAATGATAGACTTGATACTATGGCCACAAGGATGGAAGTCTTGGAAGAGAGGGTGGCTCGGCCAATGAGCCAACCTTCATTTGATAGTGGTCATGGTGTTTCACATGCAGGCAAGCAATATGGGACAGCTTTTGAAGGCCGTAGGGAAGGCAAGCTACCTATGGCACAAGAGGTTTCTCCCAAAGTAATGCATGAGCATGCCACCAAGAATGCTACTTTTGGATTCATGGCGGATGCACGGAGGCCCCTTGTCAAGGACATGTTTCATTCTTCTTTTCACTCGGGTCCATCTAATTCCAATATGCACATGATTGATGAAGAGGTGGTACTCGATTGGAACCAATTGTCCTTTGCCCAAAGACAAAGGGATGCTCATGAGAAGTGGATGGAGTTACCAAATGACATCAAGAGGGACTACAAAGACTTTGCGCAATTCATGGAATCGTATATGAAGATGCAAAGGTTCAAACCCTCTACCCAACATGACAACCCATCCTACACAGCTTCTAAGGATGTCAAAGACAAAGTCTCACTATCAAAGTTCAAAGGTGATGGATCATCTCCGCAAGAGTTGGAGGAGTGGGCTACTAAGCTTGACACTTATTTCCAACTTTACCCAAAAAGTGAGCGTGATATGGTACAATTTGCTTCCTTACACCTTGAAGATTATGCACATCAATGGTGGAGGCACTTGGTCAAACAAGGGAACACGCCATCAACTTGGGAAGGATTGAAGCGGGAGATGAACTTGGCCTTCATTTCACCCCTAGTGCTTGACCGTTACCATGAAGAATGGTATGAACTTTCTCAAAAGGGGATGATGGTGAGAGATTATATCAAGAAATTTTTGAAGCTTTCAATGTACGTGGAAGGCTTGAGTGAAGACATGAAGATGAAAAAGTTTGTGCATGGGCTTGAACACTTCATCAAGGCGGATGTGTCGGCTCAAAGGCCTAGCTCTCTCAAAGAAGCTATGAGGTTAGCCGAACTCTATGAGCCAAAGTACAAGAGGTCTCAGCCCATGACCTTCACCAAAGACACACTCAAACCAACCACTACTTCTTACAATTTTGGGAAAGGTCCTACCTCTACATTACCATCCTCTAATCCAAGAACTCCTACATCATTTGGGGGTGGACAGCCAAAGAATAAGGGCGTACCATCTGAAGTGGTACATCACACGACCCCAATCATGGAAGGATAAAGGCCAACCAAGCAAAAACCATATTAGATGAATCCTAAATATGCAACAATTATAATAAGCAGGAAGAAGAGACCATCATGTGGCCCAAAACTAAGCTATTTGGGCCAGACCTACCTCAGCGCCGCCAGACCATTTCAAGGCATACCCAATTGATGAACGAAAAGTGGTCCAATTGATGACCAAAAGAGTTAAAGAAGCTGGTTTATCCACATCGTAGAGTGGCCCAGCTAAGGTCAAGGAAACTGATATTATAGAGCCCTGGGAGGAAACCAAGCCTGTTTATATCGTTAAAGACTTGACTCCAGCTGAGGAAAAGGAACTTTTTGCTCTCCTTAAAGGAGTTTAAGGTTGTTTCTCTTGAAACTACAAAGAGATGAAGGGCGTACCATTTGAAGTGGTACAACACACGATCCCAATCATGGAAGGATCAAGGCCAACCAAGCAAAAACCATACCAGTTTAATCCTAAATATGCAACAATTATAAGAAGGAATTGATAAACTCATTACTGTTGATTTCATCTACGAGATAGAACACACCGATTTGCTATCACCAATCGTGATAGTGCCAAAGAAGAATGGGAAACTTAGGGTCTGTGTCGATCTAAAAAATGTCAATGCAGCTACTAGGAAAGGACCGTTACCCACTACCTTACACTGAACACGTTTTGGAAAGAGTAGTTGGTGAAGAAGCTTACAACTTCTTAGATGGATTTTCAAGTTACAATCAAGTTTCTATAGCACTCGAAGACTAGCATAAAACGGCCTTCAATACAATGTGGGAGACTTTTACTTACAAAGTTATGCCTTTTGGTCTCACCAATGCCCCAACAACGTTCCAAGGATTGATGTGCACAGCCTTGAGAGACTACTTACAAAAGTGGTTGGAGGTATTCATTGATGATCTATGTGTGCACACTCACAATGGTCAGACCATTTGGCTTGCTGAAGAAAGATGTTTGAGTGATGTCGATCGAATTATATATCCTTAAACCCTTTGAAATGCCAATTTTGGGTCAAACACGGTGTGATCTTAAGACACATTGTCATTAAGAACGGTATCTCCACAAAGGAAAGCAAAGTCAAATTGATCTTGGAACTATCCCCACCCACTAATTACAAAGGTGTACAAAGGTTTATGGGCCACATTGGATATTATCTCCACTTCATAGTATTTTATGCTAGAATTGCCAGACCATTATATAGGCTCCTCATTGTCTTTGAATGGAATGAAGAATGCCAAGATGCATATGATAAATTGAAGCCAGCACTAGTCAGTGCACTATTCTGAGACCACCCAACTGGGATCTTATATTCCATGTACACATTGATGCATCAAACTTCGCTACAGGATGCGTATTGGCACAGCTTGGTGAGTTCAAGTTGGACTACCCAGTTTCCTTTGCTAGTCGCCACTGAATGATGCAAAGGTGTATTTTATGCTAGAATTGCCAAACCATTATATAGGCTACTCATTGTCTCTGAATAGAATGAAGAATGCAAAGATGAATATGATAGATTGAAGCCAGCACTAGCGAGTGCACTATTCTGAGACCACCCAACTGGGATCTTATATGCCATGTACACATTGATGCATCAAACTTTGCTACAGGATGCGTATTGGCACAGCTTGGTGAGTTCAAATTGGACAACCCAGTTTCCTTCGCTAGTCACCAACTGAATGATGTAAAGGTAAATTATACCACCACAAAACGAGAGGGTTGGCCATGCTTTATGCTGTCAAGAAGTATCGACATTACCTATTGGCAAAAAAAAATGTATTCTTTGTGGACCATCAGGGTTTATATACTTGGTGAATAAGCCTTGCACCATGGGACGAATCACATGTTGGTTGTTATTACTATTGGAATTTGACTTCACGATCATGGGTGAGAAAGGGAACACAACATATGTTGGCCGATCATATGTCGAGAATTCCAAATGGAGAACCAACAAATGGTGTTGATGATGACCTCCCAGATGCTTGATTGTTCAAACTAGACATGGTGCCTGAATGAAGTGAAGAAATATTAGATTATCTAGCTTATGGTTTTCTACGAGAACAACCTTTGAACATGGATAAAATGATTGCTGGTGAATTATACAAGCTAGGTAAGGACAATGTCTTAAGGAGATGTGTGCGGGAAGACAAATTTGTTACAATATTAGATAAAGCACTCTCAAGAATAGTTGGAGGACACTTCGCTAGGAAAATTACAGCTCACAAGGTGCTTCAAGTAGGACTATGGTGGCCTACATTATTCGGGGATGCTATGGAGTTTGTAAAAGATGCAAAGAGTGTCAACCATTTGTTATTCCACAACAAAGAGACAGGATGTAACTTACCCCCCTGTGATTGTAAGAATCTTTTGAGAAATAGGGAATTGATTTTGTTGGACCC
Organism: Cibotium barometz; assembly: GCF_041138505.1. Taxonomy (NCBI): domain Eukaryota; kingdom Viridiplantae; phylum Streptophyta; class Polypodiopsida; order Cyatheales; family Cibotiaceae; genus Cibotium; species Cibotium barometz. Next base: position 22,583,651 of record NC_141074.1, on the reverse strand, counting down.
ATTAGTCTAGTTGCACATCCATCACAAGTCCGATATGTGATCGTGGCCACAGACTATTTCACGAAATGGGCAGAAGAAAAAGTCTCTAAGCGAGTTGATGCACAAAAGATGGCTAAGTTCTTATATGAACAAATCATTTCAAGAATCCGTTGCCCATTGGAATTAGTGAGTGATCGCGGTTCACATTTCATTAATGAGGTGATTGATCACTTACTTGTTGGATTCCTTGTAGTCCACCAGAAGTCATCCCCTTATTATCCATAAGCAAATGGTCAAGCAGAGAGTACAAATAAGATTTTGTGTACTATCTTGACAAAAACTTTAGAAGCAAGTCGCACGGATTGGGAACATAAGCTAACTGCAACTCTATGGGCATATTGAACTTCGTATAAGGTAGCGACGGGATATACTCCCTTCCATCTAGCTTATGGCATTGAGGCTATTATGCCTATGGAGTACTTAGTTCCAAGCCTGCAAATTGCGGTGCAAGAACGATTAACAAAGAATGCATTAGCTGAAAGGTTGGTTGACTTAGAGAAACTTGATGAAACCCAACTAATTGCATCACATGGTCTTATGGTTGAAAATGTGAGATCCCTGTTCCCACCGAGCAACGGATTCGGGGTACTAGCAGCGGAAGTAGCACTTCTCGCGCGGGACAGGGGTCCCACACTCGGGGCCTCACCCACGGATATCCGGACAAGAGACTAATCCGTCGGTTTGTCCAAAACCGAAACCGGAAAAACTTCCTTTACCCGGAAAGCACGGGCGATTCCACCAGGATAACTCTTTACTCTAACGTAGTCAAGATCATTACTGATCAAACTGATCTGACTGCACCTTTAACGGTACTTGGTCAAATCAAGGAAGAACTTGCACTTGGATCATTGGGATCAACGCTTTTTTCCCCATCAAGAGGCACAGCCGTTGATTCCTATCCATAGAACAATTTCTATCCGGGATTTACTTCATCTATCGTAATAATAGAAATTAAATCTCGATTTACGGATCCATCAGTCCAGCCTAACCCCATCCGCCGATCCCATGGGTTAGCCAACCGCCCAACCACTGTAGTGATGGGATCCAATTTGGAATTTGGTTAGGTTTTGTCCCGGGTACCAAGGAAAAGAGTTCCAAGGCCCCCTAGCCGGAAGTTCATGCAAACATAAAACTAGTCATACCACTTACACACCCAATATGAAATTGCCTTTTTCTTAGCATCAACTAGCTTTAAAACAATCCTTTAATAAAACCATTATGTCACTGATGACAAACCTCAAAGTCTCTGGTTGAATCCTTATTTCCAGTCATTCTTTCATCAGTATACTTATGGCATCATTGGCAACCAGAACGCTCACCACCTGTTCTCTCAGGGGCCTTTTCCATAGTTCCTAGCTCATAGTAACCGGCAATATATTCATATAATAGAATGGAATCTCCGTGGAAGATCAGCAAGATCAACCCACAAATCCATATAAAAGAGCCATGGACTCATCTGTTGAGGACCAGCAAGGTCAATCAACCAGATCCATGCCCGGTTTCAGAAAACAACTCTTACTCCTTATTCCAATATCTTCCACGACGCACGTGTGGGTATCTTCGGCGATCCAGAGCCCGAGCACCGTATGGTCAGCACCCTCTAGGATCCTTCGCAGGTGACCTAGCGCTTCACTCATAGGCCGCTTCCTTGGTCCCTCATCCACCGTACCGGAAGCTCACCATTTAAATCGAGCCGAGGCTGGTCAAGACCTCGATCGACCTTGCTACGCGAGACGTCCTCCATTGACTCTCCGTCAGCAGTTGCAACTTTATCAGTTCAATCTTCATGACCTTAATCCTCAAGACGGTCAAAATGCTTCTCCAGCATTCTTGACATAAAACAGTCATTTACAAACAGTCACAAATACAGTTTCTATAACGAACTCTTGTCTTTCCATATTATCCACTCTCGGACCACATTACTTATTCCACATTCCATTCAGTGTGTACTCGTTCTCATCCATTCACTCATATGGACTACATTATCTCACATACATCTTCATATTCATTATTCTACATACATATCCATGTTCGTACGTCCACATCATACATCCAATTTCACATTCATACATATGCATCTACATGCATACATCCACATCTACATTCATACATCCATACCTCCATTTCCACATCCACACATCCACATTCATATTCATACATCCACATTCACATGCATACATCCATTTTCACATCCTCATTCATACATCCACATTCACATACATACATCCACATCCGTATCTACATCTATACATCCACATCCACATCAACATTCACATTCATACATATACATCTACATGTATACATCCACATCACATTCATACAACCATATTACATCCATTCTCGTCCTAACACATCCCATATACATCTTAACACATCCTAACTCATCTTAACACATTCTATCACATCTCATACACATCTTATCACATCTTTTTACATCTCATACACCTCTTATCACATCCTATCACTTTCCATACACATCTTATCAAATCTTATCACATCTCATACACATCTTTTTACATCTCATACACCTCTTATCACATCCTATCACTTTCCATACGCATCTTATCAATTCTTATCACATCTCATACACCTCTTATCACATCCTATCACTTTCCATACGCATCTTATCAATTCTTATCACATCTCATACACCTCTTATCATATCCTATCACTTTCCATACGCATCTTATCAATTCTTATCACATCTCATACAGCTCTTATCACATCTTATCACATTTCATATCTTTTTTTTTTAAATAGAGAATTCTTATATTTGATATAAGATTTCTCTACACATTTATTTATACATAAATTCTATTTAAGGAGACTAACACTTTCGAAATTAAAATCAATCTTTTATGCATCTTCTTATGCATAAATTCAATTTGGTAGGAAATTACACTTTTAGAATAAAAGAATTTCTCTTATGTATCTAAGTTAAGCATAAAATCCATTTATGAGGAAAATCACACTTTTAGTATAAAAAGAATATCTTTTATGCATACCTATATGCATGAAATCCAATATGATAAAAGTAACACTCTTACAATAAAATAATCAACTTTTATGCATACCTCTATGCATGAAATTCAATTATGATAAAAGTCACACTTTTATAATAAAATAATCAACTTTTATGCATACCTCTATGCATGAAATCCAATATGATAAAAGTAACACTTTTGATATAAAAAATTTTCCTTTATGCATACTTCTATGCATGAAAATTAAAAATGATAAAAGTAACACTTTTGATATAAAAAATTTTCCTTTATACATACTTCTATGCATGAAAATTAAAAATGATAAAAGTAACACTTTTGATATAAAAAATTTTCCTTTATGCATACTTCTATGCATGAAAATTAAAAATGATAAAAGTAACACTTTTGATATAAAAATTTTCCTTTATGCATACTTCTATGCATGAAAATTAAAAATGATAAAAGTAACACTTTTGATATAAAAATTTTCCTTTATGCATACTTCTATGCATGAAAATTAAAAATGATAAAAGTAACACTTTTGATATAAAAATTTATCCTTTATGCATACTTCTATGCATGAAAATAAAAATGATAAAAGTAACACTTTTGATATAAAAATTTTCCTTTATGCATACTTCCATGCATGAAAATTAAAAATGATAAAAGTAACACTTTTAATATAAAAATTTATCCTTTATGCATACTTCTATGCATGAAAATAAAAATGGTAAAAATAACACTTTTGATATAAAAATTTATCCCTTATGCATACTTCTATGCATGAAATAAAAATGGTAAAAATAACACTTTTGATATAAAAATTTATCCATTATGCATACTTCTATGCATGAAATAAAAATGGTAAAAATAACACTTTTGATATAAAAATTTATCCATTATGCATACTTCTATGCATGAAATAAAAATGGTAAAAATAACACTTTTGATATAAAAATTTATCCATTATGCATACTTCTATGCATGAAATAAAAATGGTAAAAATAACACTTTTGATATAAAAATTTATCCATTATGCATACTTCTATGCATGAAATAAAAATGGTAAGAATAACACTTTTGATATAAAAACTTATCCTTTATGCATGATATTAAAATTCAATTTCTCCATGATTGTAATGAAATTCTTTCAATTAATCTAGGATGATAATTCCTAGAATATGGTAGGAAGTCCTCTTTTTATGCTTTGAATGAGATTATTTTATGCATAATTTTTATAAAAATTTTGCCATAGCTTCGCTGCTATGACTGATAAATCTCAATTTTTCTAAGGGATAATGCTTATCATTAAGGAAATAATTAAAATGATCTCTAATTGGATTATTAATCCATAATGGATTGAATCATTAATATACATAAACTAAAAGCATAGAAAAAAGCCATTAATTTGGCCTCAAGCATAGCTTAATCTTGGGTTAAGGAAAAGCTTTATGAAAAGCTTGATTTGGATTGAGAATGGGTCATGAGTATGACCATTTCTTGAGTGAGAGAGAGAATTTACATAAAAATCATTAGAATTTAAACATAAATGAAAATTAACTTCAATAGCATTATGTAACTCTTCACTACTATTCAAACTTCAATAGCATTTAAAAAAAAACCATACCAATTAAACTTCTCAAGCTTGAGAGGGGTTGAGAAGAGAGAAACATTGAGAAATTATAGAAAGATCAATATTCACTAATTACCTTACAACTTGCTTGATTCTTTGTTCACGGTAGAGGCCCCCAACCAATCAATTGGTTAAGTATGTTGATGGAGCCACTAATAGGGATTGAAGAAAGAGGGAAGCTCCAAAAACTAGTGAATTATTAAATGAATTCACAGTTCTTGGCTTAGGTGGAGTAGAGTAACGATGCATAAACACTATATATTTTTCAACAAGGGGGAGGCTTCTATTTATAGGAAAAATTGAGCTCCTAACCAAACAAACTGATTCTAGAATTTTCTAAATCAGTTTGGTCAATATTTGACCATTTTTAGGTCAGTTAAGCTAACTTTTTGGAACTAGACTTGAATGAGGAGAGAGGAGAGATGAAATATCTCAATTTTTATGAGTTTAAAACTCATTCAAGCATGTGAAATATGCACCTCCTTTAAAGAACTCCCCTTCCTTACATATGTCATATTTTTAATATTGCTCATTGGTTTTTACTAATAAACCTTGTACATTTTCAACTCTTCATCTTATGTGAAATATGCACCTCCTTTAAAGAACTCCCCTTCCTTACATATGTCATACTTTTAATATTGCTCATAATTTTTTACTAATAAACCTTGTACATTTTCAACTCTTCATCTTATGTGAAATATGCACCTCCTTTAAAGAACTCCCCTTCCTTACATATGTCATACTTTTAATATTGCTCATAATTTTTTACTAATAAACCTTGTACATTTTCAACTCTTCATCTTATGTGAAATATGCACCTCCTTTAAAGAATTCCCCTTCCTTACATATGTGTCATAATGGCATCATTTTAATATTGCTCATAGTTTTTTACTAATAAACCTTGTACATTTTCAACTCTTCATCTTATGTGAGCATTTACTCATTTTTGGATACCCAAAATATCTCATATTTTTAATATTGCTCATAGTTTTTTACTAATAAACCTTGTACATTTTCAACTCTTCACCTTATGTGAGCATTTACTCATTTTTGGGTATCTTCTTTTTACAAATTTGGATTTATCTCTTCCCTACACATGGATTGATGCTATTGGCCCATAGGAACCTTAATTGGACCATAGTCTAAAGATTTCTGAAAATCTAGACCCTTAGACTAAGGTTCTTTATACCTATTTTCAATTAATTCCAATTGCACATTGGAAAATTCTTTTTGAATTTTTGTTTCAGGGGAACTCATCTGAATTATAAGAGATATTTTTCTATCCAAAAATATTCAAAATCTGAATATTCTCTCTCTAGAATAATTTTCCTCTCTCTAGGCTAAGATAGTTAGCAACAAGGTCTTTATATTTCTGAAGAGGGTTGATTACAGGGGAAGATACTAGACATCAAAAAGGGGGTTGGGGGAGGAATCTTACATTCTACCCCACTTAAAAAACGCGAGATGTCCTCATCTCGCAACTTGTGATAATTTCGCAAGATTCACGAATATGAGACTTAGAGAAAAATTTTAATCAAGATTAACCACCAAGATAAGTCTTAAAGAGAGCAAGATTCAAAATACGAACAAGATTGAAACTTTATTCATTCTCGGAACTTATACAGTAAAGATAGAGGAACTCTTTACACTTCCATAAGCCCGTCCATCATATGGTCACAAAAGCAGTCCTCACAAGCTGCACAAGTATAAGGTAACTCATCTATGGGAATGATTCTGTGGGTTATTGCTGCGCCTATCTCAGTGGTATGAGGTGTTCTAACAAAAGGACCTCTGAGAGGCAAGCCAAAAACGGGGTAAAGGCATATCTTCTCATGAGGAAGAAAACACGCCAGTAAGAAGACCCGCTCAGAAAACCCAAGATGTCTTGATCTCATGAGGCAGTAGTATCGAGGACCCAAACCCAAGGCTTCGATAACCATGGCCAAGCGGACATTGTTACGAAAGTGCTGCTGACCCCAGGGTGTTACCCTAGTTATGTCTTGATAGGTCCGCCATTTGGTCTGCGCTACAGAAGTTCCTAGGTGAGGAAAAAGTGAGCGCTCATACTGTTCTATAAAATCCTTCTTCACAGACTCACTTGCGTCTTGAAGGTGAGGAATCATTATGGATAAAACTAGTTTCTGTTGCCAAGCCATGAAGGAGATTAAGAAGAAGGGAGATCGATGGAAGTAAGATTACTGTGAGCGATAAGTAAAAGTTACGACTTATATAAAGGAAGGAGTTAGCGTAACCTAGAAGCCAACGGTATCTTGCCACTGAAGTTTTACCGTCTTTCCATGCTTTGGGTTTGGCACAAATTTCTATAGAAGGCATTAAGAACTTTGAGATGAGGAGATAAAAGAAGCTTGTAGGCTAAGTCACCTACTTTCATTGAATTTAGATATAAGGCTCACAATATCTGGGGGATAAGTTCTTATACTCCCCAAGAGATAAAAAACTTCTTTTGGGCCGTACTCGAATGAAAACCAAAACCTTGGTATCCAAAACACCGATTTTCACTTCTGAACTCATTGTTCTGAATCCTTAAAACAGGCGTGACTCCTGGGAAGTATTCTAGGGAAAGGGTCTTCCTTTTTTAAATAGAATCTTTCTTTTATTTTAGAGAGGGAATAATTATAAGATCAAAAAGGGAAATTCTTACTCCTGTATACCTCGAAGGCTGGGGAGGAATCTTACATTCTACCCCACTTAAAAAAGTGCGAGATGTCCTCATCTTGCCAAGTAGAGGACAACTCTTTTTCTTAAGATCCAATTTTATTCTGGGGTTCCTTATATTCTGGTCAACCCAACAGAACACTGGGATAAATATCCCTTATATAGAACTTATTATTAAATAACAATTCATTCAGATCATATCATTCATATCTTTAACATGATAATGGTCCATTAGACCGAAAAATTTCCTTTTGAACATTCCTCCACGGGAATTTCAGTCAAGCAAGTTCTCAATTTGTCATCCCTTAACTTGATCTACCGGTCAAGTGTTAACAGTAACAATTTGACAGTACAACCCACTAATCTCATAGTGATTTGTTGAATTCATTATCATCATTCTGGTTATGAATATCATCACAGGGACTCGTCCCATTCATCCTCATTGAGGTTTCGCTCAGCTTATTACATTTCAACCAATTTTCAGAGGTCATCATTTTTCAATCAGAATCCAAATCACTTCATCAATTCTCAAACAGAATTAAAAATTATATCAACCACATTCGAAATCATCCTCTGGATAGCATTAACGCTTATAATTTCAAGTCTTAGATTTACTCGTATATACTGTCAGTAAAGAGCTGCAGTTATACCCTCGGTATATACGGATAGTCATGATACTCGAAACTATAAGGTAAATACCATCATGTCTAGGTCTCAAGCAAGTCAGGGTTCCATACAATTGCGGTACTTCCAATTGAAGACCCAATTACTAATTTACGAATTTCAATTTGAATTAACAATTTGTATGAATTATATCAAACAATTACAACCTTTTTGTGCGTCTTGATAAACTTTTGACATAATTTGCTCCTCAGTTGATCTTATTGGAGATCTATGACTTAAGTCTGATAAATAGATTTTTCTTTATCCGATCGTCCGTAAAAAAAACATTTGTATATTTATATACAAGTTGCAATAATTACATAGAGTGGCTCGGCTCCAAAATTCAAAATCTCTTCGAGAGACGCATAAGACGACGGTACTGGGCCATAGTCATGCCCTGTTACATAAGTTCTCTAACTGCGAAGGGAGCTATTATTTTCTCCTTAGGGATAAATCGACTAAGGAGTCTATAAATTCGACATGAAAGTCTGAAATTTCGAGGTGTCGAATGATATAGAATGACACCACGCACCATTTTCAGCTTTAACAGGATCATAGTCAATGAGAGATTCTGCCACAGCATTGTATGGTGGTTGCAATGGGCATGGACATATTGCCCTGCAAACCACTTATGTTGTATTCTCTCCGCTGGGGTAGGAAAATATAAATCCGCGAAATGGCGTGCGAGTCTTGCTCGGCTTGTTTGAGTTGAAGCGGAAGAGATGAGATGCTCGAAGGCAAATGCAATCATATCTTGAGACTGGGTGAGGTCGGGAATACCAGATAAATGTGGAACTTCCATCTATAAAAACAATTTCTTTGATTAAAATTTCTTCATTAAAGAAGCTTACGGAATGAAAATACATTATGAAAATGCTGTTTCTAAATTCTTATTACCAATTTCAGATAAGAATTTAATTATCTTTATTAGCTTTCAAAACCGCTCTGATACCAACTGTGAGATCCCTGTTCCCACCGAGCAACGGATTCGGGGTACTAGCAGCGGAAGTAGCACTTCTCGCGCGGGACAGGGGTCCCACACTCGGGGCCTCACCCACGGATATCCGGACAAGAGACTAATCCGTCGGTTTGTCCAAAACCGAAACCGGAAAAACTTCCTTTACCCGGAAAGCACGGGCGATTCCACCAGGATAACTCTTTACTCTAACGTAGTCAAGATCATTACTGATCAAACTGATCTGACTGCACCTTTAACGGTACTTGGTCAAATCAAGGAAGAACTTGCACTTGGATCATTGGGATCAACACTTTTTTCCCCATCAAGAGGCACAGCCGTTGATTCCTATCCATAGAACAATTTCTATCCGGGATTTACTTCATCTATCGTAATAATAGAAATTAAATCTCGATTTATGGATCCATCAGTCCAGCCTAACCCCATCCGATCCCATGGGTTAGCCAACCGCCCAACCACTGTAGTGATGGGATCCAATTTGGAATTTGGTTAGGTTTTGTCCCGGGTACCAAGGAAAAGAGTTCCAAGGCCCCCTAGCCGGAAGTTCATGCAAACATAAAACTAGTCATACCACTTACACACCCAATATGAAATTGCCTTTTTCTTAGCATCAACTAGCTTTAAAACAATCCTTTAATAAAACCATTATGTCACTGATGACAAACCTCAAAGTCTCTGGTTGAATCCTTATTTCCAGTCATTCTTTCATCAGTATACTTATGGCATCATTGGCAACCAGAACGCTCACCACCTATTCTCTCAGGGGCCTTTTCCATGGTTCCTAGCTCATAGTAACCGGCAATATATTCATATAATAGAATGGAATCTCCGTGGAAGATCAGCAAGATCAACCCACAGATCCATATAAAAGAGCCATGGACTCATCTGTTGAGGACCAGCAAGGTCAATCAACCAGATCCATGCCCGGTTTCAGAAAACAACTCTTACTCCTTATTCCAATATCTTCCACGATGCACGTGTGGGTATCTTCGGCGACCCAGAGCCCGAGCATCGTATGGTCAGCACCCTCTAGGATCCTTCGCAGGTGACCTAGCGCTTCACTCATAGGCCGCTTCCTTGGTCCCTCATCCACCGTACTGGAAGCTCACCATTTAAATCGAGCCGAGGCTGGTCAAGACCTCGATCGACCTTGCTACGCGAGACGTCCTCCATTGACTCTCCGTCAGCAGTTGCAACTTTATCAGTTCAGTCTTCATGACCTTAATCCTCAAGACGGTAAAAATGCTTCTCCAGCATTCTTGACATAAAACAGTCATTTACAAACAGTCACAAATACAGTTTCTATAACGAACTCTTGTCTTTCCATATTATCCACTCTCGGACCACATTACTTATTCCACATTCCATTCAGTGTGTACTCGTTCTCATTCATTCACTCATATGGACTACATTATCTCACATACATCTTTATATTCATTATTCTACATACATATCCATGTTCGTACGTCCACATCATACATCCAATTTCACATTCATACATATGCATCTACATGCATACATCCACATCTACATTCATACATCCATACCTCCATTTCCACATCCACACATCCACATTCATATTCATACATCCACATTCACATGCATACATCCATTTTCACATCCTCATTCATACATCCACATTCACATACATACATCCACATCCGTATCTACATCTATACATCCACATCCACATCAACATTCACATTCATACATATACATCTACATGTATACATCCACATCACATTCATACAACCATATTACATCCATTCTCGTCCTAACACATCCCATATACATCTTAACACATCCTAACTCATCTTAACACATTCTATCACATCTCATACACATCATATCACATCTTTTTACATCTCATACAACTCTTATCACATCCTATCACTTTCCATACACATCTTATCAAATCTTATCACATCTCATACACATCTTTTTACATCTCATACACCTCTTATCACATCCTATCACTTTCCATACGCATCTTATCAATTCTTATCACATCTCATACACCTCTTATCACATCCTATCACTTTCCATACGCATCTTATCAATTCTTATCACATCTCATACACCTCTTATCACATCCTATCACTTTCCATACGCATCTTATCAATTCTTATCACATCTCATACAGCTCTTATCACATCTTATCACATTTCATATCTTTTTTTTAAAATAGAGAATTCTTATATTTGATATAAGATTTCTCTACACATTTATTTATACATAAATTCTATTTAAGGAGACTAACACTTTCGAAATTAAAATCAATCTTTTATGCATCTTCTTATGCATAAATTCAATTTGGTAAGAAATTACACTTTTAGAATAAAAGAATTTCTCTTATGCATCTAACTTAAGCATAAAATCCATTTATGAGGAAAATCACACTTTTAGTATAAAAAGAATATCTTTTATGCATACCTATATGCATGAAATCCAATATGATAAAAGTAACACTCTTACAATAAAATAATCAACTTTTATGCATACCTCTATGCATGAAATTCAATTATGATAAAAGTCACACTTTTATAATAAAATAATCAACTTTTATGCATACCTCTATGCATGAAATCCAATATGATAAAAGTAACACTTTTGATATAAAAAATTTTCCTTTATGCATACTTCTATGCATGAAAATTAAAAATGATAAAAGTAACACTTTTGATATAAAAAATTTTCCTTTATACATACTTCTATGCATGAAAATTAAAAATGATAAAAGTAACACTTTTGATATAAAAAATTTTCCTTTATGCATACTTCTATGCATGAAAATTAAAAATGATAAAAGTAACACTTTTGATATAAAAATTTTCCTTTATGCATACTTCTATGCATGAAAATTAAAAATGATAAAAGTAACACTTTTGATATAAAAATTTTCCTTTATGCATACTTCTATGCATAAAAATTAAAAATGATAAAAGTAACACTTTTAATATAAAAATTTATCCTTTATGCATACTTCTATGCATGAAAATAAAAATGATAAAAGTAACACTTTTGATATAAAAATTTTCCTTTATGCATACTTCCATGCATGAAAATTAAAAATGATAAAAGTAACACTTTTAATATAAAAATTTATCCTTTATGCATACTTCTATGCATGAAAATAAAAATGGTAAAAATAACACTTTTGATATAAAAATTTATCCCTTATGCATACTTCTATGCATGAAATAAAAATGGTAAAAATAACACTTTTGATATAAAAATTTATCCATTATGCATACTTCTATGCATGAAATAAAAATGGTAAAAATAACACTTTTGATATAAAAATTTATCCATTATGCATACTTCTATGCATGAAATAAAAATGGTAAAAATAACACTTTTGATATAAAAATTTATCCATTATGCATACTTCTATGCATGAAATAAAAATGGTAAAAATAACACTTTTGATATAAAAATTTATCCATTATGCATACTTCTATGCATGAAATAAAAATGGTAAGAATAACACTTTTGATATAAAAACTTATCCTTTATGCATGATATTAAAATTCAATTTCTCCATGATTGTAATGAAATTCTTTCAATTAATCTAGGATGATAATTCCTAGAATATGGTAGGAAGTCCTCTTTTTATGCTTTGAATGAGATTATTTTATGCATAATTTTTATAAAAATTTTGCCATAGCTTCGCTGCTATGACTGATAAATCTCAATTTTTCTAAGGGATAATGCTTATCATTAAGGAAATAATTAAAATGATCTCTAATTGGATTATTAATCCATAATGGATTGAATCATTAATATACATAAACTAAAAGCATAGAAAAAAGCCATTAATTTGGCCTCAAGCATAGCTTAATCTTGGGTTAAGGAAAAGCTTTATGAAAAGCTTGATTTGGATTGAGAATGGGTCATGAGTATGACCATTTCTTGAGTGAGAGAGAGAATTTACATAAAAATCATTAGAATTTAAACATAAATGAAAATTAACTTCAATAGCATTATGTAACTCTTCACTACTATTCAAACTTCAATAGCATTTAAAAAAAAACCATACCAATTAAACTTCTCAAGCTTGAGAGGGGTTGAGAAGAGAGAAACATTGAGAAATTATAGAAAGATCAATATTCACTAATTACCTTACAACTTGCTTGATTCTTTGTTCACGGTAGAGGCCCCCAACCAATCAATTGGTTAAGTATGTTGATGGAGCCACTAATAGGGATTGAAGAAAGAGGGAAGCTCCAAAAACTAGTGAATTATTAAATGAATTCACAGTTCTTGGCTTAGGTGGAGTAGAGTAACGATGCATAAACACTATATATTTTTCAACAAGGGGGAGGCTTCTATTTATAGGAAAAATTGAGCTCCTAACCAAACAAACTGATTCTAGAATTTTCTAAATCAGTTTGGTCAATATTTGACCATTTTTAGGTCAGTTAAGCTAACTTTTTGGAACTAGACTTGAATGAGGAGAGAGGAGAGATGAAATATCTCAATTTTTATGAGTTTAAAACTCATTCAAGCATGTGAAATATGCACCTCCTTTAAAGAACTCCCCTTCCTTACATATGTCATATTTTTAATATTGCTCATAGTTTTTTACTAATAAACCTTGTACATTTTCAACTCTTCATCTTATGTGAAATATGCACCTCCTTTAAAGAACTCCCCTTCCTTACATATGTCATACTTTTAATATTGCTCATAATTTTTTACTAATAAACCTTGTACATTTTCAACTCTTCATCTTATGTGAAATATGCACCTCCTTTAAAGAACTCCCCTTCCTTACATATGTCATACTTTTAATATTGCTCATAATTTTTTACTAATAAACCTTGTACATTTTCAACTCTTCATCTTATGTGAAATATGCACCTCCTTTAAAGAATTCCCCTTCCTTACATATGTGTCATAATGGCATCATTTTAATATTGCTCATAGTTTTTTACTAATAAACCTTGTACATTTTCAACTCTTCATCTTATGTGAGCATTTACTCATTTTTGGATACCCAAAATATCTCATATTTTTAATATTGCTCATAGTTTTTTACTAATAAACCTTGTACATTTTCAACTCTTCACCTTATGTGAGCATTTACTCATTTTTGGGTATCTTCTTTTTACAAATTTGGATTTATCTCTTCCCTACACATGGATTGATGCTATTGGCCCATAGGAACCTTAATTGGACCATAGTCTAAAGATTTCTGAAAATCTAGACCCTTAGACTAAGGTTCTTTATACCTATTTTCAATTAATTCCAATTGCACATTGGAAAATTCTTTTTGAATTTTTGTTTCAGGGGAACTCATCTGAATTATAAGAGATATTTTTCTATCCAAAAATATTCAAAATCTGAATATTCTCTCTCTAGAATAATTTTCCTCTCTCTAGGCTAAGATAGTTAGCAACAAGGTCTTTATATTTCTGAAGAGGGTTGATTACAGGGGAAGATACTAGACATCAAAAAGGGGGTTGGGGGAGGAATCTTACATTCTACCCCACTTAAAAAACGCGAGATGTCCTCATCTCGCAACTTGTGATAATTTCGCAAGATTCACGAATATGAGACTTAGAGAAAAATTTTAATCAAGATTAACCACCAAGATAAGTCTTAAAGAGAGCAAGATTCAAAATACGAACAAGATTGAAACTTTATTCATTCTCGGAACTTATACAGTAAAGATAGAGGAACTCTTTACACTTCCATAAGCCCGTCCATCATATGGTCACAAAAGCAGTCCTCACAAGCTGCACAAGCATAAGGTAACTCATCTATGGGAATGATTCTGTGGGTTATTGCTGCGCCTATCTCAGTGGTATGAGGTGTTCTAACAAAAGGACCTCTGAGAGGCAAGCCAAAAACGGGGTAAAGGCATATCTTCTCATGAGGAAGAAAACACGCCAGTAAGAAGACCCGCTCAGAAAACCCAAGATGTCTTGATCTCATGAGGCAGTAGTATCGAGGACCCAAACCCAAGGCTTCGATAACCATGGCCAAGCGGACATTGTTACGAAAGTGCTGCTGACCCCAGGGTGTTACCCTAGTTATGTCTTGATAGGTCTGCCATTTGGTCTGCGCTACAGAAGTTCCTAGGTGAGGAAAAAGTGAGCGCTCATACTGTTCTATAAAATCCTTCTTCACAGACTCACTTGCGTCTTGAAGGTGAGGAATCATTATGGATAAAACTAGTTTCTGTTGCCAAGCCATGAAGGAGATTAAGAAGAAGGGAGATCGATGGAAGTAAGATTACTGTGAGCGATAAGTAAAAGTTACGACTTATATAAAGGAAGGAGTTAGCGTAACCTAGAAGCCAACGGTATCTTGCCACTGAAGTTTTACCGTCTTTCCATGCTTTGGGTTTGGCACAAATTTCTATAGAAGGCATTAAGAACTTTGAGATGAGGAGATAAAAGAAGCTTGTAGGCTAAGTCACCTACTTTCATTGAATTCAGATATAAGGCTCACAATATCTGGGGGATAAGTTCTTATACTCCCCAAGAGATAAAAAACTTCTTTTGGGCCGTACTCGAATGAAAACCAAAACCTTGGTATCCAAAACACCGATTTTCACTTCTGAACTCATTGTTCTGAATCCTTAAAACAGGCGTGACTCCTGGGAAGTATTCTAGGGAAAGGGTCTTCCTTTTTTAAATAGAATCTTTCTTTTATTTTAGAGAGGGAATAATTATAAGATCAAAAAGGGAAATTCTTACTCCTGTATACCTCGAAGGCTGGGGAGGAATCTTACATTCTACCCCACTTAAAAAAGTGCGAGATGTCCTCATCTTGCCAAGTAGAGGACAACTCTTTTTCTTAAGATCCAATTTTATTCTGGGGTTCCTTATATTCTGGTCAACCCAACAGAACACTGGGATAAATATCCCTTATATAGAACTTATTATTAAATAACAATTCATTCAGATCATATCATTCATATCTTTAACATGATAATGGTCCATTAGACCGAAAAATTTCCTTTTGAACATTCCTCCACGGGAATTTCAGTCAAGCAAGTTCTCAATTTGTCATCCCTTAACTTGATCTACCGGTCAAGTGTTAACAGTAACAATTTGACAGTACAACCCACTAATCTCATAGTGATTTGTTGAATTCATTATCATCATTCTGGTTATGAATATCATCACAGGGACTCGTCCCATTCATCCTCATTGAGGTTTCGCTCAGCTTATTACATTTCAACCAATTTTCAGAGGTCATCATTTTTCAATCAGAATCCAAATCACTTCATCAATTCTCAAACAGAATTAAAAATCATATCAACCACATTCGAAATCATCCTCTGGATAGCATTAACGCTTATAATTTCAAGTCTTAGATTTACTCGTATATACTGTCAGTAAAGAGCTGCAGTTATACCCTCGGTATATACGGATAGTCATGATACTCGAAACTATAAGGTAAATACCATCATGTCTAGGTCTCAAGCAAGTCAGGGTTCCATACAATTGCGGTACTTCCAATTGAAGACCCAATTACTAATTTACGAATTTCAATTTGAATTAACAATTTGTATGAATTATATCAAACAATTACAACCTTTTTGTGCGTCTTGATAAACTTTTGACATAATTTGCTCCTCAGTTGATCTTATTGGAGATCTATGACTTAAGTCTGATAAATAGATTTTTCTTTATCCGATCGTCCGTAAAAAAAACATTTGTATATTTATATACAAGTTGCAATAATTACATAGAGTGGCTCGGCTCCAAAATTCAAAATCTCTTCGAGAGACGCATAAGACGACGGTACTGGGCCATAGTCATGCCCTGTTACATAAGTTCTCTAACTGCAAAGGGAGCTATTATTTTCTCCTTAGGGATAAATCGACTAAGGAGTCTATAAATTCGACATGAAAGTCTGAAATTTCGAGGTGTCGAATGATATAGAATGACACCACGCACCATTTTCAGCTTTAACAGGATCATAGTCAATGAGAGATTCTGCCACAGCATTGTATGGTGGTTGCAATGGGCATGGACATATTGCCCTGCAAACCACTTATGTTGTATTCTCTCCGCTGGGGTAGGAAAATATAAATCCGCGAAATGGCGTGCGAGTCTTGCTCGGCTTGTTTGAGTTGAAGCGGAAGAGATGAGATGCTCGAAGGCAAATGCAATCATATCTTGAGACTGGGTGAGGTCGGGAATACCAGATAAATGTGGAACTTCCATCTATAAAAACAATTTCTTTGATTAAAATTTCTTCATTAAAGAAGCTTACGGAATGAAAATACATTATGAAAATGCTGTTTCTAAATTCTTATTACCAATTTCAGATAAGAATTTAATTATCTTTATTAGCTTTCAAAACCGCTCTGATACCAACTGTGAGATCCCTGTTCCCACCGAGCAACGGATTCGGGGTACTAGCAGCGGAAGTAGCACTTCTCGCGCGGGACAGGGGTCCCACACTCGGGGCCTCACCCACGGATATCCGGACAAGAGACTAATCCGTCGGTTTGTCCAAAACCGAAACCGGAAAAACTTCCTTTACCCGGAAAGCACGGGCGATTCCACCAGGATAACTCTTTACTCTAACGTAGTCAAGATCATTACTGATCAAACTGATCTGACTGCACCTTTAACGGTACTTGGTCAAATCAAGGAAGAACTTGCACTTGGATCATTGGGATCAACGCTTTTTTCCCCATCAAGAGGCACAGCCGTTGATTCCTATCCATAGAACAATTTCTATCCGGGATTTACTTCATCTATCGTAATAATAGAAATTAAATCTCGATTTACGGATCCATCAGTCCAGCCTAACCCCATCCGATCCCATGGGTTAGCCAACCGCCCAACCACTGTAGTGATGGGATCCAATTTGGAATTTGGTTAGGTTTTGTCCCGGGTACCAAGGAAAAGAGTTCCAAGGCCCCCTAGCCGGAAGTTCATGCAAACATAAAACTAGTCATACCACTTACACACCCAATATGAAATTGCCTTTTTCTTAGCATCAACTAGCTTTAAAACAATCCTTTAATAAAACCATTATGTCACTGATGACAAACCTCAAAGTCTCTGGTTGAATCCTTATTTCCAGTCATTCTTTCATCAGTATACTTATGGCATCATTGGCAACCAGAACGCTCACCACCTATTCTCTCAGGGGCCTTTTCCATGGTTCCTAGCTCATAGTAACCGGCAATATATTCATATAATAGAATGGAATCTCCGTGGAAGATCAGCAAGATCAACCCACAGATCCATATAAAAGAGCCATGGACTCATCTGTTGAGGACCAGCAAGGTCAATCAACCAGATCCATGCCCGGTTTCAGAAAACAACTCTTACTCCTTATTCCAATATCTTCCACGACGCACGTGTGGGTATCTTCGGCGACCCAGAGCCCGAGCATCGTATGGTCAGCACCCTCTAGGATCCTTCGCAGGTGACCTAGCGCTTCACTCATAGGCCGCTTCCTTGGTCCCTCATCCACCGTACTGGAAGCTCACCATTTAAATCGAGCCGAGGCTGGTCAAGACCTCGATCGACCTTGCTACGCGAGACGTCCTCCATTGACTCTCCGTCAGCAGTTGCAACTTTATCAGTTCAGTCTTCATGACCTTAATCCTCAAGACGGTAAAAATGCTTCTCCAGCATTCTTGACATAAAACAGTCATTTACAAACAGTCACAAATACAGTTTCTATAACGAACTCTTGTCTTTCCATATTATCCACTCTCGGACCACATTACTTATTCCACATTCCATTCAGTGTGTACTCGTTCTCATTCATTCACTCATATGGACTACATTATCTCACATACATCTTCATATTCATTATTCTACATACATATCCATGTTCGTACGTCCACATCATACATCCAATTTCACATTCATACATATGCATCTACATGCATACATCCACATCTACATTCATACATCCATACCTCCATTTCCACATCCACACATCCACATTCATATTCATACATCCACATTCACATGCATACATCCATTTTCACATCCTCATTCATACATCCACATTCACATACATACATCCACATCCGTATCTACATCTATACATCCACATCCACATCAACATTCACATTCATACATATACATCTACATGTATACATCCACATCACATTCATACAACCATATTACATCCATTCTCGTCCTAACACATCCCATATACATCTTAACACATCCTAACTCATCTTAACACATTCTATCACATCTCATACACATCTTATCACATCTTTTTACATCTCATACAACTCTTATCACATCCTATCACTTTCCATACACATCTTATCAAATCTTATCACATCTCATACACATCTTTTTACATCTCATACACCTCTTATC
Organism: Cibotium barometz; assembly: GCF_041138505.1. Lineage (NCBI taxonomy): Eukaryota > Viridiplantae > Streptophyta > Polypodiopsida > Cyatheales > Cibotiaceae > Cibotium > Cibotium barometz. The sequence goes on along the minus strand of NC_141074.1, from coordinate 22,564,355 downwards.
ACATCCTATCACTTTCCATACGCATCTTATCAATTCTTATCACATCTCATACACCTCTTATCACATCCTATCACTTTCCATACGCATCTTATCAATTCTTATCACATCTCATACACCTCTTATCACATCCTATCACTTTCCATACGCATCTTATCAATTCTTATCACATCTCATACAGCTCTTATCACATCTTATCACATTTCATATCTTTTTTTTAAAATAGAGAATTCTTATATTTGATATAAGATTTCTCTACACATTTATTTATACATAAATTCTATTTAAGGAGACTAACACTTTCGAAATTAAAATCAATCTTTTATGCATCTTCTTATGCATAAATTCAATTTGGTAAGAAATTACACTTTTAGAATAAAAGAATTTCTCTTATGCATCTAACTTAAGCATAAAATCCATTTATGAGGAAAATCACACTTTTAGTATAAAAAGAATATCTTTTATGCATACCTATATGCATGAAATCCAATATGATAAAAGTAACACTCTTACAATAAAATAATCAACTTTTATGCATACCTCTATGCATGAAATTCAATTATGATAAAAGTCACACTTTTATAATAAAATAATCAACTTTTATGCATACCTCTATGCATGAAATCCAATATGATAAAAGTAACACTTTTGATATAAAAAATTTTCCTTTATGCATACTTCTATGCATGAAAATTAAAAATGATAAAAGTAACACTTTTGATATAAAAAATTTTCCTTTATACATACTTCTATGCATGAAAATTAAAAATGATAAAAGTAACACTTTTGATATAAAAAATTTTCCTTTATGCATACTTCTATGCATGAAAATTAAAAATGATAAAAGTAACACTTTTGATATAAAAATTTTCCTTTATGCATACTTCTATGCATGAAAATTAAAAATGATAAAAGTAACACTTTTGATATAAAAATTTTCCTTTATGCATACTTCTATGCATGAAAATTAAAAATGATAAAAGTAACACTTTTAATATAAAAATTTATCCTTTATGCATACTTCTATGCATGAAAATAAAAATGATAAAAGTAACACTTTTGATATAAAAATTTTCCTTTATGCATACTTCCATGCATGAAAATTAAAAATGATAAAAGTAACACTTTTAATATAAAAATTTATCCTTTATGCATACTTCTATGCATGAAAATAAAAATGGTAAAAATAACACTTTTGATATAAAAATTTATCCCTTATGCATACTTCTATGCATGAAATAAAAATGGTAAAAATAACACTTTTGATATAAAAATTTATCCATTATGCATACTTCTATGCATGAAATAAAAATGGTAAAAATAACACTTTTGATATAAAAATTTATCCATTATGCATACTTCTATGCATGAAATAAAAATGGTAAAAATAACACTTTTGATATAAAAATTTATCCATTATGCATACTTCTATGCATGAAATAAAAATGGTAAAAATAACACTTTTGATATAAAAATTTATCCATTATGCATACTTCTATGCATGAAATAAAAATGGTAAGAATAACACTTTTGATATAAAAACTTATCCTTTATGCATGATATTAAAATTCAATTTCTCCATGATTGTAATGAAATTCTTTCAATTAATCTAGGATGATAATTCCTAGAATATGGTAGGAAGTCCTCTTTTTATGCTTTGAATGAGATTATTTTATGCATAATTTTTATAAAAATTTTGCCATAGCTTCGCTGCTATGACTGATAAATCTCAATTTTTCTAAGGGATAATGCTTATCATTAAGGAAATAATTAAAATGATCTCTAATTGGATTATTAATCCATAATGGATTGAATCATTAATATACATAAACTAAAAGCATAGAAAAAAGCCATTAATTTGGCCTCAAGCATAGCTTAATCTTGGGTTAAGGAAAAGCTTTATGAAAAGCTTGATTTGGATTGAGAATGGGTCATGAGTATGACCATTTCTTGAGTGAGAGAGAGAATTTACATAAAAATCATTAGAATTTAAACATAAATGAAAATTAACTTCAATAGCATTATGTAACTCTTCACTACTATTCAAACTTCAATAGCATTTAAAAAAAAACCATACCAATTAAACTTCTCAAGCTTGAGAGGGGTTGAGAAGAGAGAAACATTGAGAAATTATAGAAAGATCAATATTCACTAATTACCTTACAACTTGCTTGATTCTTTGTTCACGGTAGAGGCCCCCAACCAATCAATTGGTTAAGTATGTTGATGGAGCCACTAATAGGGATTGAAGAAAGAGGGAAGCTCCAAAAACTAGTGAATTATTAAATGAATTCACAGTTCTTGGCTTAGGTGGAGTAGAGTAACGATGCATAAACACTATATATTTTTCAACAAGGGGGAGGCTTCTATTTATAGGAAAAATTGAGCTCCTAACCAAACAAACTGATTCTAGAATTTTCTAAATCAGTTTGGTCAATATTTGACCATTTTTAGGTCAGTTAAGCTAACTTTTTGGAACTAGACTTGAATGAGGAGAGAGGAGAGATGAAATATCTCAATTTTTATGAGTTTAAAACTCATTCAAGCATGTGAAATATGCACCTCCTTTAAAGAACTCCCCTTCCTTACATATGTCATATTTTTAATATTGCTCATAGTTTTTTACTAATAAACCTTGTACATTTTCAACTCTTCATCTTATGTGAAATATGCACCTCCTTTAAAGAACTCCCCTTCCTTACATATGTCATACTTTTAATATTGCTCATAATTTTTTACTAATAAACCTTGTACATTTTCAACTCTTCATCTTATGTGAAATATGCACCTCCTTTAAAGAACTCCCCTTCCTTACATATGTCATACTTTTAATATTGCTCATAATTTTTTACTAATAAACCTTGTACATTTTCAACTCTTCATCTTATGTGAAATATGCACCTCCTTTAAAGAATTCCCCTTCCTTACATATGTGTCATAATGGCATCATTTTAATATTGCTCATAGTTTTTTACTAATAAACCTTGTACATTTTCAACTCTTCATCTTATGTGAGCATTTACTCATTTTTGGATACCCAAAATATCTCATATTTTTAATATTGCTCATAGTTTTTTACTAATAAACCTTGTACATTTTCAACTCTTCACCTTATGTGAGCATTTACTCATTTTTGGGTATCTTCTTTTTACAAATTTGGATTTATCTCTTCCCTACACATGGATTGATGCTATTGGCCCATAGGAACCTTAATTGGACCATAGTCTAAAGATTTCTGAAAATCTAGACCCTTAGACTAAGGTTCTTTATACCTATTTCCAATTAATTCCAATTGCACATTGGAAAATTCTTTTTGAATTTCTGTTTCAGGGGAACTCATCTGAATTATAAGAGATATTTTTCTATCCAAAAATATTCAAAATCTGAATATTCTCTCTCTAGAATAATTTTCCTCTCTCTAGGCTAAGATAGTTAGCAACAAGGTCTTTATATTTCTGAAGAGGGTTGATTACAGGGGAAGATACTAGACATCAAAAAGGGGTTTGGGGGAGGAATCTTACAGAAAAATTGTGAAGGAAGCGTTGGTTTGACAATAACCTGAAACAAAAAGAACTAAAAACAAGGGACCTCGTCCTCATGTCAGAAGCACTAGAAAAAAACAACTCAAGTATGGAGGATTAGGACCTTTCTAAGTGTCAAAAATCACATGTGCCTCAAAGGTCAGTCATGATTGAAACTATTGAGGGTGTGCAAATACAGGGTTACATCAATGAAAGCAAACTTAAAAAGGATTACGAACCACTGACCCAAGAAATGCTCATGCAAGAGCATGTATTAAAACAACGAAATGAACTAGCCAAGGAAAAATCCAACCGAGCTCGAGCTCAGGAAGAAGCCAAGGCAAGAGAGGATTGCATATGATGATGGCTTCACTAACCCTCCTTGATGAGGATGACTTGGACATTGAGCCAGCACAACTGTGTGAAAGTCTCTACTACTAAAATTCATGCAACAAGCATTGCATTAATCAATAGGGGATCAAGTCATAATTTGATCTCTTATGAGACAAGAGAACCTCTAGATAAGTCTAGATAAGTCTTACCTTCAGGTCGACAATGCACAAGTATGAAGTGTGCACTTGTCAATTACCAAAGCTGTGGAATTTCAAAGTGTTAATATTTCCATCAGAAATAATCCCTTTTAGTTGAAATGGTGTTTGTTATATAAGCCTGTAGGATCTATGGAGGAAGAAACAATCCTTGGATGATCCTAGATTTGCACCAGTAATTGTGATATCCAATGGAAAAAGAGAGCTGCATAACTTGACGAGGGAAATAATATCATTATCGTGTCCTTATGGAGCCCAAAAAACAAGGAAAAGCAGGCTATGATTGATGGTATGGAAACACCAATAACAAAGAAAGTAGCTCACGTACTAGAGAAAGCATCAACTCCATAGTCCCTATGCAAAAAACAACCAAGGTCACTAGTAATTCAGTAGTGGGTGCATTAGAATCAACTCCAAGCCCATATATACTGTGATGCAAAAGGAGTAATTGAGGAATCAAGGTAAAAAGTTTGAGCTACAGACAAGGGACAGAGATGATGGCCTTCCAATGTTAGCATAGCAATATTCCAAACAAAGCCACTATCCACAAGGCACTCAAAAGCAATGGATTCGAAGGGGTTTACTAGCTGCACAAGGCTATTACCAGAGTAATATAACAATATGGGTGCCAAAATCCCACCAAAGTTCAGTACTGCAAATACCTTTAGAAACATAGATAGTAAGAGCAACCAAGACCAATTGGTTTCGAGGAAGAAGTTGATTCAACACAGTGAATTGAAGATAGCACTATCGCCAACTGCACCCACCAAAATAAAAGAGCTGGACAAAGTTAAGAAGAAAAGAAGAGAAAAGGTTCTCACGGTTTTAGCCACCTCACGGTTTTAACTACCTCACGAGTTTCGAACCCTGCTATCTCACGGGCAAAATTCCTGCGCTCTCATGGTTTGCACCTTTTCGTATGTAGACTCATACCTTGTTATTGCTCACCACACTAACACCCTTCTCATCGAATAACACACACACACATTCATTTTCACCAAGAAAAAAAGAAAGAAAAAGAGGCAATGACCACATTCTCTCACCAGTTAGTATGATTGACTTTCTTATCATTATTACAGATGTCGACCTCTGCTACCTCTAAACCGGAAGTCAAGGAGACTTCACGAGTCACGCAAGCTAGGGCAACTTGGTCACCTATAAGCAGGAAGAAGAGACCATCATGTGGCCCAAAACTAAGCTATTTGGGCCAGAACTACTCTTAGTGCCAGACCATTTCAAGACATACCCAATTGATGAACGAAAAGTGGTCCAATTGATGGCCAAAAGAGTTAAAGAAGCTGGTTTATCCACATCGTACAATGGCCCAGCTAAGGTCAAGGAAATTGATATTGCAGAGCCATGGGAGGAAACCAAGCCTGTTTATATCGCTAAAGACTTGAAACCAGCTGAGGAAAGGAACTTGTTGCTCTCCTTAAGGAGTTTAAGGTTGTTTCTTCTAAAACTACAAACAGATGAAGGGCGTACCATCTGAAGTGGTACATCACACGATCCCAATCATGGAACGATAAAGGCCAACCAAGCAAAAACCATACCACATGAATCCTAAATATGCCACAATTATAATAAGCAGGAAGAAGAGACCATCATGTGGCCCAAAACTAAGCTATTTGGGCCAGTGCTAGACCATTTCAAGACATACCCAATTGATGAACGAAAAGTGGTCCAATTGACGGCCAAAAGAGTTAAAGAAGCTAATTTATCCACATCGTACAATGGCCCAGCTAAGGTCAAGGAACTTGATATTGCAGAGCCATGGGAGGAAACCAAGCCTGTTTATATCGCTAAAGACGACTCCAGCTGAGGAGAAGGAACTTGTTGCTCTCCTTAAGGAGTTTAAGGTTGTTTCTTCTGATACTACAAAGAGATGAAGGGCGTACCATCTGAAGTGGTACATCACACGACCCCAATCATGAAAGGATAAAGGCCAACCAAGCAAAAACCATATTAGATGAGTCCTAAATATGTAACAATTATAATAAGCAGGAAGAAGAGACCATCATGTGGCCCAAAACTAAGCTATTTGGGCCAGACCTACCTCAGCGCCGCCAGACCATTTCAAGGCATACCCAATTGATGAACGAAAAGTGGTCCAATTGATGACCAAAAGAGTTAAAGAAGCTGGTTTATCCACATCGTAGAGTGGCCCACCAGCTGAGGTCAAGGAAACTGATATTGCAGAGCCCTGGGAGCAAACCAAGCCTGTTTATATCGTTAAAGACTTGACTCCAGCTGAGGAAAAGGAACTTTTTGCTCTCCTTAAGGAGTTTAAGGTTGTTTCTTCTGAAACTACAAAGAGATGAAGGGCGTACCATTTGAAGTGGTACAACACACGATCCCAATCATGGAAGAATCAAGGCCAACCAAGCAAAAAACATACCAGATGAATCCTAAATATGCAACAATTATAAGAAGGAATTGATAAAATCATTACTGTTGATTTCATCTACGAGATAGAACACACCGATTCGCTATCACCAATCGTGATAGTACCAAAGAAGAATGGGAAACTTAGGGTCTGTGTCGATCTAAAAAATGTCAATGCAGCTACTAGGAAAGGACCGTTACCCACTACCTTACACGGAACACGTTTTGGAAAGAGTAGTTGGTGAAGAAGCTTACAACTTCTTAGATGGATTTTCAAGTTACAATCAAGTTTCTATAGCACCCGAAGACTAGCATAAAACGGCCTTCAATACAATGTGGGAGACTTTTGCTTACAAAGTTATGCCTTTTGGTCTCACCAATGCCCCAACAACGTTCCAACGGTCAGACCATTTGGCTTGCTTAAGAAAGATGTTTGAGTGATGTTGTTCGAATTGTATATCCTTAAACCCTTTGAAATGCCAATTTTGGGTCAAACACGGTGTGATCTTAGGACACATTGTCATTAAGAACGGTATCTCCACAAAGGAAAGCAAAGTCAAATTGATCTTGGAACTATCCCCACCCACTAATTACAAAGGTGTACAAAGGTTTATGGGCCACATTGGATATAATCTCCACTTCATAGTATTTTATGCTAGAATTGCCAGACCATTATATAGGCTCCTCATTGTCTTTGAATGGAATGAAGAATGCCAAGATGCATATGATAAATTGAAGCCAGCACTAGCCAGTGAACTATTCTGAGACCACCCAACTGGGATCTTATATTCCATGTACACATTGATGTATCAAACTTCGCTACAGGATGCGTATTGGCACAGCTTGGTGAGTTCAAATTGGACTACCTAGTTTCCTTTGCTAGTCGCCACTGAATGATACAAAGGTGTATTTAATGCTAGAATTGCCAGACCATTATATAGGCTACTCATTGTCTCTGACTGGAATGAAGAATGCCAAGATGCATATGATAGATTGAAGCCAGCACTAGCGAGTGCACTATTCGGAGACCACCCAATTGGGATCTTATATGCTCTGTACACATTGATGCATCAAACTTTGCTACACGATGTGTATTGGCACAGCTTGGTGAGTTCAAATTGGACAACCCAGTTTCCTTCACCAACTGAATGATGTAAAGGTAAATTATACCACCACAAAACGAGAGGGTTTGGCCATGCTTTATGCTGTCAAGAAGTATCGACATTACCTATTGGCAAAAAAAAAATGTATTCTTTGTGGACCATCAGGGTTTATATACTTGGTGAATAAGCCTTGCACCATGGGACGAATCACATGTTGGTTGTTATTACTATTGGAATTTGACTTCACGATCACGGGTGAGAAAGGGATCACAACATATGTTGGCCGATCATATGTTGAGAATTCCAAATGGGGAACCAACAAATGGTGTTGATGATGACCTCCCAGATGCTTGATTGTTCAAACTAGACATGGTGCCTGAATGAAGTGAAGAAATATTAGATTATCTAGCTTATGGTTTTCTACGAGAACAACCTTTGAACATGGATAAAATGTGTCGGCTTATTAAGCTGGCTGCACCTTTATCAATTGATTGCTGGTGAATTATACAAGCTAGGTAAGGACAATGTCTTAAGGAGATGTGTGCGGGAAGACAAATTTGTCATAATATTAGATAAAGCACTCTCAAGAATAGTTGGAGGATACTTCACTGGGAAAATTACAGCTCACAAGGTGCTTCAAGTAGGACTATGGTGGCCTACATTATTTGGGGATGCTATGGAGTTTGTAAAAGATGCAAAGAGTGTCAACCATTTGCTATTCCACAATAAAGAGACAGGATGCAACTTACCCCCCTGTGATTGTAAGACAATCTTTTGAGAAATAGGGAATTGATTTTGTTGGAACCATTAGTCTAGTTGCACATCCATCACAAGTCCGATATGTGATCCGTGGCCACAGACTATTTCACGAAATGGGCAGAAGAACAAGTCTCTAAGCGAGTTGATGCACAAAAGATGGATAAGTTCTTATATGAACAAATCATTTCGAGAATCCATTGCCCATTGGAATTAGTGAGTGATCGCGGTTCACATTTCATTAATGAGGTGATTGATCACTTACTTGCTGGATTCCTTGTAGTCCACCAGAAGTCATCCCCTTATTATCCATAAGCAAATGGTCAAGCGGAGAGTACAAATAAGATTTTGTGTACTATCTTGACAAAAACTTTAGAAGCAAGTCGCTAGAAGCAAGTCGCGACGTTCTCAACAACGATGGGTCGACGAGACCATATGCACCGCGGCACGCTGTCGTGCCATGGCACGTCTATGGTATGAAACCATGCATATGAGGCCATTAAATGCAAATCCAGATGCATGGGATTAAGTGCCATGACTTGAGTCATTATATGATGCCCATGTACATATGTTCATATTGTAAATGAGGTTCAATAAGACGAGCTGAGGCTGAGTCGAGTCTCGAAGCTTCTGTACATGAGTGTGGTGTGAATTATGGAGCTTTATGCTTATGGTAGACCTTGCAGTAGGGAACACCCTTCTCAACATGTATGGAAATGTGAGAGCATGTATGATATAAGGATTGGTTTTGAAGAATACCCTTTTGAGATATCGTGTCGCCATGATTTTAGTTCTTACTCGGAATGAGCAAAACAAGGAGAACTTCAATAAGATGCTGCACACATTCAAAGTCTTTGTGTATCCTCATAGGCAGAATGATCCCTTCAATAATATCTTCATGCCCATGGATGGTGAACCTAGTGGCAACTATGCTAGTGAGAGCTGTTTCAAGATGGCCCTTGTGAGTAGGGAGGTGGTGGTGGTGGTTCTGCTGTTACTCAGACCTCATGGATAAGTTGGAAACACTCAATTATGTACATGCTCTGCATGGCTATGTGCATGATGGTATGGGTGGCTCGTCAAAGGGTTATGTAAATGATGTAAATGGCTACCCATGTGCATGATGTGTAGTAGCTTCTCTATGGTATCGATGGGTCGAGTCAGTGATTACCTCTTATGGGAGTGCAAGCATGATGCATGCTTTAGTAGATTTATGATATGTACATGATGTTTGATGCTGCTTCGGTCCATGTATATGCATACGAGGAGTAGATATATCACATGTATAGAAGGTATATGAAGGCGGCAGCCTGCGTGGCAATAACAAAAAAGGAGATATCCGAATTTAATGCAAAAAAAGGTGGCGCAAGTGTTTTTGGAATTTTGGAAATATGAAATATCAGCTGCAAAAGGGAAGCACACCCGAATCCCTTGCAGGAAGGAGAGAAAAACCAGAAATATGCCGCATATCAATGGGTGTGTGCAAAAAATGAGAACCAGAGCGTCTTCTAACCAGTGATTTTAAAATCAAAACGACGCCTACTGTATACAGCTTCTTGGGATTAGAATTAACGAGTGAATGAAGAGCTATTACAGGAGACGATCTTCAAAAAAATCACACACTATATGATGTTTTGTGATCTTGGCGCAAACGGCAGTGCATGGGAAATAGCGAAATCAAAAGAAAAATTCGCTTTTTTTTTACCTCAGATAAGTGAAATCTTGTTTGATGTTATTTACGATTTGAAAAAAATCGTATAGAAGTTTTTTTTTAAAAAAAAACAAGAAGGCTTTGAAAGTATATATGGTTTTGAGAACCATGGAATAGAAAGGCACTTGATTTTGGATTGTTAGACATGGTGATTTTTTTTAAAAAGATAGATGAATATGTTGTACATGCGCCATGTGCCATCTTTTGCCTTGTGAGTTGTTGGAATCTGAAAGCAGGTTTTCAGGTGATCAAGAGACATTTTAAAATGATGGAATTGGCATTATATGGTACATGTGATGTGAATGGTCACATGCATATGGAAATCATTTGTAGAATGTGTTATGCCTACATGTGATTGGTTTGAGGCATTTGGGAAAAGGAGTCAAGAAATCTATGCTTGGAACTGGACATGCTCTTGATACACAATTTATGTGCAATCATCAGGCTGAATTTGGGGATGTATTGAAGTGAATTGGCACATGTATATGTCATCAAAAATGGAGATGTCTTATGCTCCTTGAAGAGTTACGTGTGTGTGTTTCCTTGCTGGGGATTAGAAGCTACTCTCACAGCTAGAAGTCTCGCACTTTCCCAGCGACACCGTCCATGTCACGACACCTTTTTGGTGAACCCGACGTGAAACTGCTGGGGTGAGAGTGTGGTGAAATACACAGGGAAGCTGTGGCTGAGAATCCTGAGGGTCAGGGGGTTCATTTTGACCCCGGAGTTATGCAAATGTTTCAGATGTTTACTATATGTATGCAACAGCAGCAAGCTGCTGAGAGGGGACAAATTTCCATGACCAAAGCACTGCAATCAATTATGAAAAAGGTGGATCAATTTGATGGTAAGGACATCACAAAGTACCTGTGCAATTACACAAAGGAAATGGAGCTAAATAGGGTGACTGAGGAGGATATGGTTTGAAGCTTTGAGCTGGTATGTGTTCCTGAAATAAGAGAGCGCATAAGAGGATTACAAGCAGCACATGGTGGCAGGAATTGGGAGGAGTTCAAGCTTGCTTTGAAGGATGACTAATTCATGGAGGATTCTGAGCGGATGACCAAACAAACTTTCTTGGAATGGGTCACAAAACCCAAAATGGGAATTTCTGCCACAGAGTTGCTAAGAGAGTTTGAGAAGCGCTATGCGCAGCTGTCAAGGATTGAGCGCACAACCTTGGACAGGGAAAAAACAGAGCTCTTCTTACAAGCAACTAAGAAAGATCTCCAAGAAAAACTGGAAATTCTCCTTGAGGATAAGGATACAGAGCAGGGACTAAAGAGTGATTGGAATGATGTTGAGGATGCGGTCACCATGCTAGCAAAGCAACAGCGAAGGAGGGATAAAATGGTGATGAGCTCGACAACTCCTATAACTGCTGTTACCCCTGAGAATCTACCAAAACCAGCTTCTGCTGCAATTCCAAAGGTAGAAGGGCCGATGGAAGATCTTATTAAGGGCATGCGAGACCTAAAATTGAAGATGTCCAGGATTGAAGAAAAAGGACTACCATTAGGGCAGGCTTCTATGCAAAGGCCTCAAAGCAAAGAAGGGTTTACATTCATATGTATATGGTGTGATGACCCAGAACATGCAAAGAAAGACTGTGCTAGCTATAAAGAAGCCCTCAGAAATCAACTTGTGTTTTTCAAAGATAGGAAAATCCACCTTACAGAGACTGGTCTTCCATTAAGCACAAACTTTGGGAAAGGAGCTGAAGGGGCACGACAAGTGCACTTTGTGGATGAGGATGATGAAAAAGAAGTTCTTACAAAGAGTCATTACTCTAGGAGCCATTGGGCAAGAGCAACCACTGAAACCCTTGTCAAGATAGGTGACTTGGAAGAGCCGTATGTCGCTCTAATTGATCATGGGTCTGAAATAAATCTTATGGCTAAAAATCTCTACAACAAATGTAAGTGGCCAATGGATGTAGATCATGGGTGGATGATTAAAGCAGCTAATAACTCATCTGGAGAGCTCTATGCAGCCTGTCCAAATGTAAGGGTAACTATAGGGGATGTGAAAGATGATCAGAACTTCTTTGTTCAGGAGATGTCATCGTATCCTCTCATCCTTGGGCAACCCTACATTACAGCTGTGAGGATGGAAACAAAAGTTTTGGATGATGGCTCGGCATATGCAAGAATAAGAAGTAAAGATGGTAAGAAAGCTATTCAGTTCTTGACAGTTTGCATTAACCATGAAAGGAACCGTGAGTCTCTTCGAGCACAGTCACTCCCAAAGATAAATAGAGAATTCATGAACTACAGGGAGATGAGGGATTTTGGCCAGGTGCCATTGTAAAGCGAGATTCCAATGGTACAAGGGAAAATGAGTTCTCGCAGGACTCAATCAATGTAAATAACTTTTCAGCAAATTTTCAGGGATTTTCTAGCTATGGGTCACTGGTCTTTGTAAAACGCAAGGACTTGAAGCGGGGTATGCGTCGACATGTACAAAATGAACAAAAAAGTCTTGAGCAGTGTGGTCTTTTGGAGAAGAATGAGTTTATTTCAGGGGTGCTTGATGAGGTGTCATTTGTGGATACTATGGATGTGCTTTTTGCTATGGGAAGAGCATGCTTACAGGGTGGAAATGAGATGATAGAGGTGTCATCTGTGGGGATGTATGATATAATCCGGGAATTTAAGGGGATGGAATGTAAAAACATGAATTTTGAGATGGATGCTCATGTTGATACAAAGTATAAAACGGTTGCAAAGAAGGTGAAACCAGTTGCCTTGCCCTTGCCACCAGGAAGCAAGGAGAAGATAGATGAAGCCTCTATGCAACCAAATCTCAGAGATCCAAAAAAAATTGGGCTTAAGTTTACACAGGAAACCCTAAAAGAGCTGAAGATTGGTGAAAAGGATCTTCTGTTGCCAGTTGAAAGGGAATGCTTTGAGGAGATGCTTGTAAATCATGGGAAGGCCTTTGCTTTTCAGTCGCATGAGATAGGCTGTGTTGATCCAAGCATAATAGCACCAATGGTGATCTTCACTATTCCACATGTGCCCTGGAACCTCCGGGGCGGCCGATTCCAGTACCAAAGGCTCTCTTGCCAAAGCTGATGGAATTACTAAAAGAAAAGATCAGGGTGGGAATTTTGGAGCCACCATGCGCTCCATATTCCAACAGATGGTTTACCGTGCCAAAGAAAAATGGAACATTGCGCTTCATTCAAGACATGCAACCTGTAAACAAGGTCACAATCAGGAATTGGGGAGCAGGTCCGATTGTGGACGAGTTTGCAGAAGAATTTACAGGGAAAGCTATATACTCTATGGGTGATCTGTATTCGGGATATGATCAGTTTCAGCTGGATATACAAAGCCGGGACTTGACCACAATGAAAACTCCTTTGGGATTGGTAAGAATGTGTACCTTACCACAGGGAGCCACCAACTCAGTGGCGCATATGATGAATGGAATGAATAAAGTCTTGCGAGACTTCATACCACAAATAACTATGCCTTTTCTGGATGATGTGCCAATAAAGGGCTGTGATGAGAAAAATAAAGATGAGGATTTGGATTCGAAGGGGTGCCGCAAGTTTGTGGCGAATCATATAAAGGACTGTGATATGATTCTATCCAGGCTTGAAGAGGTGAATCTTACTTTATCTGGAGTGAAATCAGTGTTTAGGGTTGGTGAAGTGCTAATAGTGGGGCATCTTTGTAGTACTAGTGGACGCCGACCTTGTCCAGCCAAGATAGATGCAATACAAATAATGAAAGAGATATGCATTAATGTTACAGAGCTGAGGAGATTTCTTGGTGCATGTGTCTTTTATGTTATTTGGATCCCACATTATGCACATATAGCAGATCCTCTTTATCAACTTTTGAGAAAAAATCAAAAATTTTTGTGGAGTGCAGTACATATTAAAACTATGCGGAAGCTGAAATATTTGCTCCAATCATCACCTACTCTAAGGAAGGCAGATTATGAGTGTGGCAGGCCTGTGATTGTTATAGTTAATACTAGTCCTACTCGGATAGGATGGGTAGTAGGGCAAGATGATGAGGATGATCACAGGTATGTAATCAGATTTGGAGCAAAGGTATTAAGCATTTGTCAACGAAAATATTCGCAGATCAAGAGAGAGTTATGGGGAATAGTCACTGCTCTAAAATGTGAGAAAGAATATCTTATTGGAGCATCTGTACTTGTGGAAACTGATTGCTTGCCACTCCTTGGGATGATTGCAAGCTGCACCACTCCAGATATCGCTATGCTTAGGTGGATCGCCTATATCAAGTCACTAAATCCTGAGTTTGAGCATATTGCAGGAAAAGACAACCCAGTTTGCAGATATACTATCAAGAGCCAGGTATGAAAATGAAGAAGGGATGATTAGTGACATTGATGATGTAGGTACAAAGTTCTACACTACTGCATATGCAAAAGGGGACCATACTTGCCTATCAAATGCACTTGAGTCTTTTACTGAGGAAATGTATGAAGGAGATTGGTTGCTTATTGGTCAATACTTGAGTACTCTGACAAGACAGGAAAATTGGTCTGACTCAGAATTTAAGAGGATCCGCAGAAAAGCATATGGGTATTTTCTAAAGGATGGGTACCTGTGGAAGCATCCTAAGCAGAGGAATGCTATGCCACAGAGAGTCATATGTGATAAAGAGACTCAAGGGAAGCTCATGAAAGAATTCCATGAGAGTCTCTGGGCTGGACATCGAAGTGTGCGGGCCACCTTTACCAAAATAAAGGAAAGATATTGGTGGAAAGGAATGTACAAGGATATTTCCCAATATGTGGAAACATGCATGGTATGTCAAATGTACTCAAATGTGCGACATCGTGATGGCTTGCAACCAACCTACCCACCTGCCATGCACTACAAATGGGTAGTGGATCTAGTTACAATGCCTTTGGGAATTTGGCAGATGCGGTACATAGCACTTGCAAGAGAAGATTTGACAAATCACGTAGAGGGGCGTGCTCTTAGAACAAAGAGTACGGAAACAGTATGCAAATTTCTCTTGGAAGATGTGATTTGCCGGTATGGTTGTGTTGGGAAAATAATAGCTGATAGGGGTGAGCTAGATGTTAAAGAAGCAAGGGAATTCTTCTCTAGAATTGGCATCAAACTGTCCCTAACATGTGCTTACAATCCTGAGGGCAATGGTAAAAGTGAGCGAGGACATCCTCCAATCATTAAAGCTTTGGCTAAGGCATGCAGAGAAAGAATGCGAGAGTGGCCAAGGCTGCTACCATATGCTTTGTGGGCTGACCGTACAACTCATAGCTCAGTGAGACAGGATACATGCCTGCAGAATTAATGTATGGTCAGAAGCCAGTAATGCCAGTTGAAGAAGTAGTTCCAACTTGGAATGTATTACCCTGGGTGGAAGGATTAAATAGGGAAGACCTCCTTGCATTGCAAATAAGGCAGCTGGAGAGGAGGCCTGAAGATGTAGAGCTTGCTAAAGCTCGTTTGAAAGATGCAAGGTTAAAAAATAAAGAAAGATTTGATAGAAGACACAGACTCCGGCCAAAACCTATTAAAGAAGGTGATTGGGTCCTAATGTATGATAGTAGCCTTGACAACCAGTTCACTGTTCAAAGAAAGTTTGCAAAAAGATGGTTTGGCCCTTACATTGTCAAGCATGTGCATGGAAATGCCACGTATACCCTGTGTGAGCTTGATGGAACAGAGATAAAGAATCTTGTAGTAGCAGGCAAAAGGATCAAGATGTTTAAAAGAAGGCTTGACAGTGATCCTTTTGATTCATAGGAGACTCAGGATGAGAGGCTTGACAGTGATAGTATGGATATGGTTGAAGAGGAAGAGGATGATCTTCCTGGTAATGTAGAAGATGAAGACGACATCCAGATATATGTGGAACTTGATGATGATTTGGCACATACCAAAGGATGTGCAGGTTTCGAAGGGGTGGATGTCGTGCCATGGCACGTCTATGGTGTGAAACCATGCATATGAGGCCATTAAATGCAAATCCAGATGCATGGGATTAAGTGCCATGACTTGAGTCATTATATGATGCCCATGTACATATGTTCATATTGTAAATGAGGTTCAATAAGACGAGCTGAGGCTGAGTCGAGTCTCGAAGCTTCTGTACATGAGTGTGGTGTGAATTATGGAGCTTTCTTTATGCTTATGGTAGACCTTGCAGTAGGGAACACCCTTCTCAACATGTATGGAAATGTGAGAGCATGTATGATATAAGGATTGGTTTTGAAGAATACCCTTTTGAGATATCGTGTCTTGGAATGCCATGATTTCAGTTCTTACTCGAAATGAGCAAAACAAGGAGAACTTCAATAAGATGCTGCACACATTCAAAGTCTTTGTGTATCCTCATAGGCAGAATGATCCCTTCAATAATATCTTCATGCCCATGGATGGTGAACCCAGTGGCAACTATGCTAGTGAGAGCTATTTCAAGATGGCCCTTGTGAGTAGGGAGGTGGTGGTGGTGGTTCTGCTGTTACTCAGACCTCATGGATAAGTTGGAAACACTCAATTATGTACATGGTCTGCATGGCTATGTGCATGATGGTATGGGTGGCTCGTCAAAGGGTTATGTAAATGATGTAAATGGCTACCCATGTGCATGATGTGTAGTAGCTTCTCTATGGTATCGATGGGTCGAGTCAGTGATTACCTCTTATGGGAGTGCAAGCATGATGCATGCTTTAGTAGATTTATGATATGTACATGATGTTTGATGATGCTTTGGTCCATGTATATGCATACGAGGAGTAGATATATCACATGTATAGAAGGTATATGAAGGCGGCAGCCTGCGTGGCAATAACAAAAAAGGAGATATCCGACTTTAATGCAAAAAAAGGTGGCGCAAGTGTTTTTGGAATTTTGGAAATACGAAATATCAGCTGCAAAAGGGAAGCACGCCCGAATCCCTTGCGGGAAGGAGAGAACAACCAGAAATATGCCGCATATCAATGGGTGTGTGCAGAAAATGAGAACCAGAGCGTCTTCTAACCAGTGATTTTAAAATCAAAACGGCGCCTACTGTATACAGCTTCTTGGGATTAGAATTAACGAGTGAATGAAGAGCTATTACAGGAGACGATCTTCAAAAAAATCACACACTATATGATGTTTTGTGATCTTGGCGCAAACGGCAGTGCATGGGAAATAGCGAAATCAAAAGAAAAATTCGCTTTTTTTACCTCAGATAAGTGAAATCTTGTTTGATGTTATTTACAATTTGAAAAAAATCGTATAGAAGTTTTTTTTTTAAAAAAAAACAAGAAGGCTTTGAAAGTATATATGGTTTTGAAGAACCATGGAATAGAAAGGCACTTGATTTTGGATTGTTAGGCATGGTGATTTTTTTTTAAAAGACAGATGAATATGTTGTACATGCGCCATGTGCCATCTTTTGCCTTGTGAGTTGTTGGAATCTGAAAGCAGGTTTTCAGGTGATCAAGAGACATTTTAAAATGATGGAATTGGCATTATATGGTACATGTGATGTGAATGGTCACATGCATATGGAAATCATTTGTAGAATGTGTTATGCCTACATTTGATTGGTTTGAGGCATTTGGGAAAAGGAGTCAGGAAATCTATGCTTGGAACTGGACATGCTCTTGATACACAATTTATGTGCAATCATCAGGCTGAATTTGCGGATGTATTGAAGTGAATTGGCTCATGTATATGTCATAAAAAATGGAGATGTCTTATGCTCCTTAAAGAGTTATGTGTGTGTGTTTCCTTGCTGGGGATTAGAAGCTACTCTCACAGCTAGAAGTCTTGCACTTTCCCAGCGACACCGTCCACGTCACGACAACGCGCGAGCCTTCTCAACGGTCAATTCGTCCAAGATACAAAAATTTTTAACAGTTCCGTGCACGATCTAACTCTTGCGACCGAAAGCGTGCTCATGTCAATGAGACGGGTGCGCCAGAAAAGTCACTAGAGGAGTAGCGGAGGGGCCGGAGATCCCCCTTCGACTGATGAGAGCGAATCAAACTCTGACGAGTTTTAAAGCAAACCTAGGATGCACGGATTGGGAACATAAGCTAACTACAACTCTATGGGCATATTGAACTTCGTATAAGGTAGCGACGGGATATGCTCCCTTCCATCTAGCTTATGGCATTGAGGCTATAATGCCTATGGAGTACTTAGTTCCAAGCCTGCAAATTGCAGTGCAAGAACGATTAACAAAGAATGCATTAGCTGAAAGGTTGGTTGACTTAGAGAAACTTGATGAAACCCAACTAATTACATCACATGGTCTTATGGTTGAAAAATTATGAAGAAAGCATTGGTTTGACAATAACCTGAAACAAAAAGAACTAAAAACAAGGGACCTCGTCCTCATGTTGGAAGCACTAGAAAAAAACAACTCAAGTATGGAGGATTAGGACCTTTCTATGTGTCAAAAATCACATGTGCCTCAAAGGTCAGTCATGATTGAAACTATTGAGGGTGTGCAAATATAGGGTTACATCAATGAAAGCAAACTTAAAAAGGATTATGAACCATTGACCCAAGAAATGCTCATGCAAGAGCATGTATTAAAACAATGAAATGAGCTAGCCAAGGAAAAATCCAAGCGAGCTCGAGCTCAGGAAGAAGCCAAGGCAAGAGAGGGCAAGGCCAAACAGAGACTCCAAGAGAGAGTATTGCATATGAACATGGCTTCACTAACCCTCCTTGATGAGGATGACCTCGACATTGAGCCAGCACAATTGTGTGAAAGTCTCTACTACTAAAATTCATGCAACAAGCATTGCATTAATCAATAGGGGATCAAGTCATAATTTGATCTCTTATGAGACACGAGAACCTCTAGAAAAGTATTACCTTGAGGTCGACAATGCACAAGTACGAAGTGTGCACTTGTCAATTACCAAAGCTGTGGGATTTCAAAGTGTTAATATTTCCATCAGAGATAATCCCTTTGGTTGGAATGGTGTTTGTTATATAAGCCTGTAGGATCTATGGAGGAAGAAATAATCCTTGGACGATCCTAGATTTGCACCAGTAATTGTGATATCCAATGGAAAAAGAGAGCTGCATAACTTGATGAGGGAAATAATATCATTATCGTGTCCTTATGGAGCCAAAAAACAAGGGAAAGTAGGCTATGATTGATGGTATGGAAACGCCAATGCCAAAGAAAGCAGCTCACGTACTAGAGAAAGCATCAACTCCATAGTCCCTATGCAAAAAACAACCAAAGTCACTAGTAATTCAGTAGTGGGTGCATTAGAATCAACTCCAAGCCCATATATACTGTGATGCAAAAGGAGTAATTGAGGAATCAAGGTAAAAAGTTTGAGCTACAGAGACAAGGGACAGAGATGGCCTTCCAATGTTAGCATAGAAATATTCCAAACGAAGCCACTATCCATAAGACACTCAAAAGCAATGGATTCCAAGGGGTTTACTAGCTGCACAAGGCTATTACCAGAGTAATATAACAATATGGGTGCCAAAATCCCACCCAAAGTTCAGTACTGCAAATACCTTTAGAAACATAGATAGTAAGAGCAACCAAGACCAATTTCCAACTAAATGTTAGGAAAGCACAAAAATTGGTTTCGAGGAAGAAGTCAATTCAACACAGTGAATTGAAGATAGCGGTACCGCCAACTGCACCCACCAAAAAAAAAGAGCTAGACAAAGTTAAGGAGAAAAGAAGAGAAAAGGTTCTTACGGTTTTAGCCACCTCACAGTTTTAGCTACCTCACGAGTTTCGAACCCTACTATCTCACGGGCAAAATTCCTGTGCTCTCAGGGTTTGCACCTTTTCGCATGTAGACTCATACCTTGTTATTGCTCACCGCACTAACACCCTTCTCATCGAATAACACACACACACACACATTCATTTTCACAAAAAAAAAAAGAAAGAAAAAGAGGCAATGACCACATTCTCTCACCAGTTAGTATGACTGACTTTCTTATCATTATTACAGATGTCGACCTCTGCTACCTCTGAACCGGAAGTCAAGGAGACTTCGAGAGTCACGCAAGCTAGGGCAACTTGGTCACCTATAAGCAGGAAGAAGAGACCATCGTGTGGCCCAAAACTAAGCTATTTGGGCCAGACCTACTCTCAGTGCTAGACCATTTCAAGACATACCCAATTGATGAACGAAAAGTGGTCCAATTGACGGTCAAAAGAGTTAAAGAAGCTAATTTATCCACATCGTACAATGGCCCAGCTAAGGTCAAGGAAATTGATATTGCAGAGCCATGGGAGGAAACCAAGCCTGTTTATATCACTAAAGACTTGACTCCAGCTGAGGAAAAGGAACTTGTTGCTCTCCTTAAAGAGTTTAAGGTTGTTTCTTCTGAAACTACAAAGAGATGAAGGGCGTACCCTTTGAAGTGGTACATCACACGATCCCAATCATGGAAGGATAAAGGCTAACCAAGCAAAAACCATACCACATGAATCCTAAATAAGCAGCAAGAAGAGACCATCATGTGGCCCAAAACTAAGCTATTTGGGCGAGACCTACTCTCAGTGCTAGACCATTTCAAGACATACCCAATTGATGAACGGAAAGTGGTCAATTGACGGCTAAAAGAGTTAAAGAAGCTAGTTTATCCACATTGTACAATGGCCTAGCTAAGGTCAAGGAAATTGATATTGCAGAGCCATGGGAGGAAGCCAAGCCTGTTTATATCGTTAAAGACTTGACTCCAGCTGAGGAAAAGGAACTTGTTGCTCTCCTTAAGGAGTTTAAGGTTGTTTCTTTTGAAACTACAAAGAGACGAAGGGCGTATCATCTGAAGTGCTACATCACACGATCCCAATCATGGAAGGATAAAGGCTAACCAAGCAAAAACCATACCTGATGAATCCTAAATATGCAACAATTATAATAAGCAGGAAGAAGAGACCATCATGTGGCCCAAAACTAAGCTATTTGGGCCAGACCTACTCTCAGCGCCAGACCATTTCAAGACATACACAATTGATGAACAAAAAGTGGTCCAATTGACGGCCAAAAGAGTTAAAGAAGCTGGTTTATCCACATCGTACAATGGCCCAGTTGAGGTCAAGGAAACTGATATTGCAGAGCCCTGGAAGGAAACCAAGCCTGTTTATATCGTTAAAGACTTGACTCTAGCTAAGGAAAAGAAACTTGTTGCTCTCCTTAAGGAGTTTAAGGTTGTTTCTTCTGAAACTACAAAGAGATGAAGGGCGTACCATTTGAAGTGGTACAACACACGATCCCAATCATGGAAGGATCAAGGCCAACCAAGCAAAAACCATACCAGATGAATCCTAAATATGCAACAATTATAAGAAGGAATAAAATTCATGCAACGAGCATTGCATTAATCGATACGGGATAAAGTCATAATTTGATCTCTTATGAGACACGAGAACCTCTAGATAAGTCTTACCTTGAGGTCGACAATGCACAAGTACGAAGTGTGCACTTGTCAATTAACAAAGCTATGGGATTTCAAAGTGTTAATATTTCCATAAAAAATAATCCCTTTGGTTGGAATGGTGGTTGGAATGGGTGCCAAAAATCCCACCCAAAGTTCAGTACTGCAAATACCTTTAGAAACATAGATAGTAAGAGCAACCAAGATCAATTTCCAACTAAATGCTAGGAAAGCACAAAAGTTGGTTTTGAGGAAGAAGTGGATTCAACACAATGAATTGAAGATAGCACTACCGCCAACTGCACCCACCAAAATAAAAGAGCTGGACAAAGTTAGGAGAAAAGAAGAGAAAAGGTACAACCAAATGAGACGGAGACAAATCCCAATCAACAAGATTCAGTAGAGGCACTCTTCAGTTGGATGGAGGAAAAGATCAAGCCACTCTCACACGGAGCTAAAACGATTACAACAACAAATACCCACAAGTGCCAAAGTACCACCTTGGTTTTTGTGGCAATAAATTTTTTAAAAAAGAACAAAAGGTATTCATTACTCAAAAATGGATACAAAGTAAAAATGTTTAATCTTCTTGCTATGAACATGATCATCCATTTCATGTGTATTCAACCAATTTTTGATTGCATGATTGAGTGTTTGAGCATGAAGAAACATAGGGTATCAACCTTGCACGCACCTAATAGAAAATAGTTCACATCGTAAAACAGTCTAAAAGAATTCACGTTGTGAACTGGTCTTAAATGGTTCCTGTCATGCAATAGTCTAAAATGGTTCACGACATGAACTGGTTCTAAATGGTTCATGTCATGAACCGCCCTACTACTTCACGATGTGAAACAGTCACCTTCCCTCGGCCAATCATGGAATGCCATACGGCATACTTCATTAAGACAGCCGCCTGGCTAATGGCCGCACCATAAAATTAAATTTTTCCTTATTCGTGTATTCCACTTTTTCAATTCTTCAATATGTGCATTGCCGTGCATTATCGCTCATCACTATCGATTCCCAAGTGCTCGTCTGCCCGCATATTTGACAACTTTGAGTTGAGGTGCGAGCTTGTGCCTTACCTTTGTGTTCTTCTTTTTGTTTTTCTTTCTTTTTAAGTATTGCAAATCTCATGTCATGATAAATTCTTGTAAATGTTCCAAACTGTGATTGTTGCATGTGTAGGACTATTGCAAACGTTCCAAATTGTGATTATATCATATCTCACAATTTAACTCTCAAATATGATGAAAAATCACAAATTACACAAAAGACAGTCAAAAAACTTGCACTTTCACGGGTTTCGAACCCTAGCTTCTCACAATTTAACCTTCTCACGGTTTCAACCACCTCACGGTTTCAAACCATCTCAAGGTTTCAACCATCTCATGGTTTTAACTTTCTCACGGATTTAGCCACCTCACAGCTTTAAACCATCTCACAAATTAACTGCCTCATAGTTTCAACCATCTCATAGAGTAACTGCCTCATGGTTTTAACCCTCTCACAGTTTTAAACCATCTCATGGATTAACTGGCTCACGGTTGAGCCTTCTCAAGTTTTAGCCGCCTCACGAGTTTCGAACCCTGCTATCTCATGGGCAAAATTCCTGGCCCTCACGGTTTGCACCTTTTTGTATGTAGACTCATACCTTATTATTGCTCACTGCACTAACACCCTTCTCATCGAATAAAAAACACACACATTCATTTTCACCAAAAAAAAAAGAAAAAAAAAGAGACAATGATCACATTCTCTCACCAGTTAGTATGATTGACTTTCTTATCATTATTATAGATGTCTATCTCTGCTACCTTTGAACCGAAAGTCAAGGAGACTTCGGGAGTCACGCAAGCTAGGGCAACTTGGTCACCTATAAGCAGGAAGAAGAGACCATCATGTGGCCCAAAACTAAGCTATTTGGGCCAGACCTACTCTTAGTGCCAGACCATTTCAAGACATACCCAATTGATGAACGAAAAGTGGTCCAATTGACAGCCAAAAGAGTTAAAGAAGCTGGTTTATCCACATCGTACAACGGCCCAGCTAAGGTCAAGGAAATTGATATTGTAGAGCCACGGGAGGAAACCAAGCCTGTTTATATCGCTAAAGACTTGACTCCAGCTGAGGAAAAGGAACTTGTTGCTCTCCTTAAGGTGTTTAAGGTTGTTTCTTCTGAAACTACAAAGAGATGAAGGGCGTATGTAAGATCCCCGTTCCCACCGAGCAACGGATTCGGGGTACTGGCAGCGGAAGTAGCGCTTCTCGCGCGGGACAGGGGTCCCACACTCGGGGCCTCGCCCACGGATATCCGGATAAGAGACTAATCCGTCGGTTGTTCCAAAACCGAACCCGGAAAAAACTTTCTTAACCGGAAGCACGGGCGATTCCACCAGGATAACTTTTTACTCTAACGTAGTCAAGATCATTTCTGATCGAGATGATCCAATTACATCTATAAGATACTTAGTCAGGTCAAGGAAGAAACTTGCACTTGGATCATTGGGATCAACGCTTTTTTCCCCATTCAAGAGGCACAGCCGTTGATTCCTATCCATAGAACAGTTACTGTCCGAATTTTTATTTTTTTTTTCTATCGTAAAAACAAAAGTTTGAGTCTCGATTTACGGATCCATCAGTCCAGCCTAACCCCATCCAATCCCATGGGTTAGCCAACCGCCCAACCACTGTAGTGATGGGATCCAATTAAAAATTTGGTTAGGTTTTGTCCCGGGTACCAAGGAAAAGAGTTCCAAGGCCCCCTAGCCGAATGTTCATGCAAAATAAAACTAGTCACACCACTCACACACCCAATATGAAATTACCTTTTTCAACCAGATTCAACCAGTTTAAAACAATCCTTTAATAAAACCATAGTATCATTGATCACCATCTTCCAATTTATCCAATTGATTCTTAATTTCCCATCATTCCTTCATCAGAGTATCTATGGCATCATTGGCAACTAGAACGCTCAGGAGCCGTTTCGATAGTTCCTAGCCCATAATACTTGGCAATATAATCACTTAACAAGATGGACTCTCGTTGAAGATCAGCAAGATCAACCAACAGATCCATATAAGGAGCCATGGACTCATCCATTGAAGACCAGCAAGGTCAATCAACTAGATCCATGCTCGATTTCAGAAAACAACTCCAACTCTGTTCCAATATCTTCCTCGACGCACGTGTGGGTATCCTAGGCGACCCAGAGCCCGAGCACCGTATGGTCAGCACCCTCTAGGATCCTTCGCAGGTAACCTAGCGCTTCACGCATAGGCCGCTTCCTTGGCCCCTCATCCACCGTACCGGAAGCTCACCATTTTAATCGCATCGAGGCTGGTCAAGACCTCGGCCGACCTTGCTACGCGAGACGTCCTTCATTGACTCCCCGTTAGCAGTTGCAACTTTCTCATCACGACCTTAATCACAAGACGGTCAAAATGCTCCCCCCAGCATTCTTGACATAAAACAATCATTTACAGACAGCATTTACAAACAGCATTTACAAACAGTTTACAATACAATTTCTATTTTAACTTTCATTTTTCCACATTGTCCCTCCTCAATCTACATTACTTATTCCATATTCCATTTATATGTATACTTATCCCATCACATCATTTCCATCTCATCACTTCAGATTCCCTCACATCACAATCGTATATTCACATCCATACATCCACAACTATATGCGTACATTCACATCTACATGCATACATCTACATCCCTATGCATACATCCACATCCACATTCACATTCACCTCCATACATCTACATCTACATGCATACATCCACTCCACATTCACATCCACATCTATACATCTACATCTACATGCATACATCCACCTCTACATCCACATCTACGTCTATACACCTACATCTACATGCATACATCCCCATCCACATCCACATCTACATCTATACATCTACATCTACATGTATACATATACATCTCCATTCACAACTACATCTACATGCATACATCCATATCTCCATTCCCATCTACATCTATACGTCTACATCTACATGCATCCATCCACCTCCACATCCACATCTACATCTATACATCTACATCTACATGTATACATCCACATCTCCATTCACATCTACATCTATACCTCTACATCTACATGTATACATATACATCTCCATTCACAACCACATCTACATGCATACATCCATATCTCCATTCCCATCTACATCTATACGTCTACATCTACATGCATCCATCCACCTCCACATCCACATCTACATCTATACATCTACATCTACATGTATACATCCACATCTCCATTCACATCTACATCTATACCTCTACATCTACATGCATCCATCCACATCTCCATTTACATCCTCATCTACACATCTATTTCTACATGCATACATCCACGTCCCATGCATACATCCACCTCCACATTCACACTCACATCCATACATCTACATCTACATGCAACATCCACATCTCCATGCATAATAAAATTCTTTTAATTAATCTAGGATGATAGTTCCTAGAATATGGTAGGAATTCCTCTTTTTATACTTTGAATGAATTTATTTTATGCGTAATTTCTATAAAAATTTTGCCATAGCTCCGCTACTATGACTGATAAATCTCAATTTTTTTCTAAGGGATAAAGCTCATTATTAAAGAAATAATTAGAATGGTCTCTAATTGGATCATCAATCCATAATGGTCTCTAATTGGATCATTAAGAAAACAATTAGAATGGTCTCTAATTGGGTCATCAATCCATAATGGATTGAATCATCAATGTGCATAAACTAAAAGCATAGCAAAAATCCATTAATTTGACCTCAAGCATAGCTTAATCTTGGATTAAGGAAAGGCTTTATGAAAAGCTTCATTTGGATTGAGAATGGTTCATGAGTATGACCATTTCTTGAGTGAGAGAGAGAAATTACATAAAAACCATTAGAATTTAAACATAAATGGAAATTAACTTCTATAGCATTTATTAAATTATGTAACTCTTCACTACTATTCACCAATTAACTTCAATAGCATTTAAAAAAACCATACCAATTAAACTTCTCAAGCTTGAGAGGGGTTGAGAGGAGAGAATCATTGAGAAATTATAGAAAGATCAAAATTCAATATACTTACCTTATAATTTGCTTGATTCTTTATTCACGGTAGAGGCCCCCAACCAATCAATTGGTTTAGTATGTTGATGGAGCCACCAATGGGGATTGAAGAAAGAGAGAAGTATCAAAAACTAGTGAATTATTAAAGAATTCACAACTCTTGGCTTAGGTAGAGTAGAGTAACAATGCATAAGACTCTCTATATTTTGGCTTAGGTGGAGTAGAGTAACAAGCATAAGACTCTATCTAATTTGGCTTAGGTGGAGTAGAGTAACAAAGCATAAGACTCTATCTAATTTGGCTTAGGTGGAGTAGAGTAACAAAGCATAAGACTCTATCTAATTTGGCTTAGGTGGAGTAGAGTGACAAAGCATAAGACACTATATTTTTTTCAACAAGGGGAGGCTTCTATTTATAGGAAAATTTGAGCTCCTAACCAAACAAACTGATTCTAGAATTTTCCAAGTCAGTTTGGTTGAATTTGGACTAGATTTGGACCTAGTTTGGTTACTTTTTGATTCGGTTTGGTTCCATTTTGATTTGGTTTGGTTCAAGAGAGATGAGAGATAAAAATATCACATTATTTTTGAGTTTAAAACTCATTCAAGCATGTGAAATATGCACCTCCTTTAAAGAATTCCCCTTCCTTACATATGTGTCATAATGGAATCATTTTAATATTGCTCATAGTTTTTTACTAATAAACCTTGTACATTTTCAACTCTTCATCTTATGTGAAATATGCACCTCCTTTAAAGAACTCCCCCTTCCTTACATAGGTGTCATAATGGAATCATTTTAATATTGCTCATAGTTTTTTTTACTAATAAACCTTGTACATTTTCAACTCTTCATCTTATGTGAGCATTTAAGGGACTCCCCTTCCTTACATGTGTGTCATAATAAAATCATTATACCCAAAATATCTCATATTTTTAATATTGCTCATAGTTTTTTTTCTAATAAACCTTGTACATTTTCTACTCTCCACCTCAAGTGAGCATTTACTCATTTTTGGGTATTTTCTTTTTACAATTTGGATTTATCTCCTCCCTACACATGGATTG
Source organism: Cibotium barometz (assembly GCF_041138505.1). Taxonomy (NCBI): domain Eukaryota; kingdom Viridiplantae; phylum Streptophyta; class Polypodiopsida; order Cyatheales; family Cibotiaceae; genus Cibotium; species Cibotium barometz. The sequence goes on along the minus strand of NC_141074.1, from coordinate 22,536,763 downwards.
ATGCTATTGGCCCATAGGAACCTTAATTGGACCATAGTCTAAAGATTTCTGAAAATCTAGACCTTTAGGCTAAGGTTCTTTATACCTATTTCCAATTAATTCCAATTGCACATTGGAAAATTCTTTTTAAATTTCTGTTTCAGGGAAACTCATCTGAATTATAAGAGATATTTTTCTATCCAAAAATATTCAAAATCTGAATATTCTCTCTCTAGAATATTTTCTCTCTCTAGGTTAAAACAACCACAAACAAGATCTCTTATATTTCAGAAAAGGGAATTGATTACAGGGGAATATACTAGACATCAAAAAGGGGGTTGGGGGAGGAATCTTACATTCTACCCCACTTAAAAAACGCGAGATGTCCTCATCTCGCAACTTGGAATAATTTCGCAAGATGCACGAATATGAGACTTAGAGAAAAATTTTAATCACGATTAACCACCAAGAAAAGTCTTAAAGAGAGCAAGATTCAAAATAAGAACAAGATTTAAACTTTATTCATTCACGGGACTTATACAGTAAGATAGAAGAACTCTTTACACTTCCATAAGCCCGTCCATCATATGGTCACAAAAGCAGTCCTCACAAGCTGCACAAGTATAGGGTAACTCATCTATGGGAATGATTCTGCTGGTTATTGCCGCACCTATCTCAGTGGTATGAGGTGATCTAACAAAAGGACCTCTGAGAGGCAAGCCAAAAACGGGGTAAAGGCATATCTTCTCATGAGGAAGAAAACACGCCAGTAAGAAGACCCGCTCAGAAAACCCAAGATGCCTTGATCTCATGACGCAATAGTATCGGGGACCCAAACCCAAGGCTTCGATAACCATGGCCAAGCGGACATTGTTACGAAAGTGCTGCTGACCCCAGGATGTTACCCTAGTTATGTTTTGATAGGTCCGCCATTTGGTCTGCGCTACAGAAGTTCCTAGGTGAGGAAAAAGTGAGCGCTCATACTGTTCTATAAAGTCTTTCTTCACAGACTCTCTTGCGTCTTGAAGGTGAGAAATCATCATGGATAAAACTAGTTCTTGTTGCCAAGCCATGAAGGAGATTAAGAAAGAAAGGAGATTGATGGGAGTAAGATTAGTGTGAGCGACAAGTAAAAGTTACGACTTATATAAAGGAAGGAGCTAGCGTAACCTAGAAGCCAACGGTAACTTGCCACTGAAGTTTTACCGTCTTTCCATGATTTGTGTTTGACACATTTTTCTATAGAAGGCATTAAGAATTTTGAGATGAGGAGATAAAAGAAACTTGTAGGCTAAGTCACCTACTTTCATTGAATTCAGATATAAGGATCACAATATCTGGGGGATAACTTCTTATACTCCCCAAGAGATAAAGAACTTCTTTTGGGCCGTACTCGAATGAAAACCAAAACCTTGGTATCCAAAACATCGATTCTCACTTCTAAACTTATTGTTCTAAATCCTTAAAACAGGTGTGACTCTTGAGAAGTATTCTAGGAAAAGGGTCTTCCTTTTTTAAACAGAAATTTTCTTTTATTTTAGAGAAGGAATAATTATAAGATCAGAAAGGAAGATTCTTACTCCTGTATACCTCGAAGGCTGGGGAGGAATCTTACATCCTACCCCACTTAAAAAGTGCGAGATGTCCTCATCTCGCAAGGTAGAGGACAACTCTTTTTCTTAAGATCCAATTTTATTCTGGGGTTCCTTATATTCTGGTCAACTCAACAGAATACTGGGATAAATATCCCTTATATAGAACTCATAATTAAATAACAATTCATTCAGATCTTATCATTCATATCTTTAACATGATAATGGTCCATTAGACCCAAAAGTTTCCTTCGGAACATTCCTCCACGGAAATTTCAGTTAAGCAAGTTCTCAATTTGACATCCCTTAACTTGATCTATCGGTCAAGTATTAACAGTAGCAATCTAACAGCACAACCCACTAACCTCATAGTGATTTGCTGAATTCATTATCACCATTCTAGTTATGAATATCATCACAGGGACTCGTCCCATTCCCCCTCATTGTGGTTTCATTATATTTCAACTAATTTTTAAAAATCAACATTTTTCAATCAGCATTTTCAATCAGAATCCAAATCAATTCATCAATTCTCAAACAGAATTAAAAATCATATCAATCACATTCGAAATCATCATCTAGATAGCATTAACGCTTATAATTTCAAGTCTTAGATTTACTCGTATATACTGTCAGTAAAGAGCTGCAGTATACTCTCGGTATATACGCGTAGTCACGGCCCTTGGAATTATAATGTAAATACTATCATGTCTAGGCCTCAAGCAAGTCAGGGATTCTATATAATTGTGGTACTTCCATCTGAAGAACCGATTACCAAATTATGAATTTCAGTTTGAATATCAAATTGTATGAATTATATCACACAATTATAACCTTTTGGTGTTTCTTGATAATTTTTTGACATATTTGTCTTCTCAGTTGATCTTTATTAACCTGGCTCTGATACCAACTGTAAGATCCCTGTTCCCACCGAGCAACGGATTCGGGGTACTGGCAGCGGAAGTAGCGCTTCTCGCGCGGGACAGGGGTCCCACACTCGGGGCCTCGCCCACGGATATCCGGATAAGAGACTAATCCGTCGGTTGTTCCAAAACCGAACCCGGAAAAAACTTTCTTAACCGGAAGCACGGGCGATTCCACCAGGATAACTTTTTACTCTAACGTAGTCAAGATCATTTCTGATCGAGATGATCCAATTACATCTATAAGATACTTAGTCAGTTCAAGGAAGAAACTTGCACTTGGATCATTGGGATCAACGCTTTTTTCCCCATTCAAGAGGCACAGCCGTTGATTCCTATCCATAGAACAGTTACTGTCCGAATTTTTATTTTTTTTTTCTATCGTAAAAACAAAAGTTTGAGTCTCGATTTACGGATCCATCAGTCTAGCCTAACCCCATCCAATCCCATGGGTTAGCCAACCGCCCAACCACTGTAGTGATGGGATCCAATTAAAAATTTGGTTAGGTTTTGTCCCGGGTACCAAGGAAAAGAGTTCCAAGGCCCCCTAGCCGGATGTTCATGCAAAATAAAACTAGTCACACCACTCACACACCCAATATGAAATTACCTTTTTCAACCAGATTCAACCAGTTTAAAACAATCCTTTAATAAAACCATAGTATCATTGATCACCATCTTCCAATTTATCCAATTGATTCTTAATTTCCCATCATTCCTTCATCAGAGTATCTATGGCATCATTGGCAACTAGAACGCTCAGGAGCCGTTTCGATAGTTCCTAGCCCATAATACTTGGCAATATAATCACTTAACAAGATGGACTCTCGTTGAAGATCAGAAGATCAACCAACAGATCCATATAAGGAGCCATGGACTCATCCATTGAAGACCAGCAAGGTCAATCAACCAGATCCATGCTCGATTTCAGAAAACAACTCCAACTCTGTTCCAATATCTTCCTCGACGCACGTGTGGGTATCCTAGGCGACCCAGAGCCCGAGCACCGTATGGTCAGCACCCTCTAGGATCCTTCGCAGGTAACCTAGCGCTTCACGCATAGGCCACTTCCTTGGCCCCTCATCCACCGTACCGGAAGCTCACCATTTTAATCGCACCGAGGCTGGTCAAGACCTCGGCCGACCTTGCTACGCGAGACGTCCTTCATTGACTCCCCGTCAGCAGTTGCAACTTTCTCATCACGACCTTAATCACAAGACGGTCAAAATGCTCCCCCCAGCATTCTTGACATAAAACAATCATTTACAGACAGCATTTACAAACAGTTTATAATACAATTTCTATTTTAACTTTCATTTTTCCACATTGTCCCTCCTCAATCTACATTACTTATTCCATATTCCATTTATATGTATACTCATCCCATCACATCATTTCCATCTCATCACTTCAGATTCCCTCACATCACAATCGTATATTCACATCCATACATCCACAACTATATGCGTACATTCACATCTACATGCATACATCTACATCCCTATGCATACATCCACATCCACATTCACATTCACCTCCATACATCTACATCTACATGCATACATCCACTCCACATTCACATCCACATCTATACATCTACATCTACATGCATACATCCACCTCTACATCCACATCTACGTCTATACACCTACATCTACATGCATACATCCCCATCCACATCCACATCTACATCTATACATCTACATCTACATGTATACATATACATCTCCATTCACAACTACATCTACATGCATACATCCATATCTCCATTCCCATCTACATCTATACGTCTACATCTACATGCATCCATCCACCTCCACATCCACATCTACATCTATACATCTACATCTACATGTATACATCCACATCTCCATTCACATCTACATCTATATCTCTACATCTACATGTATACATATACATCTCCATTCACAACTACATCTACATGCATACATCCATATCTCCATTCCCATCTACATCTATACGTCTACATCTACATGCATCCATCCACCTCCACATCCACATCTACATCTATACATCTACATCTACATGTATACATCCACATCTCCATTCACATCTACATCTATACCTCTACATCTACATGCATCCATCCACATCTCCATTTACATCCTCATCTACACATCCATTTCTACATGCATACATCCACGTCCCATGCATACATCCACCTCCACATTCACACTCACATCCATACATCTACATCTACATGCAACATCCACATCTCCATGCATAATAAAATTCTTTTAATTAATCTAGGATGATAGTTCCTAGAATATGGTAGGAATTCCTCTTTTTATACTTTGAATGAATTTATTTTATGCGTAATTTCTATAAAAATTTTGCCATAGCTCCGCTACTATGACTGATAAATCTCAATTTTTTTCTAAGGGATAAAGCTCATTATTAAAGAAATAATTAGAATGGTCTCTAATTGGATCATCAATCCATAATGGTCTCTAATTGGATCATTAAGAAAACAATTAGAATGGTCTCTAATTGGGTCATCAATCCATAATGGATTGAATCATCAATGTGCATAAACTAAAAGCATAGCAAAACTCCATTAATTTGACCTCAAGCATAGCTTAATCTTGGATTAAGGAAAGGCTTTATGAAAAGCTTCATTTGGATTGAGAATGGTTCATGAGTATGACCATTTCTTGAGTGAGAGAGAGAAATTACATAAAAACCATTAGAATTTAAACATAAATGGAAATTAACTTCTATAGCATTCATTAAATTATGTAACTCTTCACTACTATTCACCAATTAACTTCAATAGCATTTAAAAAAACCATACTAATTAAACTTCTCAAGCTTGAGAGGGGTTGAGAGGAGAGAATCATTGAGAAATTATAGAAAGATCAAAATTCAATATACTTACCTTATAATTTGCTTGATTCTTTATTCACGGTAGAGGCCCCCAACCAATCAATTGGTTTAGTATGTTGATGGAGCCACCAATGGGGATTGAAGAAAGAGAGAAGTATCAAAAACTAGTGAATTATTAAAGAATTCACAACTCTTGGCTTAGGTAGAGTAGAGTAACAATGCATAAGACTCTCTATATTTTGGCTTAGGTGGAGTAGAGTAACAAGCATAAGACTCTATCTAATTTGGCTTAGGTGGAGTAGAGTAACAAAGCATAAGACTCTATCTAATTTGGCTTAGGTGGAGTAGAGTGACAAAGCATAAGACACTATCTAATTTGGCTTAGGTGGAGTAGAGTGACAAAGCATAAGACACTATATTTTTTTCAACAAGGGGAGGCTTCTATTTATAGGAAAATTTGAGCTCCTAACCAAACAAACTGATTCTAGAATTTTCCAAGTCAGTTTGGTTGAATTTGGACTAGATTTGGACCTAGTTTGGTTACTTTTTGATTCGGTTTGGTTCCATTTTGATTTGGTTTGGTTCAAGAGAGATGAGAGATAAAAATATCACATTATTTTTGAGTTTAAAACTCATTCAAGCATGTGAAATATGCACCTCCTTTAAAGAATTCCCCTTCCTTACATATGTGTCATAATGGAATCATTTTAATATTGCTCATAGTTTTTTACTAATAAACCTTGTACATTTTCAACTCTTCATCTTATGTGAAATATGCACCTCCTTTAAAGAACTCCCCCTTCCTTACATAGGTGTCATAATGGACCTTGTACATTTTCAACTCTTCATCTTATGTGAAATATGCACCTCCTTTAAAGAACTCCCCCTTCCTTACATAGGTGTCATAATGGAATCATTTTAATATTGCTCATAGTTTTTTTTACTAATAAACCTTGTACATTTTCAACTCTTCATCTTATGTGAGCATTTAAGGGACTCCCCTTCCTTACATGTGTGTCATAATAAAATCATTATACCCAAAATATCTCATATTTTTAATATTGCTCATAGTTTTTTTTCTAATAAACCTTGTACATTTTCTACTCTCCACCTCAAGTGAGCATTTACTCATTTTTGGGTATTTTCTTTTTACAATTTGGATTTATCTCCTCCCTACACATGGATTGATGCTATTGGCCCATAGGAACCTTAATTGGACCATAGTCTAAAGATTTCTGAAAATCTAGACCTTTAGGCTAAGGTTCTTTATACCTATTTCCAATTAATTCCAATTGCACATTGGAAAATTCTTTTTAAATTTCTGTTTCAGGGGAACTCATCTGAATTATAAGAGATATTTTTCTATCCAAAAATATTCAAAATCTGAATATTCTCTCTCTAGAATATTTTCTCTCTCTAGGTTAAAACAACCACAAACAAGATCTCTTATATTTCAAAAAAGGGAATTGATTACAGGGGAATATACTAGACATCAAAAAGGGGGTTGGGGGAGGAATCTTACAGCGTACCATCTGAAGTGGTACAATACACGATCCTAATCATGGAAGGATCAAGGCTAACCAAGCAAAAACCATACGAGATGAATCTTAAATATGCAACAATTATAAGAAGGAATTGATAAACTCACTACTGTTGATTTCATCTATGAGATAGAACACACCGATTGGCTATCACCAATCGTGATAGTGCCAAAGAAGAATGGAAAACTTAGGGTTTGTGTCGATCTAAAAAATGTTAATGCCGCTACTAAGAAAGGACTATTACCCACTACCCTACACGGAATATGTTTTGGAAAGAGTAGGTGAAGAAGCTTACAACTTCTTAGATGGATTTTCAAGTTACAATTAAGTTTCTATAGCACCCAAAGACTAGCATAAAACGGCCTTCAATACAATGTGGGGGACTTTTGCTTACAAAGTTATGCCTTTTGTTCTCACCAATGCCCCAACAATCTTCCAACGATTGATGTGCACAGCCTTGAGAGACTACTTACAAAAGTGGTTGGAGGTATTCATTGATGATCTATGTGCGCACACTCACGATGGTCAGACCATCTGGCTTGCTTGAGAAAGATGTTTGAGTGATGTCGATTGTATTGTATATCCTTAAACCCTTTGAAATGCCAATTTCGGGTCAAACACGGTGTGATCTTAGGACACATTGTCATTAAGAACGGTATCTCCACAAAGGAAAGCAAAGTCAAATTGATCTTGGAACTATCCCCACCCACTAATTACAAAGGTGTACAAAGGTTTATGGGCCACGTTGGGTATTATCTCCACTTCATAGTATTTTATGCTAGAATTGCCAGACCATTCATTCCATTAAAGACAATGAGTAGCCTATATAATGGTGTGACAATTCTAGCATAAAATACTATGAAGTGGAGATAATACCCAATGTGGCCCATAAACCTTTGTACACCTTTGTAATTAGTGGGTGGGGATAGTTCCAAGATCAATTTGACTTTGCTTTCCTTTGTGGAGATACCGTTCTTAATGACAATCTGTCCTAAAATCACACCGTGTTTGACCCAAAATTGGCATTTCAAAGGGTTCAAGGATATACAATATGATCGACATCACTCAAACATCTTTTTTAAGGAAGCCAAATGGTCTGACCATCGTGAGTGTGCGCACATAGATCATCAATGAATACCTCCAACCACTTTTGTAAGTAGTCTCTCAAGACTGTGCACATCAATCGTTGGAACGTTGTTGGGGCATTGGTGAGACCAAAAGGCATAACTTTGTAAGCAAAAGTCTCTCACATTGTATCGAAGTTGTAAGCTTCTTCACCTACTCTTTCCAAAACATATTCCGTGTAGGGTAGTGGGTAATAGTCCTTTCTTAGTAGCTGCATTAACATTTTTTAGATCGACACAAACCCTAAGTTTTCCATTCTTCTTTGGCACTATCACGATTGGTGATAGCCAATCGGTGTATTCTATCTCATAGATGAAATCAACAGTAGTGAGTTTATCAATTCCTTCTTATAATTGTTGCATATTTAAGATTCATCTCATATGGTTTTTGCTTGGTTAGCCTTGATCCTTCCATGATTAGGATCGTGTGTTGTACCACTTCAGATGGTACGCCCTTCATCTCTTTGTAGTTTCAAAAGAAACAATCTTAAACTCCTTAAGGAGAGCAACAAGTTCCTTTTCCTCAGCTGGAGTCAAGTCTTTAGCGATATAAATAGGCTTGGTTTCCTCCCATGGCTTTGCAATATCAATTTCCTTGACCTTAGGTGGGCCATTGTACGATGTGGATAAACCAGCTTCTTTAGCTCTTTTGGCCGTCAATTGGACCACTTTTCGTTCATCAATTGGGTATGTCTTGAAATGGTCTCGCACTGAGAGTAGGTCTGGCCCAAATAGCTTAGTTTTGGGCCACACGATGGTCTCTTCTTCCTGCTTATAGGTGACCAAGTTGCCCTAGCTTGCGTGACTCCCGAAGTCTCCTTGACTTCCGATTCAGAGGTAGCAGAGGTCGACATCTGTAATAATGATAAGAAAGTCAGTCATACTAACTGGTGAGAGAATGTGGTCATGGCCTCTTTTCTTTTTTCTTTTTTTGTGAAAATGAATGTGTGTGTGTGTTATTCGATGAGAAGGGTGTTAGTGCGGTGACCAATAACAAGGTATGAGTCTACATGCAAAAAGGTGCAAATCGTGAGAGTGCAGGAATTTTGCCCATGAGATAGCAGGGTTCAAAACTCATGAGGTAGCTAAAACCGTGAGGTGGCTAAAACCGTGAGAACCTTTTCTCTTCTTTTCTCCTTAACTTTGTCCAACTCTTTTATTTTGGTGGGTGCAGTTGGCGGTAGTGCTATCTCACGGTTTGCACCTTTTTGCATGTAGACTCATACCTTGTTATTGCTCACCGCACTAACACCCTTCTCATGGAATAACACACACACACACATTCATTTTCACAAAAAAAAAGAAAGAAAAAGAGGCAATGACCACATTCTCTCACCAGTTAGTATGACTGACTTTCTTATCATTATTACAGATGTCGACCTCTGCTACCTCTGAATCAAAAGTCAAGGAGACTTTGGGAGTCACACAAGCTAGGGCAACTTGGTCACCTATAAGTAGGAAGAAGAGACCATCAGTCATACTAACTGGTGAGAGAATGTGGTCATTGCCTCTTTTTCTTTTTCTTTTTTGGGAAAATGAATGTGTGTGTGTGTTATTCGATGAGAAGGGTGTTATTGCGGTGAGCAATAACAAGGTATGAGTCTACATGCAAAAAGGTGCAAACCGTGAGAGCGCAGGAATTTTGCCTGTGAGATAGCAGGGTTCGAAACTCGTGAGGTAGCTAAAACCGTGAGAACCTTTTCTCTTCTTCTCTCCTTACTTTTGTCCAGCTCTTTTATTTTGGTGGGTGCAGTTGGCGGTAGTGCTATCTTCAATTCACTGTGTTGAATCGACTTCTTCCTCGAAACCAATTTTTGTGCTTTCCTAGCATTTAGTTGGAAATTGGTCTTGGTTGCTCTTACTATCTATGTTTCTAAAGGTATTTGCAGTACTGAACTTTGGGTGGGATTTTGGCACCCATATTGTTATATTACTCTGGTAATAGCCTTGTGCAGCTAGTAAACCCCTTCGAATCCATTGCTTTTAAGTGCCTTGTGGATAGTGGCTTCGTTTGGAATATTGCTATGCTAACATTGGAAGGCCATCTCTGTCCCTTGTCTGTAGCTCAAACTTTTTACCTTGATTCCTCAATTACTCCTTTTGCATCACAGTATATATGGGCTTGGAGTTGATTCTAATGCACCCACTGCTGAATTACTAGTGACTTTGGTTGTTTTTTGCATAGGGACTATGGAGTCGATGCTTTCTCTAGTACGTGAGCTACTTTCTTTGGCATTGGTGTTTCCATACCGTCAATCATAGCCTACTTTCCCTTGTTTTTTGGGCTCCATAAGGACACGATAATGATATTATTTCCCTCGTCAAATTATGCAACTCTCTTTTTCCATTGGATCTCACAATTACGGGTGCAAATCTAGGATCGTCCAAGGATTATTTCTTCCTCCATAGATCCTACAGGCTTATATAACAAACACCATTCCAACGAAAGGGATTATTTCTGATGAAAATATTAACACTTTGAAATCCCACAGCTTTGGTAATTGACAAGTGCACACTTCGTACTTGTGCATTGTCGACCTCAAGGTAAGACTTATCTAGAGGTTCTCGTGTCTCATAAGAGATCAAATTATGACTTGATCCCCTATTGATTAATGCAATGCTTGTTGCATGAATTTTAGTAGTAGAGACTTTCACACAGTTGTGCTGGCTCAATGTCCAGGTCATCCTCATCAAGGAGGGTTAGTGAAGCCATGTTCATATGCAATACTCTCTCTTGGAGTCTCTGTTTGGCCTTGCCCTCTCTTGCCTTGGCTTCTTCCTGAGCTCGAGCTCGCTTGGATTTTTCCTTGGCTAGCTCATTTTGTTGTTTTAATACATCCTCTTGCATGAGCATTTCTTGGGTCAGTGGCCTATTTCTCAAAAGACTGTCTTACAATCACAGGGGTAAGTTGCATCCTGTCTCTTTGTTGTGGAATAGCAAATGGTTGACACTCTTTGCATCTTTTACAAACTCCATAGCATCCCCGAATAATGTAGGCCACCATAGTCCTACTTGAAGCACCTTGTGAGCTGTGATTTTCCTAGCGAAGTGTTCTCCAACTATTCCTGAGAGCGCTTTATCTAATATTGTGACAAATTTGTCTTCTCGCACATATCTCCTTAAGACATTGTCCTTACCTAGCTTGTATAATTCACCAGCAATAATCAATTGATAAGGTGCAGCCAGCTGAATAAGCCGACACATTTTATCCATGTTCAAAGGTTGTTCTCGTAGAAAACCATAAGCTAGATAATTTAATATTTCTTCACTCCATTTAGGCACCATGTCTAGTTTGAACAATCAAGCATCTGGGAGGTCATCACATCAACACTATTTGTTGGTTCCCCATTTGGAATTCTCGACATATGATCAACCAACATATGTTGTGTTCCCTTTCTCACCCGTGATCGTGAAGTCAAATTCCAATAGTAATAACAACCAGCATGTGATTCGTCCCATGGTGCAAGGCTTATTCACCAAGTATATAAACCCTGATGGTCCACAAAGAATACATGTTTTTTTTGCCAATAGGTAATGTTGATACTTCTTGACAGCATAAAGCATGGCCAAACCCTCTCGTTTTGTGGTGGTATAATTTACCTTTACATCATTCAGTGGGTGACTAGCAAAGGAAACTGGGTTGTCCAATTTGAACTCACCAAGCTGTGCCAATACGCATCCTGTAGCAAAGTTTGATGCATCAATGTTTACATGGCATATAAGATCTCAGTTGGGTGGTCTCAGAATAGTGCACTGGCTAGTGTTGGCTTCAATTTATCATATGCATCTTGGCATTCTTTATTCCATTCAAAGACAATGAGTAGCCTATATAATGGTGTGGCAATTCTAGCATAAAATACTATGAAGTGGAGATAATACCCAATGTGAGCCCATAAACCTTTGTACACCTTTGTAATTAGTGGGTGGGGATAGTTCCAAGATCAATTTGACTTTGCTTTCCTCTGTGGAGATACCGTTCTTAATGACAATGTGTCCTAAGATCACACCATGTTTGACCCAAAATTGGCATTTCAAAGGGTTTAATGATATACAATACGATCGACATCACTCAAACATCTTTCTTAAGCAAGCCAAATGGTCTGACCATCGTTAGTGTGCGCACATAGATCATCAATGAATACCTCCAACCACTTTTGTAAGTAGTCTCTCAAGGCTGTGCACATCAATCGTTGGAACGTTGTTAGGGCATTGGTGAGACCAAAAGGCATAACTTTGTAAGCAAAATTCTCCCACATTGTATTGAAGGCCATTTTATGCTAGTCTTCGGGTGCTATAGAAACTTGATTGTAACTTGAAAATCCATCTAAGAAGTTGTAAGCTTCTTCACCAACTACTCTTTCCAAAACGTGTTCTGTGTAAGGTAGTGGGTAATGGTCCTTTCCTAGTAGCTGCATTGACATTTTTTAGATCGACACAGGCCCTAAGTTTCCCATTCTTCTTTGGCACTATCACGATTGGTGATAGCCAATCGGTGTGTTCTATCTCATAGATGAAATCAACAGTAATGAGTTTATCAATTCCTTCTTATAATTGTTGCATATTTAGGATTCATCTGGTATGGTTTTTGCTTGGTTGGCCTTGATCCTTCCATGATTGGGATCGTGTTGTACCACTTCAGATGGTACGCCCTTCATCTCTTTGTAGTTTCAGAAGAAACAACCTTAAACTCCTTAAGGAGAGCAACAAGTTCCTTTTCCTCACCTGGAGTCAAGTCTTTAAGGATATAAACAGGCTTGGTTTCCTCCCAGGGCTCTGCAATATCAGTTTCTTTCACCTTAGGTGGGCCATTGTACGATGTGGATAAACCAGCTTCTTTAACTCCTTTGGCCGTCAATTGGACCACTTTTCGTCATCAATTGGGTATGTCTTGAAATGGTCTGGCACTGACAGTAGGTCTGGCCCAAATAGCTTAGTTTTGGGCCATACGATGGTCACTTCTTCCTACTTATTATAATTGTTGCATATTTAGGATTCATCTGGTATGGTTTTTGCTTGGTTGGCCTTGATCCTTCCATGATTGGGATTGTGTGTTGTACCACTTCAGATGGTACACCCTTCATCTCTTTGTAGTTTCAGAAGAAACAACCTTAAACTCCTTAAGGAAAGCAACAAGTTCCTTTTCCCAGCTGGAGTCGTCTTTAGCGATATAAATAGGCTTGGTTTCCTCCCATGGCTCTGCAATATCAATTTCCTTGACCTTAGCTGGGCCATTGTACGATGTGGATAAACCAGCTTCTTTAACTCTTTTGGCGGTCAATTGGATCACTTTTCGTTCAGCAATTGGGTATGTCTTAAAAAGGTCTGGCACTGAGAGTAGGTCTGGCCCAAATAGCTTAGTTTTGGGTATGTCTTGAAAAGGTCTGGCAGCACTGAGAGTAGGTCTAGCCCAAATAGCTTAGTTTTGGGCCACATGATGGTCTCTTCTTCCTGCTTATAGGTGACCAAGTTGCCCTAGCTTGCGTGACTCCCAAAGTCTCCTTGACTTCCAGTTCAGAGGCAGCAGAGGTCGACATCTATAATAATGATAAGAAAGTCAGTCATACTAACTAGTGAGAGAATGTGGTCATTGCCTGTTTTTCTTTTTCTTTTTTGTGAAAATGAATGTGTGTGTGTGTTATTCGATGAGAAGGGTGTTAGTGCAGTGAGCAATAACAAGGTATGAGTCTACATGCAAAAAGGTGCAAACCATGAGATCGCGAGAATTTTGCCCGTGAGATAGCAGGGTTCGAAACTCGTGAGGTAGCTAAAACCGTGAGGTGGCTAAAACCGTGAGAACCTTTTCTCTTCTTTTCTCCTTAACTTTGTCCAGCTCTTTTATTTTGGTGGGTGCAGTTGGCGGTAGTGCTATCTTCAATTCACTGTGTTGAATCGACTTCTTCCTCGAAACCAATTTTTGTGCTTTCCTAGCATTTAGTTGGAAATTGGTCTTGGTTGCTCTTACTATCTATGTTTCTAAAGGTATTTGCAGTACTGAACTTTGGGTGGGATTTTGGCACCCATATTGTTATATTACTCTGGTAATAGCCTTGTGCAGCTAGTAAACCCCTTCGAATCCATTGCTTTTGAGTGCTTGTGGATAGTGGCTTCGTTTGGAATATTCCTATGCTAACATTGGAAGGCCATCTCTGTCCCTCGTCTGTAGCTCAAACTTTTTACCTTGATTCCTCAATTACTCCTTTTGCATCACAGTATATATGGGCTTGGAGTTGATTCTAATGCACCCACTGCTGAGTTACTAGTGACTTTGGTTGTTTTTTGCATAGGGACTATGGAGTTGATGCTTTCTCTAGTACGTGAGCTACTTTCTTTGGCATTGGTGTTTCCATACCATCAATCATAGCCTGCTTTCCCTTGTTTTTTGGGCTCCATAAGGACACGATAATGATATTATTTCCCTCGTCAAGTTATGCAGCTCTCTTTTTCCATTGGATATCACAGTTACTGGTGCAAATCTAGGATCGTCCAAGGCTTATTTCTTCCTCCATAGATCCTACAGGCTTATATAACAAACACCATTCCAACCAAAGGGATTATTTCTGATGGAAATATTAACACTTTTAAATCCCACAGCTTTGGTAATTGACAAGTGCACACTTCGTACTTGTGCATTGTTGACCTCAAGGTAAGACTTTATCTAGAGGTTCTCGTGTCTCATAAGAGATCAAATTATGACTTGATCCCCTATTGATTAATGCAATGCTTGTTGCATGAATTTTAGTAGTAGAGACTTTCACACAGTTGTGCTGGCTCAATGTCCAGGTCATCCTCATCAAGGAGGGTTAGTGAAGCCATGTTCATATGCAATACTCTCTCTTGGAGTCTCTGTTTGGCCTTGCCCTCTCTTGCCTTGGCTTCTTCCTGAGCTCGAGCTCGCTTGGATTTTTCCTTACCCAACCCAATTTGTTGTTTTAATACATGCTCTTGCATGAGCATTTCTTGGGTCAGTGGCCTATTTCTCAAAAGACTGTCTTACAATCACAGGGGTAAGTTGCATCCTGTCTCTTTGTTGTGGAATAGCAAATGGTTGACACTCTTTGCATCTTTTACAAACTCCATAGCATCCCCGAATAATGTAGGCCACCATAGTCCTACTTGAAGCACCTTGTGAGCTGTGATTTTCCCAGCGAAGTGTCCTCCAACTATTCCTGCGAGCGCTTTATCTAATATTGTGACAAATTTGTCTTCTCGCACATATCTCCTTAAGACATTGTCCTTACCTAGCTTGTATAATTCACCAGCAACAATCAATTGATAAGGTGCAGCCAGCTGAATAAGCCGACACATTTTATCCATGTTCAAAGGTTGTTCTCGTAGAAAACCATAAGCTAGATAATTTAATATTTCTTCACTTCATTTAGGCACCATGTCTATGTTGAGATATCGAGCTCGTCTAGTGAGGCGGTGGCCACTGATGACCCGAATGGGGGATAGGCCCCACACTTACACCACTGGCATGGTTGGTGAGATCATGGGAGATATGCGGCCAGTGGGATGACAGGCTATGTGACAGCCATTCTAGAGACTGGCATAGTTATAGCGCCAGCTCATTTAGTCGGGTTCACACTATAGAGAACCCGTGTATGTATTGGTTGAGTACCTTCCATATTATTGTGTACTCTTATTCTTGTATATGGTGTGTTGAGTGTTGAGTAGAGAAGAAGAAGATTTTCAGCCTCTCACCTTGTGTGTTCTCTATTAGGGTTTTGTGAGTGTGTGTGTGTGCTTGCAAGAGCTCAAGCTCTCTTCCCCCCTGCATCTTTTCAGTCTAGTTTGAACAATCAAGCATCTGGGAGGTCATCACAAACACCATTTGTTGGTTCCCCATTTGGAATTCTCGACATATGATCAGCCAACATATGTTGTGTTCCCTTTCTCACCCGTGATCGTGAAGTCAAATTCCAATAGTAATAACAACCAGCATGTGATTCGTCCCATGGTGCAAGGCTTATTCACCAAGTATATAAACCCTGATGGTCCACAAAGAATACATTTTTTTTTCTGCCAATAGGTAATGTCGATACTTCTTGACAGCATAAAGCATGGCCAAACCCTCTCATTTTGTGGTGGTATAATTTACCTTTACATCATTCAGTGGGTGACTAGCAAAGGAAACTGGGTTGTCCAATTTGAACTCACCAAGCTGTGCCAATACGCATCCTGTAGCGAAGTTTGATGCATCAATGTTTACATGGCATATAAGATCCCAGTTGGGTGGTCTTAGAATAGTGCACTCCCTAGTGCTGGCTTCAATCTATCATATGCATCTTGGCATTCTTCATTCCATTCAAAGACAATGAGTAGCCTATATAATGGTGTGGCAATTCTAGCATAAAATACACCTTTGCATCATTCAGTGGCGACTAGCAAAGGAAACTGGGTAGTCCAATTTGAACTCACCAAGCTTTGCCAATACGCATCCTGTAGCGAAGTTTGATGCATCAATGTGTACATGGAATCTAAGATCCCAGTTGGGTGGTCTCAGAATAGTGCACTAGCTAGTGTTGGCTTCAATTTATCATATGCATCTTGGCATTCTTCATTCCATTCAAAGACAATGAGTAGCCTATATAATGGTGTGGCAATTCTAGCATAAAATACTATGAAGTGAAGATAATACCCAATGTGAGCCCATAAACCTTTGTACACCTTTGTAATTAGTGGGTGGGGATAGTTCCAAGATCAATTTGACTTTGCTTTCCTTTGTTTAGATACCATTCTTAATGACAATGTGTCCTAAGATCACACCGTGTTTGACCCAAAATTGGCATTTCAAAGGGTTTAAGGATATACAATACAATCAACATCACTCAAACATCTTTCTTAAGCAACCCAAATGGTCTTTTGTAAGTAGTCTCTCAAGGCTGTGCACATCAATCGTTGGAACGTTGTTAGGGCATTGGTGAGACCAAAAGGCATAACTTTGTAAGCAAAAGTCTCCCACATTGTATTGAAGGCCGTTCTATGCTAGTCTTTGGGTGCTATAGAAACTTGATTGTAACTTGAAAATCCATCTAAGAAGTTGTAAGCTTCTTCACCAACTACTCTTTCCAAAATGTGTTCCGTGTAAGGTAGTGGGTAATGGTCCTTTCCTAGTAGCTACATTGACATTTTTTAGATCGACATAGACCCTAAGTTTCCCATTCTTCTTTGGCACTATCACGATTGGTGATAGCCAATCGGTGTGTTCTATCTCATAGATGAAATCAACACAAAATGAGTTTATCAATTCCTTCTTATAATTGTTGCATATTTAGGATTCATCTGGTATGGTTTTTGCTTGGTTGGCCTTGATCCTTCCATGATTGGGATCATGTGTTGTACCACTTCAAATGGTACGCCCTTCATCTCTTTGTAGTTTCAGAAGAAACAACCTTAAACTCCTTAAGGAGAGCAACAAGTTCCTTTTCCTCAGCTGGAGTCAAGTCTTTAACGATATAAACAAGCTTGGTTTCCTCCCAAGGCTCTGCAATATCAGTTTCCTTGACCTTAGCTGGGCCATTGTACGATGTGGATAAACCAGCTTCTTTAACTCTTTTGGCCGCCGTCAATTGGACCACTTTTCATTCATCAATTGGGTATGTCTTGAAATGGTCTGGCGGCGCTGAGAGTAGGTCTGGCCCAAATAGCTTAGTTTTGGGCCACATGATGGTCTCTTCTTCTTGCTTATTATAATTGTTGCATATTTAGGATTCATTTGGTATGGTTTTTGCTTGGTTGGCCTTTATCCTTCCATGATTGGGATCATGTGATGTACCACTTCAGATGGTATGCCCTTCATCTCTTTGTAGTTTCAGAAGAAACAACCTTAAACTCCTTAAGGAGAGCAACAAGTTTCTTTTCCTCAGTTGGAGTCAAGTCTTTAGCGATATAAATAGGCTTGGTTTCCTCCCATGGCTCTGCAATATCAATTTCCTTGACCTTAGCTGGGCCATTGTATGATGTGCATAAACCAGCTTCTTTAACTCTTTTGGCCGTCAATTGGACCACTTTTCGTTCATCAATTGGGTATGTCTTGAAATGGTCTGGCACTGAGAGTAGGTCTGGCCCAAATAGATTAGTTTTGGGCCACATGATGGTCTCTTCTTCCTGCTTATAGGTGACCAAGTTTCCCTAGCTTGCGTGACTCCCAAAGTCTCCTTCACTTCCTGTTCAGAGGTACCAGAGGTCGACATCTGTAATAATGATAAGAAAGTCAGTCATACTAACTGGCGAGAGAATGTGGTCATTGCCTCTTTTTCTTTCTTTTTTTTTGTGAAAATGAATGTGTGTGTGTGTTATTCGATGAGAAGGGTGTTAGTGCGGTGAGCAATAACAAGGTATGAGTCTACATGCGAAAAGGTGCAAACCATAAGAGCGCAGGAATTTTGCCTGTGAGATAGCAGGGTTCAAAACTCGTGAGGTAGCTAAAACCATGAGGTGGCTAAAACCGTGAGAACCTTTTCTCTTCTTGTCTCCTTAACGTTTTTCAGCTCTTTTATTTTGGTGGGTGCAGTTGGAGGTAGTGCTATCTTCAATTCACTGTGTTGAATCGACTTCTTCCTTGAAACCAATTTTTGTGCTTTCCTAGCATTTAGTTGGAAATTGGTCTTGGTTGCTCTTACTATCTATGTTTTCTAAAGGTATTTGCAGTACGGAACTTTGGGTGGGATTTTGGCACCCATATTGTTATATTACTCTGGTAATAGCCTTGTGCAGCTAGTAAACCCCTTCGAATCCATTCCTTTTGAGTGCCTTGTGGATAGTGGCTTCGTTTGGAATATTGCTATGCTAACATTGGAAGGCCATCTCTGTCCCTTGTCTGTAGCTCAAACTTTTTACCTTGATTCCTCAATTACTCCTTTTGCATCACAGTATATATGGGCTTGGAGTTGATTCTAATGCACCCACTACTGCATTACTAGTGACTTTGGTTGTTTTTTGCATCGGGACTATGGAGTTGATGCTTTCTCTAGTACGTGAGCTACTTTCTTTGGCATTGGTGTTTCCATACCGTCAATCATAGCCTGCTTTCCCTTGTTTTTTGGCTCCATAAGGACACGATAATGATATTATTTCCCTCGTCAAGTTATGCAGCTCTCTTTTTCCATTGGATATCACAACAACTGGTGCAAATCTAGGATCGTCCAAGGATTATTTCTTCCTCCATAGATCCTACAGGCTTATATAACAAACACCATTCCAACCAAAGGGAATATTAACACTTTGAAATCCCACAGCTTTGGTAATTGACAAGTGCACACTTCGTACTTGTGCATTGTTGACCTCAAGGTAAGACTTTATCTAGAGGTTCTCGTGTCTCATAAGAGATCAAATTATGACTTGATCTCCTATGGATTAATGCAATGCTTGTTGCATGAATTTTAGTAGTAGAGACTTTCACACAGTTGTGCTGGCTCAATGTCGAGGTCATCCTCATCAAGGAGGGTTAGTGAAGCCATGTTCATATGCAATACTCTCTCTTGGAGTCTCTGTTTGGCCTTGCCGTCTCTTGCCTTGGCTTCTTCCTGAGCTCGAGCTCGCTTGGATTTTTCCTTGGCTAGCTCATTTTGTTGTTTTAATACATGCTCTTGCATGAGCATTTCTTGGGTCAGTGGTTAGTAATCCTTTTTAAGTTTGCTTTCATTGATGTAACCCTGTATTTGCACACCCTCAGTAGTTTCAATCATGACTGACCTTTGAGGCACATGTGATTTTTGACACTTAGAAAGGTCCTAATCCTCCATACTTGAGTTGTTTTTTTCTAGTGCTTCTGACATGAGGACGAGGTCCCTTGTTTTTAGTTCTTTTTGTTTCAGGTTATTGTCAAACCAACGCTTCCTTCACAATTTTTCAACCATAAGACCATGTGATGCAATTAGTTGGTTCATCAAGTCTCTCTAAGTTAACCAACTTTTCAGCTAATGCATTCTTTGTTAATCATTCTTGCACCGCAACTTGCAGGCTTGGAACTAAGTACTCCATAGGCATTATAGCCTCAATGCCATAAGGTAGATGGAAGGGAGTATATCCCGTCGCTACCTTATAGGAAGTTCAATATGCCCATAGAGTTGCAGTTAGCTTATGTTCCCAATCCGTGCAACTTGCTTCTAAAGTTTTTGTCAAGATAGTACACAAAATCTTATTTGTACTATCCGCTTGACCATTTGCTTATGGATAGTAAGGGGATGACTTCCGGTGGACTACAAGGAATCCAGTAAGTAAGTGATCAATCACCACGATCACTCACTAATTCCAATGGGCAACGGATTCTGGAAATGATTTGTTCATATAAGAACTTAGCCATCTTTTGTGCATCAACTCGCTTAGAGACATTTTCTTCTGTCCATTTTGTGAAATAGTCTGTGGCCACGGTCACATATCGAACTTGTGATGGATATGCAACTAGACTAATGGGTCCAACAAAATCAATTTCCTATTTCTCAAAATATTCTTACAATCACAGGGGGGTAAGTTGCATCCTGTCTCTTTGTTGTGGAATAGCAAATGGTTGACACTCTTTGCATCTTTTACAAACTCCATAGCATCCCCGAATAATGTAGGCCACCATAGTCCTACTTGAAGCACCTTGTGAGCTATAATTTTCCCAGCGAAGTGTCCTCCAAGCATTCTTGAGAGTGCTTTATCTAATATTGTGACAAATTTCTCTTCCCGCACACATCTCCTTAAGACATTATCCTTACCTAGCTTGTATAGTTCACCAGCAATCAATTGATAAGGTGCAGCCAGCTTAATAAGCCGACACATTTTATCCATGTTCAAAGGTTGTTCTCGTAAAAAACCATAAGCTAGATAATCTAATATTTCGTCACTCCATTCAGGCACCATGTCTAGTTTGAACAATCAAGCATCTGGGAGGTCATCATCAACACCATTTGTTGGTTCCCCATTTGGAATTCTCGACATATGATCGGCCAACATATGTTGTGTTCCCTTTCTCACCCGTGATCTTGAAGTCAAATTCCAATAGTAATAACGACCAGCATGTGATTCGTCCCATGGTGCAAGGCTTATTCACCAAGTATATAAACCCTGATGGTCCACAAAGAATACATTTTTTTTGCCAATATGTAATGTCGATACTTCTTGACAGCATAAAGCATGGCCAAACCCTCTCGTTTTGTGGTGGTATAATTTACCTTTACATCATTCAGTTGGTGACTAGCGAAGGAAACTGGGTTGTCCAATTTGAACTCACCAAGCTGTGCCAATACGCATCCTGTAGCAAAGTTTGATGCATCAATGTGTACATGGCATATAAGATCCCAGTTGGGTGGTGTCAGAATAGTGCACTCGCTAGTGCTGGCTTTAATCTCCAGCACTAGCCAGTGCACTATTCTGAGACCACCCAACTAGGATCTTATATTCCATGTACACATTGATGCATCAAACTTCACTACAGGATGCGTATTGGCACAGCTTGGTGAGTTCAAATTGGACTACCCAGTTTCCTTCGCTAGTCGCCGCCGCCACTGAATGCAAAGGTGTATTTTATGCTAGAATTGCCAGACCATTATATAGGCTACTCATTGTCTATGAATGGAATGAAGAATGCCAAGTTGCATATGAAAGATTGAAGCCAGCACTAGCGAGTGCACTATTCTGAGACCAACCAACTGGGATCTTATATGCCATGTACACATTAGATTATCTAGCTTATGGTTTTCTACGAGAACAACCTTTGAACATGGATAAAATGTGTCGGCTTATTAAGCTGGCTGCACATCAATTGATTGTGCTGGTGAATTATACAAGCTAGGTAAGGACAATGTCTTAAGGAGATGTGTGCGGGAAGACAAATTTGTCACAATATTAGATAAAGCACTCTAAAGAATAGTTGGAGGACACTTTGCTGGGAAAATTACAGCTCACAAGGTGCTTTAAGTAGGACTATGGTGGCCTACATTATTCGGGGATGCTATGGAGTTTGTAAAAGATGAAAAGAGTGTCAACCATTTGCTATTCCACAACAAAGAGACAGGATGCAACTTACCCCCCTGTGATTGTAAGAATCTTTTGAGAAATAGGGAATTGATTTTGTTGGACCCATTAGTCTAGTTGCACATCCATCACAAGTCCGATATGTGATCGCGGCCCCCACAGACTATTTCACGAAATGGGCAGAAGAAAAAGTCTCTAAGCAAGTTGATGCACAAAAGATGGCTAAGTTCTTATATGAACAAATCATTTCGAGAATCTGTTGCCCATTGGAATTAGTGAGTGATCGCGGTTCACATTTCATTAATGAGGTGATTGATCACTTACTTGCTGGATTCCTTGTAGTCCACCGGAAGTCATCCCCTTATTATCCATAAGCAAATGGTCAAGCGAAGAGTACAAATAAGATTTTGTGTACTATCTTAACAAAAACTTTAGAAGCAAGTCGTACGGATTGGGAACATAAGCTAACTGCAACTCTATGGGCATATTGAACTTCGTATAAGGTAGCGACGGGATATACTCCCTTCCATCTAGCTTATGGCATTGAGGCTATAATGCCTATGGAGTACTTAGTTCCAAGCCTGCAAATTGCGGTGCAAGAACGATTAACAAAGAATGCATTAGCTGAAAGGTTGGTTGACTTAGAGAAACTTGATGAAACCCAACTAATTGCATATTAAAACAACGAAATGAGCTAGCCAAGGAAAAATCCAAGCGAGCTCGAGCTCAGGAAGAAGCCAAGGCAAGAGAGGGCAAGGCCAAACAGAGACTCCAAGAGAGAGTATTGCATATGAACATGGCTTCACTAACCCTCCTTGATGAGGATGACCTGGACATTGAGCCAGCACAACTGTGTGAAATTCTCTACTACTAAAATTCATGCAACAAGCATTGCATTAATCCATAGGGGATCAAGTCATAATTTGATCTCTTATGAGACACGAGAACCTCTAGATAAAGTCTTACCTTGAGGTCGACAATGCACAAGTACGAAGTGTGCACTTGTCAATTACCAAAGCTGTGGGATTTCAAAGTGTTAATATTCCCTTTGGTTGGAATGGTGTTTGTTATATAAGCCTGTAGGATCTATGGAGGAAGAAATAATCCTTGGACGATCCTAGATTCGCACCAGTAATTGTGGAATTCAATGGAAAAAGAGAGCTGCATAACTTGACGAGGGAAATAATATCATTATCGTGTCCTTATGGAACCAAAAAACAAGGGAAAGCAGGCTATGATTGATGGTATGGAAACACCAATGCCAAAGAAAGTAGCTCACGTACTAGAAAAAGCATCAACTCCATAGTCCCTATACAAAAAACAACCAAAGTCGCTAGTAATTCAGCAGTGGGTGCAATAGAATCAACTCCAAGCCCATATATACTGTGATGCAAAAGAAGTAATTGAGAAATCAAGGTAAAAAGTTTGAGCTACAAACAAGGGACAGAGATGGCCTTCCAATGTTAGCATAGCAATATTCCAAACGAAGCCACTATCCACAAGGCACTCAAAAGCAATGGATTCAAAGGGGTTTACTAGCTGCACAAGGCTATTACCAGAGTAATATAACAATATGGGTGCAAAAATCCCACCCAAAGTTCAGTACTGCAAATACCTTTAGAAACATAGATAGTAAGAGCAACCAAGACCAATTTCCAACTAAATGCTAGGAAAGCACAAAAATTGGTTTCGAGGAAGAAGTCGATTCAACACAGTGAATTGAAGATAGCAGTACCGCCAACTGCACCCACCAAAATAAAAGAGCTGGACAAAGTTAAGGAGAAAAGAAGAGAAAAGGTTCTCACGGTTTTAGCCACCTCATGGTTTTAGCTACCTCATGAGTTTCGAACCCTGCTATCTCACGGGCAAAATTCCTGCGCTCTCATGGTTTGCACCTTTTCGCATGTAGACTCATACCTTGTTATTGCTCACCGCACTAACGCCCTTCTCATCGAATAACACACACACACACACACACACATTCATTTTCACAAAAAAAAAAAGAAAGAAAAAGAGGCAATGACCACATTCTCTCGCCAGTTAGTATGACTGACTTTCTTATCATTATTACAGATGTCAACCTCTGCTACCTCTGAACCGGAAGTCAAGGAGACTTCGGGAGTCATGCAAGCTAGGGCAACTTGGTCACCTATAAGAAGGAAGAAGAGACCATCATGTGGCCCAAAACTAAGCTATTTGGGCCAGACCTACTCTCAGTGCTAGACCATTTCAAGACATACCCGATTGATGAACGAAAAGTGGTCCAATTGATGGCCAAAATAGTTAAAGAAGCTGATTTATCCACATCGTACAATGGCCAAGCTAAGGTCAAGGAAATTGATATTGCAAAGCCATGGGAGGAAACCAAGCCTATTTATATCGCTAAAGACTTGACTCCTTCTGAGGAAAAGGAACTTGTTGCTCTCCTTAAGGAGTTTAAGGTTATTTCTTCTGAAACTACAAAGAGATGAAGGGCGTACCATCTGAGGTGGTACATCACACGATCCCAATCATGGAAGGATAAAGGCCAACCAAGCAAAAACCATACCAAATGAATCCTAAATATGCAACAATTATAATAAGCAGGAAGAAGAGACCATCATGTGGCCCAAAACTAAGCTATTTGGGCCAGACCTAGTCTCAGTGCTAGACCATTTGAAGACATACCCAATTGATGACTGAAAAGTGGTCCAATTGACCGGCCAAAAGAGTTAAAGAAGCTGGTTTATCCACATCGTACAATGGCCCAGCTAAGGTCAAGGAAATTAATATTGCAGAGCCCTGGGAGGCAACCAAGCCTATTTATATCGCTAAAGACTTGACTCCATCTGAGGAAAAGGAACTCGTTGCTCTCCTTAAGGAGTTTAAGGTTGTTTCTTCTGAAACTACAAAGAGATGAAGGGCGTACCATCTGAAGTGGTACAACACGATCCCAATCATGGAAGGATCAAGGCCAACCAAGCAAAAACCATACCAGATGAATCCTAAATATGAAACAATTATAAGAAGGAATTGATAAGCTCATTACTGTTGATTTCATCTATGAGATAGAACACACCGATTGGCTATCACCAATCGTGATAGTGCCAAAGAAGAATGGGAAACTTAGGGTCTGTGTCGATCTAAAAAATGTCAATGCAGCTACTAGGAAAGGACCATTACCCACTACCTTATAGGAATACGTTTTGGAAAGAGTAGTTGGTGAAGAAGCTTACAACTTCTTAGATGGATTTTCAAGTTACAATCAAGTTTCTATAGCACCCGAAGACTAGCATAAAATGGCCTTCAATACAATGTGGGAGACTTTTGCTTACAAAGTTATGCCTTTTGGTCTCACCAATGCCCCAACAACGTTCCAACGATTGATGTGCACAGCCTTGAGAGACTACTTACAAAAGTGGTTGGAGGTATTCATTGATGATCTATGTGCACACACTCACGATGGTCAGACCATTTGGCTTGCTTAAGAAAGATGTTTGAGTGATGTCGATCGAATTGTATATCCTTAAACCCTTTGAAATGCCAATTTTGGGTCAAACACGGTGTGATTTTAGGACACATTGTCATTAAGAACGGTATCTCCACAAAGGAAAGCAAAGTCAAATTAATCTTGGAACTATCCCCACCCACTAATTACAAAGGTGTACAAAGGTTTATGGGCCACATTGGATATTATCTCCACTTCATAGTATTTTATGCTAGAATTACCAGACCATTATATAGGCTCCTCATTGTCTTTGAATGGAATGAAGAATGCCAAGATGCATATGATAAATTGAAGCCAGCACTAGCCAGTGCACTATTCTGAGACCACCCAACTGGGATCTTATATTCTATGTACACATTGATGCATCAAACTTCACTACAGGATGCGTATTGGCACAGCTTGGTGAGTTCAAGTTGGACTACCCAGTTTCCTTCGCTAGTCGCCACTGAATGATGCAAAGGTGTATTTTATGCTAGAATTGCCAAACCATTATATAGGCTACTCATTGTCTCTGAATAGAATGAAGAATGCAAAGATGAATATGATATATTGAAGCCAGCACTAGCGAGTGCACTATTCTGAGACCACCCAACTGGAATCTTATATGCCATGTACACATTGATGCATCAAACTTTGCTACAGGATGCGTATTGGCACAGCTTGGTGAGTTCAAATTGGACAACCCAGTTTCCTTCGCTAGTCACCAACTGAATGATGTAAAGGTAAATTATACCACCAGAGTAGGGAAGCCATTACTTATCTCGCTAAACCTTTTGGTTTTTCTTGGAATTTCTCTTTACACACATTGGGCTTGCTCAAGGATGTCGGCATATTTAAATTCTTGAGTGCCTCATGATTGTACAATTGTCCTACAGTCAAACGAGAGGGTTGGCCATGCTTTATGCTGTCAAGAAGTATCGACATTACCTATTGGCAAAAAAAAAATGTATTCTTTGTGGACCATCAGGGTTTATATACTTGGTGAATAAGCCTTGCACCATGGGATGAATCACATTTTTGTTGTTATTACTATTGGAATTTGACTTCACGATCATGGGTGAGAAAGGGAACACAACATATGTTGGCCGATCATATGTCGAGAATTCCAAATGGGGAACCAACAAATGGTGTTGATGATGACCTCCCAGATGCTTGATTGTTCAAACTAGACATGGTGCGTGAATGAAGTGAAGAAATATTAGATTATCTAGCTTATGGCTTTCTACGAGAGCAACCTTTGAACATGGATAAAATGTGTCGGCTTATTAAGCTGGCTGCACCTTTATCAATTGATTGCTGGTGAATTATACAAGCTAGGTAAGGACAAATGTCTTAAGGAGATGTGTGCGGGAAGAAAAATTTGTTACGATATTAGATAAAGCACTCTCAAGAATAGTTGGAGGACACTTCGCTAGGAAAATTACAGCTCACAAGGTGCTTCAAGTAGGACTATGGTGGCCTACATGCAAAGAGTGTCAACCATTTGCTATTCCACAACAAAGAGACAGGATGTAACTTACCCCCCTGTGATTGTAAGAATCTTTTGAGAAATAGGGAATTGATTTTGTTGGGCCCATTAGTCTAGTTGCACATCCATCACAAGTCCGATATGTGATCGTGGCCACAGACTATTTCACGAAATGGGCAGAAGAAAAAGTCTCTAAGCGAGTTGATGCACAAAAGATGGCTAAGTTCTTATATGAACAAATAATTTCAAGAATCCGTTGCCCATTGGAATTAGTGAGTGATCGTGGTTCACATTTCATTAATGAGGTGATTGATCACTTCTTGCTGGATTCCTTGTAGTCCACCGAAAGTCATCCCCTTATTATCCATAAGCAAATGGTTAAGCAGAGAGTACAAATAAGATTTTGTGTACTATCTTGACAAAAACTTTAGAAGCAAGTCGCACCGATTGGGAACATAAGCTAACTGCAACTCTATGGGCATATTGAACTTCGTATAACTATTATGCCTATGGAGTACTTAGTTCCAAGCCTGCAAATTGTGGTGCAAGAACGATTAACAAAGAATGCATTAGCTGAAAGGTTGGTTGACTTAGAGAAACTTGATGAAACCCAACTAAGTGCATCACATGGTCTTATGGTTGAAAATTTGTGAAGGAAGCGTTGGTTTGACAATAACCTGAAACAAAAAGAACTAAAAACAAGGGACCTCGTCCTCATGTCGGAAGCACTAGAAAAAAACAACTCAAGTATGGAGGATTAGGACCTTTCTAAGTGTCAAAAATCACATGTGCCTCAAAGGTCAGTCACGATTGAAACTACTGAGGGTGTGCAAATACAGGGTTACATCAATGAAAGCAAACTTAAAAAGGATTACGAACCACTGACCCAAGAAATGCTCATGCAAGAGCATGTATTAAAACAACGAAATGAACTAGCCAAGGAAAAATCCAAGCGAGCTCAAGCTCAGGAAGAAGCCAAGGCAAGAGAGGATTGCATATGATGATGGCTTCACTAACCCTCCTTGATGAGGATGACTTGGACATTGAGCCAGCACAACTGTGTGAAAGTCTCTACTACTAAAATTCATGCAACAAGCATTGCATTAATCAATAGGGGATCAAGTCATAATTTGATCTCTTATGAGACAAGAGAACCTCTAGATAAGTCTAGATAAGTCTTACCTTCAGGTCGACAATGCACAAGTATGAAGTGTGCATTTGTCAATTACCAAAGCTGTGGATTTCAAAGTGTTAATATTTCCATCAGAAATAATCCCTTTTAGTTGGAATGGTGTTTGTTATATAAGCCTGTAGGATCTATGGAGGAAGAAATAATCCTTGGACGATCCTAGATTTGCACCAGTAATTGTGATATCCAATGGAAAAAGAGAGCTGCATAACTTGACGAGGGAAATAGAGAGCTGCATAATCGTGTCCTTATGGAGCCCAAAAAACAAGGAAAAGCAGGCTATGATTGATGGTATGGAAACACCAATAACAAAGAAAGTAGCTCACGTACTAGAGAAAGCATCAACTCCATAGTCCCTATGCAAAAAACAACCAAGGTCACTAGTAATTCAGTAGTGGGTGCATTAGAATCAACTCCAAGCCCATATATACTATGATGCAAAAGGAGTAATTGAGGAATCAAGGTAAAAAGTTTGAGCTACAGACAAGGGACAGAGATGATGGCCTTCCAATGTTAGCATAGCAATATTCCAAACAAAGCCACTATCCACAAGGCACTCAAAAGCAATGGATTCGAAGGGGTTTACTAGCTGCACAAGGCTATTACCAGAGTAATATAACAATATGGGTGCCAAAATCCCACCAAAGTTCAGTACTACAAATACCTTTAGAAACATAGATAGTAAGAGCAACCAAGACCAATTGGTTTCGAGGAAGAAGTCGATTCAACACAGTGAATTGAAGATAGCACTACCGCCAATTGCACCCACCAAAATAAAAGAGCTGGACAAAGTTAAGGAGAAAAGAAGAGAAAAGGTTCTCACGGTTTTAGCCACCTCACGGTTTTAGCGACCTCACGAGTTTCAAACCCTGCTATCTCACAGGCAAAATTCCTGCGCTCTCATGGTTTGCACCTTTTCGCATGTAGACTCATACCTTGTTATTGCTCACCACACTAACACCCTTCTCATCAAATAACACACACACACACACATTCATTTTCACTAAGAAAAAAAGAAAGAAAAAGAGGCAATGACCACATTCTCTCACCAGTTAGTATGACTGACTTTCTTATCATTATTACAGATGTCGACCTCTGCTACCTCTAAACCGGAAGTCAAGGAGACTTCAGGAGTCACACAAGCTAGGGCAACTTGGTCATCTATAAGCAGGAAGAAGAGACCATCATGTGGCCCAAAACTAAGCTATTTGGGCCAAAACTACTCTTAGTGCCAGACCATTTCAAGACATACCCAATTGATGAACGAAAAGTGGTCCAATTGACGGCCAAAAGAGTTAAAGAAGCTGGTTTATCCACATCGTACAATGGCCCAGCTAAGGTCAAGGAAATTGATATTGCAGAGCCATGGGAGGAAACCAAGCCTGTTTATATCGCTAAAGACTTGACTCCAGCTGAGGAAAAGGAACTTGTTGCTCTCCTTAAGGAGTTTAAGGTTGTTTCTTCTAAAACTACAAACAGATGAAGGGTGTACCATCTGAAGTGGTACATCACACGATCCCAATCATGGAACGATAAAGGCCAACCAAGCAAAAACCATACCACATGAATCCTAAATATGCCACAATTATAATAAGCAGGAAGAAGAGACCATCATGTGGCCCAAAACTAAGCTATTTGGACCAGACCTACTCTCAGTGCCAGACCATTTCAAGACATACCCGATTGATGAACGAAAAGTGGTCCAATTGATGGCCAAAAGAGTTAAAGAAGCTAATTTATCCACATCGTACAATGGCCCAGCTAAGGTCAAGGAAATTGATATTGCAAAGCCATGGGAGGAAACCAAGCCTGTTTATATCGCTAAAGACAACTCCAGGTGAGGAAAAGGAACTTGTTGCTCTCCTTAAGGAGTTTAAGATTGTTTCTTCTGATACTACAAAGAGATGAAGGGCGTACCATCTGAAGTGGTACATCACACGATCCCAATCATGGAAGGATAAAGGCCAACCAAGCAAAAACCATATCATATGAATCCTAAATATGCAACAATTATAATAAGCAGGAAGAAGAGACCATCATGTGGCCCAAAACTAAGCTATTTGGGCTAGACCTACTCTCAGCGCGCCAGACCATTTCAAGGCATACCCAATTGATGAAAGAAAAGTGGTCCAATTGACGACCAAAAGAGTTAAAGAAGCAGGTTTATCCACATCGTAGAATGGCCCAGCTAAGGTCAAGGAAACTGATATTACAGAGCCCTGGGAGGAAACCAAGCCTGTTTATATCGTTAAAGACTTGACTCCGGCTGAGGAAAAGGAACTTTTTGCTCTCCTTAAGGAGTTTAAGGTTGTTTCTTCTGAAACTACAAAGAGATGAAGGGCGTACCATTTGAAGTGGTACAACACACGATCCCAATCATGGAAGGATCAAGGCCAACCAAGCAAAAACCATACCAGATGAATCCTAAATATGCAACAATTATAAGAAGGAATTGATAAACTCATTACTGTTGATTTCATCTACGAGATAGAACACACCGATTGGCTATCAGCAATCGTGATAGTGCCAAAGAAGAATGGAAAACTTAGGGTCTGTGTCGATCTAAAAAAATGTCAATGCAGCTACTAGGAAAGGACCATTACCCACTACCTTACACGGAACACGTTTTGGAAAGAGTAGTTGGTGAAGAAGCTTACAACTTCTTAGATGGATTTTCAAGTTACAATCAAGTTTCTATAGCACCCAAAGACTAGCATAAAACGGCCTTCAATACAATGTGGGAGACTTTTGCTTACAAAGTTATGCCTTTTGGTCTCACCAATGCCCCACCAACGTTCCAACGATTGATGTGCACAGCCTTGAGAGACTACTTACAAAAGTGGTTGGAGATATTCATTGATGATCTATGTGTGCACGCTCACGATGGTCATACCATTTGGCTTGCTTAAGAAAGATGTTTGAGTGATGTTGATCGAATTGTATATCCTTAAACCCTTTGAAATGCCAATTTTGGGTCAAACACGGTGTGATCTTAGGACACATTGTCATTAAGAACGGTATCTCCACAAAGGAAAGCAAAGTCAAATTGATCTTGGAACTATCCCCACCCACTAATTACAAAGGTGTACAAAGGTTTATAGTGGGTCACATTGGATATTATCTCCACTTCATAGTATTTTATGCTAGAATTGCCAGACCATTATATAGGCTCCTCATTGTCTTTGAATGGAATGAAGAATGCCAAGATGCATATGATAAATTGAAGCCAGCACTAGCCAGTGCACTATTCTGAGACCACCCAACTGGGATCTTATATTCCATGTACACATTGATGTATCAAACTTCGCTACTACAGGATGCGTATTGGCATAGCTTGGTGAGTTCAAATTGGACTACCCAGTTTCCTTCGCTAGTCGCCAAACTGAATGATGCAAAGGTGTATTTTATGCTAGAATTGCCAGACCATTATACAGGCTACTCATTGTCTTTGAATGGAATGAAGAATGCCAAGATGCATATGATAAATTGAAGCCAGCACTAGCCAGTGCACTATTCTGAGACTACCCAACTGGGATCTTATATTCCATGTACACATTGATGCATCAAACTTTGCTACTACAGGATGCGTATTGGCATAGCTTGGTGAGTTCAAATTCGACTACCCAGTTTCCTTCGCTAGTCGCCAAACTAAATGATGCAAAGGTGTATTTTATGCTAGAATTGCCAGACCATTATATAGGCTACTCATTGTCTTTGAATGGAATGAAGAATGCCAAGATGCATATGATAAATTGAAGCCAGCACTAGCCAGTGCACTATTCTGAGACTACCCAACTGGGATCTTATATGCCATGTACACATTGATGCATCAAACTTTGCTAAAACAGTTCATGTCGTAAAATAGTCTAAAAAATTTTCACGCTGTGAACTGGTCTTAAATGGTTCACGTCGTGCAATAGTCTAAAATGGTTCATGACATGAACTGGTTCTAAATGGTTCATGTCATGAACCGCCCTACTACTTCACGACGTGAAACAGTCACCTTCTCTTTGCCAATCATGGAATGCCATATGACTTTATTAAGCCAACCACCTAGGCTGATGGCCGCACCATAAAATTAAAATTTTCCTTATTCGTGTATTCCACTTTTGCAATTCTTCAATATGTGCATTGCCGTGCATTACCGCTCATCACTATCGATTCCCAAGTGCTCGTTTGCCTGCTTCGACAACTTTGAGTTGAGGTGCGAGCTTGTGCCTTACATTTGTGTTCTTCTTTTTATTTCTTTCTTTCTTTTTAAGTATTGCAAATCTCATGTCATGATTAATTCTTGTAAATGTTTCAATACCCACAAGTGCCATAGTACCACCTTGGTTTTTGTGGCAATAAATTTTTTTAAAAAGAACAAAAGGTATTCATTACTCAAAAATGGATACAAAGTAAAAATGTTTAATCTTCATGCCATGAACATGATCATCCATTTCATGTGTATTCAACCAATTTTTGATTGCATGATTGAGTGTTTGAGCATGAAGAAACATAGGGTATCAACCTTGCATGCACCTAATAGAAAACAAGTTCACGTCGTAAAACAGTCTTAAAAAATTCACGTTGTGAACTGGTCTTAAATGGTTCACGTCGTGCAATAGTCTAAAATGGTTCACGACATGAACTGGTTCTAAATGGTTCATGTCATGAACTACCCTACTACTTCACGACCTGAAATAGTCACCTTCCCTCGGCCAATCATGGAATGCCATATGGCATATTTCATTAAGACAACCGCCTAGGCTGATGGCCACACCATAAAATTAAAATTTTCCTTATTCGTGTATTCCACTTTTGCAATTCTTCAATATGTGCATTGCCGTGCATTACTGCTCATCACTATCGATTCCCAAGTGCTCGTCTGCCCGCATATTCGACAACTTTGAGTTGAGGTGCGAGCTTGTGTCTTACCTTTGTGTTCTTCTTTTTGTTTCTTTCTTTCTTTTTAAGTATTGCAAATCTCATGTCATGATTAATTCTTGTAAATGTTCCAAACTGTGATTGTTGCATGTGTAGGACTATTGCAAACGTTCCAAACTGTGATTGTATCATATCTCACAATTTAACTCTCAAATATGATGAAAAATCACAAGTTACACAAAAGACAGTCAAAAAACCTGCACTTTCACGGGTTTCGAACCCTAGCTTCTCACAGTTTAACCTTCTCACGGTTTTAACCACCTCATTGTTTCAAACCATCTCACGGTTTCAACCATCTCATGGTTTTAACTTTCTCATGGATTTAGCCACCTCATAGCTTTAAACCATCTCACAGATGAACTGCCTCACGGTTTCAACCATCTCATGGATGAACTGCCTCACGGTTTCAACCATCTCATGGATTAACTGCCTCATGGTTGAACCTTCTCACGGTTTTAGCCACCTCACGGTTTTAGCTATCTCACGAGTTTCAAACCCTGCTATCTCACGGGCAAAATTCCTGCGCTCTCATGGTTTGCACCTTTTCGCATGTAGACTCATACCTTGTCATTGCTCACTGCACTAACACCCTTCTCATCAAATAACACACACACACACATTCATTTTCACAAAAAATAAAAAGAAAAAGAAAAAGAGGCAATGACCACATTCTCTCACCAGTTAGTATGACTGACTTTCTTATCATTATTACAGATGTCGACCTCTGCAACCTCTGAACCGGAAGTCACGCAAGCTAGGGCAACTTGGTCACCTATAAGCAGGAAGAAGAGACCATCACGTGGCCCAAAACTAAGCTATTTGGGCCAGACCTACTCTTTGTGTGCCAGACCATTTCAAGACATACCCAATTGACGAACGAAAAGTGGTTTAATTGGCGGCCAAAAGAGTTAAAGAAGCTGGTATATCCACATCGTACAATGGCCCAGCTAAGGTCAAGGAAATTGATATTGTAGAGCCATGGGAGGAAACCAAGCCTATTTATATTGCTAAAGACTTGACTCCAGCTGAGGAAAAGGAACTTGTTGCTCTCCTTAAAGGAGTTTAAGGTTGTTTCTTCTGAAACTACAAAGAGATGAAGGGCGTACCATCTGAAGTGGTACAACACACGATCCCAATCATGGAAGGATCAAGGCCAACTAAGCAAAAACCATACCAAATGAATCCTAAATATGCAACAATTATAAGAAGGAATTGATAAACTCATTACTGTTGATTTCATCTATGAGATAGAACACACCGATTGGCTATCACCAATCGTGATAGTGCCAGAAGAATGGGAAACTTAGGGCCTGTGTCGATCTAAAAAATGTCAATGCAGCTACTAGGAAGGACCATTATCCACTACCTTACATAGAACACGTTTTTGGAAAGAGTAGTTGTTGAAGAAGCTTACAACTTCTTAGATGGATTGTCAAGTTAATCAAGTTTCTATAGCACCCGAAGACTAGCATAAAATGGCCTTCAATAAATGTGGGGGACTTTTGCTTACAAAGTTATGCCTTTTGGTCTCACCAATGCCCCAACAACGTTCCAACAATTGATGTG
Organism: Cibotium barometz; assembly: GCF_041138505.1. NCBI lineage: Eukaryota > Viridiplantae > Streptophyta > Polypodiopsida > Cyatheales > Cibotiaceae > Cibotium > Cibotium barometz. The sequence continues at coordinate 22,502,158 of NC_141074.1, read as the reverse complement.
CACAGCCTTGAGAGACTACTTACAAAAGTGGTTGGAGGTATTCATTGATGATCTATGTGCGCACACTCATGATGGTCAGACCATTTGGCTTGCTTGAGAAAGATGTTTAAGTGATGTCGATTGTATTGTATATCCTTAAACCCTTTGAAATGCCAATTTTGGGTCAAACACGGTGTGATCTTAGGACACATTGTCATTAAGAACGGTATCTCCACAAAGGAAAGCAAAGTCAAATTGATCTTGGAACTATCCCCACCCACTAATTACAAAGGTGTACAAAGGTTTATGGGCCACATTGGGTATTATCTCCACTTCATAGTATTTTATGCTAGAATTGCCAGACCATTATATAGGCTACTCATTGTCTTTGAATGGAATGAAGAATGCCAAGATGCATATAATAAATTGAAGCCAGCACTAGCCAGTGCACTATTCTGAGACCACCCAACTGGGATCCTATATTCCATGTACACATTGATGCATCAAACTTCGCTACAGGATGCGTATTGGCACAGCTTGGTGAGTTCAAATTAGACTGATGCAAAGGTGTATTTTATGCTAGAATTGCCAGACCATTATATAGGCTACTCATTGTCTCTGAATGGAATGAAGATTGCCAAGATGCATATGATAAATTCTAGCCAGTGCACTATTCTGAGACCACCCAATTGGGATCTTATATGCCATGTACACATTGATGCATCAAACTTCCCTACAGGATGCGTATTGGCACAGCTTGGTGAGTTCAAATTGGACTACCCAGTTTCCTTCCCTAGTCACCACCACCCACTGAATGATGTAAAGGTAATCTTTACCACCACAAAACGAGAGGGTTTGGCGATGCTTTATGCTGTCAAGAAGTATCGACATTACCTATTGGTAGAAAAAAAATGTATTCTTTGTGGACCATCAGGGGTTTATATACTTGGTGAATAAGCCTTGCACCATGGGACGAATCAATTACATGCTGGTTGTTATTACCATTGGAATTTGACTTCACAATCACGGGTGAGAAAGGGAACACAACATATGTTGGCCGATCATATGTCGAGAATTCCAAATGGGGAACCAACAAATGGTGTTAATGATGACCTCCCAGATGCTTAATTGTTCAAACTAGACATGGTGCCTGAATGGACTGAAGAAATATTAGATTATCTAGCTTATGGTTTTCTATGAGAACAACCTTTGAACATGGATAAAATGTGTCGACTTATTAAGCTGGCTGCACCTTGCTGGTGAATTATACAATCTAGGTAAGGACAATGTCTTAAGGAGATGTGTGCAACGGGAAGACAAATTTGTCACAATATTAGATAAAGCACTCTCAGGAATAGTTGGAGGACACTTCGCTGGGAAAATTACAGCTCACAAGGTGCTTCAAGTACGACTATGGTGGCCTATGTTATTCGGGGATGCTATGGAGTTTATAAAAGATGCAAAGAGTGTCAACCATTTGCTATTCCACAACATACAGAGAGGATGCAACTTACCCCTGTGATTGTAAGACAATCTTTTGAGAAATAGGGAATTGATTTTGTTGGACCCATTAGTCTAGTTGCACATCCATCACAAGTCTCCATCACAAGTCCGATATGTGATTGTGGCCACAGACTATTTCATGAAATGGGCAGAAGAAAAAGTCTCTAAGCGAGTTGATGCACAAAAGATGGCTTAGTTCTTATATAAATGAACAAATCATTTCGAGAATCGGAATTAGTCAGTGACCGCGGTTCACATTTCATTAATGAGGTGATTGATCACTTACTTGCTGGATTCCTTATAGTCCACCGGAAATCATCCCCTTATTATCCATAAGCAAATGGTCAAGCGGAGAGTACAAATAAGATTTTGTGTACTATCTTGATAAAAACTTTAGAAGCAAGTCGCACGGATTGGGAACATAAGCTAACTGCAACTCTATGGGCATATTGAACTTCGTATAAGGTAGCGATGGGATATACTCCCTTCCATCTAGCTTATGGCATTGAGGCTATAATGCCTATGGAGTACTTAGTTCTGGAATGAAGGGATGTAGTGCATGAAAATATGAGTAATCACCATGTAAACATGATGCCTAAGTGTGTTTAGTCTCTCACACCAAGAGAATGGAAATAGCCTTCCACAAGCCAAGAGAGAAGCCATGAGCTCCAAGAAACATAAGTTTCCATTTCTAAAAATGATCATCAAAAGTTACATCCATGGGCCAAGCCCCCTCTTTTATACCTGGACTTGTCCCCATTATTAATCCTATTTAATAAAGTTCCTACTTTATTACAAACCATCCCTTCCCAAAGATTTTGTCCTCAAAATCTATAATGTGTACAATCTCCAAATATGAGACTCTAATGTAATCAATGGGAAGTGGTTGAGAGTCCTCAAGTACATCCAAAGCACATATGCAATGAAAATCCGGATGTACACAAGTCCGCCAAGCTCCAAGTCCAAAAAGTATGAGTGAGACTGTTATGACAGCCCTTCTAGTCGATGAAGTACCTTGAAAATTCTTCATGTAAACTCCATAAAATGGGCTGGAAATGATATGTACACTCAGCCATATATGTCCCACATCATGGTCTTCCATTTTGATGCCGAATGAAGCTTGTTGGAGTAGAAAAATAGGCCCAATAGTAGACCTTTCCAAAGCTGTCCAGAAATTACAGCATGTATAATCCTCCTCATATTACCCAATTTGCTCAAGTAAATCATACCACTTGGCCAAGAAAATCATCCACAAGTAAGCCATGTTGTTGGGCATAGTCCATTGATTGCCAAGTAGCCATATTCATGGGTAATTGTATCCATTTGGCAAGGTAGTTTCAGCACTCTAGGCCCCACCAACCTTTGTGTGCTTGGGTCCTTGCAACCCGTCAATACATCTTGTGAGATAGAGCATATGCAAACTGAAATTTCTGCATTGGTAGGCATGTCTCCATCCACAAGATTTTCCTTAACTCACCCTCCCGGGTCAAAAGGAAACTCACCATCCTCATGCACTTCATCATTGCAATCCTCCCATTCCTCAATGTCATGAGAGTCATACTTGTTCTCTTCTTTGTCCATGAGGATCATAGTGATCACCATCTTCTTTGATTTGCAAGCATGCCCGGGTGACCACCTCTCTTTGCACTTAAAGCATAGCCCTTTGCTTCTCAACTCCTCAATGTTTTGATCATCCATTCTTTGAGTCTTCTTGAAGGGTTGAAAGGGCTTCTTCTTCATGAAGTCACTACTCCTTTTGGCATCAAATTGATGTATCCCATTCTTTGGCTGTCCACCCCCAAATGATGTAGGAGTTCTTGGATTAGAGGATGGTAATGTAGAGGTAGGACCTTTCCCAAAATTGTAAGAAGTAGTGGTTGGTTTGAGTGTGTCTTTGGTGAAGGTCATGGGCTGAGATCTCTTGTACTTTGGCTCATAGAGTTCGGCTAACCTCATAGCTTCTTTGAGAGAGCTAGGCCTTTGAGCCGACACATCCGCCTTGATGAAGTGTTCAAGCCCATGCACAAACTTTTTCATCTTCATGTCTTCACTCAAGCCTTCCACGTACATTGAAAGCTTCAAAAATTTCTTGATATAATCTCTCACCATCATCCCCTTTTGAGAAAGTTCATACCATTCTTCATGGTAACGGTCAAGCACTAGGGGTGAAATGAAGGCCAAGTTCATCTCCCGCTTCAATCCTTCCCAAGTTGATGGCGTGTTCCCTTGTTTGACCAAGTGCCTCCACCATTGATGTGCATAATCTTCAAGGTGTAAGGAAGCAAATTGTACCATATCACGCTCACTTTTTGGGTAAAGTTGGAAATAAGTGTCAAGCTTAGTAGCCCACTCCTCCAACTCTTGCGGAGATGATCCATCACCTTTGAACTTTGATAGTGAGACTTTGTCTTTGACATCCTTAGAAGCTGTGTAGGATGGGTTGTCATGTTGGGTAGAGGGTTTGAACCTTTGCATCTTCATATACGATTCCATGAATTGCGCAAAGTCTTTGTAGTCCCTCTTGATGTCATTTGGTAACTCCATCCACTTCTCATGAGCATCCCTTTGTCTTTGGGCAAAGGACAATTGGTTCCAATCGAGTACCACCTCTTCATCAATCATGTGCATATTGGAATTAGATGGACCCGAGTGAAAAGAAGAATGAAACATGTCCTTGACAAGGGGCCTCCGTGCATCCGCCATGAATCCAAAAGTAGCATTCTTGGTGGCATGCTCATGCATTACTTTGGGAGAACCCTCTTGTGCCATAGGTAGCTTGCCTTCCCTACGGCCTTCAAAAGCTGTCCCATATTGCTTGCCTGCATGTGAAACACCATGACCACTATCAAATGAAGGTTGGCTCATTGGCCGAGCCACCCTCTCTTCCAAGACTTCCATCCTTGTGGCCATAGTATCAAGTCTATCATTGACCTCCACCCTTGTAGCCATCGTGTCCATCTTCGCATTCATTTGCATCAGCATTTGCATGATCGAATCGATGGGGATGGTATGTGACGCTTGTGGGGTGGGCTTGTGGGCACTTCCAACATTCACTTCTTCATGCACTTCCCTTGAAGTATGCCCACAAGTATCTTCCGGAGCATATAAGATTCCTTGCTCCATAATTGTTTCTTCTCCCTCTACCTCGTCGGGAGTCAAGGTGTTATGCTTTGGTCGCCCTCTTGTCCTCGTTCCCATGGAAAGTATCGGTTTCAAAGATTTGGCTCTAACTTGAGGTAGGGATGTCCGATTGAAGTGGTCTAGAGCTTGTTGGAGAGCTAATGAGGTGTACTAGACCACTATACAAAGACCCTTAAGAAGTGAGAAGTGCTACTATTCTCTGTTTTAGGGTTTACAGGGTTATAGGCTGAAATAGTATTTTGAGCATAACTTGAGCTAGAAATATCCGAATGCAAAACTTCTTAGCTCAAATCGAAGCCCTCGATGAGTACTACGAGCCTATGTGATTAGATCTTGAAGACCTTAAAACCCCTATGACTGAATTAGGGTTTACTGTTTCTACAAAAACCCTAATTTCTACCCCAAAGAGATATCGAAACGGAAAGGTTAAGGGCTCGTTGGGTAGCTCTAAGGAAGCACTAAGAGCTCATATGATCACCTTTAATTCAGTCCAAAAGGTTTGGGACTGAATTAGGGTTTTGAAAATCTGCAATTTTCTTGCCCAAGTGACCCTTTTGTGCCCCCAATGATCCTTGCTTGTTCCCGCACCTTTGTTAGCACCTTTTGCACTTCCTTTGCATCCCAAGGTCTGCAATTAATGTTTCACCAACCTCAATTGCCATGCATAGTCAAGATTTTGGAAGAATTTCGCCATAGTCTCCTTTGTAAATGGAGCCAAATCTCAACTGAAAATGCAATTTCTGAAATCAAAATACAATGCTCTTTGCATCCCACAATGCCATGAAAGCTCTTATGCAATCTTTGTCCATCAAGGCATTAGCAACATCCACACAATATGATGGAATAGGGGCCCCATTGCCCAAATGCATCCATAAAGTCGATGTGAGGATTGTTGAGGACGCGCGTTGAAGCTTGCCGATCTCCCGGCCAAGCCCTTCTCGCCCCTTCACCAAGTTTTCCTCCAAGGTGAAGGTTGAGGCCATGTCTTCACCACCATGTACCTAATCCTCCACCGTATCGCTTTCCCAAAGCAATCACGACACGGTAGATTCAAAACATGCTCCCCTTGGCCTCTCCAACCAACGCCAAGGTACCCTCACACATTGCTAGATTCACTAGGAAATGAAAGTGAATGCAATGGTGAGTGTATGTGTTTGGAATTTACAAATGGGATGAAGGTAAAATCACTTACATGTGTGTGGCATGACTCATGCCATTTACAATATTCTCATGAATCAATACGCATGAACTCATGCTCATTCTCCTCACTCCAAGTGTTCACCATCCATCAAACAAATTCCAACATCAACAACATCCAACAACACATTGACACTTGTGAAATATGAGTTCAATCCCCCAAAATTGATCCAAGAGCTATGCTTTCTTATGCCAAAATGCAAGTCATAGCATTGAATGGCTATGTAGATGATTCAAGGCATCTATGTGGCATAAAGATAAGCATGAATGGCTCCCAAAAGCATTGAGTAAACTTGATACTCCATCAATGGCATGCCAATTGAATCAAAGTGAAGAGAATCTCCAAAAATATGATCCCTTGTTTGGCCAAGGCTCATGTGGAAGCAATCCATTGCACAAATGCAAGCAATAATGCATAGACAAGCATCATTGGCATGTGAATGGTCAAGCCAAATGGTTAATGTCTGAAATTTAGGGTTTCTGAATGTAACCAACCCCAATCAACTCCCAAAGCTCCACCAAATGCTTCAAACTTGCAAGAGATTGATGGAATCACTCACCGATGACATCCCATGAGCTTCAATGGTGGAAAATGTTGAAGAATGCTTCATGTTGGAGAAAAACGTAGCCCTTCTTGCTCTGAAATTTGCAGCCAAATAGCATCTCCCATGTGCTTGAATAAGGCTTGAAAATATGCTCCAAGCAAGGGCTAAGAACCCTATTGAAAGACTTCCAACTCTTGAGGTAGTAGAGCTAGGCTTCACCTAGCTCTCCCTCCCTCTATTTTCAGCGCAGATTTGAGGCGGCAGCCTGCAGCAGCCCGCCGTGTGCTTCTTTGCCTCCTCCATGAGATGATTAGGATGCCAAACATGCCTATGAAATGTGTAGAAGCTTAGCAATGCAAGATATGGTTCAATGGAAGGTAGGTTAAGCTCAACTTTCAGCCATGGAGAAATGAACAAAAGCTCCCAAATCTTGAGAAAAAAAATTAGCAAGAAGAGGCTCAAATGAAAGATCTCAGAAAGCTCTACAAAAACCCTAAGGTTTGGCATCAAAACGGGTAAAGGAAGAGCATCCCATGGCTATGGAAAGCTTGAGGAAGAAGAAGATGATTACTAATCATGATTAACAGAAAAGTTAATTGCAATTAGTCACTTGCCCTAAGTTTTGGCCCGACTGCCCCAAATTTTTGGTCCAGAGGCCCAAAATTTGGTCCAAAAAATGGCAAAATTGGCCAAAATCACTCAAAATTCAAGCAATTTCCATGAAATCTTCACCATATCCATGAGATTAAGCATGATTAGAGAAGATTTAGCAAGAATCACTCAAGGATTAGAAGAAAAATAAGGAAGAAAATGAAAAAATGAAAAAAAACTCAGATTCTCAAGCAAATTTTTCCCAACAACCCATGCATGCCCATGATCAAAATCAAGAGCTCTGATACCAATTGGAATGAAGGGATGTAGTGCATGAAAATATGAGTAATCACCATGTAAACATGATGCCTAAGTGTGTTTAGTCTCTCACACCAAGAGAATGGAAATAGCCTTCCACAAGCCAAGAGAGAAGCCATGAGCTCCAAGAAACATAAGTTTCCATTTCTAAAAATGATCATCAAAAGTTACATCCATGGGCCAAGCCCCCTCTTTTATACCTGGACTTGTCCCCATTATTAATCCTATTTAATAAAGTTCCTACTTTATTACAAGTTCCAAGCCTGCAAATTGCGGTGCAAGAACGATTAACAAAGAATGCATTAGCTGAAAGGTTGGTTGACTTAGATGAAACCCAACTAAGTGCATCACATGGTCTTATGGTTGAAAAATTGTGAAGGAAGCGTTGGTTTGACAATAACCTGAAACAAAAAGAACTAAAAAACAAGAGACCTCGTCCTCATGTATAGTGTCAAAACCAATAGAAAAAAATAACTCAAGTATGGAGGATTAGGACCTTTCTAAGTGTCAAAAATCACATGTGCCTCAAGGGTCAGTCATGATTGAAACTATTGAGGGTATGCAAATAGAGGGTTACGTCAATGAAAGCAAACTTAAAAAGGATTACGAACCACTGACCCAAGAAATGCTCATGCAAGAGCATGTATTAAAACAACAAAATGAGCTAGCCAAGGAAAAATCCAAGCGAGCTCAGGAAGAAGCCAAGGCAAGAGAGGGCAAGGCCAAACAGAGACTCCAAGAGAGAGTATTACATGTGAACATGGCTTCACTAACCCTCCTTGATGAGGATGACCTGGACATTGAGCCAGCACAACTGTGTGAAAGTCTCTACTACTAAAATTTGTGCAACGAGCATTGCATTAATCGATACGGGATCAAATCATAATTTGATCTCTTATGAGACACGAGAACCTCTAGATAAGTCTTACCTTGAGGTCGACAATGCACAAGTACGAAGTGTGCACTTGTCAATTACTGAAGCTGTGGGATTTCAAAGTGTTAATATTTTCATCAGAAATAATCCCTTTGGTTGGAATGGTGTTTGTTATATAAGCCTGTAGGATCTATGGAGGAAGAAATGATCCTTGGACGATCCTAGATTTGCACCAGTAATTGTGATATCCAATGGAAAAAGAGAGCTGCATAACTTGACGAGGGAAATAATATCATTATCGTGTCCTTATGGAGCCCAATAATAAACAATGGAAAGCAGGCTATGATTGATGGTATGGAAACACCAATGCCAAAGAAAGTAGCTCGCGTACTAGAGAAAGCATCAACTCCATAGTCCCTATGCAAAAAACAACCAAAGTCACTAGTAATTCAGCACTGGGTGCATGAATCAACTTTGAGCCCATATATACTGTGATGCAAAAGTAGTAATTTAGGAATCAAGGTAAAAAGTTTGAGCTACAGACAAGGGACAGAGATGGCCTTCCAATGTTAGCATAGCAATATTCCAAACGAAGCCACTATCCACAAAGCACTCAAAAGCAATAGATTCGAAGGGGTTTACTAGCTGCACAAGGCTATTACCAGAGTAATATAACAATATGGGTGCCAAAATCCCACCCAAAGTTCAGTACTGCAAATACCTTTAGAAACATAGATAGTAAGGGCAACCAAGACTAATTTCCAACTAAATGCTAGGAAAGCACAAAAATTGGTTTCGAGGAAGAAGTCGATTCAGCACAGTGAATTGAAGATAGCACTACCGCCAACTGCAGCCACCAAAATAAAAGAGCTGGACAAAGTTAAGGAGAAAAGAAGAGAAAAGGTACAACCAAATGAGACGGAGACAAATCCCAATCAACAAGATTCAGTAGAGGCACTCTTCAGTTGGATGGAGGAAAAGATCAAGCCACTCTCGCACGGAGCTTAATCGATTACAACAACAAATACCCACAAGTCCCAAAGTACCACCTTGGTTTTTGTGGCAATAAATTTTTAAAAAAGAACAAAAGGTATTCATTACTCAAAAATGGATACAAAGTAAAAGTGTTTAATCTTCATGCCATTAACATGATCATCCATTTCATGTATATTCAACCAATTTTTGATTGCATGATTGAGTGTTTGAGCATGAAGAAACATAGGGTATCAACCTTGCACGCACCTAATAGAAAACGGTTCACGTCGTAAAACAGTCTAAAAAAATTCACGCTGTGAACTCGTCTTAAATGGTTCACGTCAGCAATAGTCTAAAATGGTTCACGGCATGAACTGGTTCTAAATGGTTCATGTCATGAACCGCCCTACTACTTCACGACGTGAAACAGTCACCTTCCCTCGGCCAATCATGGAATGCCATATGGCATACTTCATTAAGACAGTCGCCTAGGCTAATGGCCGCACCATAAAATTAAAATTTTCCTTATTCGTGTATTCCACTTTTGAAATTCTTCAATATGTGCATTGCCGTGCATTACCGCTCATCACTATCGATTCCCAAGTGCTCGTCTGCCTGCATTTTTGACAACTTTGAGTTGAGGTGCGAGCTTGTGCCTTACCTTTGTGTTCTTCTTTTTGTTTGTTTCTTTCTTTTTATGTATTGCAAATCTCATGTCATGATTAATTTTTGTAAATGTTCCAAACTATGATTGTTGCATGTGTAGGACTATTGCAAACGTTCCAAACTGTGATTGTATCATATCTCACAATTTAACTCTCAAATATGATGAAAAAACACAAGTTATACAAAAGACAGTAAAAAAACCTGCAATTTCACGGGTTTCGAACCCTAGCTTCTCATAGTTTAACCTTCTCACGGTTTTAGCTACCTCACGGTTTCAAACCATCTCACGGTTTCAACCATCTCATGGTTTTAACTTTCTCACGGATTTAGCCACCTCACAGCTTTAAACCATCTCACAGATTAACTGCCTCACGGTTTCAACCATCTCACAGATTAACTGCCTCATAGTTTTAACCTTCTCATGGTTTTAAACCATCTCATGGGTTCACGGCCTCACGGTTGAACCTTCTCACGGTTTTAGCCACCTCACGGTTTTAGCTATCTCACGAGTTTCGAACCCTGCTATCTCACGGGCAATATTCCTGCGCTCTCACGGCTTGCACCTTTTCGCATGTAGACTCATACCTTGTTATTGCTCACCGCACTAACACCCTTCTCATCGAATAACACACACACATTCATTTTCACAAAAAGAAAAAGAAAAAAAAGAAAAAGAGGCAATGACCACATTCTCTCACCAGTTAGTATGACTAACTTTCTTATCATTATTATAGATGTCGACCTCTGCTACCTCTGAACCGGAAGTCAAGGAGACTTCGGCAGTCACGGAAGCTAGGGCAACTTGGTCACCTATAAGCAGGAAGAAGAGACCATCATGTGGCCCAAAACTAAGCTATTTGGGCCAGACCTACTCTCAGTGCGCCATACCATTTCAAGACATCCATATTGATGAACGAAAAGTGGTCCAATTGACGGGGCCAAAAGAGTTAAAGAAGCTGGTTTATCCACATCCTACAATGGCCCAGCTAAGGTCAAGGAAATTGATATTGCAGAGCCATGGGAGGAAACCAAGCCTGTTTATATCGCTAAAGACTTGACTCCAGCTGAGGAAAAGGAACTTGTTGCTCTCCTTAAGGAGTTTAAGGTTGTTTCTTCTGAAACTACAAAGAGATGAAGGGCATACCATCTGAAGTGGTACAACACACGATCCCAATCATGGAAGGCCAACCAAGCAAAAACCATACCAGATGAATCCTAAATATGCAATAATTATAATTAAGAACAAATTGATAAACTCATTACTCTTGATTTCATCTATGAGATAGAACACACCGATTAGCTATCGCCAATCGTGATAGTGCCAAAGAAGAATGGGAAACTTAGGGTCTGTGTCGATCTAAAAAATGTCAATGCAGCTACTAGGAAAGGACCATTACCCACTACCTTACACAGAACACATTTTGGAAAGAGTAGTTGGTGAAGAAGCTTACAACTTCTTAGATGGATTCTCAAGTTACAAAATCTAGTTTCTATAGCACCCGAAGACTAGCATAAAACGGCCTTCAATACAATGTGGGGGACTTTTGCTTACAAAGTTATGCCTTTTGGTCTCACCAATGCCCCAACAACGTTCCAACGATTGATGTGCAATTGAGAGACTACTTACAAAAGTGGTTGGAGGTATTCATTGATGATCTATGTGCGCACACACATGATGGTCAGACCATTTGGCTTGCTTGAGAAAGATGTTTGAATGATGTCGATTGTATTGTATATCCTTAAACCCTTTGAAATGCCAATTTTGGGTCAAAAACGGTGTGATCTTAGGACACATTGTCATTAAGAACAGTATCTCCACAAAGGAAAGCAAAGTCAAATTGATCTTAAAACTATCCCCACCCACTAATTACAAAGGTGTACAAAGGTTTATGGGCCACATTGGGTATTATCTCCACTTCATAGTATTTTATGCTAGAATTGCCAGACCATTATATAGGCTACTCATTGTCTTTGAATGGAATGAAGAATGCCAAGATGCATATGATAAATTGAAGCCAGTACTAGCCAGTGCACTATTCTGAGACCACCCAACTGGGATCTTATATTCCATGTACACATTGATGCATCAAACTTCGCTACTACAGGATGCGTATTGGCATAGCTTGGTGAGTTCAAATTGGACTACCCAGTTTCCTTCGTCGCCAAACTGAATGATGCAAAGGTGTATTTTATGCTAGAATTGCCAGACCATTATATAGGCTACTCATTGTCTTTGAATGGAATGAAGAATGCCAAGATGCATACGATAAATTGAAGCCAGCACTAGCCAGTGCACTATTCTGAGACTACCCAACTGGGATCTTATATTCCATGTACACATTGATGCATCAAACTTCGCTACTACAGGATGCGTATTGGCACAGCTTGGTGAGTTCAAATTGGACTACCCAGTTTCCTTCGCTAGTCGCCAAACTAAATGATGCAAAGGTGTATTTTATGCTAGAATTGCCAGACCATTATATAGGCTACTCATTGTCTTTGAATGGAATGAAGAATGCCAAGATGCATATGATAAATTGAAGCCAGCACTAGCCAGTGCACTATTCTGAGACTACCCAACTAGGATCTTATATGCCATGTACACATTGATGCATCAAACTTCGCTTACAGGATGCATATTGGCACACTTGGTGAGTTCAAATTGGACTACCCAGTTTCCTTCGCTAGTCACCCACCACCACTGAATGATGCAAAGGTAAATTATACCACCGCAAAACGAGAGGGTTTGGCCATGCTTTATGCTGTCAAGAAGTATTGACATTACCTATTGGGGTTTAAAAAAATGTATTCTTTGTGGACCATCAGGGTTTATATACTTGGTGAATATGCCTTGCACCATGGGACAAATTGATTACATGCTGGTTGTTATTACTATTGGAATAGTAATAACGACGATCACAGGTGAGAAAGGGAACACAACATATGTTGGCCGATCATATGTCGAGAATTCCAAATGGGGAACCAACAAATGGTGTTGATGATGACCTCCCAGAAGATAGCACTACCGCCAACTGCACCCACCAAAATAAAAGAGCTGGACAAAGTTAAGGAGAAAAGAAGAGAAAACGTACAACCAAATGAGACGGAGACAAATCCCAATCAACAAGATTCAGTAGAGGCACTCTTCAGTTGGATGGAGGAAAATATCAAGCCACTCTCGCACGGAGCTAAAACGATTACAACAACAAATATCCACAAGTGCCAAAGTACCACCTTGGTTTTTGTGGCAATAAATTTTTTTAAAAAGAACAAAAGGTATTCATTACTACTCAAAAATGGATACAAAGTAAAAATGTTTAATCTTCATGCCATGAACATGATCATCCATTTCATGTGTATTCAACCAATTTTTGATTGCATGATTGAGTGTTTGAGCATGAAGAAACATAGGGTATCAACCTTGCATGCACCTAATAGAAAACAGTTCACGTTGTAAAACAATCTAAAAAAATTCACGCTGTGAACTGGTCTTAAATGGTTCACGTCGTGCAATAGTCTAAAATGGTTCATGACATGAGTTGGTTCTAAATGGTTCATGTCATGAACCGCCCTACTACTTCACGACGTGAAACAGACATCTTCCCTCGACCAATCATCGAATGCCATATGGCATACTTCATTAAGACAGCCGCCTAGGCTGATGGCCGCACCATAAAATTAAAATTTTCCTTATTCGTGTATTCCACTTTTGCAATTCTTCAATATGTGCATTGCCGTGCATTACCGCTCATCACTATCAATTCCCAAGTGCTTGTCTGCTCGCATATTCAACAACTTTGAGTTGAGGTGCGAGCTTGTGCCTTACCTTTGTGTTCTTCTTTTTGTTTCTTTCTTTCTTTTTAAGTATTGCAAATCTCATGTCATGATTAATTCTTGTAAATGTTCCAAACTGTGATTGTTTCATGTGTACGACTATTGCAAACGTTCCAAACTCTGATTGTATCATATCTCACAATTTAACTCTCAAATATGATGAAAAATCACAAGTTACACAAAAGACAATCAAAAAACCTGCACTTTCACAGGTTTCGAACCCTAGCTTCTCACGGTTTAACCTTCTCACGATTTCAGCCACCTCACGGTTTCAAACCATCTCACGGTTTTAACCATCTTATGGTTTTAACTTTCTCACGGATTTAGCCACCTCACAGCATTAAACCATCTCACAGATTAACTGCCTCACGGTTTCAACCATCTCACAGATTAACTGCCTCATAGTTTTCAACCATCTCACAGATTAACTGCCTCATAGTTTTCAACCATCTCACAGATTAACTGCCTCATAGTTTTAACCTTCTCATGGTTTTCAACCATCTCATGGATTCACTACCTCACGGTTGAACCTTCTCACGGTTTTAGCCACCTCACGGTTTTAGCTATCTCACGAGTTTCGAACCCTGCTATCTCACGGGCAAAATTCCTGCGGTCTCACAGTTTGCACCTTTTCGCATGTAGACTCATACCTGTTATTGCTCACCGCACTAACACCCTTCTCATCGCGAATAACACACATACACATTCATTTTCACCAAAAAAAAAAAGAAAAAAAAAGAGGCAATGACCACATTCTCTCACCAGTTAGTATGACTAACTTTCTTATCATTATTACAGATGTCGACCTCTGCAACCTCTGAACCAGAAGTCAAGGAGACTTCGGCAGTCACGCAAGCTAGGGCAACTTGGTCACCTATAAGCAGGAAGAAGAGACCATCATGTGGCCCAAAACTAAGCTATTTGGGCCAGACCTACTCTCAGTGCGCCAGACCATTTCAAGACATACCCAATTGATGAACGAAAAGTGGTCCAATTGATGGCGGCCAAAAGAGTTAAAGAAGTTGGTTTATCCACATCATACAATGGCCCAGCTAAGGTCAAGGAAATTGATATTGCAGAGCCATGGGAGGAAACCAAGCCTGTTTATATCGCTAAAGACTTAACTCCAATTGAGGAAAAGGAACTTGTTGCTCTCCTTAAGGAGTTTAAGGTTGTTTCTTCTGAAACTACACATTAGGAACTCAATGGAGTCTTTTTGGGCCCTTTAATTTGCCATTGCCTAATGGAGGTGATTAAGAAATAGACAAATAGGGAGATTACATGTGGACTGACACCAATGGTTTGTAAGAGCCTAGAAGGTAGTGGTCAAACTTAGAATAATAGGCTAAATAGGCTCTTTTTAAATTTTCAAAATCAACTAAAACTCAAAAATTCAAAACGTATATGCATTTTTTCCCTATTTTATATAGAAAAGGATAGCTGCAGCCTGTCAGCAGCCTGCAGCCATCATTAACTAAGGCCTCCAAAGTGATAGAGGCCCAAAAACGAGTTCCCATGCATTCAATGCACATTCCCCTTCACTTTCCACTATCCCTCTCTCCCACGTTCCCTCCAAAACGCTCTCTCTTCCCCCTTTCTCATAGCAAGGCGTTTTTCACTCTCTAGACTACTTCTTTTAGCTATCTACCTCTTGATCTACCTCTCTCTTCACTCAAAAACCCAGATCTATAGCTATGGAAGCTTGATCTGCAACCTCCTCTTAGAAGCTATGGAAGCTTGATCCTCTGATCTGCAACCTCCTCTTAGAAGCTATGGAAGCTTGATCCTCACTTACATTTCCTTCCTTCATCCTTCTTCCTTGTCCAACCTCCTTTTACAGAGTGTAACAGCAGAGCTTAGCTATGGAAGCTTGATCTGCAACCTCCTCTCAGAGGCTATAGAAGTTTGATCCTCGCTTACATTTCCTTACTTCATCCATCTTCCTTGTCCAACCTCCTTTTACAGAGTGGAACAGCAGAGCTTAGCTATGGAAGCTTGATCTGCAACCTCCTCTCAGAAGCTAGGGAAGTTTGATCCTCACTTACATCCTTCTACCTTGTCCAACCTCCTTTTACAGAGTGTAACAGTGGAGCCAAGCTATGGAAGCTTGAGTTGCAAATGCTTTGGCTCTCATAATCTTACTCATTGTCTCCTCTCATCCCCTCCAATATCCTCTTTCAAAGTGCAGTAATAGCACAGCCAAGCCCTTGGAACTTGCTCTACAACTCCTTCTCTTTTTTACATCTCCCTAGTCTAAGTTTTTTTCTCACCATTCTATTTTTCTTTGCCATCAAGGTTTATAATCTCTCTAATATATACATCTGATGTCTTCTTCTAGAGCTCAAAGGCCTCCGATCAGTATTCAATCTCTCTCTTGTAGCAGTGGTCAAGATGAGGATGGGCACTGGAACATCAAACAGTACGAGAAGTGGAACTGGATTACGATGCAGCCTAGTACAAGAGGAAGCCACAAGGTGTCAAAGCGATACATTGATATACAAAGTCACCATTGGAAAGGGCGGATATTGGAGCTCAAACAAAATCGTGATGGAAAAAAGCTAGCCAAGGTCCAACATGTTTACAAGGCAACAGAGCTGAAACTAGCAGACCATGACCAACGTCAACGATTTCCTGCAAATTGTAAGTTATTTCACCACTTTATATTCTTGTTTTTAAATCAATTGTGTGCTAATAATGGTATACTAAGCACTGCTTTGATTGTTCTTGGGTTCCTATGCGTAGATATTTTTCCCTCAAACTATAGTGAATGGGAGCCTATGGAGGCAATTTCAGGAACCTTTGAAGCATACCATGTGGAGCTTGGTAGTTTAATCTTTGGAGGGTGTCCAGCTGCACAACTTCTTGCACGAAACATCTTCTTCTATGAGGATACATATGTGGTTCCCACAACAGCAAATGGTACTGGAAAATTAGTTCCAAAACCTACGCCAACTCTCACATCTATTGAATGGCCAATTCCAGACAATGCTTCAGTGGCCATGGCTTGTTTGCAGATCGAAAGCAAGGTGCAAAATGCTATGAAGTGCACATATGGATCTCACAAAGCAACCATAACCTGCTTCATACCTCTACACCTCTTTGTGTACCTGTTCCGTACAAGTGACACACATCGTACCCCAACTTTATGGATTGCAAAGGGGGAGAGAGCTCTGACTTGTTTCTTATCACCTGCATGGGATAAAAAAGTTGTTCAACACAATGGAGACACCATCAGATGCGGAGTAATTGTTGAGAAGGTTGTGATACGCTATCATATTGCCAAGCAACAGTTGTCCATTGCGTTTCCTTACAGGCGATGGAAGCTTACAAATGGAGAATGGGAGGCGTTAGACTCCGACACAACCTCTACAGAACAGGGTGTGCTACATATATCCATGCAAGGTGGGGATGTAGAAGATGTTACTGTGAATGATGACTGGTCCCTTGCCAACTTACGTGACTACTTAGTTCTTCGATTCTCACTCAGTGGTGATTTTGCTTTGATAATCAATGGTAGAGTAGTGCGCAAAAGGCAGGAACGATCTTTTCTTTGTAGAGAAATTACTTTCCCTGGCTGTGTAGCTATCAGATAACCACTAGATATGTAATCTTGAATTGAAGTAAATACAATTTCAATTTTTTTGCCTCACTGTCTTATTAAGGTTTTTCAATTGTCTTGTGCAGTTTTATTTTTTTGTGATAGTGTAAGGTTGGTCACAGAAGCATCTGTGGCGTGAGCCACTAGTAAATTGGAAATGACCTTGCGATGGAAGGATACGTTCTTGCTTTCGCATACCATTTTTTAAAAAAAATTTGGTACTTACAAATTTTAAAAGTTTTTAAAAATTTTATAACAAGGTCACCCATTTATAAACGATACTTTACTCATTTACATCAATTGACAATTATCGTTCTCTCCTAACACTTGCTCTCAATTTCGCACACCTTTCTGTATCGCACACTCTCTATTTCCTCCAATCACTCATAGCATGGCACCTCTACTTGATGCACTTATTGCACAGCTAGGAAAGCTTAAGTTACTTCATAGGGTTGATGAGATCGTCCCTATGTTTGAGGGAGCAATTGATGTACGTGCAACAATGCATCTACACGCGGATGCTTTTACAGATGTCATTCAGTATATGGATGAACACACATCAGCACGTACTCCATCATGTTTGAGGGTGATGAGGGTTTATGGGTTCCAGTTGACCTCATCAGGTACATATTCAGGTACATATTCAGGGAAGACAAGAATTTTAGATTTCGCCTATCCAGGTTTTTAAAATCCCTCACAGAAAAGGACTACAGAAATGAGGAGGAAGACTTACTCTTGGAACTACAGATGGGCAACATCGGCACTTCTTTCCTAAGCTGGGACATGGTTTTGGTCCTTCTGTTACAAGAGGGTGTGGCGAAAGAAAGTGGCAAGGAAAAAGAAAAGGGCAAAGTAAAGTTAATGGAGCAGGTCCAAGAGGCCCATGCTGAGGAAGAGAATGTTACAGAACAATGGGAGGCCTCAATGGCATTGGTGGCTCTACAAGATAATGTCCCCGAGGAGGTTCCGGACCTAGTTCTAGAGGGCGATGAAGTACTCGAGGAGGTCCCAGACCTTGTTATCATGTCTTTGCATCCAATCATTATTGATGGGAAAGAGTTTTTGTTTTTGGATGACATTGCCAAGACACTCGGGTTTCGTGAGGATGAGGCACTTTCTATTATTGCCGTGAATGCTGGGGGTCAAGACAAAGGAAAAGTGAAAATTTCTTTTGAAGATGACAACCTCACAAAAGCGCTTGCATATGATATTGGTAGCAGTACCTTGGAAGTTGTAGTGGCCAAAGCGCTCGTTGAAATAAAGCAAGAAAATTACAAAAAGTCAACAAACAGTATGAAGAACATACTACAAGGACACAATAAATACAACATTACCATGTAGTGAGTAATGTGTGTTTCTCCCCATGCCTCGACCATTTCTTCTGTGAATCTACAAGTGGCTTGTTTAAGTGCCTCAATACCATGGTCATCCAAGTGAGGTCGCTCTAGAAGATCGACCATTTTATTACACACCTCCCATACATGTGCACGTTTTAGGCCAAGCCTGGCATCATTTCCTCGATATGTTGTGACATCACATATCTTCTTCCAAATTTCAAAGTCAGTGTGGCTATGAGAACCCAAGTGGTTTGATAGCAAGTGTCTTGCCTTTGATCCACCCATGCAAATTTTATTAGGGTTGTCTTGTGTAGGGTTTGATTTTCTGTCCTTTGTCAAGACCACTGCTCCAGCATGTAATCCCATAGAGGAAAGTACACCCTCTAGTGCACGTATTGACTCTTCTCGTCGATCTTCGGGCTCCATGTTCCAGACATAGTTTATGTGGAGCATCAATAGCTTATCCAAAATCCTCAGTCTTGCATGTAATGTGCACACATGCACTTGACATAGTGGAATTTCCAAGATTGGGTTCCAAGCATTGTCCTCCTGGTCACGACTAGGTGGCTTGCTCTGGTCACAACTTAATATGCCATTATGCCATACCTTTGATCCTTTCCTCTGTTCAGCATCAAAAACGATTGCTTTTTTTGCACCCACCTGTTTTTGACTTTTGCCTTTGCTAGGTTGTTTCCCTTTTACTCTTGAGTCTACTGCTGTCTTGGAATGACAACAGTAAACACATGAGAATATAGTATTCGCACCTGTTTTACAACCCAACATACACTTTAAGGTTTTTAGATCGCCACCCAAGTGCCATTCAACGTTAAAGCAGCCTATTCCGGGAACATCAAGCTTCTGACCATTGACCTGACAAGAGACGACATGTTGAATGCCAGACCGTTCAAAATACCACCTCAAGGTATCATGGTTCTCTTTTGGGAGGACCCATGCTGCTTGCCACCAGATGTTCTTCTCTGATTGAATGCCGTAGTAGTCTTGCTTATGCCCTTGACCCCTATTGTTGCTGTCTTCAGTTGCATCCAACTCTTGGGTCTCTAAAGGCCTTCCTCTAAGTGCTCGGCTCATCAAGGTTAAACTAACACGCTCCAATCTTTGACCTTTAACCACTTGACATTCATCCAGCTTCAAGACAAACACGGCATTTCCACCTGTCTCTTCAAGTGTGAGGCCATAGTACTGAATCATTGCTTTTTGTAGCACTTCCATGTCAATGTAGACATTGTTATATGCATTGTATTCAAAGGGTTTGATTGTTGGCATTGGCATAATATCCTCCACCCACTTGTACCCACCCTCGAACATGGATGCAATATCACCATTAGCACACTTCTTTGCCATCTGTAAGCTATAAAGTGTTGGAATCAAGGATTGCGTAACTCCCTTTGCTCGCAACCCTAAAGTGATTGACCTGTACATTGCTCTGTAACCTTTCTGGCTAATACCTGCTGAGTCACATATATCAAGCATCTCTTTGGGGGTGACAATTTCTTTGATTTCCTTCAAGAAATGTTGACGAAGGGTCTCCCACAGCTTATCATTACCAGAACCTGTTATCATTTCCATAATATCCTTCTCTTGAAGGACATGCTGAAGAAGGGAGGCATTAACATTGTCCTCAGCGTTGTTACATCCTAGTATAGCTGTTGCACAAGCCCTACAATCACAATGGTCAACCATGAGAGATGCTTTATTCATTAATTGCTTCTCAAAGCTGCTATAATTCCTACAAAAATTTTTACCTGGTTGTTTGTTTACGCCTCTTGCATGCGCCTGCTGTCTTTGAAAGCAACCCAACAGCTTTACATTTTCTTTGCCTTGCGTGATATCCCATGGGAAGATGAGTGAAATGGTGAACACGACGCCGAAGATTACGAGTGGAGTGTTGAAGACGAACATAATTATCGGTAAATTGATTTATTGTGCGCACACGATCCGCTAGATTATTCTTCTACACCTCAAGCTCCTCTGAGAGCTCTTTAATCCTCTGCATCAAACCATTGATCTGCTTAGTCGATGCCGCTTGAAGCTGGTCGAAGACAAATTGTGTTTGCCTCTTTTCAGCTGCCTCATCTAGCCACAACATGTGTAATCTCCTACAATAGCCAAGAAGCCCATTGAAACCATCACCAACAAACATAAGAAAACTTGTAATGCTTTTGAATGGTGGAGGGGCACCAGATATTGGATCTGGTGGATAAAGATTTCCATCAATCCAAAGATCAATGGCCTTTGCTCCTTGCATTCGAAGCTGATCGTTTGAAATATTGGGTGCAACATGCCTACTGCGTAGGGTTGCGTATTCTGTCTCCAAATCAACCTGAAGGCGGATCTTAGAAGGCTTATTGGTGATGTCTTGTAGTGCCATCTACAAGAAAGTAGGCTTGTAAGCTTGGGTTGAATAGGAGTGGAAGGAGCAGGATATGGTATCAAAAAATAATGGGAAGAATGGAGATGAGGGTTGCTTCTCTAGAGCTGCATTGTGGATAGAGAAAGAAGCCAGAAAGGGAGCCAAAGAAACATAGAGAGGGTTGGCAATGGTGAGATGAAAATGCAAAGGAGACAATGCATCATGGGAAGCTTCTTTAGTGCAAGCTATGGCTGCTAAGCAATATAGAGAGAGAATACTTCATGAAAAGGTTCTTCTGTGCTACTACTGTGGGTTTGGAGAGAGAACCAAGTATTGTAGAAAGAATGCTCCTGGTAAGCTTCTTCCTTGCAAGCCATGGCTACTACTGTGGGTTTGGAGAGAGAAGGCTCATTTAGGAGTACAGACCTGCTAGCTATGGAGAGAGGACTAAGTATTGTAGAGAGAATGCTCATGGTAAGCTTCTTCCCTGCAAGCCATGGCTACTACTGTGGGTTTGGAGAGAGAAGGCTCATTTAGGAGTACAGATCTGTTAGCTATGGCTTTTGGAGTAGAGAAAGACGCTTTTTTCCATGGAGAACGAGTGCAGGGCGTTTTAGAGAGAAGATTTAGAGAGAGAAAGAGATCTGGTGTACACACAAAAAAGGGGGGAAGAAAGTGATGAATTTTTGGAATGTTTGGAGTTCGAAAAGGTTGCTGCAGGCTATGATTACTGACTGACAGCCCATTACAAAGCTTTAAAGTCACCTAGGTGGCCAGATCTAGGAATATCTCCTTTTTTTTTGTGAAAAATCAAATATATGCTTTTAGGACTAGGCTTCTAGGCTTGGTCAAAGATGGATTAGCATTTTAAGCATTTCACTAAACGTCCAAATTAAAGGGCCCAAGAAGACTCCATTGAGTTCCTAATGAAAGAGATGAAGGGCGTACCATCTGAAGTGGTACAACACACGATCCCAATCATGGAAGGATCAAGGCCAACCAAAGCAAAAACCATACCAGATGAATCCTAAATATGCAACAATTATAAGAAGGAATTGATAAACTCATTACTGTTGATTTCATCTATGAGATAGAACACACCGATTGGCTATCACCAACAATCGTGATAGTGCCAAAGAAGAATGGGAAACTTAGGGTCTGTGTCGATCTAAAAAATGTCAATGCAGCTACTAGGAAAGGACCATTACTCACTACCTTACACGGAACAATTTGAGCTACAGGCAAGGGACAGAGATGGCCTTCCAATGTTAGCATAGCAATATTCCAAACGAAGCCCCTATCCACAAGGCACTCAAAAGCAATAGATTCGAAGGGGTTTACTAGCTACACAAGGCTATTACCAGAGTAATATAACAATATGGGTGCCAAAATCCCACCCAAAGTTTAGTACTGCAAATACCTTTAGAAACAAAGATAGTCAGAGCAACCAAGACCAATTTCCAACTAAATGCTAGGAAAGCACAAAAATTGGTTTCGACGAGAAAGAAGTCGATTCAACACAGTGAATTGAAGATAGCACTACCGCCAACTACACCCACCAAAATAAAAGAGCTGGACAAAGTTAAGGAGAAAAGAAGAGAAAAGGTACAACCAAATGAGACGGAGACAAATCCCAATCAACAAGATTCAGTAGAGGCACTCTTCAGTTGGATGGAGGAAAAGATCAAGCCACTCTCGCACGGAGCTTAATCGATTACAACAACAAATACCCACAAGTGCCAAAGTACCACCTTGGTTTTTGTGGCAATAATTTTTTTTAAAAAGAACAAAAG
Organism: Cibotium barometz; assembly: GCF_041138505.1. NCBI lineage: Eukaryota > Viridiplantae > Streptophyta > Polypodiopsida > Cyatheales > Cibotiaceae > Cibotium > Cibotium barometz. The sequence goes on along the minus strand of NC_141074.1, from coordinate 22,479,436 downwards.
GTATTCATTACTCAAAAATGGATACAAAGTAAAAATGTTTAATCTTCATGCCATGAACATGATCATCCATTTCATGTGTATTCAACCAATTTTTGATTGCATGATTGAGTGTTTGAGCATGAAGAAACATAGGGTATCAACCTTGCACGCACCTAATAGAAAACAGTTCACGTCGTAAAACAGTCTAAAAAAATTCACGCTATGAACTCGTCTTAAATGGTTCACGTCGTGCAATAGTCTAAAATGGTTCACGACATGAGTTGGTTCTAAATGGTTCATGTCATGAACCGCCCTACTACTTCACGATGTGAAACAGTAACCTTCCCTCGACCAATCATGGAATTCCATATGGCATACTTCATTAAGACAGCCGCCTAGGCTGATGGCCGCACCATAAAATTAAAATTTTCCTTATTCGTGTATTCCACTTTTGCAATTCTTCAATATGTGCATTGCCGTGCATTACCGCTCATCACTATCGATTCCCAAGTGCTCGTCTACCCGCATATTCGACAAATTTGAGTTGAGGTGCGAGCTTGTGCCTTACCTTTGTGTTCTTCTTTTTGTTTCTTTCTTTCTTTTTATGTATTGCAAATCTCATGTCATGATTAATTCTTGTAAATGTTCCAAACTGTGATTGTTGCAATTGAAGGACTATTGCAAACGTTCCAAACTGTGATTGTATCATATCTCACAATTTAACTCTCAAATATGATGAAAAATCATAAGTTACACAAAAGACAGTCAAAAAACCTGCACTTTTACGGGTTTCGAACCCTAGCTTCTCACAGTTTAACCTTCTCACGGTTTTAGCCACCTCACGGTTTCAAACCATCTCATGGTTTTAACTTTTACACGGATTTAGCCACCTCACAGCTTTAAACCATCTCACAGATTAATTGCCTCACGGTTTCAACCATCTCACAGATTAACTACCTTATAGTTTTAACCTTCTCACGGTTTTAAACTATCTCATGGATTAACTACCTCACGGTTGAACCTTCTCACGGTTTTAGCCACCTCACGGTTTTAGCTATCTCACGAGTTTCGAACCCTGCTATCTCACGAGCAAAATTCATGCGCTCTCACGGTTTGCACCTTTTCGCATGTAGACCCATACCTTGTTATTGCTCACCGCGCTAACACCCTTCTCACGAATAACACACACACACATTCATTTTCACAAAAAAGAAAAAGAAAAAGAAAAAGAGGCAATGACCACATTCTCTCACCAGTTAGTATGACTGACTTTCTTATCATTATTACAGATGTCGACCTCTGCTACCTCTGAACCGGAAGTCAAGGAGACTTCGGCAGTCACGCAAGCTAGGGCAACTTGGTCACCTATAAGCAGGAAGAAGAGACCATCATGTAGCCCAAAACTAAGCTATTTGGGCCAGACCTACTCTCAGTGCGCCAGACCATTTCAAGACATACCCAATTGATGAACGAAAAGTGGTCCAATTGACGGCAGCCAAAAGAGTTAAAGAAGCTGGTTTATCCACATCATACAATGGCCCAGCTAAGGTCAAGGAAATTGATATTGCAGAGCCATGGGAGGAAACCAAGCCTGTTTATATCGCTAAAGACTTGTGAGATCCCTCTACCCCCTCCGCATACTGGACTCCCGGTAGCTTGCAGCGGAAGTAGCTCCCTCATGCGCGGGGCAGGGTTTCTCACTCGTCGGGGCCTCGCCCTCGAATGTCCGGGCACGAGACTAGGCTAGTGGTCACTCCAAAAACTGAAACCGGGAAAAATTTCCATGCCCAAAAAGCGGGGACGATTCCACCTATTTTTGAATTTTCTTAACGAATTTTCCTGACGTGATCAATTCTAAGCTATCCTTCAACTGAATAAACCAGATAGAAGGAAACTATCACTGATATAATTTGATCATTTTAGTAAATTCAATGCTTTTTTCCTGATCAAGATCAGGCACAGCCGTTGATCCACTCATTTGAAAAATTTATCAGGGAATTGACTAGCTACTCGAATCTTAGCGTAATCCTAAGATTTTTCAGTTTGATTATTAAAAACTCCATGACTCCAGCCTAACCCCATCCAGCCCATGGGTTAGCCACCACCCTACCACTGGAATCGGTGGAACCAAACAAGTACTCACCCACCCATAATTGAAATGCCTTTCTTAACTTTAGCTTTAGAAAACAGATACGCATACACTCCTCTTTATTAAAACTTAAATTTAAAAAAAACAATCCATTGACATTCAATTTACAGGTTACACATGTCATACTTCAAAATTTCCATTGAGTCCTTGTCTCTCACAAAACAATATCACTGTGGACTCTCCGTTGAGACCAGCGAGTCAACAACAAGATCGAGTGTGATAGATTACAATAAACATAGGTCCATCATATAATATCTTCCTCGACATATGCATGGATGTCCTCGGCACTGCGAGCCCGTGCATCACCTGGTCAGAACCCTCCAGGATCCTCCTTAGGTGTCCTGGCACTTCACTCAAGGACCGCTTCGTCGGCCCTCGTCCATCGTACTGGAAGCGTACCATTTTAACCATACCGAGGCTGGTCAAGACCTCAACAAGCTTTGCCGCGTGAGTTGTACCTCGAACACTCCCCGCCAGCTATTGCAACCTAACTTCCCTTAGATAAACATATATGCCAAATGCCCCCTCCAGCATTCTGGCGTAAGACAGTCTTTTAAGAAGGCAGGGTTTCTATGCAAGTTTACAGTTTTGATTTTGTTTGAATACCATGAGTATATCTTAATTCCATATCCAAGATTTCTAGATCACAGGACTGGATTCTCAAGCAAAATTTCTCGAATTCTGAATTCTTAACCTTAGATCAAAATCAAAGGTCTCAACTTAGTTTCGGATTCGGTGGGTGATTTGAGTATAAATTCAGGAACTAGTCGCATCATCATTTCTTGAAACTAACGAAGGAATTACATCTTGATCAAAGTCTGATTCAGGTTTTTGAGTCTCGGACGGTTCTTCTTGAACTATCTTTATCAAATGGTAATATTTCAATTACTACTTTACTAAATTTAAAACTAATCATTTACCAATATTCATGGGAATTAGTCATAGGATTAAGAGAATTCTTATCTTAATATAAAAATATTCTTTCATGCATACTTTTATGCATAAAATCAATAATGATAAAAGTAACACTTTTATAATAATAAAATATTCTTTTATGCACAAAAATCTATTTTGATGAAAGTAACACTTTCATAATAAAAAATTTATTCCTTTATGCGTAAAAATCTATTTTGATGAAAGTAACACTTTCATAATAATAAAAATTATTCCTTTATGCATAAAAATCTATTTTGATGAAAGTAACACTTATAATAAAAGAAAATTATTCCTTTATGCATAAAAATCTATTTTGATGAAAGTAACGCTTTCATAACTAAAAAAATTATTCCTTTATGCATAAAATCTATTTTGATAAAAGTAACACTTTCATAATTAAAAAAAATATTCCTTTATGCATAAAAATCTATTTTGATGAAAGTAACACTTTCATAATAAAAGAAAATTATTCCTTTATGCATAAAAATCAATTTTGATGAAAGTAACACTTTCATAATAAAAGAAAATTATTCTTTTATGCATAAAATCTATTTTGATGAAAGTAACACTTTCATAATAAACAAAAATTATTTCTTTATGCATAAAAATCTATTTTGATGAAAGTAACACTTTCATAATTAAAAAATTTATTCCTTTATGCATAAAAATCTATTTTGATGAAAGTAACACTTTCATAATAAAAGAAAATTATTCCTTTATGCATAAAAATCTATTTTGATGAAAGTAACACTTTCATAATAAAAGAAAATTATTCCTTTATGCATAAAAATCTATTTTGATGAAAGTAACACTTTCATAATAAAAAATTTATTCCTTTATGCATAAAAATCTATTTTGATGAAAGTAACACTTTCATAATAAAAACAATTATTACTTTATGCATAAAAATCTATTTTGATGAAAGTAACACTTTCATAATAAAAGAAAATTATTCCTTTATGCATAAAAATCTATTTTGATGAAAGTAACAGTTTCATAATAAACAAAAATTGTTCTTTTATACATAAAATCTATTTTGATGAAAGTAACACTTTCATAATAAACAAAAATTATTTCTTTATGCATAAAATCTATTTTGATGAAAGTAACACTTTCATAATTAAAAATAAATTATTCCTTTATGCATAAAAATCTATTTTGATGAAAGTAACACTTTCATAATAAAAGAAAATTATTCCTTTATGCATAAAAATCTATTTTGATGAAAGTAACACTTTCATAATAAAAGAAAATTATTCTTTTATGCATAAAATCTATTTTGATGAAAGTAACACTTTCATAATAAACAAAAATTATTCCTTTATGCATAAAAATCTATTTTGATGAAAGTAACACTTTCATAATAAAAGAAAATTATTCCTTTATGCATAAAAATCTATTTTGATGAAAGTAACACTTTCATAATAAAAGAAAATTATTCCTTTATGCATAAAAATCTATTTTGATGAAAGTAACACTTTCATAATAGAAAATTTATTCCTTTATGCATAAAAATCTATTTTGATGAAAGTAACACTTTCATAATAAAAAAATATTTCTTTATGCATAAAAATCTATTTTGATGAAAGTAACACTTTCATAATTAAAAAATTTATTCCTTTATGCATAAAAATCTATTTTGACGCTCTTAGAGTATAGAATTGATAGGAATTACTCTTTTAGCATAATAAAAGATAATTCTTAATTTTAAAAAATTTGCCATAACCTCTTTTGTATGGCTGATAATTTTTTAATTTTTCCTACTTGATTTTGTCATAAAAATTGATTCTAATTGATTTAAAGTAATCTATACTACTCAAAATTCACTTATACAAGAGAAAACATTATAAAAAGTTTAATTCCATCCATTATCACTTAGCTAGGATAAAGAAGGGTTGATTTACTAGAGAAGAGAGGGGAATGCCTTTTTGTAATGAGACATAACATTAATTGCAATTTTTGAGAAGACATAAAGCATAAAAACCATTTAAAACCATAAAATAAGTGTAAAAGAGAAGAATCACCACTTACTAGTGATTTTGAGAGCTTTCCTTTGGCTTGATGGTTTGAGGGTTCAACTCTTGTTAGTAACAAGAGTGGCCACCAATCTTTGGAAGAGGAAAATGTCAAAAACTAGTGAATTATTAATAAATTCACAGTTCTTGGCTTGGGAGGAGTAGAGTAACAGTGCATAAAACACTATTGAGTTTCAACAAAGGGAAATGCTTCTATTTATAGGAAAAAGTGAGCTCCTAACCAAACAAACTGATTCTAGAATTTTCCAATTCAGTTTGGTCAATTTTTGACCATTTTTAGGTCAGTTAAGCTAACTTTTTGGAACTAGACTTGAATTAGGAGAGAGGAGAGATGAAATATCTCAATTTTTGAAGATTTAACACTCAATTTCACATGTGAAGTAGGTGCCTCATTCATGAGGGGAAAATCCCCATGAAGAGGTGTCAAAAATGCATTATTACTTCCATATATCTCTCCTTTTTAACTATTAGCCTTGTCCTTAGTCAACTCTTCATCTTATGTGAGTATTTACTTCTAAATATCTCCCCTTTTTAACTATTAGCCTTGTCCTTATTCAACTCTTCATCTTATGTGAGTATTTACTTCTAAATATCTCCCTTTTTTAACTATTAGCCTTGTCCTTATTCAACTCTTCATCTTATGTGAGTATTTACTCATTTTTGGGGGATTTTTCTTTTATTTCTTCATTTATCTCCTCCTTACATTTGGATGAATCTTATTGGTCCATAGGAACCTTAATTTAAATTTTCAAAAAAATCTTCACCCCTAGGATAATGCCTCTTGAACAGATTATACTTAATTTCTAATGCACCTTCTGAAAATCTTTTTGAACTTCTGATTCAGGGGAAGTTATTTTAATAAGGTGAGATATTTTTCTATCCAAAAATATTCAAAATCTGAATATTCTCTCTCTAGAATATTCTCTCTCTAGGTTAAAATAGTTAGAAACAAGATCTTTTATATTTCTGAAGAGGGATTTGATTACATGGGAGGATGCTTGGACATCTTGAGAGGCTGGGGAGGAATCTTACATTCTCTCCCACTTGAAAAATGCGAGATGTCCTCATTTCACAAACTGGGGATAATCCCACAATAGATCGGCTTCATTCTCCCAGGTGGCATCTTCAAAAGGATAGAACTTCCATTTTACTAATAATTCTCTGAGAATTTTGTTCTTGAGAATCTTTTCTCGAACATCGAGAATTTCTTCAGGTTGGAGTTCCATCTATCCTTGGGTTGAAGAGGTTAGGATTTAATCATCAAGCATATGATTTGGGCTTGGCACATATTTCTTTAGTAGGAGGCTTACATGAAATACATTATGAACTTTGAGATGAGGAGGCAGAAGAAGCTCGTAGACTAAGTCACCTACTTTCTTTGTAATCAGATATGGCCCACAATATCTGGGGGATAACTTCTTGTACTTCCCAAGAGATAAGGAACTTCTTTTGGGCCCCGTACTCGAATGAAGACCATATCTGCTTCTTTGAATTCTCTATCTGTCCTCTTCTTATCTGCATATTGCTTCTGTCTATCCTGGGCAGCTTTAATATCTTTACGAATTGACTGCATCTGCTACTCCATGTCGTCAAGCATCTGTCTGGACATCTCGACCCTAATCAATGGGTCAGACCAAGTTAATGGAGTTAAGCAATCTTGTCCATACAGAGCTTTAAAAGGGCTCATCTCGATACTTCAGTGTGATAAGGAGCATTGTAGGCAAACTCGACTAGGTGCAGATAGCTTAGCCACTTCTTGGGTTCCCTACCACCACAACATGATCGAAGTATATCTTCAATTACTTGGTTTACTCTTTCAGTTTGACCATCAGTCTCAAGGTGATAAGCTGTGCTGAGATCCAAGAAAGTTCCCACTGCTTTGAAAAATGCAGTCCAAAACCTTGAAGTAAATTTGGGATCTCAATCACTTACTATTCTCCTGGGTAGGCCATGCAATCTGAAGATTTCTTTGAGGAACACTCTAGCCACATCCACTGCAGTGTAGATTTCTTTTACTGGAATCAGATGGGTAACTTTGGTTAGTTTGTCCCCGACTACCACGAAGATGGAGTTGTAACCTGATTGCACTGAAGGTAATCCAGTAATGAAGTCCATACTGATACATTCCCATTTCATCTGGGGGGATGTCCAATGGATGTAACTTCCCAGGCATTTTTACTCTCTCAGCTTTGACTTTCTGGCATGTCAAACATTGACGTACATGATTCAATACATCCTTTTTCAGAACAGGCCAAAAGAAGCTTTTCTTTACAGACGTAGGTTTTGATGAAGCCTAGATGTCCTGCTATAGTTTTGTCATGGGCTTCATTCAAAATTTGGTCCTTGTTTCCCTCATCATTGGGAATGCATAGCCTATGATTATAATACATAATGCCATCATCCAGGCTGTACCGTTGAACTCTGTTCAACTCGTGCGGAGTTTTGCTTTCCTACATAAGTAGGGTAGCAATAGGGCCAAAGAATCTATCCTACATGATCTTCTCTCTTGCTTCAATAATCAAGGGATTTGATATTACAGTAATTACAAGCAAGGAGGCTTTTCTACTGAGGGCATCTGCAATCATTGATTTTTATACCATAAAAATGCATAAATTTATCTATTACATGAACATTTCTTTATTAGTGAAGATGGGTATGTTACACAAAGGGATTATTTCTTATGGAAATATTAACACTGTGAAATCCCACAGCTTTGGTAATTGACAAGTGTACACTTCGTACTTGTGCATTGTCGACCTCAAGGTAAGACTTATCTAGAGGTTCTCGTGTCTCATAAGAGATCAAATTATGACTTGATCCCGTATCAATTAATGCAATGCTCGTTGCATGAATTTTAGTAGTATAGAGACTTTCACAAAGTTGTGCTGGCTCAATGTCCCAGGTCATCCTCATCAAGGAGGGTTAGTGAAGTCATGTTCACATGCAATTCTCTCTCTTGGAGTCTCTGTTTGGCCTTGCCCTCTCTTGCCTTGGCTTCTTCCTGAGCTCGCTTGGATTTTTCCTTGGCTAGCTCATTTTGTTGTTTTAATACATGCTCTTGCATGTGCATTTCTTGGGTCAGTGGTTCGTAATCCTTTTTAAGTTTGCTTTCATTGACGTAACCCTCCATTTGCACACCCTCAATAGTTTCAATCATGACTCACCCTTGAGGCACATGTGATTTTTGACACTTAGAAAGGTCCTAATCCTCCATACTTGAGTTGTTTTTTTCTAGTGCTTCCGACACTATACATGAGGACGAGGTCCCTTGTTTTTTAGTTCTTTTTGTTTCAGGTTATTATCAAACCAATGCTTCCTTCACAATTTTTCAACCATAAGACCATGTGATGCAATTAGTTGGGTTTCATCAAGTTTCTCTAAGTCAACCAACCTTTCAGCTAATGCATTCTTTGTTAATCGTTTCTTGCACTGCAATTTGCAGGATTGGAACTAAGTACTCCATAGGAATTATAGCCTCAATGCCTTAAGCTAGATGGAAGGGAGTATATCCCGTGGCTACCTTCTTATACGAAGTTCAATATGCCCATAGAGTTGTAGTTAGCTTATGTTCCCAATCCGTGCGACTTGCTTCTAAAGTTTTTGTTAAGATAGTACATAAAATCTTATTTGTACTCTCTGCTTGACCATTTGCTTATGGATAATAAGGGGATGACTTCCGATGGACTACAAGGAATCCAGCAAGTAAGTGATCAATCACCTCATTAATGAAATGTGAACCACGATCACTGACTAATTCCAATGGGCAACGGATTCTCGAAATGATTTGTTCATATAAGAACTTAGCCATCTTTTGTGCATCAACTCGCTTAGAGACTTTTTCTTCTACCCATTTCGTGAAATAGTCTGTGGCCACGATCACATATCGGACTTGTGATGGATGTGCAACTAGACTAATGGGTCCAACAAAATCAATTCCCTATTTCTCAAAAGACTGCCTTACAATCACAGGGGTAAGTTGCATCCTCTCTCTTTGTTGTGGAATAGAAAATGGTTGACACTCTTTGCATCTTTTACAAACTCCATAGCATCCCCGAATAATGTAGGCCACCATAGTCCTACTTGAAGCACCTTGTGAGCTGTAATTTTCCCAGCGAAGTGTCCTCCAACTATTCCTGAGAGTGCTTTATCTAATATTGTGACAAATTTGTCTTCCCGCACACATCTCCTTAAGACATTGTCCTTACCTAGCTTGTATAATTCACCAGCAATCAATTGATAAGGTGCAGCCAGCTTAATAAGCCGACACATTTTATCCATGTTCAAAGGTTGTTCTCGTAGAAAACCATAAGCTAGATAATCTAATATTTCTTCACTCCATTCAAGCACCATGTCTAGTTTGAACAATCAAGCATCTGGGAGGTCATCATCAACACCATTTGTTGGTTCCCCATTTGAAATTCTCGACATATGATCGGCCAACATATGTTGTGTTCCCTTTCTCACCCGTGATCGTGAAGTCAAATTCCAATAGTAATCGATTCGTCCCATGTTGCAAGGCTTATTCACTAAGTATATAAACCCTGATGGTCCACAAAGAATACTTTTTTTTTTGCCAATAGGTAATGTCGATACTTCTTGATAGCATAAAGCATGGCCAAACCCTCTCGTTTTGTGGTGGTATAATTTACCTTTGCATCATTCAGTGGTGGTGGTGACTAGCGAAGGAAACTGGGTAGTCCAATTTGAACTCACCAAGCTGTGCCAATACGCATCCTGTAGCAAAGTTTGATGCATCAATGTGTACATGGCATATAAGATCCCAGTTGGGTGGTCTCAGAATAGTGCACTCGCTAGTGCTGGCTTCAATTTATCATATGCATCTTGGCATTCTTCATTCCATTCAGAGACAATGAGTAGCCTATATAATGGTCTGGCAATTCTAGCATAAAATACACATTTGCATCCCAAGATCAATTTGACTTTGCTTTCCTTTGTGGAGATACCGTTCTTAATGATAATGTGTCCTAAGATCACACCGTGTTTGACCCAAAATTGGCATTTCAAAGGGTTTAAGGATATACAATACAATCGACATCACTCAAATATCTTTCTCAAGCAAGCCAAATGGTCTGACCATCGTGAGTGTGTGCACATAGATCATCAATGAATACCTCCAACCACTTTTGTAAGTAGTCTCTCAAGGCTGTGCACAGGCATAACTTTGTAAGCAAAAGTCCCCCACATTGTATTGAAGGCCGTTTTATGCTAGTCTTCGGGTGCTATAGAAACTTGATTGTAGCTTGAAAATCCATCTAAGAAGCTGTAAGCTTCTTCACCAACTACTCTTTCCAAAACATGTTCCGTGTAAGGTAGTGGGTAATGGTCCTTTCCTAGTAGCTACATTTTTTAGATCGACACAGACCCTAAGTTTCCCATTCTTCTTTGGCACTATCACGATTGATGATAGCCAATCGGTGTGTTCTATCTCATAGATGAAATCAACAGTAAAATGAGTTTATCAATTCCTTCTTATAATTGTTGCATATTTAGGATTCATTTAGTATGGTTTTTGCTTGATTGGCCTTGATCCTTCCATGATTGGGATCGTGTGTTGTACCACTTCAGATGGTACGCCCTTCATCTCTTAGTAGTTACAGAAGAAACGACCTTAAACTCCTTAAGAGGAGAGCAACAAGTTCCTTTTCCTCAGCTGGAGTCAAGTCTTGTAAGATTCCTCCCCAGCCTCTCAAGATGTCCAAGCATCCTCCCGTGTAATCAAATCCCTCTTCAGAAATATAAAATATCTTGTTTCTAACTGTTTTAGCCTAGAGAGAGAAAATATTCTAGAGAGAGAATATTTAAATTTTGAATATTTTTGGATAGAAAAATATCTCATCTTATTAAAATAAGTTTCCCTAAATCAGAAGTTCAAAAAGATTTTTAGAAGGTGCATTAGAAATTAAGTATAATCTGTTCAAGAGGCATTATCCTAGGGGTGAAGATTTTTTTGAAAATTTAAATTAAGGTTCCTATGGACCAATAAGATTCATCCAAATGTAAGGAGGAGATAAATGAAGAAATAAAAGAAAAGTCCCCCAAAATGAGTAAATACTCACATAAGATGAAGAGTTGCATAAGGACAAGGCTAATAGTTAAAAAAGGAAGATATTTAGAAGTAAATACTCACATAAGATGAAGAGTTGAATAAGGACAAGGCTAATAGTTAAAAAGGGGAGATATTTAGAAGTAAATACTCACATAAGATGAAGAGTTGACTAAGGACAAGGCTAATAGTTAAAAAGGGGAGATATTTAGAAGTAATGATGCATTTTTGACACCTCTGCTTGGGGATTTCCCCCTCATGAATGAGGCGCCTACTTCACATGTGCAATTGAGTTTTAAATCTTCAAAAATTGAGATATTTCATCTCTCCTCTCTCCTAATTCAAGTCTAGTTCCAAAAAGTTAGCTCAACTGACCTAAAAATGGTCAAAAATTGACCAAACTGAATTGGAAAATTCTAGAATTAGTTTGTTTGGTTAGGAGCTGACTTTTTCCTATAAATAGAAGCCTTCCCCTTTGTTGAAACTCAATAGTGTTTTATGCACTGTTACTCTACTCCTCCCAAGCCAAGAACTATGAATTTATTAATAATTCACTAGTTTTTGACATTTCCCTCTTCCAAAGATTGGTGGCCACTCTTATTACTAACAAGAGTTGAACCCTCAAACCATCAAGCCAAAGGAAAGCTCTCAAAATCACTAGTAAGTGGTGATTCTTCTCTTTTTACACTTATTTTATGGTTTTAAATGGTTTTTATGCTTTATGTCTTCTCAAAAATTACAATTAATGTTATGCCTCATTACAAAAAGGCATTTCCCTCTCTTCTCTAGTAAATCAACCCTTCTTTATCCTAGCTAAGTGATAATGGATGGAATTAAACTTTTTATAATGTTTTCTCTTGTATAAGTGAATTTTGAGTAGTATAGATTACTTTAAATCAATTAGAATCAATTTTGAGTAGTATAGATTACTTTAAATCAATTAGAATCAATTTTTATGACAAAATCAAGTAGGAAAATTTGAAAAATGGTCAATCAAACAAAAGAAGTTATGGCAAATTTTTTAGAAATAAGAATTATCTTTTATTATGCTAAAAGAGTAATTCCTATCAATTCTATACTCTAAGAGTGTCATTTTCATGCATAGAAATTGCTTATTGATTATTGTTATTTTTATGTATAAAGGAATAATTTTTTTTAATGAAAGTGTTACTTTCATCAAAATAGATTTTTATGCATAAAGGAATAATTTTTTTATTATGAAAGTGTTACTTTTATCAAAAATATATTTTTATGCATAAAGGAATAAATTTTTTATTATGAAAGTGTTACTTTCATCAAAATAGATTTTTATGCATAAAGGAATAATTTTTTTTATTATGAAAGTATTACTTTCATCAAAATAGATTTTTATGCATAAAGGAATAATTTTTATTATTATGAAAGTGTTACTTTCATCAAAATAGATTTTTATGCATAAAGGAATAATTTTTTTTAATTATGAAAGTGTTACTTTCATCAAAATAGATTTTTATGCATAAAGGAATAAATTTTTTATTATGAAAGTGTTACTTTCATCAAAATAGATTTTTATGCATAAAGGAATAATTTTCTTTTATTATGAAAGTGTTACTTTCATCAAAATAGATTTTTATGCATAAAGGAATAATTTTCTTTTATTATGAAAGTGTTACTTTCATCAAAATAGATTTTTATGCATAAAGGAATAAATTTTTTATTATGAAAATGTTACTTTCATCAAAATAGATTTTTATGCATAAAGGAATAATTTTCTTTTATTATGAAAGTGTTACTTTCATCAAAATAGATTTTTATGCATAAAGCAGTAATTTTCTTTTATTATGAAAGTGTTACTTTCATCAAAATAGATTTTATGCCTAAAGGAATAATTTTTTTTATTTATGAAAGTGTTACTTTCATCAAAATAGATTTTTATGCATAAAGGAATAATTTTCTTTTATTATGAAAGTGTTACTTTCATCAAAATAGATTTTTATGCATAAAGGAATAAATTTTTTATTATGAAAGTGTTACTTTCATCAAAATAGATTTTTGTGCATAAAAGAATATTTTATTATTATAAAAGTGTTACTTTTATCATTATTGATTTTATGCATAAAAGTATGCATGAAAGAATATTTTTATATTAAGATAAGAATTCTCTTAATCCTATGTGACTAATTCCCATGAATATTGGTAAATGATTAGTTTTAAATTTAGTAAAGTAGTAATTGAAATATTACCATTTGATAAAGATAGTTCAAGAAGAACCGTCCCAGACTCAAAAACATGAATCAGACTTTGATCAAGATGTAATTCCTTTGTTAGTTTCAAGAAATGATGATGCGACTAGTTCTTGAATTTATACTCAAATCACCCACCGAATCCGAAACTAAGTTGAGACCTTTGATTTTGATCTAAGGTTAAGAATTCAGAATTCGAGAAATTCTACTTGAAAATCCAGTCCTGTGATCTAGAAATCTTGGATACGGAATTAAGATATACTCATGGTATTCAAACAAAATCAAAACTATAAATTTGCATAGAAACCCTGCCTTCTTAAAAGACTGTCTTATGCTAGAATACTGGAGGGGGCATTTGGCATATATGTTTATCTAAGGGAAGTTCAGTTGCAACAGCTGGCGGGGAGTATTCGAGGGACAGCTCATGCGGCAAAGCCTGCCGAGGTCTTGACCAGCATCGGTATGGTTAAAATGGTGCGCTTCCGGTACGATGGATGAGGGCCGATGAAGCGGTCCCTGAGTGAAGTGCCAGGACACCTAAGGAGGATCCTGGAGGGTTCTAACCAGGTGATGCATGGGCTCGCGGTGCCGAGGACATCCATGCGTATGTCGAGGAAGATATTATATGATGGACCTATGTTTATTGTAATCTATCACACTGGATCTTGTTGTTGACTCGCTGGTCTCAACGAGGAGTCCGGAGTGATACTGTTTTGTGAGAGACAAGGACTCAATGGAAATTTTGAAGTATGACATGTGTAACCCGTAAATTGAATGTCAATGGATTGTTTTTTTTTTAATTTAAATTTTAATAAAGAGGAGTGTGTGCGTATTGATATCCAATGGAAAAAGAGAGCTGCATAACTTAACGAGGGAAATAATATCATTATCGTGTCCTTATGGAGCCTAATAAACAAGGGAAAGCAGGCTATCACTGATGGTATGGAAACACCAATGCCAAAGAAAGTAGCTCACATAGTGCCTTATCTCCTCCTTTAACTTTCAATTGTCTTCGTCTTCTTTTTGTGGAAGCGTTTTTCGAATGGTTCTTCTATAGTTAAGCATCAACTCCATAGTCCCTATGCAAAAAACAACCAAAGTCACTAGTAATTCAGCAATGGGTGCATTAGAATCAACTCCGAGCCCATATATACTGTGATGCAAAAGGAGTAATTGAGGAATCAAGGTAAAAAGTTTGAGCTACAGACAAGGGACAGAGATGGCCTTCCAATGTTAGCATAGCAATATTCCAAACGAAGCCACTATCTGCAAGGCACTCAAAAGCAATGGATTTGAAGGGGTTTACTAGCTGCACAAGGCTATTACCAGAGTAATATAACAATATGGGTGCCAAAATCCCACCCAAAGTTCAGTACTGCAACTACCTTTAGAAACATAGATAGTAAGAGCAACCAAGACCAATTTCCAACTAGGAGCCTAGAGAGATCCCCTACTTTTAGCAAGAAAGTACGCTTCTTTATATGAGCTGTGTCTCCTTATGCCACAATAAAATTAGTCTTAATTCCTTAAAATTAGGGATTCTTATAGGGCCCTTTTTATGCTCAAATGTCTCCTAATGATGAAGCTAATCTTGGTTTAAAACATAAAAAATACTAATGTATACTAATTTCTTAATTAATATAAGGCTAATGCTCATGAAATCAACCAAGTGGAAAGATTACCTAATTTAATCACACCCTAAACGTAAGTTACGTTACTCATTCTCTCATTTTTGTTGCTTTCACCTCTTTTACAATATTCAATTTTGAGCCATTTTTATTTTTAATGCACTCAGTCTCTTGGTACGCCTGATTTTTGGTTGTGGAGCGTGCGAACGAAGGCGATTAATATTATACTTGATAATGCAATTATACCGAAAGACCTTGACTCACCACGTCCAAAAGGTGAAGCCTCTACATTGAAGAAGAAAAGAATGCCTATGCATTCACCTTTTAAGCATTTTATCTTTAAGCAAGGAACCCCTGAGAAGGTTGGCAAAAAGGGTACGCCGCCGAAGAAGAAGCTTCGATTCACAGGCAAGAAGGCTTCTATACAGAAGAGACCCAGGCAAAGGATGTGGATGCAGGGTCAAGCCAGAGATAGAGAATCCTAAGGGCATGGAGCCCCAGCAGCCCTAGCCTGCAGATCTTTATTAGTACATTTCATTTTGTAAAGATTCTTCTCGATACGAGCTTTTTTCTCATATCTTTGTTTTTTTAAATATCCAGAATTCTTATTGAACCCCTCATTATTTAAGCAATTTAAGACAGCTTTAAAAATAATTTACAAAAAAACTGGGAGGGAGAGAGAGAGAGAGAGAGAGAGAGAGAGAGAGAGAGAGAGAGAGAGATCAAAGTATAATACGAGTACACAGATAAATTGAAATGTCGCAAGATATTTTCCATCAAAGTAACATTGAGATACAAATTGTTTTGAGCCCAAGTCCTCAATACAAAACATTCCTAAAATTCCTAATCATCCTGCTGAGTATGCTTTTCTTCAGTTGGCTTATTTTGGGTCTTCTGAAGGATCCTTTGATACAAAGCTTTGGCTTTAGCTCTATCAATTTTTCCACATCTTCAAGGCCTTTCTGTATGTTTTCAGAGTACACTTGGAAAGAATGAATTTCCATACATTGGCAATAACATGCCACCCACAGGAGCGTGAATCTTTTTGAAGAGGAATGGATTGATTTAAAAACTTATACTATGTCTTCTTTTTTAACTAAGGATACAGAGCTTCAATGGTAGCAACCGCTCTCTTAGATGCCCTGTATCAACATTTCAATGTTCAAAATTAAAAGAACTTAAGTGGTATGGTACAAATCATACAAACTAGTGCTTACAATTTAGGTTCTCCGTGCATTCCAACCATGCTATTCATAAATAGAACTCGGCACTTCACCAAATTAATAATGTAGCAACCACTCCAATGGTGAACATTGCACCAGTACAAATGTGTGAAAGTCTCTACTACTAAAATTCATGAAACGAGCATTGCATTAATCGATATGGGATCAAGTCATAATTTGATCTCTTATGAGACACGAGAACCTCTATATAAGTCTTACCTTGAGGTCGATAATGCACAAGTACGAAGTGTGCACTTGTCAATTACCAAAGCTGTGGGATTTCAAAGTGTTAATATTTCCATCAAAAATAATCCCTTTGGTTGGAGTGGTGTTTGTTATATAAGCCTGTAGGATCTATGGAGGAAGAAATGATCCTTGGACGATCCTAGATTTTCACTAGTAAATGTGATATCCAATGGAAAAAGAGAGCTGCATAACTTGAGGAGGGAAATAATATCATTATCGTGTCCTTATGGAGCCCAATAAACAAGGGAAAGCAGGCTATGATTGATGGTATGGAAACACCAATGCCAAAGAAAGTAGCTCACGTAGTGCCTTATCTCCTCCTTTAACTTTCGGTTGTCTTCGTCTTCTTTTTGTGGAAGCGTTTTTCGAATGGTTTTTCTTTAGTTAAGCATCAACTCCATAGTCCCTATGCAAAAAACAACCAAAGTCATTAGTAATTCAGCAGTGGGTGCATTAGAATCAACTCCGAGCCCATATATACTGTGATGCAAAAGGAGTAATTGAGGAATCAAGGTAAAAAGTTTGAGCTACAGACAAGGGACAAAGATGGCCTTCCAATGTTAGCATAGCAATATTCCAAACGAAGCCACTATCCACAAGGCACTTAAAAGCAATGGATTCGAAGGGGTTTACTAGCTGCACAAGGCTATTACCAGAGTAATAAACCAATATGGGTGCCAAAATCCCACCCAAAGTTCAGTACTGCAAATACCTTTAGAAACATAGATAGTAAGAGCAACCAAGACCAATTTCCAACTAAATGCTAGGAAAGCACAAAAATTGGTTTCGAGGAAGAAGTCGATTCAACACAGTGAATTGAAGATAGCACTACCACCAACTGCACCCACCACCAAAATAAAAGAGCTGGACAAAGTTAAGGAGAAAAGAAGAGAAAAGGTACAATCAAATGAGACGGAGACAAATCCCAATCAACAAGATTCAGTAGAGGCACTCTTCAGCTGGATGGAGGAAAAGATCAAGCCACTCTTGCACGGAGCTAAAACGATTACAACAACAAATACCCACAAGTGCCAAAGTACCACCTTGGTTTTTGTGGCAATTTTTTTTTTTTTTAAGAACAAAAGGTATTCATTACTCAAAAATGGATACAAAGTAAAAATGTTTAATCTTCATGCCATGAACATGATCATCCATTTCATGTGTATTCAACCAATTTTTGATTGCATGATTGAGTGTTTGAGCATGAAGAAACATAGGGTATCAACCTTGCATGCACCTAATAGAAAACAGTTCATGTCGTAAAACAGTCTTAAAAAATTCACGCTGTGAACTGGTCTTAAATGGTTCATGTCATGCAATAGTGTAAAATGGTTCACGACATGAACTGGTTCTAAATTGTTCATGTCATGAACCGCCCTACTACTTCACGACGTGAAATAGTCACCTTCCCTCGGCCAATCATGGAATGCCATATGGCATACTTCATTAAGACAGCCGCCTAGGCTGATGGCCGCACCATAAAATTAAAATTTTCCTTATTCGTGTATTCCACTTTTGCAATTCTTCAATATGTGCATTGCCGTGCATTACCACTCATCACTATCGATTCCCAAGTGCTCGTCTGCCCGCATATTCGACAACTTTGAGTTGAGGTGCGAGCTTGTGCCTTACCTTTGTGTTCTTCTTTTTGTTTCTTTCTTTCTTTTTAAGTATTGCAAATCTCATGTCATGATTAATTCTTGTAAATGTTCCAAACTCTGATTGTTGCATGTGTAGGACTATTGCAAACGTTCCAAACTGTGATTGTATCATATCTCACAATTTAACTCTCAAATATGATGAAAAATCACAAGTTACACAAAAGACAGTCAAAAAACCTGCACTTTCAGGGATTTCATACCCTAGCTTCTCACGGTTTTAGCCACCTCACGGTTTCAAACCATCTCACAATTTCAACCATCTTATGGTTTTAACTTTCTCACGGATTTAGCCACCTCACAGCTTTAAACCATCTCATAGATTAACTGCCTCACGGTTTCAACCATCTCACAGATTAACTGCCTTCTCACGGTTTCAACCATCTCACAGATTAACTGCCTTCTCACGATTTTAAACCATCTCATGGATTAACTACCTCACGGTTGAACCTTCTCACGGTTTAAGCTACCTCACGGTTTTAGCTATCTCACGAGTTTCGAACCCTGCTATCATTCATGTGCTCTCATGGTTTGCACCTTTTTGCATGTAGACTCATACCTTGTCATTACTCACCGCACTAACACCCTTCTCATCGAATAACACACACACATTCATTTTCACAAAAAAAAAAAGGAGGCAATGACCACATTCTCTCATCAGTGAGTATGACTGACTTTCTTATCATTATTACAGATGTCGACCTCTGCTACCTCTGAACCGGAAGTCAAGGAGACTTCGGCAGTCACGCAAGCTAGGGCAACTTGGTCACCTATAAGCAGGAAGAAGAGACCATCATGTGGCCCAAAACTAAGCTATTTGGGCCAGACCTACTCTCAGTGCGCCAGACCATTTCAAGACATACATACCCAATTGATGCTGAACGAAAAGTGGTCCAATTGAAGGCCAAAAGAGTTAAAGAAGCTGGTTTATCCACATCGTACAATGGCCCAGCTAAGGTCAAGGAAATTGATATTGCAGAGCCATGGGAGGAAACCAAGCCTGTTTATATCGCTAAAGACTTGACTCCAGCTGAGGAAAAGGAACTTGTTGCTCTCCTTAAGGAGTTTAAGGTTGTTTCTTCTGAAACTACAAAGAGATGAAGGGCGTACCATCTAAAGTGGTACAACACACGATCCCAATCATGGAAGGATCAAGGCCAACCAAGCAAAAACCATACCAGATGAATCCTAAATATGCAACAATTATAAGAAGGAATTGATAAACTCATTACTGTTGATTTCATCTGTGAGATAGAACACACCGATTGGCTATCACCAATCGTGATAGTGCCAAAGAAGAATGGGAAACTTAGGGTCTATGTCGATCTAAAAAATGTCAATGCAGCTACTAGGAAAGGACCATTACCCACTTCCTTACACGGAACACGTTTTGGAAAGAGTAGTTGGTGAAGAAGCTTACAACTTCTTAGATGGATTTTCAAGTTACAATCAAGTTTCTATAGCACCCGAAGTCTAGCATAAAACGGCCTTCAATATAATGTGGGGGACTTTTGCTTACAAAGTTATGCCTTTTGGTCTCACCAATGCCCCAACAACATTCCAACGATTAATGTGCACAGCCTTGAGAGACTACTTACAAAAGTGGTTGGAGGTATTCATTGATGATCTATGTGCACACACTCACGATGGTCAGACCATTTGGCTTGCTTGAGAAAGATGTTTGAGTGATGTCGATTGTATTGTATATCCTTAAACCCTTTGAAATGCCAATTTTGGGTCAAACACGGTGTGATCTTAGGACACATTGTCATTAAGAATGGTATCTCCACAAAGGAAAGCAAAGTCAAATTGATCTTGGAACTATCCCCACCCACTAATTACAAAGGTGTACAAAGGTTTATGGGCCACATTGGGTATTATCTCCACTTCATAGTATTTTATGCTAGAATTGCCAGACCATTATATAGGCTACTCATTGTCTTTGAATGGAATGAAGAATGCCAAGATGCATATGATAAATTAAAGCCAGCACTCGCCAGTGCACTATTCTGAGACCACCCAACTGGGATCTTATATTCCATGTACACATTGATGCATCAAACTTCGCTACTACAGGATGCGTATTGGCACAGCTTGGTGAGTTCAAATTGGACTACCCAGTTTCCTCGCCCCACTGAATGATGCAAAGGTGTATTTTATGCTAGAATTGCCAGACCATTATATAGGCTACTCATTGTCTCTGAATGGAATGAAGAATGCCAAGATACATATGATAAATTGAAGCCAGCACTAGCCAGTGCACTATTCTAAGACCACCCAACTGGGATCTTATATGCCATGTACACATTGATGCATCAAACTTCACTTCTACAGGATGCATACTGGCACAGCTTGGTGAGTTCAAATTGGACTACCCAGTTTCCTTCGCTAGTCACCACTCAATGATGCAAAGGTAAATTATACCACCACAAAACGAGAGGGTTTGGCCATGCTTTATGCTGTCAAGAAGTATCAACATTACCTATTGGCAAAAAAAAAATGTATTCTTTGTGGACCATCAGGGTTTATATACTTGGTGAGTAAGCCTTGCACCATGGGATGAATCGATTACATGCTAGTTGTTATTACTATTGGAATTTGACTTCACGACGATCACGGGTGAGAAAGGGAACACAACATATGTTGGCCGATCATATGTCGAGAATTCCAAATGGGGAACCAACAAATGGTGTTGATGATGACCTCCCAGATGCTTGATTGTTCAAACTAGACATGGTGCCTGAATGCAGTGAAGAAATATTAGATTATCTAGCTTATGGCTTTCTATGAGAACAACCTTTGAACATGGATAAAATGTGTCGGCTTATTAAGCTGGCTGCACCTTATCAATTGATTGCTGGTGAATTATACAAGCTAGGTAAGGACAATGTCTTAAGGAGATGTGTGCAGGAAGACAAATTTGTCACAATATTAGATAAAGCACTCTTAGGAATAGTTGGAGGACACTTTGCTGGGAAAATTACAGCTCACAAGGTGCTTCAAGTAGGACTATGGTGGCCTACATTATTCGGGGATGCTATGCAGGTTGTAAAAGATGCAAAGAGTGTCAACCATTTGCTATTCCACAACAAAGAGAGAGGATGCAACTTACCCCTGTGATTGTAAGACAGTCTTTTGAGAAGTAGGGAATTGATTTTGTTGGACCCATTAGTCTAGTTGCACATCCATCACAAGTCCAATATGTGATCGTGGCCACAGACTATTTCACAAAATGGGCAAAAGAAAAAGTCTCTAAGCGAGTTGATGCACAAAAGATGGCTAAGTTCTTATATGAACAAATCATTTTGAGAATCCGTTGCCCATTGGAATTAGTCAGTGATCGCGGTTCACATTTCATTAATGAGGTGATTGATCACTTACTTGTTGCTGGATTCCTTGTAGTCCACTGGAAGTAGTCCCCTTATTATCCATAAGCAAATGGTCAAGCGAAGAGTACAAATAAGATTTTGTGTACTATCTTGACAAAAAATTTAGAAGCAAGTCGCACGGATTGGGAACATAAGCTAACTGCAACTCTATGGGCATATTGAACTTCGTATAAGAAGGTAGCGATGGGACATACTCCCTTCCATCTACCTTATGGCATTGAGGCTATAATGCCTATGGTGCAAGAACGATTAACAAAGAATGCATTAGCTAAAAGGTTGGTTGACTTAGAGAAACTTGATGAAACCCAACTAATTGCATCACATGGTCTTATGGTGGTTGAGAAATTGTGAAGGAAGCATTGGTTTAACAATAACCTGAAACAAAAACAACTAAAAAACAAGGGACCTCGTCCTCATGTATAGTGTCGGAAGAACTAGAAAAAAATAACTCAAGTATGGAGGATTAGGACCTTTCTAAGTGTCAAAAATCACATGTGCCTCAAGGGTCAATCATGATTGAAACTATTGAGGGTGTGCAAATGGAGGGCTATGTCAATGAAGCAAACGTAAAAAGGATTACGAACCACTGACCCAAGAAATGCTCATGCAAGAGCATGTATTAAAACAACAAAATGAGCTAGCCAAGGAAAAATCCAAGTGAGCTCAGGAAGAAGCCAAGGCAAGAGAGGGCAAGGCCAAACAGAGACTCCAAGAGAGAGTATTGCATGTGAACATGGCTTCACTAACCCTCTTTGATGAGGATGACCTGGACATTGAGCCAGCACAACTATGTGAAAGTCTCTACTAATAAAATTCATGCAACAAGCATTGCATTAATCGATACGGGATCAAGTCATAATTTGATCTCTTATGAGACACGAGAACCTTTAGACAAGTCTTACCTTGAGGTCGACAATGCACAAGTACAAAGTGTGCACTTGTCAATTACCAAAGCTGTGGGATTTCAAAGTGTTAATATTTCCATCAGAAATAATCCCTTTGGTTGGAATGGTGTTTGTTATATAAGCCTGTAGGATCTATGGAGGAAGAAATGATCCTTGGACGATCCTAGATTTGCACCAGTAATTGTGATATCCAATGGAAAAAGAGAGTTGCATAACTTGACGAGGGAAATAATATCATTATCGTGTCCTTATGGAGCCTAATAAACAAGGGAAAGCAGGCTATGATGATTGATGGTATGGAAACACCAATGCCAAAGAAAGTAGCTCACGTAGTGCCTTATCTCCTCCTTTAACTTTCAATTATCTTCGTGTTCTTTTTGTGGAAGCGTTTTTCGAATGGTTCTTCTTTAGTTAAGCATCAACTCCATAGTCCCTATGCAAAAAACAACCAAAGTCACCAGTAATTCAGAAGTGGGTGCATTAGAATCAACTCTGAGCCCATATATACTGTGATGCAAAAGGAGTAATTGAGGAATCAAGGTAAAAAGTTTGAGCTACAGACAAGGGACAGAGATGGCCTTCCAATGTTAGCATAGCAATATTCCAAACGAAGCCAGTATCCACAAGGCACTCAAAAGCAATGGATTCGAAGGGGTTTACTAGCTGCACAAGGCTATTACCAAAGTAATATAACAATATGGGTGCCAAAATCCCACCCAAAGTTCAGTACTGCAACTACCTTTAGAAACATAGATAGTAAGAGCAACCAAGACCAATTTCCAACTAGGAGCCTAGAGAGATCCCCTGCTTTTAGCAAGAAAGTACGCTTCTTTATGAGCTGTCTCCTTATGCCACAATAAAATTAGTCTTAATTCCTTAAAATTAGGGATTCTTATAGGGCCCTTTTTATGCTCAAATGCCTCCTAATGATGAAGCTAATCTTGGTTTAAAACATAAAAAATACTAATGTATACTAATTTCTTAATTAATATAAGGCTAATGCTCATGAAATCAACCAAGTGGAAATATTACCTACTTTAATCACACCCTAAACGTAAGTTACGTTACTCGTTCTCTCATTTTTGTTGCTTTCACCTCTTTTACAATATTCAATTTTGAGCCATTTTTATTTTTAATGCACTCAGTCTCTTGGTACGCCTGATTTTTGGTTGTGGAGCGTGTGAACGAAGGCGATTAATATTATACTTGATAATGCAATTACACCGAAAGACCTTGACTCACCACGTCCAAAAGGTGAAGCCTCTACATCAAAGAAGAAAAGAATGCCTATGCATTCACCTTTTAAGCATTTTATCTTTAAGCAAGGAACCCCTGAGAAGGTTGGCAAAAAGGGTACGCCGCCGAAGAAGAAGCTTCGATTCACAGGCAAGAAGGCTTCTATACAGAAGAGACCCAGGCAAAGGATGTGGATGCAGGGTCAAGCCAGAGATAGAGAATCCTGAGGGCATGGAGCCCCAGCAGCCCTAGCCTGCAGATCTTTATTAGTACATTTCATTTTGTAAAGATTCTTCTCGATACGAGCTTTTTTCTCATATCTTTGTTTTTTTAAATATCCAGAATTCTTATTGAACCCCTCATTATTTAAGCAATTTAAGACAGCTTTAAAAACAATTTACGAAAAAAACTGGGAGAGAGAGAGAGAGAGAGAGAGAGAGAGAGAGAGAGAGAGAGAGATCAAAGTATAATATGAGTACATAGATAAATTGAAATGTCGCAAGATATTTTCCATCAAAGTAACATTGAGATACAAATTGTTTTGAGCCCAAGTCCTCAATACAAAACATTCCTAAAATTCCTAATCATCCTGCTGGGGGTAGGCTTTTCTTCAGTTGGCTTGTTTTGGGTCTTCTGAAGGATCCTTTGATACACAACTTTGGCTTCAGCTCCGTCAGTTTTTCCACATCTTCAAGGTCTTTCTGTATGTTTTTAGAGTACACTTGGAAAGAATGAATTTCCATACATTGGCAATAACATGCCACCCAACAGGAGCGTGAATCCTTTTGAAGAGGAATGGATTGATTTAAAAACTTATACTATATCTTCTTTTTTAACTGAGGATACAAAGCTTCAATGGTAGCAACCGCTGCTCTCTTAGATGCCCTGTATCAACATTTCAATGTTCAAAATTAAAAGAACTTAAGTGGTATGGTATAAATCATACAAACTAGTACTTACAATTTACGGTCTCCGTGCATTCCAACCATGCTATTCATGAATAGAACTCGGCACTTCACCAAATTAATAATGCAGCAGCCACCCCAATGGTGAACATTGAGCCAGCACAACTGTGTGAAAGTCTCTACTACTAAAATCCATGCAACGAGCATTGCATTAATCGATACGGGATCAAGTCATAATTTGATCTCTTATGAGACACGAGAAAATGATCCTTCGACGATCCTAGATTTTCACCAGTAATTGTGATATCCAATGGAAAAAGAGAGCTGCATAACTTAATGAGGGAAATAATATCATTATTGTGTCCTAATGGAGCCCAATAAACAAGGGAAAGTAGGCTATGATTGATGGTATGGAAACACCAATGCCAAAGAAAGTAGCTCACGTAGTACCTTATCTCCTCCTTTAACTTTCGGTTGTCTTCGTCTTCTTTTTGTGGAAGCGTTTTTCGAATGGTTCTTCTTTAGTTAAGCATCAACTCCATAGTCCCTATGCAAAAAACAACCAAAGTCACTAGTAATTCAGTAGTGGGTCCATTAGAATCAACTCCGAGCCCATATATACTGTGATGCAAAAGGAGTAATTGAGGAATCAAGGTAAAAAGTTTGAGCTACAGACAAGGGACAGAGATGGCCTTCCAATGCTAGCATAGCAATATTCCAAACGAAGCCACTATCCACAAGGCACTCAAAAGCAATGGATTCGAAGGGGTTTACTAGCTGCATAAGGCTATTACCAGAGTAATAAACCAATATGGGTGCCAAAATCCCACTCAAAGTTTAGTACTGCAAATACCTTTAGAAACATAGATAGTAAGAGCAACCAAGACCAATTTCCAACTAAATGCTAGGAAAGCACAAAAATTGGTTTCGAGAAAGAAGTCGATTCAACACAGTGAATTGAAGATAGCACTACCGCCAACTGCACCCACCACCAAAATAAAAGAGCTGGACAAAGTTAAGGAGAAATGAAGAGAAAAGGTACAACCAAATGAGACGGAGACAAATCCCAATCAACAAGATTCAGTAGAGGCACTCTGTTGGATGGAGGAAAAGATCAAGCCACTCTTGCACAAAGCTAAAACGATTACAACAACAAATACCCACAAGTGCCAAAGTACCACCTTGGTTTTTGTGGCAATAATTTTATTTAAAAAGAACAAAAGGTATTCATTACTCAAAAATGGATACAAAGTAAAAATATTTAATCTTCATGCCATGAACATGATCATCCATTTCATGTGTATTCAACCAATTTTTGATTGCATGATTGAGTGTTTGAGCATGAAGAAACATAGGGTATCAACCTTGCACGCACCTAATAGAAAACAGTTCACGTCGTAAAACAGTCTAAAAAAATTCACACTGTGAACTGGTCTTAAATGGTTCACATCGTGCAATAGTCTAAAATGGTTCACGACATGAACTGGTTCTAAATGGTTCATGTCATGAACCGCCCTTGTATCATATCTCACAATTTAACTCTCAAATATGATGAAAAATCACAAGTTACACAAAAGACAGTCAAAAAAACCTGCACTTTCACGGGTTTCTAACCCTAGCTTCTCACAGTTTAACCTTCTCACGGTTTTAGCCACCTCACGGTTTCAAACCATCTCACAATTTCAACCATCTCATGGTTTTAACTTTCTCACGGATTTAGCCACCTCACAACTTTAAACCATCTCACAGATTAACTGCCTCACAGTTTCAACCATCTCACAGATTAACTGCCTCACGGTTTCAACCATCTCACAGATTAACTGCCTCATAGTTTTAACCTTCTCACGGTTTTAAACCATCTCATGGATTAACTGCCTCATGGTTGAACCTTCTCACGGTTTTAGCCACCTCATGGTTTTAGCTATCTCACGAGTTTCGAACCCTGCTATCTCAGGAACAAAATTACTGCGCTCTCACGATTTGCACCTTTTCGCATGTAGACTCATACCTTGTTATTGCTCACCGCACTAACACGCTTCTCATCGAATAACACACACACACACACACACACACACATTCATTTTCACCAAAAAAAAAAGAGAAAAAAAAGAGGCAATGAGCACATCCTCTCACTAGTTAGTATGACTGACTTTCTTATCATTATTACAGATGTCGACCTCTGCTACCTCTGAACCAGAAGTCAAGGAGACTTTGGCAGTCACGCAAGAGCTAGGGCAACTTGGTCACCTATGAGCAGGAAGAAGAGACCATCACGTGGCCTAAAACTAAGCTATTTGGGCCAGACCATTTCAAGACATACCCAATTGATGAATGAAAAGTGGTCCAATTGACGGCCAAAAGAGTTAAAGAAGCTGGTTTATCCACATCATACAATGGCCCAGCTAAGGTCAAGGAAATTGATATTGCAGAGTTAAAGAAGCTGGTTTATCCACATCGTACAATGGCCCAGCTAAGGTCAAGGAAATTGATATTGCAGAGCCATGGGAGGAAACCAAGCCTGTTTATATCGCTAAAGACTTGACTCCAGCTGAGGAAAAGGAACTTGTTGCTCTCCTTAAGGAGTTTAAGGTTGTTTCTTCTGAAACTACAAAGAGATGAAGGGCGTACCATCTGAAGTGGTACAACACATGATCCCAATCATGGAAGGATCAAGGCCAACCAAGCAAAAACCATACCAAATGAATCCTAAATATGCAACAATTATAAGAAGGAATTGATCAACTCATTACTGTTGATTTCATCTATGAGATAGAACACACCGCGATTGGCTATCACCAATCATGATAGTGCCAAAGAAGAATGGGAAACTTAGGGTCTGTGTCGATCTAAAAAATGTCAATGCAGCTACTAGGAAGGACCATTACCCACTACCTTACACGGAACACGTTTTGGAAAGAGTAGTTGGTGAAGAAGCTTACAACTTCTTAGATGGATTTTCAAGTTACAATCAAGTTTCTATAGCACCCGAAGACTAGCATAAAACGGCCTTCAATACAATGTGGGGGACTTTTGCTTACAAAGTTATGCCTTTTGGTCTCACGAATGCCCCAACAACGTTCCACAACGATTGATGTGCATAGCCTTGAGAGACTACTTACAAAAGTGGCTGGAGGTATTCATTGATGATCTATGTGCGCACATAGATCATCAATGAATACCTCCAACCACTTTTGTAAGTAGTCTCTCAAGGCTATGCACATCAATCATTGGAATGTTGTTGGGGCATTCGTGAGACCAAAAGGCACAAATTTGTAAGCAAAAGTTTCCCACATTGTATTGAAGGCCGTTTTATGCTAGTCTTCGGGTGCTATAGAAACTTGATTGTAACTTAAAAATCCATCTAAGAAGTTGTAAGCTTCTTCACCAACAACTACTCTCTCCAAAACGTGTTCCGTGTAAGGTAGTGGGTAATGGTCCTTGCTCTAGTAGCTCCATTGACATTTTTTAGATCGACATAGACCCTAAGTTTCCCATTCTTCTTTGGCACTATCACGATTGGTGATAGCCAATCGGTGGTGTGTTCTATCTCATAGATGAAATCAACAGTAATGAGTTTATCAATTCCTTCTTATAATTGTTGCATATTTAGGATTCATCTGGTATGGTTTTTGCTTGGTTGGCCTTGATCCTTCCATGATTGGGATCGTGTGTTGTACCACTTCAGATGGTACGCCCTTCATCTCTTTGTAGTTTCAGAAGAAACAACCTTAAACTCCTTAAGGAGAGCAACAAGTTCCTTTTCCTCAGCTGGAGTCAAGTCTTTAGCGATATAAACAAGTTCCTTTTCCTCAGCTGGAGTCAAGTCTTTAGTGATATAAACAGGCTTGGTTTCCTCCCATGGCTCTGCAATATCAATTTCCTTGACCTTAGCTGGGCCATTGTACGATGTGGATAAACTAGCTTCCTTAACTCTTTTGGCCGTCAATTGGACTACTTTTTGTTCATCAACTGGGTATGTCTTGAAATGGTCTGGCACTGAGAGTATGTCTAGCCCAAATAGCTTAGTTTTGGGCCACATGATGGTCTCTTCTTCCTGCTTATAGGTGACCAAGTTGCCCTAGCTTGTGTGACTGCCGAAGTCTCCTTGACTTTCGGTTCAGAGGTAGCAGAGGTCGACATCTGTAATAATGATAAGAAAGTCAGTCACACTAACTGGTGAGAGAATGTGGTCATTGCCTCTTTTTCTTTTTTCTTTTTTTTTGTGAAAATGAATGTGTGTGTGTGTTATTCATTCGATGAGAAGGGTGTTAGTGTGGTGAGCAATAACAAGGTATGAGTCTACATGCGAAAAGGTGCAAATCGTGAGAGCGTACGAATTTTGCCTGTGAGATAGCAGGGTTCAAAACTCGTGAGATAGCTAAAACCGTGAGGTGGCTAAAACCATGAGAAGGTTCAACCGTGAGACAGTTAATCCATGAGATGGCTTAAAACCGTGAGAAGGTTAAAACTATGAGGCAGTTAATCTGTGAGATGGTTGAAACCGTGAGGCAGTTAATCTGTGAGATGGTTTAAAGCTGTGAGGTGGCTAAATCCATGAGAAAGTTAAAACCATGAGATGGTTGAAACCGTGAGATGGTTTGAAACCGTGACATGGCTAAAACTGTGAGAAGGTTAAACTATGAGAAGCTAGGGTTCAAAACCCATGAAAGTGCAGGTTTTTTTACTGTCTTTTGTGTAACTTGTGATTTTTCATCATATTTGAGAGTTAAATTGTGAGATATGATACAATCACAGAGATGAGCGGTAATGCACGGCAATGCACATATTGAAGAATTGCAAAAGTGGAATACACGAATAAGGAAAATTTTAATTTTATGGTGCGGCCATCAGCCTAGGCAGCTGTCTTAATGAAGTATGCCATATGGCATTCCATGATTGGCCGAGGGAAGGTGACTGTTTCAGGTCGTGAAGTAGTAGGGCGGTTCATGACATGAACCATTTAGAACCAGTTCATGTCATGAACCATATTAAACTATTGCATGACGTGAACCATTTAAGACCAGTTCACAGGGTGAATTTTTTTAGACTGTTTTACGATGTGAACTGTTTTCTATTAGTGGGCGGAGCATACATGTACTGGTGACTATATTCTGGGATTGTCAAGTACTCCTGCCGCCATGCTGGCTGTATACCAAAATCTTCAAGTTTGGGGTTTGCATCCTTTGTGACAATTGTTGTATAGCCCCCTCGTGAACTAGATGTGCCTTTCTCCACCTGCGGAAGCAATAGTAGCTGATCATGAATGTAATGTCACAATCTGGATTTCAAGTAAATCTGCCAAGTGAGGGTTAGCCAGCTTCGTATGCCTTGCCATAATTTGCCATAAGGTGCCTTCAACTAGGGGCAATAATTCTTCTAACTCCAGCTTTGGTGCTCAGAGAGGATATGGTACATAAGGCTATTTTGTAGATGTAACATTAGACGGGCAGGATCCACTTGGTAGGTTCAAATGGTGTTATTTGCATTAACACCTTGAACATTAACTTTGGCTTCAACAATGGGTTTCCTGATGATCTGATGAATCCTTCATATTTTGTAGTAGGAGACAAAGACTCAAGAACAGTATCATCAGTAAAGGGCTAAAGAGTATATTGTGGTAGAGTGTGACATACCTCTTAAGTTGCCCGTGGTGGAGACGGGTGGGGTGCCTGCAACTCCTCGGGGGCGAGAGTGTTAGTGGGAAATTCTAATGAAAGAGAAAGAAGATGGGAGAATATACAATCTGCCTGAGATTTGTCAGTAGGAGGAATACTAGTATATGGATTTAGTAATTTACTTGCTACAAACGAAAACACAGGATAAGTTGGAAGATTAGATGAACTTTGTGTTTCCTCTTGACCCTCTTTGGAACTAGGGTTTGTTGAGCTTCATAAGCTCCTGGAGTTCTATGACTTCCGCAAGAGATATATCAGGATATTCAATGTGTATTTTATCAAAGTTATAGACAACTATTGTCAGCATTTGTTCTAGATGTTTATGTATATAATGATAAAGTTTAAGAATGCCATAAGGATGGTAGAGGGTAGATTCACAAAGGTTTAAGTGTTGATGCATATTATACACCTCTAGCCACCCATGAGACTGATTATCCATTGATAACTTCTAGCTACAACCTCGTAAATTGGCCAATGTAACAGAATACCCAAGCAAAGACCCAAGACTAATATACATTGGGGACAACCTCTCTACCAAGGAAGGGACCAAACTCATCACTCTACTCACGAAATTCAAGGATTGCTTTGCCTGGAAGTACACGGATATGAAGGGTGTCCCTCCCAAAGTAGTCAAACACACCAAGATGGTCCGAGAAGAAATTGATAAACTTATTGTTGACACCGGGTACATCTACAAAATAGAGCACACATAATGGGTATCACCCATAGTGATAGTGCCCAAAAAAATGGAAAAGTAAGAGTGTGCATGGACCTTAAAATGGTCAATGTTGCCACTATCACTTACCCTTCACAGAGCTCAAATGAGTTGCAGGAAAGGAAGCCTACAGCTTCCTTAATGGATTCTCTCGCTACAAACACGTGTTGTGATTGACCCCAAGTATCAACACAAAACAACCTTGGCTACAGAATGGAGAACTTATGCATACCGCATCATGCCTTTTGGACTGACATTGCAATGCCCCCGGTACCTTCTAGCACCTAATGTGCATGACCTACAAGGAATATCTTCGAAAATTCCTTGAGGTCTTTATGGATGACCTCTGTGTCAACTTCACATGGAAGGCACACCTTGACTATTTATGTAAGGTGATAGAAAGGTGTAGGCTATACTGCATTTCATTGAACCCACTCAAATGCCAGTTTTGGGTTAGGCATGGAGTTATCCTGGGACAAATTATCTCCCAATAGGGAATCTCCATTGACAATAACAAGGTACAGCTCATCCTTGAGATGCCCCCACCAACCAATTTCAAGGGAGTCCAGTGCTTTATGGGACATCTTGTGGCTATTATTGGCGTTTCATTTTATGTATGCCAATATTGCTCGACCCCTTTACGGACTCTTGATCCTCTTTGAGTGGATAGAGGAATGCCAACATGCTTATACCAGCCCCTCAAGAAAACCTTGGCAAGTGCTCCTATTCTAAGATCCCCCACCCCAGCTGGGACATTATCTTTCATGTACACGACACTTCCACCTTCGCTACTAGATATGTGTTGGCCCAACCTAATGAACACAAGATGGATTTCACCATCATCTTTTCCAGATGCCAACTAAACAAGGCCGAAAGAAATTATACCACTGAGAGGGAAGGGTTGGGCATGGTTTACACCATTAAGAAGTTTTTCCATTGACCAAATATATCTTCTTCAGAGTTCATCAAGCTCTTCTATATCTGGTAAACAAGCCCTATAGAATAGGAAGAATCACTAGATGGTTGCTAATCTTATTTGAGTTCAACTTCACTGTCACAGTGCAGAAGGGCTCACAGCATGTCTTAGCAGACCATATGTCAAGAATCCCCAACAACGAGTCACCAGTGGGAGTTGATGATGATTTACCAGATGCCACATTGTTCCAATTATGTTTAATTCTTGAATGGGGTAAGGAGGTAGCACACTTTCTACCCAATTGCTTACCAGTTGTGCCTCCTCAATATGGACCATGCACGACACCTTATTAACAAGCGTACCCTACCAACTAATTGCAAGCCAACTCTACAGACAGGAGTATCAGACACTATGTCCGTGAAGATGAATATGTCTTCCTTTTAGAACAGGTTCACTCTACCTATTCTGGGGGGGCACTTTATAGTAGATATCACTGCATGCAAATTCCTCATTATGGTGGCCCACCTTAATGGCTGATGCAGCAGAATACATCACAAGCGGTGCGATGAATGCCAACAAGCAACAATCCCCCACTTTAAAGACAACATCCCCCTGAACCCTATTGTATCCTTGCAACCATTCAAAAAGTGGGGCATTGATTTCATTGGACCCATTAGTCCTGCAGCTAAATACACTCAAGCCTGATATATTATCGCTGTCTGACTATTGCACAAAATGGGTCGAAGCTCGGGATACCCGTAAAGCTGATGTGCACTCTACTACAAAATTCATATATGAGTCAGTAATCACACGCTTTGGATACCCCCTTGAAATTGTGAGCAACAATGGAATGCATTTTATTAATGAGGTAATCCAAATCCTCTTACAAGAATTCCTTGTCACTCATAGGAAATCTTCCCTATATTACCCCCAAGCTAATGGCTAAGCAAAAAGCACCAACAAAGTTCTATGTGCCATTCACACCAAAACTGTTGAGATCAGCCGCCACAACAATTGGAAAGAAAAGTTGCCGATAGCACTCTAGGCCTATCAAACTTCCTACAAGGCTGCTGCCAATGTGACACCCTGCAGTTTAACCTATGGTACTGAAGCGGTTATGCCAATGGAGTTCTTGGTCCCAACAAAAAACAAAGAAAACATAACAACCAAGAAATGAAACAAACAACCCAACAAGAGACTAAAGTGAGGCAAGCTAAACTTTGATAGAAAACATTGTGGTCAACATGGCCCAAGTTGTAGACCTCAAAGAAGAAGATTGGGAGGTGGAACCTGCTCGATTATGGTTAGGACTGACCACCCCGACAAGCTTCACCCAAAAATTAGCTCTTGTAGATACAAGGGCTAATTACAACTTAATTTCTTTAGGAGACATGGCTTTCCCTCGAGCAACCCCCATTGAAAGAGACTCCTGCCATGGTCACAATAGTGGCATCTCAAGAAGTTCACTGTATAGGCATAATCACACTTTTGTTCCACATTGGAAATAATCCCTTGAAAGGGAATTTTTATGTGATGCCTGCAGGAACCATGTGTGAAGAGATACTTCTCGGAAGAGGTTGGATGGGACACAACCGCCGATGCAACATAGACTGGGATGCAAGGATGGCTACCCTACAACTAGCCTCAGGCCAAGTTATAGTCCTCATGATGGATGATCCCTCTGCTCCCTCATCCCAAGAAGTTACTCGTCCCCTCACCACCGTCATTCCAACCTCCAATCCACACAGATCCATACCTCTCATCAAAATGAGGCTACTCCCCACTCCGAACACACCACTGCCTCACATATCCTCTCCACTATCCCACTTGGCAATAGCCCAATCTGAACTCTCAAAAGCCACCACTGCTCTACTGACCTCCCTTA
The DNA here is from genome assembly GCF_041138505.1 of Cibotium barometz. Taxonomy (NCBI): domain Eukaryota; kingdom Viridiplantae; phylum Streptophyta; class Polypodiopsida; order Cyatheales; family Cibotiaceae; genus Cibotium; species Cibotium barometz. Next base: position 22,445,669 of record NC_141074.1, on the reverse strand, counting down.
CAAAACTAACCACACTAACTCTCCTAAAAACACTAACAAACACACACAAGGCAATCACTCTCGATAGTGGTACCTAAATGGCTTGTTGAAGCCTAAGGGTGTTATGAAGGTACTTCCAGTCTATGGATCCCCCGATTATCTACTCCCATACTCAAAGACCAACAACCCAAGCTCCTCGTCCCTCTTGCAGGCAACCGATTCGACAACCCCAAGCCCACGGGGCATAGGACAAACGCCCGCCCAAACGCAACCCAGGGCCAAACTATCCTCACTCATACCCTAAGCCTTGCCCAACAAAAACTTCCCGGTCGATCCCAAAACCTCTACTTCAGGCCCAACATTACTATGAGGGGGCAATCGCCAAATTTGGGTTCCCAAATCACCAAGGCACCAACCCCCCCCCCACTCTTGTCACTCCGTAGTTACTAACCCTTCAATGGAAACCCAAGTGGCCTTCGCGACGACAACCCCTTGCCCCCCAACAGAAGCCCATGGTCCATACCAATGATATACCCTTAACGTCGGCTACTCCCCCACCCATCATTATCAGGCTACCTCAGAGTACTCCCAATCATCCCTTAACCTTTGCATTCTCAGATCTCCCTTATTACAAGCCTCTGAACTCTTCAAGAAATACCAACCTTGCCATCACCCAATTGAACCGTCTCCTCCATTTAGAAAATTGGGCACAAAGTCAGTACAAAACCCGCAATGGGGTGCTGTGGCTACATAGCCCACAGGTACAAAACCTATTTGCAAGGTGCCCCCCCCAAAAAAAAACATCTATTTGCCACCACAGCCATACCATTCTCCTCCATATTTTCCACGATCGTACATTCAAACCTCGCCGTTGCCATGGCCATACGATTCTCCTTTAGCATTGCCACAATGGCCATTCCAACCTTAGCTCCAAATCCATGCCCATTCCAACCTCAACCCCAAATGCAACGGCCGTTCCAAACAGATGGCACGCCCATACCAAAGGAAGCCATGCCCGTTCCAAACTCTACCACAATGGCATGCCCGTACCATTTAACTCGTACTCCCGTTTCATGGAAATGCAATGTGCCCATACCATCTCCTTGCCACGGCTATGTCCTTTTGAAAACTATAAATATGGGCCCACCCCTTTCATTTCCTCTCACAGAGACATGTAATGCAACCAGGCAATAGGTCAAGTGTTGGATATTAATGGCAGATAGGTACACAACGTCCATCTCAATGGTGTCAACCTGGTCTGAGATGCCGTCAACCTCCCCCAAATGGAACAACCCTACGTGTGGCTCACCAACGCCCCATGATTGACTCACAACACTTTGAGGGGCAGCACCACCAAGGACAGATTGGAGTGGGGCAATATTACACAAGAGGAGCTCGTGATGCTGGCTAGGGCATTCTCATTTTTAGTGACCACATAGTGGACCAACCACTTTAGTAGGTGCAACCTTTCAACACTGGCCAGAGCCCACTAGAGAATGCCCATAAACTGGGCCAAATACTTGCATAAGGAGTACACAGTATACCCCCCAAGGAAATCCTAGAGGCAGCCAACCTTCTCATAAAAGTACTCTACCACACGGCTGGATATGGGAGGAGCTCCCTAGGGCAGTGCAGCTCACAGGGCTAGATGCATTACCCATCTCTCTACCTCCCCCCCAATCTTCTCCCACCTCTCCAGCGCCAAAGCGCCATCACCTGAAACCCAAGGAGAAGGAGCACCTTACCAGCCAGGGCCCCACCACCAATGAACTGGAAGCTGCAAAAGCCAAACACAAAGCCATTAAAGAGGAGGCACAATGTGTCTATGGAAGAGAGAAGTATGTTATGTATTCAAATATTTGACTCAGCTGATTCACATCTCCTTGCCTCTATGTTCTTTGACACTCACAAACCTTTAAACACTTCAGATCGTACAAAGATTTAAAACTATAGTCTCTTACCTCACTTTAGCAAATCTTCAACTATGATGACTGCCTAAGTCCTATCTGGTTCAACTGATTGATCCGACTTAGATATTTTCACTTATGTATCCTCTAAGGCTTAAAAACCTTCCAAATCCTTAAATCTCATAAAGATTCAGCCTTATAACCCCCTAAACTAACATCAATTATCTTCCAGCTAACTCTGTTAGATATCCTTTAGCCCACAAACTGTTTGGCTGACTTATGACTATCATACTAGACCCAAAATACCTTCCTCTCCACCCAAAAATATTGACTCTATTCTTCCACACCCTCAACTGATAGGTTCTGACACTCACTTGACCTTGTCGAGGGCACTGATGACCTCATATGATGCTATCTGTCAAACTAGACCCAAAATAGCTTCCTCTCAACCCAAAAAGATTAACTCTTCTTCCACACCCTCAACTGACGGGTTTTGACACTCACCTGTCAAACACTGATGATGACTCTTAGTTGATGCTATCTGACTTAAACCTGACTCAACATACTTTAGATATTCACTCACAAGTGTTTTTATAGTCTTACTCTGAGATTATTACAGTCTTGTTGAATTTTGAGAGTATGTTTCAAATAGTAACATCTTATTGAAACCTACATGATTTAGCTAGTGCTAGGGGTGCTTCTCCTTAGAAATTGTATGTAGGTTTGCTAGTTACATAGCAATGAATACTTTGCTATCTTCAGCTCACTTGGTCTACTCTTACTGAGAGGAAGTACACTCGAGTCCTTTTCACCAATTTGACCTGGTTCTATTCAGGTCCTCCTTCTATGTCTGTAGAGTTTCAAGATTGATTATTAACCTAAACATACTACCTTGCCCACAAGAGAGGGAGAGAAGAAGAGAAACAAACCATGCAAGGGTCGATTTGGAGAATAGCACATAGCCAACCCTAATGAGGGTTAACTCCCCTACATGAGGCCGCTAGGGGCTTACTCCACCACCACTTGTATCACCCAAGTGGAGATTCACAAGCTAGGTGAAGAGCAGCCACCTACAGGGCATTTGCTCGCCCATGAGATCAAACGTGATGGGACGAGCAGTGGCATGTGGCCTATGGTAGCCACCATGTTGTCAGAGGGTGCTCGCGCTTCCAGCTACGATGCTTGGCATTGATGTAAGCACACAGGACATGGATGTCCATGCCATTTGTAACTTTGGTGAGGGATTTCTCCTCGAGTTGTCAACCAAGTAGGTTTAGAATCACCTACTTGAACTCTACGTGATCGAAAAGATTGCACCACTTAAGGGGGTTGAGTGGTGCTGGTAGTGGGATCTCTCCTTCTTCCAAGGGTAGGGGGGAGGGGATTTTGGGTGCGATGGTGATGAGGTTGGAGGGGTGGGCGACGTTGAGGAAATGGTGGCGAGGCTTGCTTTAAGGACTGGGGGAGGCCTTGCCGATGTTGAGGGTAATTCAGTGAGGGTGTCAGGAAGGCCTAAGTTGAGGGTTAAGGTTGGAGGTGAGGGAGGAGGAGTGGGGAGATGGATGGGTGTAGAGGATTGTGAGGGGAAGAGTATTAGAGTTGTGGTGCCAAGTGGGGGTGGGGTGGTTGTGTACTTATGCTTGGGTGAGAGGAGCTGGGGGAGGAGGTTAATGTGGGGGAGATGAGGGTGGTGGTGGTTGAGGGAGTTGGGTTCCTAGGGCTCCTCCACCTCTGTTATCATTGTCGTTGTCTTTCTCATCTAAGTATTTGGGGCCGTTGGGAGCGGAAGAAGGCTTTGGCCTCTGCAGCTTCTTCGAGGGTGAACTCCATTAGAAATGCGACATACGAGTCATCAAATTGCATTATGCCCGTGCTTGCATGACCTCCAGCTATAGATGACATATGCAATAAGTACAAGGAGGCTTGTTGTTTGCAGAGTAATGCGAGAGCTCATCGTGCGCGGGTGGGATCGATAAACCACACAAACTATCTCCTAGCCTGTGTAGTGGAGGTAACGGAGGGCGTCGATTGTCTGTTGGGATGGGTAGGGCTAAGGATAGAGCCCGTCTAGGACTGAGAGGTCGATGGTTTCATTTTGGTCTGCGGGCTACCCAAAGTAGAGGATATGGAACCAACTGCGATGAGGTTCTCTTGGAGGGGATGGGTAGGGAAGTCGAAGAAGATGTGAGGGTGGGTGAAGGAAATCTGGCCCTGGAAGAAGAAGGGAGCTATGAGGGTGATGCTGTGAATGGGTAGCTTGGTGAGGATATAGGATTAGGTGGTGTGGGAGAGGGGTTCGTCGAGGAATATGTCATTTTGGAGTAGATTAAGGCGGATAGTTCTGTAATGGAGGTCGAGGAGTTGGGAGGGGCTTTGAGGAGGTATGGCGAGGAGAGGGAGATCTACTATGGTGTCCATTAGGGCATCGATCTTCTTCATTGCACTAGAAGCAGGACCAGAGGGTGTGGGTGCAGCTCTTGCTTCCCTGCGGCTTCTAGCTATGCTTCTTTGTGGTGGAGTGTCTCCTCTACAATCTCGTGGTAGCGCTGGAAGTCAAGGATGGTTTTGTTGAGGGACTCTTTCGTGGTTGTGGCTCTTTGTTGGAAGTCCTGTGCTGCGGCCTGGGTGAGAGAGAGTTCATGGTTGCCCACCCTATGCTACCTCTTGTGTGGCCTAGAGCATGGTTCTGGAGCTCAAAAATGGAGGAGAGGGTATTAGAAAGGAGCTTCTCCTTTCCTTTGAGGGCATGTTGGAGATGAATGTTGTTGAGTGTGGTTGTGTGAAGGTCCTCCATATTATGCCATTTTTGAGCCTTTGTAGTAACATTTGTTACTATGCCAATGTAGCGATCTCCTGCTGGTAATAGATGCAGTCCGTCATTTGCGTGATGAGTTCTCGGGCCATGTGGGAGAAGCCCTGGGCAAAGTCTAGCTAGCACTTCCCCATGTGATGTACGTATGCTCTCTGCATATGCTTTAAGGGATTTGAAACTGCCAGTGCGTGCCCAACGGAGGGTTTCCACAGTATTTATGTTTGACGAGGGAGGAGATGAGGGGCCAGCTTCTATTTGGAAGAACAACAACTTTCATCAAAAAGGCAAGGCAGGACAGATAATGGAATATAGCAACTCCAAAGTTTCAACTCTATAGTCCACCTAGATCTCTAACCACAAGCTAATTCTTATATCATTAAGAAAATCAAGTTGGATAGTTAGATCTGGTTGGTTTCATGTAGATCCCAACTTATTTAAACTACCCACAATTAGAAATGAAGTGGAGGAGGTCATCATTAGGAAAGACATGTTTGATAGTTAGATCTGGTTGGTATGTGTAGATCCCAACTTATTTAAATTGCCCACTATTAGAAATGAAGTGGAGGTTATCTTTAAAAGAGAGTTTCACTCTTCTCCCTCTCTAGATCAAGCTTGGTCTACTGCAATAAAAGCAACATAGGATCTGTTGAAATAAGTAAATTCAAGAGCTAACCTTCATGGAAGAAACAGAAGAAGGGAAAAGTTGGATCTCCTCATAGCACTGGAAAATAAGGTCGATGAGGGGGATCTAAGCTACAAAAACCTTTTCTTACAAACCAAATTTGAGCTGAGGGGAGAAGAGGAAATTGAAAACAAACATAAATTTGCCTCTCTCCATTAATGAAGGGGTGATTAAAAAAAGGCAATAAGGAAATCCTCACCAACAATAGGAGGGGGGCCAATAACCCTACTATCAATAGCATTCCTGATAGAGCTTGAAAGGAATCCAAGGAGGCTCAAATAATATAGTTAAATATATGAATAAAGATACTAATGAAGATTAGATAGATACAAGAAATTATGAAAATATCAAGGGATATATCAAATCATTCCATAAAATTCTCACACTCAAATGGTGTGGTGAATTTAATAAACACACATATGTTGCTTCATGCAAATTTAATAAACACACATGATCATCTTCCAAACCCCATAACCTAAGTAAACAACATCATTATACAAGGCATGTGAGTTCACTCCAACCATGTGGACTCAATCTAATCCATAAGATTGGCACACAAAGATGGTAACTTTTCCTAAGCCATTTTGCATATCCTCTCTATCATCCCTTGTCCTAATATTTCTAGATTAACATCTATGGGGTCCTTGGGGTTACTCTCATGTGCTTTAGGACATCGTCAAGTGACTGGACAATCTCAAAACTATTTGAGTTATAGAGGTTGAAGGCTTTCCTATTGCATGAGTAGCTCTTCTCTAGTTGCACTACATGCATGTAACTCTTGCATGAGCAGAGCGAGTCTTTGCTAGTTGCACTACATGCATGTAACTGCAATTAGAGGAGCAATTTTTAAATATACTTGTCTCTTATGTTGAGCAACAAGTTGGTACGTACCATGGGCATTTTCTCTTAAGTTGGTTTGATGAGGACATTGTGAGGGGTAGTCCTTATATGTACTTATCGATACCATAGTTTGTGCACATAGAGGTTAGAGTGGGGATTGATTGGTGGTTTGAGTACTCACCATTCCTTTCTTGATTGAATAGTACTCAACCACATGTTGATGAGATCCTTGATATTGCAATGGTGGTCTCTCTCCAAATGAATCCACTATTTATTGGTACACATGATAGATGTTCTTTTCCACCATTAGTAATATAATAAATAGCTTAGGGTTTGAGATTCAAAAGCCTCAACATAATGCACTCCAATTCTTCACCCTCCCTCCTCTATCTCCCTGAGGTATTACTTTTAGGATTGGTTGGTTCATGGGAGTCACCTTTGGAAGAGCGGTAGTTGAATAGGAAGTGGACGTAGGGGTGGTTTTGAAACCATTATGCGGCCCATGTTGAGGTACAACATTTGCGAGCACTGTTCTTGTGAGAATGGTGGTGGCATTAGCAAGGCTAATGGTGGGTGTTGGCAAGCCCTACAGGGCTAACGTTAGGCTATTGTCAACACTGCATGGCTAACAATCATCTTTGACCATCATGGTCGAGGGTCATGAGAGGAGAGATCTAAGCCGTCCATTCAACAAGCATTTATTTTCAGAATACAGGGACATAATCAACAAGATGCTACCACATCAACATCTAGAATAATCAATGCATTTAGATGCTGGAATGCACACATCTAGATGCTTACAACTCAGCGCGGCTGGAATGCAAGGATATGCTGACAACTCAACTGACTAGAATGCTCACACTTTCATCAGCACTCTAAAGACCTCCCACTCCCCCTTGCCCATGATGGCCCGGAATGGCCTCCCCATGGCCATTCCCTACACCATCATGCGCCAAGGCTATAAATGGTTGTTGTTGACCCTATAGGGCTATAAATGACTATTATCTATCTTGTACATCAGCTAGGTTTCTATGACTTGTGTTAGCAAGTGGCAAGGCTAATGGATAGTAAGAACCCTCATGTTAGCCTCGTCTCATTAGAGAACTAATTATCTCTTTTGTGATAGCAGGAGTGGAGATACCTATACATTGATCAGGAGACACGTATTACCTCAATATGATACAAATTGTTGCATGCACATGATAAAAGTGCTTTAACGATCTCTAAACACAGTTAATCAATTCTCCCTCCAATTGATTTTAGGAATCTTCCTATTAGGCTCTCATCTAGCTCTCATCCAAGAGATTAACTTGTCTCTTTCATCGCAGCGGGTCGAGTGGAGATGCTGCACACAATTAATGTACGACTCTCCGTGCAATTACATGCTCTAATTGCATGATGTGTGGTACACAATTGGCAATGAGATTCCAACAGGTTCCTTGCCATCAGAATTAGATCAGGAATGTTTTCTTCATAGGTTCCTTGTCAAGAGTATCAGATTATGAATGCTTCAATCAAGGGCTTTTCCCTCGTCAAAAAGCGAGTTCAAAGGAACTTACCTTGACTTAGTCTTCAACTAAACATCTCTAGATGCAAATAGGATCACCAAATCCACCATCATATTTGTTCATGAGATTGGATATGTGAACCAGCTAGTCCTCCTCTCTGAGGCTCTTGGAGATAGCATAGTTGTCTCCACACCTTCTTGAAGCTATAACCCCCTACCTCAATATATTTTGGATTAAATTGAAAGCTTACGACAAACACCAATAGATGCTCAATGTTTAACAAACACCAATAGATGCTCAATGATTAAGATATGTCAAAGCCACTAAAGTGTAAAAGCTCAATGGTTAACAAACACCGATAGATGCTCAATGGTTAAGATATGTCAAAGCCATTAAAGTGTATAAGGAATATTCTGAGCATTGGGGAGAAGAGATGAGAAGTTATTATGATGACAAGTAACAACAGATAAACATGAGTTAAAATATAAATCTCCAACTCACTACACCTGAAAACTAAGATGGTCATGAATAAAAGGGGAGATGAATAAGGAATATTCTGAGCATTGGGGAGAAGAGATGAGCAGTTATTACCATGACAAGTAACAACAGATAAACATGAGTTAAAATATAAATCTCCAACTCACTACACCTGAAAACTAAGATGGTCATGAATAAAAGGGGAGATGACAATGACAAAGAGCTTAATTTGAGACAGGTCCCAAAATATTTCAAATCGTTTAACATTTTTTGAGAGGATTTTTATCCGCCTAAGAACACAACACTCCTAGGAAGGTAAGAATGGGATATCTTATGATGGATCTACGAAGGTCAAGGAAGTGGATATTGGTGAACTTGGTGAGGATCCCAAACCAATGTTCTTTGCTAAAGACTTGACACCTGAAGAAGAGAAGAAATCAGTAGATTTGCTAAAGGAGTTTAAGAATTCTCTTGAAAATATATAAAAATGAAGGTAGTGCCAACTGAATAGTATAACATACCATTTTCATTATTGAAAGAAATGAAACAAAGATCTTACCAAAAGCATTAAAAAATCAGCAATTGTGAAAAAGAAAATTGATAGGCTCATAACTATGGAGTTTATTTATGAGATTGAATACATTGATTGGATTTCTGCCATCGTCATTGTGCACAAGAAAAATGGAAAGCTAAGGGTGTGTGTGGACTTTAAGAAGGTCCATATTATAACATGTAAAAACCATTATCCCTTGCTAGCATGTTTTGGAGAGAGTAGCCAAAAAAGAGGCTTATAGAATTTTGGATGGTTCCTTTGAATACAACCAAGTATCCATTGTCCCTCAGGATCAACACAAAATCACTATAATGTTACACAAAATCACTATAATGTTGAGTGTATTTTCTTATAGGATTATGTCATTTGGTTTAACCAACAACACTACATTGACAATTCAATGTTGACATGCACATGATTCTTTTGCTTTCAATCCTCTCTCCCCCTTGTTGGGGAGATCTTTTTCTTCTTCGCCTTGCATGAGCCTGCTTTTGGTTTTTCCCCTACCTCACTACCATTCTCTCCCAAGAATCTCGCAACCCCCTCCCCTCCCCTCCCCTCCCCTCCCCTTCTCTCTCTCTCTCTCTCTCTCTCTCTCTCTCTCTCTCTCTCTCTCTCTCTCTCTCTCTCTCTCTCTCTCTCTCTCTCTCTCTCTCTCTCTCGTTTACTTAAGGCTTTGGTCCAAAACTAGGGAGTGCTAAGAGATTCAAATAGATTATAGGCATTTGGTCCAAAACTAGGGAGTGTTGAGAGATTCAAACATCCAAACAGATTATAGGCATTTGCTGGATCATCTAGCAAACCAAATCATTTAGATACCCGTGTCTCTATCCCTCTCTTTGCCTTAAACAGAGCTATCAACACATAGTGTCATTGGGGGACTTCTCCAGAACCCAAGACACCGTGCTACGTTATCAAGAGATTGATTAATGATAATTAGAATGCCCAAGGATATATAGTGGAGAAAACTCATTTCTTCCTCAATGAATTATTCAGAGCTTTATATTTAAGACCCATGACATGGCTAGGTTTGCTGGGGAATGGACTACCAGGAACCAATCCTTGTTGACCTTATCGCATTGATTTTTAACTTTTGACCCCCAAAAGCCTCTTAATACAGGGTCCCTCATTGAATTGAGCTTCCAAATCTTCATATTTCTCTATATCAATCTATCCTATTGCTCTGTTCTCCTTTGGGTAAGTTCCATGGATTTAGACCTGTGATAGCCAAAATCCATCCTCAAATGTGTTGAAGTCAACCTCTAGCAAGAGCTCCAAGAATATATCATCATTGATGCATGCCCTTCCCCTACTTCCAAGTAACCTATTTTAGAAAAATATTTTCCACTCCTATTTTTTGTGTGGCTTCACGGACACTTTCTCATAGATTTCCCTTAGAAACAATTTGTTGATAAAAGAAAAGAAAAAGGCTACTCTTTTCTCTCCTAAATCCACTAAGTCTTTTTTTTAAGGAGAATATTTAATATATATTAGTCGCTGCCAATAATTACATCCAGCTTTCTTTTTACAACTTCAGGTAGCCCAATTGGGCATACTCCTTATTCCAAGATATCCACCAGCCTTCCTTTGGAGAAATAAAGGCAATACAAAGAGGGTACATACTTGGTTAGCATGGGATCAAACAAGGCTACCTAAGGCTAATGGGGTTTGGGTATTCTACATCTCCCTACTCACACTTCAGCCAGGATTGCTTTACTCTTACCCAAATGCTTATCCCAAGAAGAATTCTAGGCTAGAGTCTTTACAAAAATTGTTGAAGACTCCTCTGTATATCAAAGAGGGGACTTAACCGGAGAAACAAGATTACAAACTCCTCACTCTATAGGTTCGTGTGGAAAATGGAAGGAGATGTTATATTTGTTGGTTGTGCAAGAGTAACAGGTAATTCCTTCTTCAATCTTGGAATTTGGTGGTCCCATTAACCCACCTTTAGCCTTGATAGACATCAATGTGGCTAAGAATTTGAACAACAAAGGGCTAAGAATCTTATCAGATTGCTGGGATTGGACCCTAGCTGGCTGGAAAGAGCTTAATCAGTTAGTCATAAAATTTGGATTAAAACCTAGAGAAAGAACTCTGGTCAATCAGATCTTGGGGGAGCTTCAGAAAGGTTGGGTATCCACTACTTTGGATGACTCTAGCTGGCTCAAAGACTGGGTTGGTTCAATGGGGTTAAGTTGAATAAAGGTTCAGCCAAAGTCTTATACACAAAACTGAGAAAATTAGATTTGAATGTGGTATATTGCAATAAAGCTTGGAAGGTAAAATGGAAAGCTGGAACCTAGAGAAAGAGATGGAAGGTCATCTGGGAGTCCAACCTGCCCTTAACATTTTAGGCCTTTTTGTGGAGAGTATGTCTAGTGGCTACTGTCCAAGGTGCAGGACAGCCTTAGAAGATGGGAGACAGCTTTTTTGGGGGTGCCCAGCCCCATCAGGGGATTTTGGGTTAAGATAGAGAAATGGGCAGCTAGATCTTTGGGGGTTTAGGGTCTTGGGCAAGGGGATAGAACCAAATGAGGTTACTAAAATTGGTTATTTAACGTTATCAGATATGGTTGCCTTTGGGATTTCTAGAAATAACTTAGTGTGGAAACTAGGTTTACCTCTGTAAATCTGTATACTTTGCTACCAAGCTGAATGATGCTCACAGACTCCAATCAATGCAATCTCTATGCAATGGAATCAACTGACTTGCCTTACAACAGACCTTCGTACATACTAGGAAGCCCTAACCAAAAACTTGTATGTAGGAGGTGAAGACCAGGCTGCCTAGTTTGGACCCAGGACCAAGAGGTGGTACCTTAAGGAGAAGCACCCTGTATATACTTTTGTGGCATTTATATAAAATCCATTGGGTGTACTAGACCTATGGTGAAGGTGTGGGTTGGTAAATGTGTTTTGGAAAAGCTTCCACCCAAAGGATTTACTACTGAACCTATGATGGTAGCTTGTATGCATCTTGTATGGGAAGAAGATGGAACCTCCTTTGCAAACTACTGAACTCCAATGAGAGAGACTTGGAATAGGCAGAGGCCTCAGGTAGGTGGTAAATCCACCAAGTCTTATGAGGAGGGCTTCATCTTTGTTTCAAGCAGTAGAAAATCCTTTAAGTCTACCCCTTTCCATTATATGTTCCTCCTCACCTTAACAAAATTGTCATTCTTAAGAATATCAATGCTAACTTATCATTGCTAGTCCCTAAGCCCTGTGCTAACATGCAAGAGGTAGCCAAGCCCATGTGATTTCTAGAAAATAAATTCATGAGATTGATAGTCTCCCCCATGAGATCTCTAATGAGAAGAATCAATGTAAGACGATCCTTCTCATTGGAGGTCTCCCCGCGAGACCTCTAATGAGAAGGACTCCAATGAGAAGGATCAAAGTAAGATGGACTGTGAAGGCTTTGAATCAAATTTTGTTCATAATCTCCCTATTAATCGAATTCTCAAAGCAGACATCTCCTCTACTGAATTATATGCTCTTAAAAGGATATTATCTAAGACGAAAGAAAACCCTTCTTCAAATATTTTTTCCAAGCCTAAACTTGATAAGCCTAATCAGAATCTCCCTAGAAGAGTTAAAATCCCCAAATCTCAATGATAACTCTAAAAATCATATCATATAACACCCAAGGTCTCTCACTTCTTGGGAGAGATATGGCCATCTCTTCTTGGCTAGAATCCAAAAACTACCTAAGGGGGCAGATCATGATTGTTGATAGATATTTTGATAGTGGGTGATGTTTTTGCAATCGTTGTCGAGGAGGGAAATAATGAGGAGGAGACGGACTACTACATTCTGAGGTGCACTAGGCCCAAATGCACCCTTGAGTGTCATGTGCACAACTAATGATTATTGATTCTCATTTGATGCCCACCACAGCATGATAGTAGTTATAGGTCACTACTATGCGCAGGGTCAGATGCACAAGGGCAGCATTAAGTTTGTGCAGTAAGTTTGTGCAATATGCGTGGAGCTGCGTGGAGCAAGGAGGCGATTATATACTTTCATCTAGTTTTGGCTGTGAAACTCATGCTTTAGCAAGCTAATAGCAAGAATGGAGGCCCCCACGGTGGTCCTTAGCCTAGCACATGCAAGCATCTTGGAGATCATCATTGGAGATCATCAGTGCTAGAGAATCTACGGATTGATATTGAAGCCTCCCTCTTATTTTTTGTATCTACTGCCCTTGATTTTGTATCTTCCTCTCAATTTGTATCTTCTACCCATATATATTATGAGTTGGCTTTTCATTTGTGGGCATATATTTTGTATCTTTCTATTAATGGTTTGGGGGTGAAACTTTGCGAGAGATGGGCAGGACAGTGTGTTGCTACCTACTATTTTTTGCATAGTGCCCAAGGGGTCCCCCTATGCAAAAATTACAAGTTTGGGTGTGGGACATCACGCTCGTATGGTATTCGATGGGGTTGAAACTTTGCGTGTGGGGTCTGTGGGACTGCTACCCCTCCACTTGCAAAGTTTTACCACCATCAAATGTCGGATAGGTAGGACGGTGTGTTGCCACCCGCCGCTAGGATATGCATAGTGCCCAAGGACCCCTTATGCAAAAAATCACGGGTTTGGGTGGGGATATCACGCTCGTATGGCATCCAATGAGGGTGAAACTTTGCGACTGGGTTCATGGATCTGCTACCCCTCCATTCACATAGTTTCACCAGTATCAGATGCCAAATGGGTGGGAGGTGTGTTATCACACACTTTTTTTTGTATAGTGACCAAGGGGTCCCCTATACAAAAATTACGGGTTTGGGTAGGACATCACGCTCGTACGATGTCTGATGATGGGGGTGAAACTTTGCGAGTGGATCCATGGAGCTACTACCCCTCCACTCGCAAAGTTTCACCACCACACAACACCAGATGGATGGGACGGTGTGTTGTCTCCCCCCCCCCCTATTTTTTGCATAGTGCCCAAGGGGTCCCCTATGCTAAAAATTACGGGTTTGGGTGGGACATCGTGCTCGTATGGCACTCGATAGGGGTGAAACTTTAAGTATGGGTCCATGGGGATGTTATCCCTCCACTCGCAAAATTTCACCACCATCGGGTGCCAAATGTGGGAGGGATGGTGTATTGCCATCCGCTATTTATTGCATAGTGCCCAAGGAGTCCCTTATGCAAAAATTATGGGTTTGGGTGGGACATCACACTCGTATGGCGTCAGATGGGGGTGAAACTTTGTGAGTGGTTCTATTGGGCTACTACCCCTCCACTTACAAATTTTCACCACCATCGGGTGCTCAATGGGGTACTCAATGGGGTGGGAGGGTGTGTTGCCACACCCTCTATTTTTGCATAGTGCTTAGGGGTCCCCTCTGCAAAAATTACGAGTTTAGGTGGGACATCACCCTCGTATGGCATCTGATGGGGGTGAAACTTTGTGAGAGTGGGTCCATGGGTTTGCTACTCCTCCACTTGCAAATTTTCACCACCATTCGGATGTCAGATGAGTGGGGGGTGAATTGCCACTCACTATTTTTTGCATAGTGCCCAAGGGGTCCCCTATGTAAAAATTACGGGTTTGGGTGGACATAACGCAAATATAGTGTCCGATGGGGTTAAAACTTTGCGAGTGGGTCCATGGGACTGCTACCTCTCCACTCACAAAGTTTCATCACCATCAAACACCAGATGGGTGGGACGGTGTATTGCCACCCGCTATTTTTTGCATAGTGCACAAGGGGTCCCCTATGCACAAAAATTGAGGGTTTGGGTGGGACATCACTCTCGTATGGTGTCTGATGGAGGTAAAACTTTGTGAATGATTTTATGGGGCTGCTACCTCTCCAGTTACAAAGTTTCACCACCATCAATTGCTAGATGTGTGGGACGGTGTGTTGCCACCTGCTATTTTTTGCGCAATGCCCAAGGGGTCTCTCCTATGTAAAATTATGGGTTTGGATGGGACATCACACTTGTATGACATCCTATGGGGGTGAAACTTTGTGAATGGGTCCATGGGGCTTCTACCCCTCCACTCGCAAATTTTCACCACCGTGTGGTGAAAATAGCGGCACCGTGTGGGTGGGACGGTGCCGCTATTTCTTGAATAGTGCCCAAGGGGTCCCCTATGAAAAAAATTACGGGTTTGGGTGGGACATCATGCCCGTATGGCGATGGGGGTGAAACTTTGGGAGTCGGTTCACGGGGCTGCTACCCCTCCACTCGCAAAGTTTCACCACCATCGGATGCCGGATGGGTGGGACAGTGTGTTGTCATCCACTATGTTTTGCATAGTGCTGCCCAAAGGATTCCCTATGCAAAAAATTACGAGTTTGGGTGGGACAAGACTCCTGTATGGTGTCCGATGGGGGTTGCGAGTGGGTCCATGGGTCTGCTACCCCTCCACTCACAAAGTTTCACTACCATTGGGTGCAAGATGGGCGGGACAGTGTGTTGCCACTCGCTATTTTTTTGCATAGTGCCCAAGGGGTCTCTTATGGAAAAAATATTGGGTTTGGTCGGGAGATCACACTCGTATGGCATCCGATGGGGGTGAAACTTTGCGAGGGGTCCATGGGGCTGCTACCCCTCCACTCACAAAGCCTCACCACCATCAGATGCCCGATGGAGGGTGTGTTGCCACCCACTATTTTTTGCAGTCCCCCATGCAAAAAATCATGGGTTTGTGTGGGATATCATGCTCGCATGGCATTTGATAAGTGGATCCATGGAGCTTCTATCCATTTACTTAGAAAGTTTCACTACCATCATCGGATGATGGATGGGCACAGGATGTTGTGTTGCCACACCCGCTATTTTTTGCATAGTGCTCAAGGGGTCCCCTATGGAAAAAGTGAGTTTGGGTGGGAGATTACACTCGTATAGCATCTAATGGGGTTGATACTTTGCAAGTGGGTCCATGGGGCTGCTACCTCTCCACTCAAAAAGTTTCACTCCTAAACTCGTTATTTTTAGTATAGCGCCCAAGGAGTCCCTTATGGAAAAAATAGTGGGTTTGGGTGGGAGATCACGCTTGTATGGCATTGGATAGAGGTGAGACTTTGCAAGTGGATCCATGGGACTGCTACCCTCCACTCATGAAGTTTCAATTAATGATGAGGCTGGATATGGTTGTGCGGAAGGGCAGGAATAATTCCTCGGCCCACACAAAGAGGGAGGTAGTATCTCTGGGCTCTCAAATGTAGATAAGCAGACTGCACATTTAAGGCACTCCTTCATGCCTTTGAGAGCACCAAAGGAGAACATGGGAAGCACCCCCACCATAGCCCTATCAAGGCTAGAGTCGTGGTGTGTGAAGAGAGCATTGGTTCGAGTAGTAAGTTGGGGTTCCTACCACCATATTATGATTTGGTCGTCCATACACACTCACATGGGTCCTCTTGCAATGCTTTGAATAGAGGAATATTAGGAAAGCTAATGAGAACATTGTGGCTCAACACCCCTATGATGATAATTGCTATGCATGGATGGGATGAATTAGATAAAGGACCCAGTGAAGGGGCGTTGCGTTTGGCCATGAAGTGCCTTACACAAGCACAGAGGTCGGCCTCTCCACAAGACTATAGAAGGAGAGAGAGCATCATGCAATGTTGCTGCAAATGAGAGAGAGAGAGAGAGAGAGAGAGAGAGAGAGAGAGAGTGGTTGCAAAAGCTTGCCATTTCCACCCTCCTTGAACTGGTTGTTGGCTTTTGAAATGCATAATATGCACGCTTGTCCACGTGCTCACACTTTACTGTCTCTCTTTGTCTGCATTTGTGCATGCCCCTAGGATCCCCTTGTTTTGCCCTCCTGTAATCTTTTTCTTTTATGTTCTCTCTCTATTTAGCAGCCCATTTCGATTCTATTGTACATTTTTGGCTTGGATTCTCTTTAATGCAAAGTTGAATTGGTGGTTCAATTTGGGAATGGGTTTCCTTTTGGTCTCTGCTTTTGAAGATCTTATGTGTCTTGGGTTCTCTTCACCTCTCATTGCCATGGCTTTTCGCTTTGCAGTTCAAATTGTCCCCACTCAAAGGTGTCGCCCCATCTAAGGAATTTGACGATGGAAGAGGCAATCAAGAGGCAATCAAGAGGACAGTTGCAATGTTTCAGTTTAAAAAAATCCTAACCGTCAAATAGGGCCCTTAACCTTAGCTAACATTAGTGCCTAATGGCTAACATTAGTGCTTGATAACCTTAGCTTGATGATTAATTGAAAGATTTTTTTTCACTAGCTATGGGCCCCCGTTGGCTCTACTTATGATTCTATATTCACATGTATTTCCATAACCATAACCCAAGCTTTAATCTTAAATTGCAAGCCACTCCTACCCTCATCTCTCTCTCTCTCTCTCTCTCTCTCTCTCTCTCTCTCTCTCTCTCTCTCTCTCTCTCTCTCTCTCTCTCTCTCTCTCTCTCTCTCTCTCTCTCTCTCTCTCTCTCTCTCTCTCTCTCTCTTTTCATGCATACATGCCACACCACCGGCAATCACACACAAATAGAAAATGACACCATCTCCCTTTGACCCCTACCCCACAAAAACAGTCCTTGATCCCATAACCCTTGTAGTGATGGAAGACAAGGCCTAGGGAGCAAACCCTTGCAGACAAAGGGGTTTCTCGAGAGGGGAATCCCAATTTTCAGTAATTTTTTAACCTTGCAAACAAAGGGATTTTTGGTAAGATGACTGAATGGGCTGGAATATCTCATCACATCAAGTGCAAAATAAAATAGAAACAAAACAAAGTCATCTCACTTGGGTGATACAAAACAATTGAGAGAGAGAGAGAGAGAGAGAGAGAGAGAGAGAGAGATGACCTTTCGATTATGTGGCACTCAAAGTTTTTATCATGGCTCGTGAGGTGTGACCATCCCCGAGATGGTCGCGCTCTTAGAGGCTTCATGCAGTCAGCTCTGCGGGTAGAGAGATCCACATCCTCCACCATGCATCTTGTTGGATCGTCAGAGAGAATGCTAGAGACTCTATGCTCCCTTGATGACATAGAGTCTTTGATAGCATGGCTAGAGATAAACCAAGTGTGTCGTGCAGCTTGTCTCATCGAGAGGTATCCCAACTGCCCTCTATTAGAGAGAGGACATTATAGTTGTTTGTTCAAAAGGATGGGCGAGTCATGACTATACAGCCGCTTAAGGCAGCTTGGTGCACTCATGGAGCTATGGCAGCCCACATTTTACCCATGATATGTGGTGTATTATGGTTCTCTACCCCATCATCTCATGAGATTTCGATCTACTTTGCACAACAATTATACGCAGAGTTCACGTTGGGGATCGAGGTAGATTATCATGATCGAGGTAGATTATCATGATCGTCGACCCAGTGCTGGCCATGGTGTAGGCTAGCTTTAGGACCATGACAGAAGGCCTAGTGAGTAGGCTAGGCATCTCCTCCCTACACTTTGGGCCTCATGGATTGGATATGCTACCCTTTGCCACAGTGCATGAGCTAGGTGTGCAGATCGGTCACCAGTTCCATCATGCTACAGAGTCTATTCGACATGTCGTGGAGCTAACCACTACTAGCATGGTATTCTCCTAAACCCTTCTATAGTTATTCAATTATGATGTGTATTTCTACTTTTGGGGATTTATCCACCTATATTTTATCTTATTTGTGTAGGGCTCCACATAGTTTCACACGCAGGCTTCTACTTCAGCTCAGTCTAAGGAGAGATTTGGGGTAGCATCACCTTTACCAGTACCCCCTAGCCATGTGAGAACATTGTTTAAATTAATTTTTCATTGCTCAAGTATGCTTTCTTGTATTTGTCTTAATATTGTTCACTTTCACTTTTCAGGATGCCAAGCTAGATGAGTTGCGTAGTAGGTGTCACAACTCACTCTGGAGTTGCAGAAGGAGCAAGACCAGGAGATTGAGCGCTAGAGACAGTTGTGGTCTGTGAGGTGGACGTGGAGTGACAAATCACATACTACCATCCAAAGCACTGCATGAGGGAGTGGGCTAGACTTGGTAGAGATGTAGCTCGCCATCGTGTGATGTTGAGCATTGCAATCTATCCCCTTCCACCAGACTCTTTGGTTGTGAGACCACATGCAGACACTGGTACCGCACCATAGCTTACAGAGTTTTCCTCGACGATTTTGATACTTGGGGGTGGTACACACTAGAATGCCACCACCGGTTTCATCTTTACTGCCTTGTCCACTCATTGGCAATGACTGCTAGGTGGACTTGTCGGTGTGCAGTGTAGAGTTTGGTCTATATAACCTTTGGGGGATAGACTACTTGTACCCACCCAAGGCCAACATCATTGACTATGGATCTTGTCCCACAGAGTCCCATCAATAGCATTGATCATCAATAAGCTATACTACATATCATGGCTCTAATGATGGATATGTTGCTTAGGATATGCTAGAGGATTTTGAGATTCGTGGGGATGGATTTATCACCCGAGGAGGAGGAGGAGGCACAGAGAGCATGATGGGCCTACATCGATGAGTTTATTTTACAAACTCGGTAGGTTACTTTTATGCACCCCAGTTGGAGCAAGGAGTTTGGTGGACCGAGGTCTTGAGGCACGTATGATATCGGTGGAGCAATCTACATGTGGTTTTTTTGCTACTCAAGTGTGTACGCTGACCTCCGCATATGGGAGATGAGGCACGGGCATAAAGGTGATGTTATGTGATTGATCAAGAGCTTAGCGATGCAATTACTGCTACACCTGGTGAGTCCTTAGCCATGGCAGAGTAGTGTCTTACTCAGAGGACCATTGCAGAGTGGGTTGCATAAGAGCCAAAGAGGAGACAGCGAGCACATCATCCTAGAGCTTACTAGGTCCTCTTAGATGAGGATTAGCCATCACGTAGATGTATCTCCCATCATGTTTTTGTATTGGCCAGTTTACATGCCATTTGTATCTGAGACCGCATGTTTCTATATATGACATCCTCTAGTTGTATCAGATTTTGTTTTATATATTGGACTGTCATCTTGCCAATTTTTTATTTTTATAAAGTTTGTATATGTAAGGTGCCATGCTCTTTTTTGCATAGGGGACCCCTTGGGCACTATGCAAAAAATAGCGAGTGGCAATACACCATCCCATCCATTTGGTGTCCCCCCAATGGTGGATCGCTCCAGGCGCGACAGCAACTCGATCAAGATCACCAACAGCTCCAGTGAAGGCAACAACAGCTCGATCGAAGGCGAGAAAAAGGGGGAGATAATGTAAGAACGATCAAAGGTGAGATACACAAATAACAAAAAATGTGAAAAGTTTAGGGAATTTTAGGGTACTAATATCTCGGACATGATATGCGGCCACTGACATTGATATTGTTATTTTAATAATTTGCTCGAGAAAACTCATTCATAAAAGTATCTCGCCCTATTAATTCAATTTCAATTTTGCTATCTCACTTGAGATATATTAAATGAATTTCCATTTCTCTCCCATTAAAATTTTTCTTCATTACCATATCTTGCCCGAGATATGGTAATTCAATTTCACCTATATATTAATCCAATTTCATTTTTGATATCTCGCTCGTCAAGATATATTAAATAAATTTTTGTTTCTCGCGTGTGAAATATTTTCTTCATTACTATATCTCGCCCAAGATATGGTTAGTCAATTTCATGCATATATTAATCCAATTTCATTTTCGGTATCTCCCATGAGATATTATATTAAATAAATTATCGTATCTCACCTAAGAAACTTTTTCTCAATATTCATATCTTAAGAGCCTGAGATATAAATATACATACTGAGTTAGCATGGCACCATGAGACCAAGCAATCTAGTCAGCAACTCCACCTATCTTGCCCAAGATATGTTGAGATGCTGACTAGATTTTCGGTCATGATGTATCTCGCCCAAGGTACAGCATGGAAATTCTTCTCAAACCCTACATGGCCACCACATATCGAGAGAGAGAGAGAGAGATGTGTGACTGTGTGGCAGCTTGGCAATGTGTGATTGGTACTTTTTAACTCGCCCGAGATACCCCAAACACGGATTCAGGAAGCTAAAAAATGTCCCACTTCTTTCCAAATTGCCCAAAGTAGCCAGCTTATCATTAGGGCCAAAAATGAAAAATTCTAGAGGTCAAATGTCTCCAAATATGATGGTTTAGACTAGATTCATCGCTCGCTATTTATTGTCTTTAAAGCATATCTTTGAATATATCTCAAAAGCCACTTTTTCGTGCCATAACTCCCTTGTAATTTGAATATTTTGAATCACACTCCCATATATATGGATTTCCCTCCATCTACGGATTTTCCCTCCAAAAACATTTTTACTTGCAAGTTTTGTTAACAATGTATTCTAATCTAACCTTTTCTAATCTTTTACAATGTTCATTTACATCTTTTGGAAGTTTAGCTTGGGATATGGATATGTCTAATTCAGACAGTCCCTCCCAAAACAAAGTTTCATATGAATATATTAAGCTCAATCTTGAAAATGCAACCTAACGCAGGGCAAATTAGATGTCTTTGAAAGATGCAAATGAAGCAAACCGACTTCGGATGGAAGGGATGAAACACATCGACTTATGGGTTGATGGTGATCTCTACCCAAAAGATCCCTCAACTAGAAGGTGTCCTTCTTTTTATTATGTTCATGATCTTATCCGGTTTGTAGGAGATGGTGTAAATGGTCTTTTAGGATGCTATACAAGGTTATGCCAATATAGGAATGAACAAGTGCATCATATTTTGAATTTAAACACTACTTTGATAAATTCTCAACAAACACATCTTACTGAGCTTGAAAGAAAACTCAAATCTCTTTAAGATTTAAATGAGTACTTAAGTGGTAAATTGAAAAATCCTAAAAATACACCAATTGGGTTGAGAGAAAGGACAAGGCAAATGAAACATATAAATAATTTGTTTGAGACTTCTGGGGCAAGAAAAAGAAGAATGAAATTAGCAAGACAATATGTCACTCAAATATCTAGTCTAAACATGTATGATTCTAAAGATAGAGTACAGCTTTTGAATGAGACAATGAATAAAATAAACATCATTAAAGTTCTTAAGCTACAAGAAAATTCATCATTAAGAAAAAAATGTTCTTAAAGAGTTGCTCAAGGATATCAATTCACTTGTAGATGCTTCACAAATTGTAGAGACCTCTGACACAATGGGTGTAAGTAGGAGGGGATATTGAGCTTTATTTGGATTATGGTTTAAAAATTTAAGACATCATAAAATGAAGGCTTTTGGATTTCCAAGGCTACACAATGTTGTCAAAGCACGAAATCAATTTAATCTAGAAATACCTAACTGCTTTGGAGATTATTTTCATATAGAGGGCTCCATGCTATTTGAAAAACAGAAAAGAAAGTCTATTTTTGAATATACTGCTGTTAATAACATATGGATGGACCTAAGAAGAGTGCAAATTGCTATGGTGTGTAACTGTATGGAATTAGTGTTAATGAATGTAATGGGCAATTGAAATTTGTCTTAAAGTTGGATGAAGCTCAAATTTAAAAGAGCCAAAAAATGGAGAGGGTAAGCATTTCTCTTATGAATAGAGCATTGAATTATAGCCAAGGTATAAGAGATGCCCCTGGTCATAGTGTGCAATAAAAAATGGAGCTGTGGTGGATTGGCTGTGCCTAGGTGAAGGTAGAAAACTATACCAAACATTGACTTTAATGCCTTTAAGTATCCACTCATATGCGATTCAATTTTAGACACCATCAACATTGAGACATTCACTTGCATTCTAAGATTCAATAATGCTAGGAATTTGAGTATGAGAAGGTGCTAACACTAAACATCCTTGTCTTTATTGTATGGCAAGTATGGGGACAAATGAGTGGTGTAACACAAGGGCTATTGGAAGGCCATCCACAAGGAGTATGGTAGATTTATCAAAATTCAAAAGTATAGAAATGATTTTGGATCCTATCCTCCCTATTCAATTCCAGAATGTTTATATTTGTACTTTGCATGCTGAAATAAGAATAAACTTCTTCGTCTCTTCACCAAGACTATCTATATTCAATCAAGCTTTCAAACATTGCAAATGAATGCATAGATAAATTTGAGGTATTGCTTTCAAATATGGGTTTCCATGGTGGTCAAGTTCACTTGAGGCTTTAGACCCTGATCTTTCTGGTAAGATAGGTGATGTTCTTGCAGATGTATCAATGGGAGGATCAAATGCTAGAATATTTTTGAGCAATAATGATCAAAAACAGGTAAATGCCATGTGGGAATGTTGGAAAGAGCTTTGCTAATTAACAACAATTGTAGCAAGTAATCCATAGGTAGCAAACAAGAGAATGGAAGTGTGGATGCAACTTGATGAATTTCTCAAGCTTCTATGAAAACAAAAAAGAACAGTAACATATACACACGATTTCAAAGAAGTCGCAAATCTTATTCACGAAATCAAGTTGGTATTGGTAGAGAAAGATATCACATATTATTTGGTAAGACCAAAAAGCCTTTACATGCTATTTCTTTCAGCCAATTTCTTTGTATAAAACAACCATGGCTAATATACAATATTCTTGCACATGCAGCATATTCTTTATATTCATGGGCCATTTTTTGCTAAGAACCAAGGACCACTTGCTACCTGGAGTACTAAGGCATGGAAAAATCACATTATTAGGCATGCACATCATTTTTTATGAGTACAAGACATGGAGGAGGACAGACAAGGAGCAATGCATTGAAAGAGCTATTCAACTAGTTTTTAAGAAGACAACTTTAAAGAATGATAGCATGAATTTAGTAGGAGAAACAATGCTAGTTTTGAACATATATATATTGGCAGAATAAGTTAAATGTACAAGCTCTTGCATAAAAGAAATTTTGAATAGAAATTACTTGAGTTTTTTTTACATTTTTGTGTTCAGGCATATCTCTTCTATACCTCAGAAATTTCTTCCTACTGTATCCACCAAGAAGGTTGACATCTGTTTTGTTATCTGTAATAGCATAAGATGAATAGCACAAAAAATATGGACCTTGAGGCCCAATACCTCGGACCATATCCAAAAATTATGACTGTAGTTTTCTTCTCCAAGAGTATTACTTTGTTTGCATTGAACTAGACATAGGAGTATCCTATCAACCTTGAAAGAACTTAAGGACTAACATTGGTACATTTGGATTATTTGAGAAGACACTGTGATAACAATGAAAACCTCCTTGTCCATATGTAGCAAATAATGGGTAAGGCAAAGTTTTTTTTGGCTGGCATCCCTCTCTATAGCTCCCCTTGAACCCATTCCTCTGCCTAAGAAGTTGTCTTCATTTGCAATTTCAATCTGCACAATAAACAAATAGACTCATTTTAACAAACAAAGGAAAACAATCTGTAATTTCAATCAATACAAGGATAAGAATGCCCAATTAATTAATCCAACCAAAAGTTTACTCACTTTTTGATTTTCATCTTCTTCAAGAACTTTATCTCTCCATAAATTTATGGAGCTATACTTCTCTTCTATTGGCTCAAAAACCTATTTCTTCTCTCTCCCAAAATCGACAACTCTCCAAGGCTCTCCACCCTGTGCTAAAAATCTTCATCTTTGAGAGTTGGAGGTTCCTCTAATACACAAAGACAAGGTGTTATAGGACCATGGTACATGGAGATTAGAATATTTCACAAATTGAATAATAGAAGCCATAAACCATTATCACGATAGCATAAAACAAAAACATAAAATCAAATAACATAAGATTGGGTGCAATCTCCCCCCGACGTGTGGCTCCACTCCCACACGTGGTATTTAACTCATATTAATAAATTTAGCCCTTGGATCCATAAATAGCATAGCTTTCCCAAAATTGAACCATAGTCCAATGCTTTTAAAGCATCTCATCAAAAATAAACCTTGCTCAACGTATGTACAATGGGCCAAACCATACAAAAGCAAATATTTAGCACATATGTGCTCTGCTAAATAATCTTGTCCAATGTCCACCTTAGTTGTCCCGAACTCATGATCTATACTCAACATAGTCCACGATGTTAGATCACCAATTACTTTGGAATCACTCACAAAAAGACTCATAACAAATGGAAATCATTCACTACCATGCTTTACACATGAACCATGCATCACGACATAATTAATTGGATTCACTCGCATGATAAAATATTCTAACAAATCTCACTCCCGTGATAGTCCTCCTGTTTGAGAAAGACAACCGTCCTCGGTTTGTTGTAACTATCAGTATACACAAGCGATCAAACACATTAATCGTCCCCACATTAGATTCACTCACAATGTCATTATGTATTTAAGTGGATTCACTCTCACATAACCTTTACATGCATCACACGTGTCTTGAGTTGATCGAAGTCACTCACAATCAAACTCGTACATATAGGATTCACTGACAATGTTTTTGTATATACGTGCACACGTATTCACAAAGTAAACCACACGTTTCACACGTATCACAGCTAGTTGGATTCACTCACAACCAACTAAGGTCACCCTCATCAAGAATTAATTTAAAATAGTTGATTGCATTCACTCACAATCAAACTCACACATTATCTTACGTGTCACACGTGTCATAGTTGGTTGGATTCACTCACTTGGGTCACCCAAGATATTCTTTTCATCACCCAATAATTAATTAATTACCATAAAATTCCCTCTTATTTGGGTTGCCAACTGACCTCAGTTGCATATTTAATTAGCAAGTGAAGAGAGTCATAATATTATATCCATCATAGATAGAATGCCTTTCAACACTAGATTGTGATAAGTTATCCATCTCACAGATAAATATCACTTAAATTATCCATCATGGACATCAAAAGAGTATCTTTCACATACATCGATTTGAGTATCTTTCATAGACACTAATACAAGTATCTCTCACAGACACCTGGTTAACCTTATTTGAAATAGAAAAGAGAATAATTTGAAGAAAGTGTATTAAATGAGGTGTTAAAGTTTAAAGGTTGAATGTGAAATAACAATAAGCTACATACATTCTTCGGTGATCAGTCGAAAAACATATGTGCATCGTTTTTAGTTCACTCAAGTCCTAATAGTGAATGGTCTAATATGTATTTTCTTCCGCGTATAGAAAGTACATATCAATCATTGAACTATCTTGACCAATATATTTGAATTTTAACTATAGTTTTTAAAAAAATATATATTAAAAAATGCATAAGTATGAGTTTTAGGCTTACCTCTCTAGTGGTAGAAATCATGATTGGGAATACCCTCTTGCTTAGGTTGGTCACCTTTGTCTTTGTCTTCAATCACGTTCATGACCGCAACTTGATTCTTTTTCTTTTCTAGACACTCATATCAAGGGAAAGCTTTCATCTAGGTGACACTATAAGGTGCGAGGCAAGTCCCAATTCATTGACCCTCTCATACCAAATAGCCCATCAATCCTTGGTTTGAGGTTATGATTATAGGAGGTGGAGGCAAAGTTGGTAGTTGGATCCCCCTTGACTCTAAAGAAAATTATCCAGAGTTTGAAATAGAGATCAAGGTTTCCTCTTTTCAAGAACCTAGATAGCTTGTTGTTAATGCTAATTGGACCTTAAAAGATATAAGAGATTCACTTGAGTTTCTTGATTGTACAAACTTGGACTATAGGTTCAAGATCAATGATGATGCCATTGGAAAGAAGGTTGAAAAATCAACCTCTTGTATCGAATGTATGCCCCCAAATATTGTAGCCTTTGAGCCATTATCAATGAGAAGATATGAAGAGAATTGATGAATACATACATATTTTTTCTCAACTTTAAACATGTATTTGTGTCTTAAAATTCAAGTGTTATCTTAATCATGTTATCTGATAGAAATGATACAGTGACAAGGCAGCATCACAAAAATTTTCTTTTCATTACAAAAAGATGTTTTCTATTCTCATAACAAGACATTACATTGGAATAAACTCAAATAAGCCCCATATAATGGAAATATTTTACATTGGGATAACTCAAAAAGGCTCCATAAGGAGCATGAGTAATGGGCTCCTCACATACACAAAAAACATTGGGCCTCCTCAGTTTGTTGGGCTACAGTTGTGGAATTTTGGGCCTCTTCAGATGAAGACTCTACAAGTGGGGCATTTGTAGGCTCTTCAACCTATGTATCTATAGCTTTGGATGTTAGCTCCCCCCCTCCACCTCTCCATCATCTTCAGTGGCTCCAAAATTCACTTGCCTTCTGGCACTTGAAGCTTTACTCTAATATTTACAAACATTTAGAAGCAATGCTAACAAATGTACAATACAATTTTGATGCTACCCACAAAGAATATCCCACTATCAATGCCGAAGAAATTCTAGACTTACAAGTGTTTATTAAGTCTTGTAAGCCTAGCCACCCACCCCCTAGCACAGGTCAGGGTGTCAAGAAGAATCCTCTTCTTCATTTTCAAAATCAACTTACCCTGTCTATTCTAATATCGCTCTAGTAAGTTACTTAACCCATATCCTATCACACCACCTACTAACACCTCTCATGCTGACTGCATTTTCTCATCTTTCCATTCTCCCGAGATAGATTTTCCCACTAACCCTCTCTCCCTCGAGGAGGTACTGGCACCTCACCCATCTCCACCATGGCTCTCTCAAGAGGTACGACATCCTATCCCCCGCAAGATAATCTTGAAGCATTTACTGATGATACCATTTTGGATTCTTTATCAGCTGCATAGTACGAGGGGTTCATTCGTGCGGGCAACCCTCTGTTGAAGCCAAAGTTAATGTTTAAAGTCCTCATGATGTAGATAATTCCATTTGAGCCCACAAGACGAATCATGCCAGAAGCTTATTCAAAAATCACTCCAACAAAATAGCATAATGTACCATATCCTCTCCGCACTCCACGCCCTGACTTAGAAGAACTACTTCCATTGGCTGGAGAGGGTACATTATGGGCGAATGTGGCAAAGCACACAAAGCTGGCAAATCCTCAGTTAGTTGATCTGTTGGAGATACGGATCGTTACATTTATGATCAGCTACTACTCTTTCCATAGATGGAGGAAAGCAAACCCTGTGCACACTAAAGGTGGCTATGCCACCATAGAGCACCCCGACTGGAAGACTTTGGAATACAACCAGACTGGAGAAAGGAGTATAGCCAAGTGTATATGGGCATGCCACCAACACTGCGGGTCGATCCTTTATACATGCCAGTTAAAAGAAGATGGACACCGCTAGAATTTCAAGAAGCCAAGAGATGTGACTCACATGTGTGCTACAACTTTCCCATTTTCATACCAACAACATTTGCAAACATTCAAGAGCAAAGACAACAGATGCTTACATGGATAAGGGCATGGCGCCAAATTCTAGACGCCACTATTGTGGCTAGCGTCAGATTTTTGAAATTGGTGGTGGTGCTGATAGACCAACCAAAGGATCCCTCTACGATGGCTATGAAGCAGAACACCTGAAATTTGACATGAACCAAGGGCCAGAACCAAGGGCCATTCGACAGGGGTATCATGCTTTACTACCACAAACTGCGATGTCTTCCCGGGTACATGCATATCACTTTCGAAGACATGGTGGATACAGGCTTCTGGAGATCACACTTAGCATTCCGAGACGAACACTCAAAAAGCTCCAATCAGGAGAAACTTCTACCAACATGAGTTCGGTGACCGAGTGTTTAGACCTCAGTAAACAGGTTTTGTGGACAAAACCTACATTAGGAAGAGGGGGATGCTAATCCCATTTTGGATCAACAAACATGATCCTCCAATTGAGGACATTAATAAGTGTCATGAAACGGCACTATAAAAGTTGTACATTATGAGATATTGGCCACCCAAGGCCTAGTAAGTAAGTTTTGGATGCCCAAGTGTGAATAAGGGCCAAATGTATATAAGGCATTTTCTCATAATAAAAAGACACAATCCCCTTTGTGCCATAGAGAGCTCTCCTTTGTGTCTTGAGAGAGATTGAAGGAGAGAGAGAGCATTCTAGCATTGTTCCTCTTTTATGCTTGTGTGATTCATGCTTGTGTGAGAGAGTGAGAGAGAGAGTGATTGTCTTATGCGACGGTGCGAGCGACTCTACGGTGACAGCGTGGAGGTAGAGCTTGGAGCTTAACAAGCAAGCTTGGAGGCCCCAGGGACTCAAGTTCAAAGAATAGTGCCCTAAACATTTGTGATCTATTGCTCATCCTTTAGGTGAATGTGTTGAGTTCCCTCTTGGAGGTGTGGAAGCCCATAACAGAGACTTCTTATAAGATTTTAGGGCATCCATGATACCTACTCCAGAGTCTTCTGTGGCTCTTTCGTGCATGCCAACTACTGTAACTGAGCTCGCCTCCAGCTTTGTGTACAATTTGAGCGTGTACTCGGTCAATTGGAACCAATACACATGACGATGTATCCACATGAAGAAGGTTGTGTCGGATGGCAGAATCTGTGCATCCCTCATAGCAAACTCACCACCAGCCAATATGTCAAGCAGCCTATATTTCCTACATTGTAAACAAGCATTAGGTTTCTAATAACTTTTTAAAAAAATGTAATACATCAAGAGAGCTGAAGATCTTACTCTTCATTTGAAACATATGCTCGAGCAATCTTGGCTAGCTTCGGCATTGTGAATTTGCTAGCCTTTTCACCCCACCTTGGTACGAGATCACTTTTTTAAAGAACCCTTTCCCACACTCAGGGTTGGCAATTTATGCCACCTCATGTCCCCTTTTAGTGAAGAGTCCTCCGTCTCCCTTTAGGGCATCCCTATAGTTCTTGTCGAACAATTCTGCATCCATCATGTATTCTCTACTCCCTCACTTAGGCAAGCCACTGATCTTGGCCTAGAACGTGGCATCAAATTTTGATTGTTTGCAATGTGCTTATATTTATTTAAGAAATATACTTTGAAATAAAAACATTAAGAAATATATTTCGAAATCAAGACATACTACAATGCATACATACCTTGAAAACCAATTGTGACAAGAGTGCCATGGGAAGCTTCAACCACTTGGATCTATTGGGTCCCCGATGAGTAAGTGCTTTTTGGGCCCATGCACGATCAACATCACTAAACTTTGACAAAACGGTTGTGGATCGATAAGACCCACACGTTGCATCATAAATATATCATGTGCCATTGTGTTCAGCACATGAATGGTGGTGACCCTAAACAATTTGCATGCATTATAAACAAGGAAAAAGATGACATACATAATGTTTCTTCATTTCATATACACATTGTACAATGCACTTACTTATTGATCATGCACAGCACCAACAAGAACTCCGCCTCCTCTTCCTCTAGGAATCGGACCACTCTGCAATTCACCTTTGGGAATCCTCTCTTTTTTGACTCGATTGGTATTCACCCATTCCTGCCAAGCTTTGAGTCGATAGTTTCCATCCCAAACAACGAACATCTTGCCAACCATGTGTTTCCATCCTTCGGTCTCCTCTAACATCATGTCAAATTCACCTAACAATAATAGATCATGGTTGGCTACACTTCGACGGTCGAATGGAATGGGACCTTTGCCTAGGAATCCTTCTAAGACAATGAATGCCACCATTGTCGATTGGTACTTGCTCCATCCCCTCGATAGAATCCTCGCTCGTGCGAATTATTGGGTTTGCAACAAGGAGGCGACAAAACGGCACTCTAGGAAGGCAGTTTTGGTTGTCGACCAAGTGGTCCTCCACCCAATTCGCAGAGATGTGTCGATCAACCACTTGGCTGAAACTCTCTTTCACAAACTCCTCTTCTTCTACAATCGTGGCACTACTGGTGGCCACTCTATTGTCGGCGGGCTGTTGAAGAACCAACGTCCATAGTCAACTACAATTGTGAGGTGTTTGTCACCTTGCTTGATGTGGCCACTTCTGATATGCCCACATCTTGTGAGAGAATGATCTCATCTTGCGATCCGGTGAACCCTTTCGATTTTGCAGATGAGTCCGTGGAGGCATTTTGTCTTAAATACGCATCCATATTACCATCAATACTTGTTAAATTAGTCTTTGGTCATTCAACATGTGATGCAATTATCTTAAATTAGTATTTAAACTACATTAATTCTTTATTCCAATTACATGTGATGCTATTGGAATTGTTATGCTATCCATATGAAGTCTACCTAGAGAAGTTTGATGATTGACAACTCTTCCTTCGACGTTGAGGGCAAGTGAGAACCGTTATTACTTGAGGGCATTCCCCGTTGAGACCGCTTCCAACCGTTGAGACGCGCTTGTTGAGAGAGAAAAGACGTCTCTTTATGGTGGGAGAGAGAGATCTCGACTCTGTGTGGGAGGAGTTGAGAGAGAGAGAGAGAGAGAGGTGACTATTGAGGGGCTAAGAGAGAGAGGGGGAACGAGGGGGAGAGGAGGGGGAGCGAGAGAGAGAGAGAGAGAGGGCGAGCGAGCGGAAGAAGAGGGGGACCGAGGGAGAGAGAGAGAGAGGTTGTTGTGTGGGGAAGAGGGGGAGCGAGAGACAGAGGCTGTTGAGGGCTCTTTTGTGAGCCCTCAACAGTTGCTGTGCAACGGCTTAATAGCCGTCACACAGTTGCCACGTGGCCACGCACGCGACAAAGGCCACATGCAACAGACACGCCGTGTGTAATGCCCGAGGCCACATGGCCTTGCGGTTGGCCTGCGTGGCCTTTGCTGCTGCGTGCTACGCACGAGGCAAAGGCCACATGCCTCATGGCCTTTGCCACGCACACGAAAAATGCCACGCGGCTGCGTGTAATACCCGAGCATTACGTGGCATTGCCACGTGGACTGTTTAGTCCCCGTGGACTAGCCAGGTGTAATGCCTTAGCGAGGGCATTACACTTGGGCACGCCACATGAACTAAATAGTCTATGTGGGCTGTTTAATCCATGTGGCGTGGGCACGTATGTGGTTGGCCATGTAGACGCATGTGTCTACATGGCACTGCCACACGTGTAATGCCCGTGCTTGGGCATTACACGTGGTAGTGCCATGTGTAATGCCCAAGCGCGGGCATTACACGTGGCATTTCCACATCTATTAGCGTGTCTACATGGCAAGCTATTGGCTCGCCATATTACTGTCCAGACTATGTGGGACCCATTCAATGGTTGCCCATCGTAGAAACTTATGAGTGTGTTTCCTATTAAGTTTTGAGGTTTGTAATAATGTTGGCATTACTTCATAATGCAACTTCTTTGATGTAGAAACTTCATAATGCAACTTCATAGTGCCAACTTCTTTAATGTATTTGTTGAGTTTTTTAGATGGTTATGTTTTTTGATATTCATCTTGTAAACCATGATGAAGGAGAGTACGAAGAGAAATAGATTTATATATATATATATATTTATATTTATAGCTTTTTTAAATTTTATTTTTTAAAATAATAAAAAATATAATTAAATTATAACGATCTAATTAAAAACGGCCAATTTTTTTAAGGATCTTAATCACCATCATTCAGTACTTGTGTACTCCCTACCTATTGTACCATTCTTTTTTGTTCTTGTGTACTTCATTTTTGCTCCTCTTTACAATGAGTTGCACAATCACATTCCCATCTTCTAAGAAAGAACTGAGTTTCGTCAATGGATGGGTTGTAGTAAGTGTAAAGTTTTTACATGAGCAAGTAGTTCCTTGCTCATTTTGTGGATTGCAAGCCCTAGTAAAGTATTGGGACCCAAGAGTTGCACATCCCTCTCGAGGCAACCTCTAATCATGAGGGAGAGGAGTTCTACATACTTGAGGACTCTCTAATAGTTAACTACTCGGCAATAGTAGTTAATCTATCACCCAAGTGGTCCGAACAGTTAATCAAGCCTACCCCTCTGAGTGGTGTGACAAAGAGAGTGCACATCAAAGAGACCGTCAAGGGTGGTAATTGATGATGAGGCCACTCATCAAGGGATGCTGATTTGAAAGAAAGAAGCCAGACTTAATTGACAAAAGACTTGGAAGTGTAAAAAGACCAAATTATAAAAAGGCCCCAAGGTGTGGATAACAAAGGTGTAAAAGCCTTCTTATCACATATTAACAAAAAATAAATAAAGATACTTTCTCTCACCGTGGCGCGGCCTCTATGGCTATGGTGTGCTGAAAGAATTGCTGGACTGAGAGCTTTAGTTGCTTAATGATGAACGCATAGCACAATTTCCCTATGCACCGATCCAAAAGGTCAGTGGTACTCGTATATCACACTGACACAAACTACTGAGAGCTCTTCTAAGAACTCGATGATGCACTGGTGCGATCCCACGCTTTCTCCAACTAGAGCGATGAAGCCTTCTTTTCTTTTTCTTTTTGTTTTTGTTTTAGCTCGAAGACAATCACCCCCTCGGCTGATCTTGTCCACTACTCAAATCCCACTGCTTGAGGTGCTCCAAATTTAAATCTATAAGCACGATTTCCTTAAGCTATCGCCCGCCCTAGTAGTTGCACGCACACAAAGAAAAGGACAAGAGCACGCATGAAGCGGTCGCCCTGAGTGGTTGCATGCATGCAAAGAAAGGAAGAGAGCATACATGCATGCATGCGTTGTTTCTTCTTCTACTTGGTTTAGAGAAACGTGCTTCTTGTTCTTTTGCTTCTGCTTGACATTGAAAAGCTCGATCATAATCGCAGCTTCCTCTTGTAGCTTATTAGGTGTAGCCTTTGCTTCTCACGCTTCTGCTCGTTCGCCTGAAAAGCTTGATCATAATTGCAGCTTCCTCTTGTAGCTTAGGTGCAGCACTTTCTTCTCACGCTTCTGCTCGTTCGCCATTGGATGCCACAAATGTGGAGAATGCCTTCCTGGTCCAGTAATGTCATGGTCACTGCCGTGGTCTTTGTTGCATTCTATTTGGCTAGTGCAGTAATGTCAAACTAATGCGACGCTGCTGAGGTGAATGAGCAAGAAGATCTGTTCTCTCAAGTCTGAAAGCTTGCCATCGCTTGCCTCCTCATCAGCTGCTATTCAAGTGATGGGTTGCATGCTGTAGGTGAAAAAATGTTGTAGCAAGAAACGCTGCATTAAAAACATTGTAGGTCGAAGGCCTCCTCACCAGCTGCTATTTAAGCAATGGGTTGCGTGTTGTGCTATGCAAATCTGATCATCGTTTCGTTGACAATGACGCTGCTGCTTGATGCATTTAAGTCAACAATTCATGACGAGGCTTTTAATCCCAACGGTATAGTTTCGAGATCCATACAGTTATTAAATCTGAACAAGTTTCCTGATCCATACTCATCGGATGGACATGAATATGGTATTGTGAGATCGGATGGTGCGATTATGACTGGCGAGACCGTGCATAAACTATGCAAGCAAGTGCTTGCTCAGGCCAGACCTCGTCCTCCCTCTCTCTCTCTCTCATCACACTTGTAGAGAGCAGCTCACATCACAGAGGATTCTATTTTTACTTGCTTTAGTAGTAGCTACGTTTGTGGGCTGGGAATCTCCACGTCATTCTCCCTAAGAGCATATAGGATCCAATGTCAACGCTTGTACTAAGTAGGCTAAGGAGTATGTCATTCTCCCTAAGAGCAAAGAGTATATAGGATGCCATGTCAATGCTTGTACTAAGTAGGCTAAGGAGTATGGCTGAGAAAATGCACTAATTTGCACTGAGCTTAAGAAAAGGAAGCGATGAAGCTTTGTCGCTTCTCTATCACAAGTCCTGCTGTGTGACTTTCTTGTCTCCAGCAAAACATAGATAGATCATTAGTTGCTGCTCAAAATTTGGGTACTGCAAATCATAATGTAGATTCTTTGTCAAAACTTTCACTGGAATTGACGGTCTTCACCAAACCTCTTATATTGTAATGACCCTCAAATTTTACCTTTGCACTCTGCATTTCTCATTGCACTGTACATAATCAACATTTGATATAACCTTGTTCATTCAAGATTTGCCTAGGTAGACCAAGATTACTCAGTTTTTTGACCACAATAGTGTTGTCCAACTACTTGCCCTCTTTCCATGAGAGAGAGCTTAACCAAAGCTTAATGATGAAAAGATTCTTGTATTATGTTGTTGTAGGACTTAATATTGATTTACTATCATGTTTATCACTAATCTTTCAAGGATTAACACTAATTCACTAGTGTAATCACTTTCTTGATCACAAATTGCTTGTATTACCTTTTTTGTTGTAGACTTGATTTGTAGCAAAACTTTACTCCAAATCCATGCAGAAAGCTTGATTTGCATAATGCCTTTTTAATCTTTACCAAGATTCTTCAAAGCTTCACTCTGCTCACTAAATTTTACATAATATTTACTCTAATCTGAATTCTATTTTGAAATCTTCACAATTTTGCAATATAAACTTGTTCAAATTTATAACAGAACTGTAAACCTGCACAATTTCTCTGCAATAATCTTCACATAACTATAATGTGAACAATAACTCTATACTGATCTTAAATTCTGCACTCAAATCTGCAAGAAAACTGTGGTAACTCTGTAATAGATCTTTAATCCATTGACTGCTATTGAAAACTGCACCAAAATCTATAATATTTGTAATTCACCTCCAATTTCTTTGATAATCAGTACCTTTCTTGATAAATCTCTTACCAAAACTACACATAGCAACCAAGAATCTCCCCAAGAATGCAAAGCACTCAAAGGATCTTGCAAATTCTAGCAAGAAACCAGGGTTTGTGTGAAGATTTGATGAAAATAGACTCTTGTTCATGTAAAATTTTTACAAAATTCAAGAAAAAAAAAAGAAGATTTTCAAGAACATCAAGAAATGCAAGAAAATCAAGAAAATGCATTTTGTGGAAATCCCTAATTCAAGAATGATTAACACTAATCATGATCAAAAAATGCATTCTGAAAAATTGAATTAATAATAATTCAAAATTGATTATTACTAATCATGATCAAGAAAATGCATTCTAATAATTAAATTAAGAATAATCTAAAAATGATTAATCTCCTAATCACTCCCTAAACAAGGATCTAAGCCAAGAGCTCTGATACCAATTGAAATGGAGTGATCATACTGAGATATTGGATAATCACCATGGATTAATACAAGATTAAGGAGATAATCTCATACAAAAGCCATGATGCCTAAGTGAGTTAGCCTCTCACCAAGAGGACGGAAATAGACTTCCATAAACCAAATTATGAAAGCCAAGAGACTCCAAGAGTCAAAGTGACCAAATGTCAAAAGATGTCCAAAAGATACAATAGTAACCTATGAGCCCCTTTTATACTTGAGCCCATGACCATGATCCTAGACCTAATCTAAAAGTTATTGCTTCATTACACTTTTCTACAAAGCTTTCAAACACATTATTAAGTATTTTCTCTATTTCTTTGCTTACCACTTGTTCAATTAATTTTTATCTCCATATCTACATCCTTATAGGAATTCACCAATGTACCCATTTTCATAGGCATAAGCATAGACATTCTCCACTTGTTCTTTAGAAGTCAT
This sequence comes from Cibotium barometz, assembly GCF_041138505.1. Taxonomy (NCBI): domain Eukaryota; kingdom Viridiplantae; phylum Streptophyta; class Polypodiopsida; order Cyatheales; family Cibotiaceae; genus Cibotium; species Cibotium barometz. The sequence goes on along the minus strand of NC_141074.1, from coordinate 22,409,541 downwards.
GGCTACAATAAGCATAATGGGTCTAACCCTAGACATTGTAGGCATGCCTTGTATGCTCATGAGCAAATGAGCATCTAGATGAATAAAAATAGGGACCGTTGGCAACGTTGTATGCATGTGCCATTAGATAATTATGCCTTTTCTTTGTGATAAGCTCAATCATTTGGATGCCTTGTGTATGATGCGATGTGATAAGCTCAATCATTTGGCTGACCTACGTATGATCCATGCAATCTGTTAAGATCAACCCTGTGATACCTATCTATGGGCTTTACCTACATAAGGAGTAACATGGCCTTACTCGTATTTAATATCTTTCATATTTTCATACAGTTATTCATTATTATTAAAGGACTTGGTATGCATCATCTCTAAGAGTCTCATATCTTCTTGTTTGTACATTTTGTGTGTTGAGATGGAGCTGAAAATTCTAATGCTTTCCTAATAAAATTTTCCATGATTCTCTCCTACACTGATGTCCCATCTGGTTTGGTGATTTTACTAGACTTAGTGCCCATACATTTACTGCACAAGGCATATATCAAATCCTTTTAAACCCATGGCCTCTAGCTTACTTTTTACATCTTAAATCTTGTAAGAAAAGCATACATTATGGTGAATGATACTCGAAGTTAATTGATCCTTGTACATATCACCTCATCCAGGAATATGTGCCCTAACCACAAAGATATTAGGTCTAAGCACAAATGTATCAAAATGCAATGAGCAATGGATGCAACAAAGTAGGGATGTTGTAGTCTAGCTAGATGCATCTAGATTTTTTCAAAGATATTAGGACTAAGGAGAGATGTATCAAAATCCAATAACCATGTTGCAATCCAGCCAAATAGATCTAGATTTTTTTGAAGATGTTATAACTTCAAAATATCCGTAATAAAGATTTGATGTGAGAAGAGGCATCATGGGAGTTCAAGGCATCAAAATTTCTATCGCAAAGAAGATATAATCACCCGATAACTCCATCTTCCCTAATAATCTAATAGATTGGTTCTCACAAAACAAAATGAAGGGAAAGTATACTTAAAGAGGCTATTGACAAAGAAAAATGAGAAATTCTCTTACTGAGCATTCCAAACCCAATTCTACAACAGCTTTATGGTTGATTAGCATGAGAGTTTTGCTGAAAGTGGCATATATAGAATCAGTTAAGCAAGAAGCACAAAAGGCCTTATCAAAGTTCAAAAGGATACTTTGTAAAACTAGTATATAATAGAATAGCAAAATACAACTATAAAATTAGGTAGAAGAATGCTTCATTATTATGCATAGGTCATCTAAAGATTTTGTTCACAAAAGTTGTTGACACCATCTAACGACAATCTAGACCAATAGGAACAAGTGACTGTGTAGCACATAATTCTTGCAAAACAAGATGAAGCAATTCTATGAAGTCCTTAGAATTAGGCCAGAGATTTTGGGAAAGCAAGAAAAGGAAGATAAATAAAGCTATGGTAGTAGCACAAGTTGAAAAACAATACAAGAAAGCTAAAAAGTACAAAAGACAAGTGAAGTCGCTAAAACTTCTAAGAGCAGCAGAGATCAAGCAAAACAAAAGGCAATGAAGACATCAAAACTACTAAGGGCAACAAAGATCAAGGAAAAGTTTAGAACTAGCAAAGGAAACGGGCCTAATCCTTAGCAACAAGAAACAATTAAGCCAAAATTAGCACCAAGGGCATGAGGAACCATAAGCTCCAAAGAAAGAAAGAAATGTAAGCCGAGAAGGCAAGTCCTACACATGGATAAGAAAGAAACTATAAAGTTGAAGAAAATCTCGAGGTAGAAGAAGGGATAAGAAGAAAAAGGAACTAAAAGCTAGAATGGCAAAAGCTAGAATGGCAAAAGCTAGCAAGAAGCAGGCAAAGAAGCAAGCCAAGAAAGATAATGTGAAAGAACAAACAAGAGAGCTAGAAATAAAGAAGCAAGAAGAAAAATAAAGGAAGCAAGAAAAATTTTAAAGCTAGCATAGTAGGAGAAGGTGGAAAAACCAATAAATTTTAAAACTTAAGGAATTCCTCCTATGACATCCGCCCAAAGCTTAAGTGCAAAAGGCTAAAAGCAAGAGAACTATATTCAAAAGCTCATGTTTTAGAGACCAAGCAAGGGGTTGAAGATAATGAGCTAAGATAAGAACATTTCAAAATTACAATCAAAACTATTGCCAAGGACTTAGCAAATGCAATTCTAAGATCCATAGCTCAGAAGGAAAAGGAAAGGCTAATACAAGAACCCAAGCTCTATCAAAAAGAGATAGTATAACTACAAAGATAATTTAGGAACATTACAAGAAGGCCAAGTAGAACCAAGAAAGATAGCAAATAGCAATATAACAGTTTAGGGAATGTAATGAGCATAACTTAACTACAAAGAATGAAACAACATAATCACAAGTTACAAACATTAGTACAAAGCAAGAAGAAGCAAGAGAAAGTTAAATAGAAGATCAACTAGAAAGAAGGTATCTTTGTGCAAGAAGATCAACTAGCAAGAAGGTATCTTTGTGTAGGAAGAAGCTCTCAATACTTTGCAAGATTCACTTCAAGATATATTGCAAACTATCTTCAAGAACTAGAACACACTAATCAGTAAGATTAATTAATTAACAAGCAAGAAGAAAAGCAATAAGAAAGGAGCCAAGACAAGGACATAAATAAAAAGAGAGCTAAGGTGATGCTAAGCCTAGAGTAGAATTGGCAATAGAACCAATAAATTGGTAAGTAAAGACTAGGAAGAATAGCCAAGAAATAAGAGGTTACTCATCACGGTAGTAGGATGATTGAATGAAGTAGTAGGATGTAGGGTAGGAAATCCACCGTTGGGATGATAAGATAGAGCAAGTCAGTACATGTGAATATAATAGAAGAATCTAGTCATAATAATATAAATTCCCAATTGGTATAACAATCAATTATAGGTAGTAGAGGTGGGGGAAGGGTCTAGTTGTATTCCTTATAATTATTAATAAAGTGGTCACTTGGTTATAGGGACTTTTGGCTTTTTGACAATTCGCCTTGGTCACAATTGGAAACTATATCTAAATGTCCTCCACATTTAACAAAAAAATTTAACTATAAAGTACTCTTCATTTCATGGAAATCATTAACTATAAACATCTTTTAATAAAAATGATAGTTATTTAGACTATTCAATATCTTGTTGTCATTTTGCACTGTGTGCAATCTTTGTCTTATTATTTCCCCCAGTGTGTGTGCATGCTTGTGTAATTACCTCTACCAGTAAATAATAGGTTTTAGAAGTATAATTATTTGTGTGTAATTTAGTGATAGATTTCTTATTCACATTAGTAAGTAATTTAGTTAGATTCCTTGCCTATCACAACATTCAGTAAATTGAAGGATTTTTTGTTCCTCCCTTTATTCCTCCTTGAAGATCTTATGGGTTGTGGAAATGAAATATGCCTTCGATGCCTCCACCACATGGACATCCCCAACACATAGTACCCTCTAGTTAGCATTCTTCGTCTCTATCAAATTGTATATCAAGGCATAAAACACATTCTAAAGTATAGCCACTGTTACAAAAATCCATGTGGCATACCCAAGGAGGTGACCATCAAACAAAGCAAAGACTCCAAAGGCCTCTTTAACTCCTTTGAGGAAGATGAAGATAAAGGTGAAGAAGGCAACAAAGAAAAAGTCAAAGATGAAGCATATGAACACAAAGGTGAGGAGGAAAGTAAGGATAAAGAAGCCAACAAGTGCAACAAGGAAGACTAGCCCTTCTCTTTAAGTACACTAGCCCTCCTCTTTAAGTACACCAGCCCTCCTCTTTAAGTGCAGCAACTAAGAAAGGATCCCCACCACCTCCCCCACCTTCTTATGATCCTAAAAACCCACCCCTAGCTCAAGCCACTAACCCAACACCTTCATCCCCTCATCCAAATCTAGCCCAAGCCCCCACCAACCCTCCACCCCCTTCTTGGATTTTATAAAAGTACCCCTTTTGTATGGATTTTTTAACTTTTTAAATTAGAAAATCCCTTATGTATGTAGATTTTCTATAGCTCCATACGCGAGTAAAACCCCTTCTATTGAACTTATGTGCTATTTAACGTATTATTTTTAATTAACTCTCCAGGGCTTCTCCCAGTCTCAACAAGCTGCTGGTGTGTGGACTTCATGTTCATTTTTCTCTGTTTACTCCATGAATCCAATCGGATAATCAACCAGCCCCTTATTCTAGCTACTAGAAGGGCCAGATCTCAACAAGGCCACCTCATGCCATACTGATGAAGAAAAGCTAGCATCTTTCAAAGATCCCAACCTCAACCACAAGCAATAGCTCACTTACCACCAAACCGATAGGACCTCATCTCTGGGGTAATTATTTGGAATATTACATGCCCAAATTTATGGTGTAGGTTACCCTAGTTCCACATAATACATCATAGGAAAATCCCTCTAATTCTCCTAGTGCTTGAGGAATCTAGAGCCCTAACCCAACCCCCATCATAACCTAGACTACACCACTAACATGATGAACCTCATGTTTCTTTAACATCAAAGGATTGGTAATTTCAAGTTCCAAAGAGCAATAATATGTCACCACTCAAATCCGTAGTGAATTTCCAAAGCATGATAGGGAACTTGAGTAGGGAAAAGGAGTGGTTTGTGTTGTGCATGTTATAAATTGGAATTGGGAGTTGATGTGTGTTAGGACCTTTATGGATCTTGGAGAAGGAAACTCTATTTTCTAAACATAAAAATTAGAGCATAACATATATGGATTAGTGTTCTTTAATCATCATAGTAATTAGAGTTAAGCACACCATAGCCATGCATGCTTGAGGTGCCATGTTTAATTTTTGACATTATAGACATCTTCTTCAGCCATTCTAGCCTGATGAGATAGCCTAACTTAAGGTCAATCTTAGAAAATACTTTGGCTCCTCTCAACTTATCTAAGAGATCATCCACACGTGGAATAGTATATCTATTCTCGACAATATTCTTATTTAAAGCTTAGTAGTTAATACACATGCGAAACATTCCATTCTTCTTTTTGACGAGAAGGACAAGTGCTCCATATGGTGAACTACTAGGCCTAATAAGTTTCCTATCAAGTACATCCTCAATTTGAGATTGGATCTCTTTTTTCTCTAGAAGATTTACTCTATAAAGAGCCTTACAAGGAGGAATACTACCAAAGATAATGTCTATCCTATGGTCTTCCGGTCTAGAATTAGGTAATCCAAGAGATAACTCATTCATAAATAATCCAAAAATTATGGAATGAATAATAAGTGTAAGGTGTCCTTAGAAATTGGTTTAGATATATAAACATCATTAACCATGACTAAATAAGTCTTTTCCTTTTTCCTCATGCTCGCTTAGCTTAGATATGGCTAAGGAGTGTACATTCACTGGATTCTCGTAATCCTTTTAAGCATATGTTCTCACCATTGAATTCAAAAGATATGACATGAGAATTATAATCAATGTGGGATTATGCTCATGTCTCCATAGAATTCCTAGAATAACATCATATGAATGTAAAGGTGTAACTAGAAAAGTGTGGGGTTGAGAATATGGTGCAATGGAAAAAACAATATCTTTCACTTCCTTTGTGTAATTACACTTTGTTCCTTGAAAAGCAGTTTTGATTTTACACTTTGAAGAAGTAGCATTCAATTTAAGAGCATGCACAAGCTTTTGGGAAAAAAATCATGAGTACTACCATCATCATGTAATATATTTACTTCATTTTGTCGACAATTGTAATATGTCACCACTTGTTTCTTCTTTGCGTTATCGTTCTTGTTGTTGTTGTTGTTGGCACCACGACTGTTGTTGTTGTTTGATGCAACACCCTTGGTATCATTAGTGTACCTATCAAACTTACAAAAAGGAACAAACTTTCTAAAAATTTTAGCATGAGAATCCTGTGGTGGTTTGTTGTCCTTTGGCAATCCATTCTTTCCCTCACAATTGTAAGCCAAAGAGATTATCTCATGGGGTGGGGAGAGAGAATGAGGTTGAAACATATTAATCTCCACTCGAAGAGTAGACTTTAATTCGGCAATGAATTTGCATTTTTTCTCCTTTTTTCTCACTCGTTAAATGGCTTGGAGTTTAATGAGAAGTTAGCAAAATTTGTCCACATATAGTTGTATAGTCTCTTTGTAAAGTTGACAAAGCATATCCCATTGTTAATGTGCACTTGCTTTAATCCAATGAATTTGCATTTTTTCTCCTTTTTTCTCACTCGTTCAATGGCTTGGAGTTAAATGAGAAATTGGTAAAATTTATCCACATATAGTTGTACAATCTCTTTGTCAAGTTGACAAACCATATCCCATTGTTGATGTGCTCTTGCTTTATATTAAGGTGGCATGAAATTCTTTTTAATGAGCTTTTGAAATTCTTTCCAATTCTTAGGTCTTTCACCTCCTTTCTTGATTGCATTCCACCATAGTGATGCAAGTTCAACCAAATGATTTGCAGCACACTTTATCTTTCTTGGAAAATTCTTCCCCAGAAAAATAATCATCAAGTTGACTAATCCATAACAACACCATTTTGCATCCTTTTACCATCAAAATTTTGAAATGTGAAAGCTTTATGACTAATTTTCTTTCCTTTTTGTTTCTCTTGTTCACGAAAAGTTTCTTTAATAGGTAACACTTATTGATCTTTTCCTGTTAGAGAGTAGCTCTTTCAATTCTATTCTTTTAGCTCGTACTTCATTTAATTGAGCTTGAAGAGATAGAAGTTACTCGAAAATAGAAGGAGATTGTGGGTTTGACATGATGAGGATTAGAGAGAAAAATAAAATTATAAAAATTTGATAGTAATTAAGATAATCAAATAAACAATATATAAGAAGTAGTACTTACGGTCCTTGCTTGAAGTCATATGTTGAGCAAGAATTCCCAACTTCAAGTGTCATAAAGCCCGTAATAAGTGGTATTTCACGCTTTTGTAGTAGTCCAAAAGCTTTTGAATTTTTTTTAAACCTTTTGAAGCTTTAAGAAGTCTTTTAAACTTTCTTTTTCTTTTTTTTTATGCAAGCTTGTGTAGGAAAGGGTGTAAAGGAGAAGGTTATAGCTTTTTAAAAAAATTGAAGTATAAAGGCTTTTAGTTATAAGCTTTTAATATAAAGCTTTTTGCACAAAGCTTCTTTTAAAGCTTAAAGCTTTGATATAAAAGCTTTGAATCAAAAAGCTTAAAGCTTTTTATTCAAGAAAGCTTAAGTAAGACTAAGCTGGCTGGCAGCGCTTCAACGCACAGCAAAAAGGGAAGTAAAGGGCGACGGCCGAGAGGAGAGAGAATCAAGGTGGCCATCTGTTGCGCGAAAAAGAAGAGAGAGAAGAAACAATTGGCAACCACGGCAAATAGGAGGCGCAAAATTTGGCAGCGCGCCGGAGAGGAAAATATATCTTTCTCCTTTTTGCTTAAAATTTATTGAATGATTGGTAGCCCTTGATTATGCAATTCTTTTGTGTAATGGGTTTAGTGATTCAGAGATTAGGGAATTGAAGCTCTTGTCTTGGTGATTGCATGATCTTTGTGGGGTTGAAAATTGACAAAAGTTGGTTTTGGAAGAAGAGGGTGGTTTTGGTTTTGATAAATGGTTTTTGAAAAAGGTGATATGGAACTTTGCCATGGATCTTATTCTTCATCCAATGATCCATAAAATTGGGCACCTTTGACCAAAGGTTTTCATTCCTTCTTGTCTTTACTCTCAAAGGTTTTCATTCTTTCTTGTCTTTACTCTTTGGATTTTTTTGTGAGTTCCTTTCCTTGGATTTTTTGTGAGTTACTCTCCTTTTCCAAGCACTTCTATTCTCCTTGTCCAAGCACTTCTATCCTTGTTGTGTAGCTTTTGCATACCTTTCTTTGTTGTGTAGCGTTTGCAAACCTTTCTTTTTCTCGTGATAATTCTCTTTTGTTTTGTTGAAGCTTTAGTAATTCAAAAAAATTAAACCTTTGGCCTTCTTTACACCAAATAAATTGCTTAAACCTTGATTTTTTGAATTTTTCTTCAAAAATCTCTCTTTAAGCTGTGATACCACTCTCATGTCATGATCTTTATGGACCTTGGAAAAGAAACTATTTTCTCAACACAAAATTAGAGCATAACATATATTTGCACAAATTTCAGTATAAACCTTAATATACGAAATAAAATAAACAAGAGAGAGATAGAGAATAGAGTCTAAAGGTCATCGTCAACACAAGAGTGGGTTGAATCTCCCCTGGGGTGAGTGTGGCCCTTGTACCACTCACCCATATTTGTATATAGTAGGAAAATTATTACTTTTCAAAAAGATAAATCCAAAAACAAAGCACAAGTACTTTTGAGTTTATGAGAGTACATGCTTTACAAAAATATAACAAGCATTAATGTAAAGTCTTGGGCCTACTAAAAGTATAAGATTAGTACTATTTGGTATGTACAAAGGTATAAGGCCTTAACCTTACAAAAATATTGAAACTATACCTAAATATGAAACTATAAAAAGTATTCACATATCTTCCAAAATATCCCATAGTAGTCCAACACATGTTCCACCCGCGATTAACACATAATCCGTCACTCATTCATCGTCTACATCCAAAATAATATTAGTCAATGCATATAGCTGATTAAACACATTAATCTTGATAAATGATATAAATAAAATAAAATATCTTGATATAAAATAATAAGCATCCCATAGAGGTAATGTGTGTCCGAAGTTGAGGAGTTTAGTGGTGCATATTAAACACAAACTCGAGTGATGGGCTTGGATTTTGTTGTGCTTTTCATGAAGTAGGATCAATATTTAAGGTTTTCCATGTGTCATAAAACTTCATTTCAAGGAAATTTTCCTCTTACTTGAATTAATAAAATGTAAAAATAAATAAGATAATCACTTATAATTATCTCATAATAATGCTAATAGTGTGTATCCACAAACCACATTTTATGATATGATATAGCCTCTTTATTAGCACTTAAATTTGAAGCACAATTTAAACTTCAAAGGCCTTTTTGGACTTCAAAACACTTGAATATTTGCAAAAGTTTTCAATCATGAAGCATCATAAAATTACTAGAGTATCAAATTGAAATCCAAGTAAAAAGTGTGAAATTGTAAGAGCACGTGGTGTCTACAAGCATATGGGTATAAGTGTATTTGTCGCGTTTGTACATTTTAAATGAGATTATGTTTGATATTTTTCTCTTTATTAGATGTACTTACTTCAAAACACTTATATATTGCATTCATTATTTTTAATTGCGAGGAATTACATACTTCAAAACACTTATGTAATAACATATTGTGAGGGAGTACACACACCCATTTACTTCCTTTGTGAGGACTTACCCTTTTTGTGGAATGAGTAGTGAGGGCGGGCCGAAAGGTGATGCTTGAATGGAATAGATTGGAAGGTGACATCTTCATGCCGGAATCGAAAGAGTACTGTATGATAATTTACGAATTAACGCATAATGTTGTAAGAGTCAAATATATTATACAAATTGTTGTAGCCTTGTATAATCAATTACTTACTAGCTAGTGAGATCATAACAATATATATAATATATATTATATATATATATATATTGTTGTTGAGGTAACACGCCAGTCCAAGTGGAAAATAAAGGTTTAAAGCATCTCTCTCTCTCTCTCTCTCTCTCTCTCTCTCTCTCTCTGTGTGTGCTGCACATGATGAATGGTGTGTGTCCATTTCACCGTTCACTCTACAAAGCCCGCCCTCCACTGCACCAAGATTATACCAGTAGCTGCCTATACTAGCTGCCCTTCAATAATATGAGGCCGCCCAGTAGTCATGCAGGGCCGCCTCCTCACGTTCCCTTCCTTCTGCTGTGCCTGGTGGTGCTAGGCGCTACCTTCCGCAGTACAAGCTGGTCTTATAATTCATGGCTTAACCGTCACCATTGTAGTTGTAGACGTAGCTGTAGCGAGGGCGCTGGATACCCGCTGCACCGCCGAATGCTAGTTTTGGTTCTCAACCCGCTTATGGTCACAAGAACGTTGGCGTTCCTCATACTGATATTTACTCCTCTCATCATGGCCTGTTACTGCAGCTGCCTCTCATCATCGTCCTGGGAACGACACGCTGATTACATCATAATTTTTTTTGACTCTGTAATGCAGCAGAGCTCCGATGGGCCGTCTCCCTGGAACATCGGCCTCGTGCTGGGACTGCTGTTCATCATGATCTGGTGTGGATCGTATTTCCATGGCCTCGTGATTTAGAGACTTTTCGGATGATTAATCCGAGTCATGGTCACTGGTAGATGTCTGTATGTATTTCGCGATTCCTGTGTGTTCAACAAGAGGCCGGAGAACAGAAGCTCAACATAAATGTTGCCTCATATAGACTTAGGCCATCTAGTGTGTTGATTTAGGTTAATCCAGATTTTATTAGGACAACTTCCGATTACATATTCTGTATTACTAATAGAATCAAGAACCATGGTTTCTTTTTGTGACATTAACTTATATATGCCAGCAGCAAAATTAATAACTCTAGTTAATACAGTTATGAAAAATTAATGTTCACTTACAAGATACCAATTGCAGATAAATGTACAAAAAAGTATCAAATGACATGTTAGAGATAATGGCATTGCCCAAAAAAAAGAGGCATGGACAATAAATCAACATCACAGAAGAGCTTCACGAAATAACAGATCTTGTGAGATAAATCTTTGTACGTTGATGATTTATAACAATGTCGGAGGCATTGCTCTTCGTTATACCTTAACCTACTTCTCCTCTATGGGAGTCTGACATGCATAGACTACTAAATGTGAAATTCCTCCTGGCCTCTGCCTGACTGCCCATGCACACATGCTCAGCCTCTTTCCTGGTTGTCCAGACACGATGCGTGCATACCCAGGCACACGTTAGCCTGGCTGCCCAAAGCACTGCCTGGTCAACATGTGGAGCAAGTCGCCAGGTCACATGCTCAGGACGAAGCCAAGGCCAAAGACTAAGAAGTACACGTCTCCACAACCATAACATAAAGCTCTTTCCCCTTATCTCTCTAGTTCACATGTAGACTGGGTGAGCCAGTGTCCACAAACGGGTACATGTCATAGCTGTTCAGCTGCCCAAGTCAACTCGAATCATGGCTGAAAAGGCAACCCTTTCCGCCATCCAGAAGATGCCTGAAACATGGTTGATGGTGACTATGTGTGTCACAAGGGAAGCCATCCAAAAATGGTCCAACCATTGCGGTTAATGCCCCTCCACCTGCTGGAGATGTTTGCCTAACCGACCCTCATGAAGGCTACCCAGAAGTCCTGCCCAGAGCTTGCTTTAGCAGGTAAAACTGGATGTGGAGCCCATCCATGGCCCATGCTCCCCTTCAAGGACAGGCCGGAAAATTAAAATGACAACTGCTCAGATGTCTCAGAAACCCCATTTCATGGTATACGATATGAATCATTTGTGAAAAGGAGCTTCTCACACTATCCAAGTTTTTACTTAGATTCACAAAATCACAAATATGAATGCAGATGGAGTAGAGAAATATGCTATTTACACAATGCTTAGGCTGGTCCTCCACCCTTGGGAGAATCTTTATTTCACGTTTGCAGCACCTGCACTACACAAGGAACTATTCTGGCACCAAACCACAGAGCCAAACAAGCAATCAGGCATGATAATCAAAAAATTGGGCTTTTGGTTTCCCCACTTCACTTGCCACCAAAGAGCACGTATTCAAACGAATTCTTCAAGCACACAACCCTAAAGCTTGCACTATCTTCCTCATAGATCATTGCAGCCCCTTGTCAGCTAGAGCTTGCATAAATCAGACCCAAAACAGCCCAAATAGCAGAATAATAGCAAATCAGTCTCCCAAAAGCGACGAGCTTTCCTAAAGCTTGCACTATCTTCCTCATAGATCATTGCAGCCCCTTGTCAGCTAGAGCTTGCATAAATCAGACCCAAAACAGCCCAAATAGCAGAATAATAGCAAATCAGTCTCCCAAAAGCGACGAGCTTTGGTGTCCAAGCTCCTCCAGCACACAGCCTCAATCACAGAGCCAAACAGGCAATCAAGCGTGATAATCAAAAAATTGGGCTTTCGGTTTTCCCACTTCACTTGCCACCAAAGAGCATGTATTCAAACGAATACTTCAAAACACAACCTTAAGGCTTGCACTATCTTCCTCATAGATCATTGCAGCCCCTTGTCAGCTAGGACTTGCATAAGGCAGACCCAAAACAGCCCAAAAAGCAGAATAATAGCGAATCGGTCCCCCAAAAGCAAAGAGCTTTGGTGTCCAAGCTCCTCCATCACACAGCCTCGATCACCCTTTCTGTCAGCAGGCTATCAATTTAGATCACATCGTTATGCATGAGATCAGCCCACCACGACACCCATTACCACTTATATTAAAGCTTCATCAACAAAATTTCTTTGCAAAAGTGAAAAAGACTCCACCCGAGAAGCATCGAGCAACCCACAAAACTGGACTTTTGATGTGTCAGTGACTAGCATCATGCTCAAAGAGGCCAGATAAAGAAGGGATAGGTACACTTCTTGGTCAAAAAAGGCATAGCTACATAGTGGCCCACCCAGAAGGCTAGAAAGGGTTCAGAATTTGGGGGGGGGGGGGGGGGGCTCACATATAATACCCTTTAAGGGTCACCAGTTTGCTGCCTGACTGCCAACTGGCCCTATAGGATACATCAACTGGCTACCAGCAAGACTGGCCCACCTGATTGGCCCACCTGACTGGCCTGGTTGTGAATACAGCCTCATAAAAGGGCCCCAATATCTTTAACTCATCATTGCTCCACTCCGGAATACCTGGTCCCTCTCCAGTGTTGGAGGAGAATGACTCAAACACAAGAGCTTTAGCCAAGGAAGTGCAGAGGAGATAGAGAAGAGTGAGAGTGAGAGAGAGAGAGAGAACTCACACAATGCTCAAGAATATCTTGAATGTCTTATTGAGGCTCAAGGGAGACCTCGTATTTATAGTGATACAAGGGTATGGGCGGGCGCCCAACTTATGGGGCGCCCGGCGGACCAAATACAAAGAATGCCTTTACAAGGCCCATATGGGGGCCAAATGTACAAGTAAATATATGGCCGCGAAGCTCTCGAAAAGAGCTACGCGATGATCAAGGTCCGGAGGCGAAACTGGGACTTTATACCCAACAACCTCCCACTTAAAGGGCCAGTGAAGCTCCTCTAAGCTATGTAACTCCCACCCGCTGTAGACACATATCAAGCTGTGCTTTTGGCAAACTTTTGGTGAGAGCATCTGCAGGGTTTTCATGAGTGCCAATCTTGACCAAACTGACCAAACCATCATCTAGCACCTGTCTGATGAAGTGGTACCGTACATCAATGTGTTTGGTACGAGCATGAAACATGGCATTCTTAGCCAGGTATATGGCACTCTGGCTATCACAACCAAGGACCGGAGCCCTCTCTGGCAATCCAAACTCTATGACAAGGCGTGCTAACCAAATGGCCTCCTTAGAAGCCTCTGTGACGGAGATGTACTCGGCCTCAGTAGTAGAAAGTGCTACTATCCTCTGGAGTCTAGAGCACCAAGAAACAGCACCACCTGCAAGAGTATAGATGTACCCACTAGTAGACTTGCGGGTATCAGAATCACCTGCCATGTCTGAATCACAATAACCCTGCACCTCAAGTGGACCTTTACCATACATAAGGCATTTCTTCTGTGTCCCCTTCAAGTACCTCAAAATAGACTTTATAGCATCCCAATGTGCTTTGCCAGGGTTGGACATAAAACGACTGACTACTCCCACTGAATGAGCAATGTCTGGCCGTGTAGCAACCATAGCATACATAAGAGATCCACAAGCAGAAGCATAAGGGATCCCACGCATAGTACTGGCTGCATCATCATCTTTTGGGCAATCATCCTTGGATAGTTTAATATAGGGCTGCAATGGAGCACCCAAAGGCTTAGAATCAGCCATGTTAAATCTATCAAGGACTTTCTGGATATACTTCTCCTGTGAGAGGAAAAGCAACTTCTGTGCTCTGTCCCGTCTAATCCGAAGACCCAAAATATGTTCAGCTGAACCCAAGTCCTTCATAGCAAAAGCTGACTTCAGCTGGTCCTTAAGAGCTTCCAAAATGCTCTTATTCTTCCCTGCAAGAAGCATGTCATCAACATACAGCACAAGTATCACTGGGCTGCCATCTGCATCAGTTTTAGTATACAAGCAATGATCTGCATGGCTACGATTAAACTTTTGGTTAAGCATGAAAGCATCAAACTTTTTGTACCACTGCCTCGGGGCTTGTTTCAGCCCATAGAGACTACGCTTCAGCTTACAAACCAGATGTTCTTTGCCAGGAATGACAAACCCTTCAGGCTGCTTCATATACAGCTCTTCATCTAAATCACCATGTAAGAAAGCTGTCTTTACATCCATCTGATACAGTTCTAAATCCAAAACAGCAGTGAGAGCAAACAAAACACGAAGGGTGGTCATTTTGACCACAGGAGAGAAGACCTCCTGAAAATCAATCCCTTCCTTCTGAGCATAGCCCTTAGCAACAAGGCGGGCTTTATACTTAGGCTGGCCGTCAACTGTCTTGACTTTGTACACCCACTTGTTAGGAATAGACTTCCTTCCTTTGGGCAACTCAACCAAGTCCCAAGTGTCATTTGCATGTAGAGACTTAATCTCCTCCTGCATAGCATGCTCCCACTTGTTTCGGAGTTCACAAGACTTAGCCTCTTTGAAAGTAAGAGGCTCACCCTCATCTGTAAGCAAAACATGTTGCAAAGAAGGATCAAAACGCTGAGGTTCCCTCCGAAAACGAGTAGACCTCCGTACCCAATGATCATTGGCTGGTTGGGGGTCAATATCGGGAGGAATCATAATTTCAGCATCAAAAGGCTGCGGGTTTTCACGAACAGCTTGATTTTCAGCATATAGGGGTTGCTGCCCTACACCTCCAGGAGCATGAAGCGGCTGTCCAACCTCTTCTGGCTCAAATATCACGGACTCATTATCTTCAGCCCTTTGTGAAGCATCCTGGGGCTCATTTTCAGCATCAATGGGTGGCTGCCCTTGCTGAAATTTGACCTTTTTCTGATCACCATGAGAGGCACAAACATTACGGAGCAGCTTTGCCTCATAAAATACAACATCCCGGCTGCGAACCACTTTGTTGGTTGATGGCAACCACACACGGTAGCCCATCTCACCTTCATCACCGTAGCCAACGAAGGTGCCCTTCTCGGACTTAGCATCAAGCTTGTTCCGGTCTTCCTTGCGGATATGCACATATGCATCACAACCAAAGATGCGTAAGTGGGCATATGAGGACGGTTTGCCAGACCAAACCTCCTCAGGGATTCCACCTTTCAAAGCTGTGTGTGGAGATCGATTGCAAACATGAACTGCAGTTTTCAAGGCTTCTCCCCAAAAATCCTGAGAGAGATTAGCTGTGGACAGCATGCATCGAATTCTTTCACACAGTGTACGATTATACCTTTCAGCCACACCATTTGAAGAGGGGCTATAGGGGGGTGTAAGTTCCCTCTTAATGCCATTATCATCACAAAATTTCTGAAATTTAGTACTAACAAACTCACCCCCATTGTCAGTGCGTAAGCATTTAATCTTCACTCCTGTTTGAGTATGAACAAATGCATAAAACTTTTGAAATGCAGCAAAAGCATCATCCTTAGATTTCAACAAAGTGATCCATACTTTTCGTGAGTGATCATCCACAAAAGACACAAAGTACTTTGAACCACCTTTAGATTTAATGGGCATGCTGCACACATCAGAGTGGACCAAGTCCAACTTTTCAGCCTTGCGAGAGGCACGAGAGGAGTAAGAACTCCTATTCTGTTTCCCATACAAGCAATCATTACAAAAATCAAGCTTGCTTCCTTTTGCATCAAATTTGTTCAAAGAGGACAAAATGGAGAGACCCTTTTGGCTCATGTGGCCAAGTCTCTTATGCCAAAGCTCCATGTGGGAGCGTACCTCTGCAAAAGCAATAAACTTACCAGACAAAGCCTGACCATGAAGGCTATATAATGTTCCTTTCTTGCATCCTTTTGAAATCAGCCTTGTGCCTTTGGTCAATTTCCATGTGCCATTTCCAAATATGGCCGTGTATCCCAAGGCATCAAGCTGGCCCACAGACAGGAGACTGGTTTTCAAACCAGGCACATACCTCACATTTGGCAGCACAAACTCACTACCATCCTGCAAAGTCAAATTCACGGTGCCCATACCTTCAATATTGCAAGCATGATCATTCCCCAAGAACACCTTTCCTCGGGAGCCTGCAGTGAAAGTTGCAAAACACTCCTTGATAGGAGTTACATGAAAAGAGGCACCCGTGTCAATAATCCAAGTCTGTGAAAGCACATCAGATTCATACATCAAGGCATGAATAACATCTGGTTCTGTGACATGCAAGTTATGAACATCAAGTGCATTAGCAGAAAAAACACATAGCACATCATCTGAGTCAGACAGTTCCTCTATGACAACACCAGAGGCCACATTGGCCTTGCTCTTGTCCTTTTCGAACTCTTCTGCTTTGCTGGAATTACTCTCTTTTTCCTTCTTTTTGTCATTTGAATGACTGGATTTCTTCTTCCGGTCTTGCTCCATCTTGTAAAACTAGCAATCTGGCTTCTTGTGGCCTTTACGACCACACTGGTAGCATGTAACATCAGATTGCTGGCCCTTGCTCTTGCTTCTACCCTTTGAATTGGTAGTAGTATTTCCCCGCTTGGTCGTCCTCCCTCGTGAGACATTTGCAGAACCGCTAGTCTCTGAGGTCTTCCTCCGGATATCTTCATTGAGAATAGCACCCCTGACTCCATCAAAAGTTAGGTTGGGATTTGTCCCAAGTGACACCACAAGTGTTTCCCAAGAGTCAGGCAAAGTAGTGAGCAAAAAGATAGCTTTCAACTTATCATCAAAAGCAGGCAATCCAGAATCCTGCATCTGATTAAGCACCCCTATGAAAGTAGTAATATGCTCTACTGCATTCTTAGAATCATCAAGTTGCATATTCATGAGTTTCCTGATGAGATGTACCTGGTTCACTGGCGTGGTGATCTCATAGGTGCTTCTCAGCTTCTCCCAGACGGCATAGGCTGTTGTCAGCCCTTTGAGGTCTACAAGAACCTCATCAGCAACAGCCATCTGGAGATAGGCAACGGCCTTTCTGTTCAGGATTCCCCATTCATCATCTGTCATAGCAGCGGGTTTGAACTGCTCAAGTGCAGTATCACATTCCCGCAGATAGAGGATATTCTGAATCCTCACCTTCCAAAGATCAAACCCAGTGCCTGCAAACTTCTTAATCTCTAGTAGACCCTTAAGATCACTTGTAGACGCCATGACTTATCAAACTGACACTTCAGAAAGTAAGTAATAGCAAGATGTTATGTACCAGATATGGGTTGACTTGTAGGATGCTCGTAGATTGATGAAACAACTTCAAGTGAAGGTGACGGCGGAAGAGAATCACCGGATGTCGATGTAAACCCGCCGAGGGGCAGAATGCTTGCTGTCTTTGGTGTTGCTCGTAGATCCTGTCTGCTGGAGGCAAAGTCGGCTGCTGCTAGTGGCCGTGGGACTGCTGGCTGCAGCCCGGACTGCTTGCTGGTGGCCTTGGGGCTGCTGGCTGCAGCGTTGGCTGCTGCTGGTGGTCGTGGGGCTGCTGGCTGCAGCCCTAGCTGCTGCTGGTAGTCGTGGGGCTGCTGGCAGCAGCGTTGGCTGCTGCTGATGGCAGCCGTACAGCAGGCAGAGAACAAGGCAACAAAAACGCTGCTGATTGCAGCAGCGCAGCGCCAGAATCGCAGCACAGGGGCAGCAATGGAGAGGAAAAACGCAGCAAAGGGGGCAGCAAGGGAGAGGAAAAACGCAGCAGAAGGGCAGCAGGGGTGGAGCAGAAAACGCAGGAGAAAGGGAAAGCAAGGAAAAACCACAAAAGAGGCTCCTGCGTTAAAAAGAAAAGAGCAGCACTCTAGAAAAAAAAACGCACCATCTTGATGATAGAAGGGTGGTGTTTGACGATCCCGTAGTCAAGTGGTGGAAGACACCTCTAACTCCATAGCTTCTGCATACAGCTTCCCTCCATAGCTCTGATACCAGTTGTTGGAGGAGAATGACTCAAACACAAGAGCTTTAGCCAAGGAAGTGCAGAGGAGATAGAGAAGAGTGAGAGTGAGAGAGAGAGAGAGAGAACTCACACAATGCTCAAGAATATCTTGAATGTCTTATTGAGGCTCAAGGGAGACCTCGTATTTATAGTGATACAAGGGTATGGGCGGGCGCCCAACTTATGGGGCGCCCGGCGGACCAAATACAAAGAATGCCTTTACAAGGCCCATATGGGGGCCAAATGTACAAGTAAATATATGGCCGCGAAGCTCTCGAAAAGAGCTACGCGATGATCAAGGTCCGGAGGCGAAACTGGGACTTTATACCCAACATCCAGTTCCTGCTCAGCCTCCTGCAACCCTCTATCCTATTCGTCAGCCAATTACTGTAATATATGCTCTTTGGTTTACAGCAACATAAGGTATTAAATAGGCAGTTTGCAGCTCATTCAAGTGTTTTGGAATACACTTCCCCAAATTCACCCTATATCCTGCATGCAGCCACTAAGTATGTCTATTGCTGGAAAGACCAACCTTCTAGCAACAAAATAATTATGTAAGAAAGTTCTTGAAAATTTAGGACCATGTACAATCTACCTTTTAGAACCGTAAAAAACCAACCCAAATACCAATCACAGTATAAATAGAAGATTAGACCTCTGAGATAAGAACTTTGAGATACAGATCTAAAAGATATGTCAACATACAGAGCCCAAGCACACAAAGAAATCCTACATGGACCAAGTAAAACTTCACCAAATTTTAAACTAGACTGCCCCACTTGATCATGCCAAAAGACAGCAATATGCTTGGAGGACACCTGTATATCCTGCATGCACCCTACTAGGCATGTCTATACGCTGGAAAGACCAACCTTCTAGCAACAAAATAGTTCTGCAAAAAAGTTAGGACCATGTACAATCTGTTAAAATATTGCATCTCTCATGCTGTCGTGGAGCTGTCGGCCTGTTTCCTACAGCCGACTGCTTCATGCACAAGTATATAAGAGTTGCTCCCTTATTCATTCCATCATATCATTCTGTGCCCTATTTGCTGGCTCTTGTACTCTGTAACCTCAAGCTAATAAAGCTCAGTTCTTGCTTGCAATCTTTCTCTCTCTCATGTTCGTTGCTTCCGCTTGTGCACACTCTTTCATGGTATCATTCGCCTAGGCTCTGGCTGCTGCACAATCTGTTCCTCTACGTTTTCTGCTTCCCTAGATTCTCCAAGCTGTAGATCCTTCAAAACAGTGGCTGTGTTTCTCTATCTTAGCTGCGTTTTTGCTCTACAAGCTCTCCAACTGCTGTCGGCCAGCCCTCAGGCTGCGTTTTCTTCTACAAAGGCAAGTGGAGGAGTTCTAGCTGCAGATTCAGTAAGTGCATCAGACAAGTGGCACATCAGCTCCTCTCCCTCCAAGATCCCCTCCCTCTTCCAGTAGGAGATTCCCGGTGGTGTGTTTTTGCGTTTCTTTTGCTGCTGTCCAGCCTGCATCTTCAGAGGGGGCTATTAGTCCCTAGTTGGATCCTGTGGAAAGGTGCTTGAGAGAGCACGTGGATTGCTTAGCTACAGAGGCTGTTTGAGACATAGCTTCTTTGAGGCAGACATGGGTCCCCCCTGCACGAAAAAGGAGGACAAGCTCAATGGTACAAACTATGATCACTGGAAGCTACAAATGAAGGTCTGGTTCACACACAAGGGTCTCTGGGAGATTGTTCAGGGCCACGAACAAAAGCCCGAACGCCCTACCAGCTCTAGGAAGTGGACTCAGGACCACGAGGATGCCCTTTTCACCGAACTTTCAACTTGGGAAAATCAAGACTCAAAAGCTCATTGTGCACTTGTACGAGCCATCTCACCATAGGTCTCCCCCGCCGTGCAAACATTGGATTGTGCTGCTTCTATTTGGAGAAAGCTGACAAACCTATATGCACGGGACTCTACAATGCGGTCTGTCAACCTACTGGGTCAGCTCTTTTCTCTAGAGTTTACAGCAGGGACTTCCATGCAGTCGTTTGTGATGAAGGTTAAGGTAATTCATGACCAATTAGTGGCAATGAGTACTGCCCTGACCTCTTCTCAATTAGCTGCTCTCCTCCTCATGTTCATTGCTTCCGCTTGTGCACATTCTTTCACAATCTACCTTTTAGAACCATGAAAACCAACCCAAATACCAATCACGGTATAAATATAAGATTAGAACTCCGAGATAAGAACTAAGAGACAGAGATCTGAAAGATATGTAAACATACAAAGCTGTAAGCACACTAAGAAATCCTACATGGTCAGAGAAAAACTTTAGCAAAGTTGAAACTAGACTGCCAAACTCAATCATGCCAAAAGACAACAACATGCATGAAGTACACCCCTTTCTTTAACAAGACCTTTAAGAAAAAGAGCTATGTAGGTGAAAACAAAGGGTGAACACTTGGCTTCCCAGTGAGCCTGTAAAAAAGGTCACCTATAGTACATGAAAAACAGCTGAATGAGAATACTCAGCTTCTAAGCACATCAAGATGGTCTTGGAGCCTTGATAGGGGTTCGCTTGAGCTTGAGAGGGATCGTTGACATGCTCATGTGCTGACGAATATAGAACTCTGAAAAGTCCAATCGGAAGGAAAGGAACTTCAAATCAACATGCTGCTGCACAGGAAGCTGTGCTATGAACCCTTCAAGCAAAGATGAGTATTCTGCAGCCACCCCATCCATCTCTTCACCCATGCCCCTAAGAAATTCCACAGTAAATTCCGTATTTGCCATTTTCCTTCCCGTAGCAGAGCGTAGACCAGTCTGGTGCTCTTTTCCCAACTTTTTCCTTACAGAACTGTCACTCCTGCACATATGTAGAGCTCTAAAAACTTGATGCAAACAAGATTTCAACACATCCATGCAAACTTCATGCAGCAACAGTTATATACTTGCTGAGAACAGTTCCTATTAGAAAACCTGGCTGGAACAGTAAACTGACCTGGCCTGCACTGCCCGAGCATTTTCATACAGCCGATCTGCAAGTCCTCGGAATCGGAGAATCAAATCAAACAGACTAAACAAAGTTTTGCATAGGAGCTTTGACCTTTCACCAAGAAGGGCTTTCTCAATAATAGAGGTCAAATATTTCTCATGCGCTGCAATAAGATCATCTAGATCTTGAGCATCTTCCATTTCTTCCAAAAAGTTTGCCCAGGAATATTCCAAGACCTCAAACATGATGTAGTACTGCAAATTTGTGACAAAATGGTTCATTTCATTTCGAAGAGTTTGACACCTTCTCAATACTGCAACCACCTGAGACTTTTCGCCACGGCCTGAAGAGGTGAAAAGTCGGGCTAATGAGCAGTTTGGCTTCATAGTCTGCCATGTTGCACTCAATGCATGCTCAACTCTTTTCAGCCTCCACAAAAAATTGAAGATCTTAAGATAGCTTGACATGATGGCTTCAGTAAAGATGGTATTTAGAGGATCACGCAAAGTATACTCTAAGGAAAACACATCCCATCCTCTATCCCCATCATTGTAAGGCATCATTTTTACCCTCAACCTGTCTAGGATGTCACCCTCATCGTACTGGGCATTTGAAGCTCGAATAGCACTTTCAAGAAGCCCTGCAAGCTTGAAAGAACTCACAGTATTTGCTGGTTGAGAAAGGTCTGGACCTACAAGATCCATAAGATACTGAATAAAGTCACCTTGACCCAAGAGCAGATACCTTTTGATAGCCAAGCAATGGTCTCGAAACCTGTATTGCTCATACATAATTTTTATCAGGTGTCTATCAATCCTCCTTGCTGCCTCCATAACCATCACCTCTAAAGCCTCCGTTTCTCCATAACCCAGCCCCCCACGATCACCAGAGGTCCCAGCAGCAGCAACAGCTTCTGAGGCCGCTGTTGCCCAGTCATGATCCTCACAGCAAACTCTCAAAAAATTGATGGATTTGCCTGTTCGAAGTATCCTTTCAGCTAAAGATTCTGGAATAAAAGATGGGAGCATACCACTCTGAAGTTGGTACCCCTCACGCCACAATGCTTCAGCTTTCACAGGCTGAGCTATGACAAAAAACTCCTCATACAAATCATCCAGCTCCCCTTCAAGGACCCACCTCCTGACCATCTCAAACAAAGGAGAACACACACGGCGAAGTAGCCTAGCCATAATACTCCGAACCAGTGGATCACCATGTTGTGCATGCATGTGGATTGCACCAGCCATGGCCCCTCCCCTGAGACTTTTACAATCATCAACCAACACGGCCATGAGCCGCATTCTTACCAGAGGCTCTGCAAGCCAAACCATCAGACGTCGCAGTGAGAGATAATTCCCTGCCTTGTTCCCCTCTGACATTAAGGGGATGGGGTTGTGAATCTGGGCCTCAAGGACAGCCATCAACCGATAATAGTCTGAAAGCTCCTCCTGTAGGGAGGCACAGAAAGCTTGCCCAACAGTACCTATTGCCTCCATGGGGCCCTGTTCAAGGCTGTCTGTAATATGCTCCTGCACTCGTCTGTAAAGCCATCCAACCTCGCAAATCCTCCGAACATGCATTCTGGTAGCTCGTGGAACCTTGAAGGCTTCATCAACAGCAAAACCATCCAGCTCCCTGTCAAACTTGACATAACGGCCATCAATACCCTGGCACGCATACAGAACATCCCGGACAAGAGCCCCTTCAGTGACCTCTGACTCTTCTTGGCAAAGTTCCACAAACTCCCGAATGGCAGCAGCCTTGGCATTCTCTGTATCCTTGGAAAGAACCAGAACCCCTCCAGAGGGAAGGCGGTTGGAATCAAGATTTTGCACCTTCAGAATTTGGCCATTACTGATGACCATGCTTCCTGCTGGAAATGGCGAATCAGAGGTTCTAAGTCTCTCAATAGGGCTGAGCAATGCCGGAAGGCCTCCATGTGAAGCAGGACCCGACAGGGTTGATGTTAAAGAGCCAGCCATGCCTCTGGTTTCCGAATTCTCCCTTCTCTGGTCCTCAGAGAGAGCACGCAGAACATATAGCAAGGCCCATTTATTCTCGATGCAGCCTGGGCCAATCTGTGCAGAGAACCTTCTGTACAAATCAGCAAATGTGAGGGCATCGGAAGACCTACCTTGAAGCACAAGCTGCCGCTTTATGGCCTCCACCATGGCTGCTTCATCGTTGGCGACAGAGGGGACGATACGACTGCCAAAAATGCGAACGGCGTACTTGTAAGCTCGGTCTGCGATGGTGTCAAGCCGTCCGTGACGATCCGCTCCAGCACTTTCCAGTTCTGTCTTGCTGGGTAAAAGCCGGAAAACAAGCTCCCTCACTAGATCGGCAACTTCCTCGCCCTCCATGGGATCGGATTCTCAAGCCGCTGGGAAAAGGATTAAGAGCCACCGCCGCGAAATGCCGTTGCCGCCTCTGCAGCTGCTGTTGCCGCCGCCATCACAGACCCTGTCCTTCCCACCCACACTAAGGAGGCCGGATCTTCTTCAGCGAGGCTAGATTGCCGCTCGCGAAGCTAGGATGACTGAGAGGGGGCAGAGATCCAGTGACCACCTACTTATTACCCGCAAGAAAGAAGGTGCATCGGAGCGAAAACTACGATATCGCTTTCCTTTTAGTCTTGGCGGGAGGAAATTTGATATCGGTCCGTAGAGGGTGATCACACGGAGGCAGCACCCGCAATTTGTCCAAGGGTGCTTCCACCGTGGTGAGCCAAGATCGAACTCACGACCTCTGGGTTAGCACTCGACCTCTTCACCTCATAAACAACATTATTCTTCCAATTTTTAGACTTTGAACATTATATACAAACACGCAAAATAAACAAGTGTTCATAATTTTGAATAAAGTACACTATATGCCCCCAAAACAAGTTTTACAATCTTATATGGTCAAAATTACCATGCAGTAGTGATCCTAAGCATCCAGGAATCATTTGGATATTAGTATAGCCAAACACCCAAAGTTAATGCTTTTTTATAACTAAACTTTCTAAAGTTTTGACGTGGGCCATAGGTAGCAACCATCCATGCACGTGGAAGAAAGGCTATGAAGGTCCCTACAAAAGCAATACCCAACCCTCAACAATCCCTTTTTGATCATAGCACCTCACTATAGGGATCCTCTTCAATGCAAATATGAACTTGTTGAAGAGCCTTAGTACACGGGAAGGATATTACATGTGCTAAATCCCCACAAGTGGATGCGACATGCACGTCGTATGTAAGGTGCAAGTGAGGTTAAGAGCTAGCCTGTAGTACCATTCTCTAAATAGAGTTCTCAATAGAGCTTTAAATTAGGGTTTGCTTTTGCATTTGATTGAGCATTATAGTAGAGTTTGATCATGGCACAAGTGATTGGCATGATCATAGAGTTTGATCATGGCACAACAAAGTGATTGGCATTATAGTAGAGTTTAATCATGGCACAAGTGATTGATTACATGATCAAACTCTAAGAGCTTTAAATTAGGGTTTTCTTTTTCATTTGATTAAGCATTATAGTAGAGCTTAATCATGGCACAAGTGATTAAGCATTATAGTAGAGTTTAATCATGCCAGAAGTGATTAAGCACTATAGTAGAGTTTGATCATGGCACAAGTGATTGATCCTGTCACCTGTGATCAAACTCTAATAGACAAAATTTGTGGGACTAGCTAGGGAAGGAGTTTTTCTTGGCCATGTATACTTCCAAGGAGGTGCTCTATGAGCTAGTATGCCATGGGGATGTCGGGGTAGTAGATTTTTTGCATATACTATGCCATGGTTATCTCAAAGTTATCAGGAATAACATTCATAGTATTGCCTCTTCTCTTATGAGAGTATTGTTTGTACCCAAGCTTTAATATTTGATGTGTTGGATTAGATGTGAATATTTGAGTGTTTTTTTACACACAGACATGCATATAAGTATGAATACAAATAAGTATGCATGAGGGTGTGTGTGTGTGTATGTGTGTGTGTCTATATAAGTATAAATACAAATAAGTATGCATGAGGGTGTGTGTGTGTGTGTGTGCGTGTGAATACAGGCACACATAGACATACATATAAGTATGAATACAAATAAGTATGCATGAGGGGGTGTGTGTGTGTGTGTGTGTGTGTGTGTGTGTGAAGATTTGAGTGCTTTTTTACACACACAAACATACATGTAAGTATGAATACAAATAAGTATGCATAAAGGGGGGGGTATGTGTGTGTACACACACACACACACACACATATATATATATGTATATACACACGCACACACACACACATGCACACACAAAATGTGTATGTATATGTACATGTCTCAAAATTTGTATGTATATGTATATCTATCATATGGGGATTTTACTACATTGTTGTACATTGGGAATAACCCCTTGGAAAGGGAAGTTCTTAGTAATGCTTATAGATTACCATGGAAGAATAGGTCCTCCTTGGAAGAGAATATATGTGACATAACATGTGTCACATTGATTGGGACTCTAGGACTGCTACTCTTCAACCTACCTCTAAGCAAGTAACCATCCTTATGGTAGAGGTGGAAGAATAGGTCCTCCTTGGAAGAGAATATATGTGACATAACATGTATCACATTGATTGGGACTCTAGGACTGCTACTCTTCAACCTACCTCTAAGCAATTAACCATCCTTATGGTAGAGGTGGAACTCGAGTCCCACGTAAAAAGACCTTATCATCACCTTTTCCACTAAAGAAAAGGCCCTTTCCAATAAACCTTGTTGGGGATGCTCATCATTGGCATCCACCCACTAACAATGTCACACACATATATATGATAGTATTAAAAGGTATAGATTTTCATCCTTATGTCTTGCAAGACTCCCATTGGTCTTACTACCATATCGTTTACCATTTTCACAATTAGGTCCATTCGTCCAGGGTAGGCTTTTCCCTACATTCCTTAATAATAATGTATGGTAATAATGCTTTTTTTTCCCTTCCCCATCAAGGATTCTGGTAGCTTAACTTCCCTTGTGGAGTATAGGGATAGTCTCATTAGTATCATCGTTCTTTTGATTGCTTAGAAGATTCTTATCATGTCTCTTATAGACAAAGCTTTATGATTTGTTAGGAGGGAGAGTTCCATATAAGTTGGAGAACCCCCACAACATCATGACAGCTTTGGAGGCTAAAATACTTTAAAGAACTCAATGAGATCATGCACATAAAATGTCGATCAATGAAACTTAAATTGCATGCGTAAATATTTGTAACATTTATTTGTGTAGATATTTAAAGCTTGAATTGTGTGTGTGTCTGTGTGTGCACATAAAATTTATATCAATGAAACTTGAATTATATGTGTCTATGTATATGCGTGCACGCACACACACACACAATTCAAGTTTCATTCATAAAAATTTTATGTGTACACACAATATATTCATACAAATTGTGTGTGTGTGTGTGTGTACCTATATGTATATGTATGTGTATACTACACACACACAATGTGTCTGTGTGTGCACACACATATATATATATACATTGTACGTACATGTATATACATATGTGCGCATGGACACACACATTATGTGTGTGCGCGCATATATATACATATACATTGTACGTATATATATGTATATACATATGTGTGCGTGCACACACACATTGTGTGTGCATGCATATATATATACATATACATTGTACGTATATGTATATATATATGCGTGTGTGCACACATATTGTGTATGTGCATACATATACATATACGTACAATGTGTGTGTGTGTGTCATAAACATAGACATACATACATACATACATACATACATACATATATATATATATATATATATATCATACATACATACATACATACATACATATATATATATATGTATGTATGTATGTATGTATGTATGTATGATACATATATATATGTATGTATGTATGTATGTATGTATGTATGTATGATATATATATATATATATGTATGTATGTATGTATGTATGTATGATATATATATATATATGTATGTATGTATGTATGTATGTATGTATACACACACACACACACATACACATACACATATACATGCACACACACACGTGTTGTGTGTGTGTGTGTTATATTCATATACATAATACATACATACACACACACACACACAAGCGTGCGCATTATATGTGTGTGTCACACACACACACATACCCATACACATATACACGCACACACACATACCCATACACATATACACGCACACACATATATAAAATTTGTGTGTGTGTGTGTGTGTGTGTACTTTAGCCATTTATAGGTGGACGTAGGCTAATAATGGGCCAAGACACTTTTTCCCTCTTTAGGAGGTTTTTTTCACCAAGCGTATGTATGCAATCTTATGAGTGTGTATAAGTGACCTTATCATGTCGATTTACTTGTTCTCCACTCATTCTCATCAATCTACTTTGAGTGTTGTACTTCCATCTATCTCTTCTTGCTTGCTACATCTATGTGTGCGTTGCTACTTTGATCTCCACTCCAACAATTGGTATCAGAGGAGCTGGTTCCCTTGGCTCTCACCCCCTTGTTATCTTCTCCTGGAGAGTTGCTCATTTGATTGTCTCAAATTGAACTATCCTCTTAGGTGGAGAAGGTATACCCTATAGAGTGGCATTAACTGCATTAACAAAATTTTATGCGCATGCTTTAAGGTTTTCACAGACATCCTGGGGGAGTGTCAGCTTGAACTATTTTTGTTCATTTTGGGTTATTCTTCACAGCAGAAGCAACATTTGGTGTGCAGACACGGCCAATATCATCTTCGTCACATCTCGACATCGCATCTTCGACATCATCATCTTCGATAGCATCGTCATCGATTTTTGCATTCTTGCTAAGTATCATTCCCCACACTCTACACTCAGCAAATTTTCATACACTTTGCAAGTTTCTATCATCATCAATCTTCTAGAAACCATTTCGATTGGGCATTAATAGTACCTGCAGCCAGTAGTTGGGCATTAATAGTACCTACAGGTAGTTGGGATATTTACATTCTGTATTAGAGATTAGTTATTTATTTGCAGGCAAAATGGCAAGCATTGATGTATTTGGGATGCCTTCCGCTCGCCCGCCGCCGCTGAGGATAAGCTTAATGGGACTAACTACCTATTGTGGTCCTATATGATGCACCATGTATTGGTCGCTAAAGGGCTTTTGAATGTTATTATTAGCAGTGACACACGCCATGTCTTACTAGTACAACAACATAGTACTTTGGATGGTGATACGAGTTTTGATGTAACTATAGCACATATGTCTCCGCACCTTCCACAATGAAACAAGCCAGATGGGATGACAAGGATGCACAAGCATATGCATTAATGGAACTTTTGGTAAAAAGGTGCATTATTCCTCATATTTTACTCATGTAAAACTATGAAGCATGCTTGGGATATGCTTGTTTACTGCATTTTATTAGGTGTGTAACGAGGCACGAGTGGCTTACTTGCACAAGCAAATAGAGTCTGAGCATATGAATGAGGGAGATTTAATGGATGAATTTCTCACAAGGATTAAAGATCTCGAGGAGTAGCTTGCATATATTGATGGGGCCTATCCAAACAGTTTTTTAGTGTCTATTGACCTCACAGCTTTACCAGATTCATACCAAGGTTTAACATCTACACTTTAGCTCATGATGAAGGGTAACCCCAATGCCCTTTATAGTGAGTGCTCTTACAAGAAGAGCAATCTCTATAAAATCAAACTAGTATGCATGTGGGAGATCAAGCATTTGCTGTCAAGGCAAAAAGGTAAAGGTAAAGCCTTTTCTCAAAGTAGCTATAAGCCAAAGGTAGAATCGGCCCAATCTTCTAGAAAGGATGTCAAGAAGGGGAGTGATAAGCCTAAGAAGAAAGGTAAATGTAACTACTAATGTCAAAAGCCAGGCCATTACATTATCAATGAATGCAGAAAAAGGTTGGAGAAGGAGAAGAAAGAGTCATGCATGGCTATGGTGTGGGTTGATGCAGCAACACCAAGTGCTGAAAAGATGGAGTTAACAAACTATGCACAAGATGATTAGTTCATTATGCATTGCAGTTATGATTCTTCTGTCCATGATGTATGCATGTCAGTAAGACAGATCCGAATGTCTGGTTCTTTGACAATGGTGCTAGCAAGCACATTCTCAGCGTGACTTATTTTTTTCACTTGAGTCTGCTCCTTGAGGAGGCATAATCACATGTGTAAATAACTCCTTGTATTTAACAAAAGAAGTTGGTAAGGTTTTTCTCACTGCGACAAATGGTGGGACAATCACTCTCTCAAAAATCTTGTGTTTGTTCTAGGCATTAAAATGAACTTGCTTATTAGTCTCTGCCATTTCTAGGGCAAGCCTAGTCAAATTAACGAAGAATAAAGAATGAAAAATGTGCTAATATCCATTTGTAATCTAGACAGATGAATAATGAATAAGCTAATCTAAGAGAGAGGAAGAGGGTAAGAAGATCAATGAACCTAAATAAGGAAATGGAAAGCAACTCACATATCACTTACACTATCACTACACACTCTCACTCCACACTCACAAGCCTAAGCTCAAGCAAATGGCAAGCACATGGCAATGAGAAAATGGCAAACCCACACACAAGTTCTCAACCACAAGCCTCTCGCACATGGGGAGTGCTCAAGAGTAAGCAAGCCATGTCTAAAATAGCACACACTAGTTCTCTCATGAGTAAGAAGAAGACACCACTCAACCATAAGCAAACCATAAAAGGAGATACCTCAACCTCTAAGATGAGAGAGGGGAGCACAAGACTTAATCCTACTCAAAGGGAAAGAACACAAGATGGAATCCACAACTTAGGCTAGAGGGGTAGTGAGATCTCCATCACTCATGCTCTCTGTAAATAGTAAAATATGTAGGGCAATCCCATATGCACAAGTGCCACATGGTGAGCATAGGTGAGCACAAAAAGATATACATGAAGCTCAATGTTACCCAAGTATCTTATGGAAAATATAGGATATGTGTACCAAACTGATATGGCGTGTGCACCATCATGTGGAGAAGTATGTAGTGCTAATCTATGGTCTACAAAAAGAGGTTAATATTCGCCCACCTCTAATACACATATAATCCCATGGATGTGGTCAGATGAGATGGCAATGAGTACAAAAATAGAGGGGGGAAGGAATAAAAAAAGGAGATAAAGTCGATGAAGCCCAAAAAGAAGGAAGGATCACGCCAAAGATGTGTTGATGTAAAGCATGACTCAAGCATAAGGATCCGTAAGATGTGTCAATGAAGAGGATCCTCCATGCACCAAAAAATGAAGGAAGGGAAACTCCCCCACCTCAAGAGTGTAGAACATGGAAGTGAGGGGTAATCCCTCACCTTGAGAGCTGATCCCATTCCTTGTTGCTTGAGCTTAGGCTTGTGAGTGAGAGGTGAGTGTGGAGTGAGAGTGTGCCATGATAGTATGAGTGATGTGTGAGTTTTCTATTTCCTTAATTAGGTTCATTCATCTTGTTACCCTCTTCCTCTCTCTTAGATTAGCTTATTCATTATTCATTTGTCTAGATTACAAATGGATATTAGCACATTTTTCGTTCTTTAATCGTTTCTTGAGGGCTTGGGTGAGAGACAAGCACTTGAGCACCTCCCATGGGTATTCCATTGACCCGTGAATGTCCAGATTAGAGAGCACCTCGCTGGTGGCTTAACTATGGTTCCATTGCTGGGACTAGTTTGCAAGGAGACAACATCAAGAGGAGGCTAGTTTACAAGGAAGCATTGACCTATGAACAAAATTCCATCATCTACTCTTGGCGTGGCACACGCTGATCTACTTTGGATGCCAAGACATCAACAAACAAGTGGAGACAATCGGAAAGAATGGTTTCAAATTTAAAATTTTAGCTTGATTATAACAACATTGCAAAGGTTCTTAATAAGAAGGAGTTCATGCAAATATTTAATGGTGTAAAGCATTGCAAATGATGAAAATAGTGGAGCGCCAAGCATTTGAATATCCTATGTGTGCCTTTTTTTATGCTTTACCCTTATTCTAATGATGCTAATAATTGCAAGCATTTGGGTTGGATAATAGAAATGAGCTAGTGGTGGTTAGGCAAACTTTGAGACGCTTAACTTTGGGCATCAACATAGATAACTATTCACCAAAGAGGATTCAAACCCCTATCTCTCGATTCCAAGAACTAGAGCCCTCCATTTGAGCTATTGGTGCATAAAAGTAAAGAGAGTGCTTCTTACATGGTGCAGCTCTCAACTGAGTGCTGCCATACACAAGCCACAAGGGGCAGTGCATATTAGCAGCAAAAGCCCGTTCACTATGATCGTAAGTATATAAAAATTAAAAAAACACAAAATATTATTAATTCAATTGAAGCCTGATATTAAATGCCTTAATGTTTGCTTTGAGGTTTGGAGATTTGGCCATGTAGCTAAATCTACTCAATCTCTATGCTCAAGCTACACAATTAAGGCACTGGCAATGCCAATATCTTGTGCTTTGGAGATTTGGCCACATAGCAAAATCTCCTCAAGCTCTAACTGCAAGCCCTTCTCATATTCTTGTGTTCAAAGGCTTATGCTGTGGAGATTTGGCCAAATAGCCCCAAATCACCTCAAGCTCTATGCTCAAGCCCTTACCACTCAACCTAGTCTCCTCAAGCTCTATTCTCTCTCCCCCTAAAGGATTGTGCTCAATGACATGCTTTAGAGATTAGGATGCATAAGCAAAACTCCTTAGCAAGACCTTCTATACTCAATTCCTTTCAAATGGGGTTGCGGTTTAGATATTTGTCCACATAGCTAAATCTCCTCAAGCTCTATGCTCAAGCCCATTCTGGCTTATGTTCAATTCCTAGTCCTTTGGAGATTTGGCCACATAGCTAAATCTCCTCAACCTATATGCTCAATACCTTCCTTCCAATGGCTTGTGCACTTGTGCTCAATACACTATTTTGTGGAGATTTGGCAACACAAGAAAATCTCATGAAGCACTATGCTCGATCCCTTTCAAAATGTTTCCAAATGGCTTGTGCTCCTTGCCTTGGGCATTGGAGATTTGGCCACACAACCAAATCTCCTCAAGCTATATTATGCTCAATTCCCCTTTCAAAATGCTTGTGCTCTTGAGATTTGGCCACATAGCTAAATCTCCTCGAGCTCTATGCTTAAGCCCTTCCTAATCACCCAAATCCTCTATGCTAAAGCCTTGTGCTCGATGACTTATTCTTTGGAGATTTAACCTCATAGCCACCTCTTCAATCTCTATGATTAAGCCCTTCCTAAAGGCTTGTATTCATTGCCTGGTGCTTAGGGGATTTGGCCACAAAGATCTTCTCAAGCTCTATGCTCAAAGCATTCCCATTAGGGGAATGATGAGGTACCTTCAAGACAATATCTTAAAATTTTAAGCACTTTTGCTCCAGATCCTAGTCTTCTATTGAGAATCATAATTGCACTTACATCAACTAATAAATTAATGGGGATGACAACAATATAAATAACCACATATATAATCTAAATATAATCAAGATGATGTAACTAATACCACATCCATATACAGAGTCATCCACGTGAGATCCTTGGCTATAGCCACCTAAATTTAGAAAGGTGTCCTGATGTAAACCCATATAAACCCATCAAGGAGAATCCATAAATAATAGAAAAAATAAATTAAATTACTCCTCATAACATGTTGCGGGCTTGAGAAGCAATTGTCCTTAGTTGTCTCACAAAAGAACCTCTAATCATGGGTGAGTATCCCTATAAGATGCACTCAAGGACGAATACACAATGATTGCATGGTTAGGTTGCCATTGGGCCACTTCTATGGGGTGGCCTTTATACATCACCAAGGAAGCCTTGCACAAATATCAATATCATGAGAAACACATAACAATGTGATCTCAACTATTAGAGCAGGTTGGTTTAAACCAATGTTAAAAATAAATTAATTAATTAAATTAATAATTTTCATGAAAAGAGTTGACGAAAAGATTTGGTACTTAGCTTGGGTGGTAATTGATTAAAATAGGTAGTGACAAAATTTTATTGAAGTAGAAAGCCTTTTTATAAGGCAAAACTGCAAGGATTATCTAATTTTTATTAATTTCTATATACATTTACTGTAGCTAGTTCTAAAGAATCATGGCAATGTGGACATGATAAGAGAAGGTAATCTTTTCTCTTGAGAAGTCGGAATTTGAAGATACTCCAACCTTTCATGGAATTGCTGATTCATAATACACATGGTTACCCTTGCCTTAGGATAGCTAAGTTGAGTGTATTTTACAAAAGAAACCCATAAATGAAGGTCTCCATCAAATCTAACAAAAATCCACAAAATCTATGCAAATTTTCCCAAGAAAATAAAAGAAATCAGAGAGAAATAGTGTGTAGAAAGGAAGAAATTGGCAAAAAGCACAAGTAGATACCCATTTTCTTGCAAATTTCTTGCCCAAATTGAAAATCAAAGCTTTGATACCAAATGTAATGGAGAATAACTTGTGTAAAATATGAAAGCTAAGATAATTGAAAGTAGAGCAATCACCCACAAAAGCTTGCATGTAAGCTAGTAATCGCATACAAATCCACGATTCTTGAGTGGTTTATCCTCTCACCATGAGGATGAAAATAGCCTTCCATAAGCCAAATGTGTATAAGCCAAAAGCTCCAATATAGTCAAAAGATACCAATAGTGTCTCATGGGCCCCTTTTTATTCTTGAGCCTATGACCATAATACCTAAACCTATGATCATAAGTATATAAAAACAAAAAAAATATATAAAATATTATTAATTCAATTGAAAACTCAAAAGATGCCTTCCATAAGTATATACCAAAACTTAACCCTCCAAAATATTATTAATTCAATTGAAAACTTAGAAGATGCCTTCCATAATTAATACCAAATCTTAACCCTCCAAGATGTTGGATGGGGGAATCTAACAAGAAAAACCATAGCTATGAATGTTCTATGGTTATTACAAACATTATAATTGAAAAGTTCTTGTGAGAAGAACATGTGATGCTGCATTCATATTACCCTAGAAAGTTATTATGGAATGAATATTAATGATGTATATATGATTTTGTCTTGATTTATATGATGTCAAAGCTAATTAAAAAAACTATTTTATAATGATTTGTATGATGTCAAAGTTAATTCAAAAAAGAATGTTTTATAATGAAGGCATTGCGGGCCAGTGGGCCTATGTGTGATGTGATACATTGGGATCCTTTATTATGTGCTTCAAGATGGAGATTGAAGATAGGAGCTTATGTTCTATGCATCCCCCGTCCACTAGTATCTATGGACTTGTGCTATCTTTTGGAATTTCGTACATGGCATTCTAGATAACCTGGCCTATTCCATGTGTGGGAACAAGATGGTCCCCCAAAGTTTGTAATATATAATATTCCTTGGTAATATGCATAAATACCAAGGGGAGGAGGGGTTGCCCCATTTTGGCCCCCATGTCGTGTGGTGTCAAATTTTTATGTGTGGCTTGTGGTTTTAAGTGGTTAAAATTGTGTGCCTTTATTTTTAGTGTCTAATTGCATTAATAGTCATGTCCGATCCTTTGGACCGATTACATTGGTATCAAAGCATAACTTTCCTTTTAACAAAGGGAAATGATCTTGATTGAAGACGATCTATCCAATTCGAGACCTCTCATCATGCTTACCGCCATCTACAAAATCTTTACCAAAGCCCTCCCAAAAGGCTCATAAACCATGTGATCTCATGGATTAAACCTAAAGAAAAAGGGGTCATAAAAGGAAGGTTATTTATGGATGCCATCATTGCCTTTTGGGAAGTGATTGAATATGCGAAGACATCTAGACAATATGTTATCGTCCTTAAGATTGACTTTGAGAAGACATATGATAAGCTTAAATATCCATATTCTTAATCAATGAAAGATGTAGGGGGATTGGATTGTGAAATTCATTCAATGGACTACTGTACTATTTGGGCATGTCTTTGCAAAAGTTATAATCATGGGTACACTTTTATATAGTTTTTCCCCCTAGGGCTGTCGAGGCGAAGAAGTAGCAAGAAGCCTACTTCGGGTGCATTAATGTCTGAAAAAGGTATCCCCCAAAGGCATTAATGTCTCATCCCCCCCCCCACTTGCATTGCCATGATTGCCCCCTTTTTCATAACCATTAAAATTTCCTCCCCCCCTTTTCTGTTTGCGAGAATATATATATATATATATATACCTATTACCGACTCACAACACATACCCACGCCCCCCCTTTTTCTCACATGCTTGAACAGAAACTTGCCCTTTTTTAATTATCATTAAAAACCCTTCTTACACATTTTTCATTAAATCCACTCCCTTACACCATCATTAAACCACACCCATCCTTCTTACACCCATTACCCCACCCTCCCCCCCTAAAAATTCAAAAATCCTTCCTTTAAAAACTACCCTTTTTTCTTAACTAAACTAACTTTCTCCTTATTTTTCTAACTAAACAACCCTTCCCCCGTAGCACTAACTTTTCTAACTAAACAACCCCTCCCCCTAGCACTAACTTTTCTAACTCCCTTCCTTGCTTTCAACTAACCTTACCCCCTTCTCTTTTTCCCACAAATCTTCTTTCCTTTTAAAACTCACTAACATTTTTATTTTGTAAATATTTTTTCACTAACCCCCTGTCACATTCTATTCCAAAAAAAACCTATATATATATACAAGAAATTTTTTTTAAAATCCCAAAAAAGATACCACCCCAAGGATTCATTTTTTCAAGTGCCCGTGCGACTCATCTTTGTGCCTTGATTACGCTCCATGCCACATATCCTCGTATCATGGTGCATCTTTTAGCACGTGTTTTACCACCATACGAGCGTTTTCCACACACAAGCTTCATGCACATTCTTGGGTGGTATAAGGATTCGTGGGGTATATTTCCATTCCTTGAGTATGATTGGGAGGATTTAGCCCATATCATGTCAGTCGAGCCATGGCCATCTTATTATGAGATGATGTCCTGACATTCATTGAATTTATGGCATTCCACGAGTCTTCTTGCTCTTTATGTTTAAAGTAGCTTGTAAGTTTTTATCTTCTTCTTTGTTGCATGCATGCTTAGGGATTGTGTGGGTGAGAGATAGTATTGATGTATATTCTCTTCTCCCTCTCTCCTTCTCTTGTCTACTCTCTCATGCTCTCACTGTGGCATCGAAGTAGAGGTTGAGATTTCCATAGCTCTCTCTCCTTCTCACTGTGGCATCAAAATAGAGGTTGAGATTTCCATAGCTCTCTCTCTCTCTCTCTCTCTCTCTCTCTCTCTCTCTCTCTCTCTCTCTCTCTGCTCCCCACCCATTTGCAAACCTCCTTTGTGTGACAAACGGAGGCAGGGTTGAGGACCCTAGCTCTCCACCCACAAGAGAGTTACTCTACCAAGAGTGGCTTGAAGTGCAAATTGGTAAGACCCTTGCATTCTCCTCTCCTTCTCTCTATCTTGCAAGGATCACGTGGTCAATGAACATCTTTGGCATTGCTACCGGGAAGTGCCTTTGCGTAGGACTCCCTTGCTATACTTTATATTTGGAGTATGGACATAGCCCAGTTGGAGTGCAATCACCTGTTTTACTTTTGTTTTTTTGTTGTTTTATAGTTTATTTTTCCACCTTGATGTAATGGAGCAATTCTTCAAACTTGAGTTGCATGATTACAAGTGTTTTAATTCAAATTCCTTTGATATTGGCTGCTTTTTACTTGCATTTGTAATTTTTGAGTTTTTGTTCATTTTAGGAATTAATCTCACCATTAATCTTTGTAGATAACCATTAGGTCATATTGTGCATATCATTAGATGGGTTAGGGAAAGCTAAAGCATGATATCAAATAAAAAATCCAAACACATGCACCATGAAGGAGAAATCAAAGGGCAAAATCTAGATTTTTAGACCAAAACATAGAAAATTGCTCTCTAGTTTGCCTACGTCATATGTGCTTGATGGGCCTATTTACACACGTTCTCAAGTAGGAATTTACGTGCCTAAGTCTGACAGGGAAGATCCGCATAATATTCTCATTAAGAAATGGTCAAAAATATTCTTCCCACCATAAATGCCCATAATGATAAAAATGGTTGAAAACTAACCATCACGTGTTCCACCGCTATAAGTGGCATACCTGTCACAATTACGTACACACTTGCCAAGGTGGGAATGCACGTTCTTAGGTCCACACACACTTTCATAAGTCCACAGATACCTAGCCATGCATGTTTATATCTTTCCTGACCACGTATGTTCCTATCTCGGAATGCACATTCACAAATCATACCGGGCCAACATTTCTAGCTCCCCCCTGCACGTTTCTAAGGTTGTGAATGCATGTTCACAAGTCTTAGGAACTGGCCATGTACATTCTCAACTCACTTAGCCACGTACGTACATATGTGGTGGGAATGCACATTCTCAACTCACTTAGCCACGTACGTACATATGTGGTGGGAATGCACATTCTCAACTTGTAAATACATATTCACAAGTCTAACAGAGACAAAAACATTAAAAATATAAAAATATTAAAAATGTAGCTAAATCCAAAATATCCAAGACCACTGCTTAACTTGTGTCAAGGGGGTGTGCTCTAAGTTGATCACACCCTTACATGTACATGAGTTAGGATGAATTTTTACACTCAATTCCATGCTTGAGGAGAGTGCCTCAAATGATGTTGAATTAAGAGCACCTTCTCGAGAGGAATCTCTACACTGCTTCTTCACAAGCCTTGGGACCTCACGAGTCAAGCAACCCTAGGAACCCTTAGTAGTTGAAAAGGACTTCTTATACTATATTTTTGCAGGGCTTGCACCTACTTGCCACGTGGTGACTTTTTTAGGTACAAGCCCTGTTGAGGCTACCCCGCAACGTGGCATGCAATCGCCTCTCTTTTACACTGCCAACGTGGCATGCAAACGCATTTGCATTGCGTGCAGCCACCTTTGACACCTCCGCAGGTTGCAAGTCCTCCACGATGCCTCCTCCTTCATGCTTGGTTGCAGGTACCCCACGACACCTTTGTCACCCTCCACCTTTGACACCTCCGCAGGTTGCAAGTCCTCCACGATGCCTCCTCCTTCATGCTTGGTTGCAGGTACTCCACGATGCCTCCTCCTTCATGCTTGGTTGCAGGTACTCCACGACACCTTTGTCACCCCTCCACCTCTTTGACACACAGGTTGCATGTGCGGCCATACATTTAATGCAGTGGGCAGAGATTCAAAAATCCGTGTGCAAGAGACTCGAGAGTCTGCATGTGTGTTTTGCTATGTGCAGTTGGTGAGCTACCTCTCTCCCCTATCTCGTGTTCTTGCTGGTTCTCTCTCACCTTATTTTCTCAGGTGTTCTTGCTGGTTGTGATGCAGGTTACCCTCCTCGGTGTGTTGTAGCGTGCGTCCCTCCTCGGTGTCGTCTGCAGTGTGCCTCCCCTCCTCGGTGTCATCTGCAGTGTGCCTCCTCGGTGTCGTCTGCAGTGTGCCCCCTCCTCGGTGTCGTCTGCAGTGTGCCTCCCCTCCTCGGTGTCGTCTATTTCTACATTCAATGAAAATGGTCAACATTATTTGTTCTGCAAGCGAGGTGTGTATGTGTGTGTGTGTGTGTGTGTGTGTGTGTGTGAGAGAGAGAGAGAGAGAGAGAGAGAGAGAGAGAGAGAGAGAGAGAGAGAGAGAGAGAGAGAGAGAGAGAGAGATTGGTTGTTTGGCGCCTCCCCTCTCGGTGTCGTCTATTTGGCGCCTCCCCTACTCGATGTCGTCTCCACAGTAAGCCCAATGAGGGCCGTGTGTGTGTGGGTGTGTGTGAGAGAGAGATTTAGAGAGAGAGAGAGAGAGAGAGAGAGAGAGAGAGAGAGAGAGAGAGAGAGAGAGAGAGAGAGAGAAGAGGAGAGAGAGAGAGAGAGAGGATAGTATAGTTCAGGGACGACATATATGGCAAGGAGAGGGAAAGGGAGAAGCTATGGGGGTGGATCAGAGTGCCAGATCATGGGCGCATAGATGGGTCGATTTGTGAAGGGAAATTGCAACACAGAGAGGCAGTGGTATGGCTAGGGAACAGTTTGCAATCATCCTTCTGTGTGAGAGAGAGATTGGGTCTAGCTCACGTCTGCATGCGGCCATGTTGGCACACAGAGAGAGAGAGAGAGAGAGAGAGAGAGAGAGAGAGAGAGAGAGAGAGAGAGAGAGAGAGAGAGAGAGAGAGAGAGAGTGTATGCATTTTTAAATTTAAAAGTTTGTGAATAGTGTGTGTGTGTTATATGTATTTTTACATTTTAAAACGTTGTGAATATGTATTTTTATTTTTAAAAGTTGTGAATATGTATTTTTTAATGTTAAAAGTTTGTAAATATGTATTTTTAAATGTTGGAAGTTTTTTAAATTTTAAAGGTTTGTGAATAGTGTGTGTGTGTTATATGTATTTTTAAATTTAAAAGTTTGTGAATATGTATTTTTTATTTTTAAAAAAGTGTGTGTGTGTGTGTGTGTGTGTGTGTGTGTGTGTGTGTGTGAGAGAGAGAGAGAGAGAGAGAGAGAGAGAGAGAGAGAGAGAGAGATGGGTTGTTTGGCGCCTCCCCTCCTCGGTGTCTCTATTTGGCGCCTCCCCTACTCGATGTCGTCTCCACAGTAAGCCAATGAGGGCCGTGTGTGTGTGGGTGGTGTGAGAGAGAGATTTAGAGAGAGAGAGAGAGAGAGAGAGAGAGAGAGAGAGAGAGAGAGAGAGAGAGAGAGAGAGAGAGAGAGAGAGAGAGAGAGAGAGAGAGAGAGAGTATAGTTCAAGGACGACATATATGGCAAGGAGAGGAAAGGGAGAAGCTATGGGGTGGATCAGAGTGCCAGAGTCATGGGCGCATAGATGGGTCGATTTGTGAAGGGAAATTGCAAGCACAGAGAGGTGGTGGTATGGCTAGGGAACAGTTTGCAATCATCCTTCTGTGTGAGAGAGAGATTGGTCTAGCTCACGTCTGCATGCGGCCATGTTGGCACAGAGAGAGAGAGAGAGAGAGAATGTATTTTTAAATTTTAAAAGTTTGCGAATAGTGTGTGTGTGTGTTATATGTATTTTTACATTTTAAACGTTTGTGAATATGTATTTTTAATTTTTAAAAGTTTGTGAATATGTATTTTTAATGTTAAAAGTTTGTAAATATGTATTTTTAAATGTTGGAAGTTTTTTTAAATTTTAAAGGTTTGTGAATAGTGTGTGTGTGTGTTATATGTATTTTAAATTTTAAAAGTTTGTGAAAATGTATTTTTTAATTTTAAAGGTTTGTGAAAATGCATTTTTTGAATTTTTAAAAGTTTGTGATATCATTGTAGCCCAAAATGAGAAGTTCTTGGCTTTGATTGGGTGGGTTGATATTAATCCTTGATATATTTATATAGTCCTAGATTCTTACAAGCTAGATGAACAATCTCAAGCTCCTTTTAATCAAAGAGGCATTGGGATTATTAGATGGCTTTACATTGTGGGTAGTAGATGTAGGAGCTCCGACAAAAAGTGCTTCATTTTTAGGGAAATATTGAAATGCATTCCATTGAAAAAGTTGGTAAAAGACAATGTAATAAGATTTAAGATTATTGATGGGATTCTCTCTCTCTCTCTCTCTCTCTCTCTCTCTCTCTCTCTCTCTATGTATATATATACCAAAAGTTATTATTGCGCTTTTTTTGTATTTGGTGTTGAAATATAGTTAGGAGAGGGTGAAAAAATTAGAGAGATCATAAGTTTGTTATTTTATGTGTCTTTATATGTGAATGTGTAGAAGCAAGCACAAGGACGATTGAATCAAAGTTAGTGCTTTCGAGTATAAATTCTCTCTTTAAGTTGAGGTTAGTTCTTTTGATGCCATCAGTGTCTCTCTCAATTTTTTTGTTAAAAAGGGATGCATAGAGTGAGGATTACTTATAGAGAGAGAGAGAGAGAGAGAGAGAGAGAGAGAGAGAGAGAGGATTGTGTACATCAAGATACTTTTTTTATCTCTTTCTATCTTATGAGTGTTTTATTGTTGATGCTCTGGGTGCAAATATTAATGTAATATTGATATGTTAGAAATCTTCATTTTTTGGACTTCTACCTTTGAGATTGTTCAAAATATATAGAATATACAAATTGTAGTAGGCTTGGAGAATATATGCATTTAATATCTTACATTAATTGATAAACATTCTTAAAAAAGCCAAAAAAAAAACCTTTCATAGACAATTATATGTATCACTGTGTTCTTCTTTTTGTTGGTTTGCGGTATACATGGTTACTAGGGTTAGGTATATGTTGGCAAAGATACATAGATAATTGTAGAGCTTTAAGATATTAATTTTGGATTTTAGCAAATGGAGCTTCAAAATGATAACAACCACTCCAAAGATGTAGTGGCTGTGGATGATTCTTCTAATGAAGAAGTAGCTTTATCTATGCCGCTGAGTTAATAAATGTTCGGCACCTTGCTTGGTCAAGGTCTCCATCTAGACAAACAAGCTCTAAACGTCTACAAACTATTGCGGATACATGAGACCGCATTGAGAAAAATTTGGTTGCTTGCAAGGAGTACTTAGATGCCCTTTGGGATGAGATTCGTGGAAGTGGCAGCCAAAGGGGAGATACGTTAAGAGATGAGTTGACTCATCATCTCCATCACGTCCAGACAGTAGTGGTCATATGGAGGCAAACCAACTACATGAATTCTTTCATGGAGAACATGCATGTTCAAATTGGGGAATGTCTACGTGATGGGCAATGTAAAGAACCAACTACATGAATTCTTTCATGGAGAACATGCATGTTCAAATTGGGGAATGTCTACGTGATGGGCAATGTAAAGAACACGTAGATTCTCTAAAAGATCAAGTGCGTACATTAGGCGTGGAGGTATTGAGTCTAAAGATATCTGTTAATCGACTCAATGCAATTATGAAAAAGATGTGCCGTGTTTTAGAAGCCAGGATAGTTGCTTAGAGATTTTATGAGAGGGATGATGTTTTTTGATCAAGGGTCAAATTGTGTTTCAACTTTTAGATTTGGCTCTTCATTTTGGCGATATATATGAAATTTCTATTTTCTCAAATTTAATACTTCTCTCTTCCATCTCTCAGCATGTTTCAACTATGCCTTCCTTTATCTCACTCACTCTCACTCTCTCTCTCTCTCTCTCTCTCTCTCTCTCTCTCACTAGAGATATATATATATATATATATACATATGTATGTATGTATATATATATATATATGTATGTATGTATGTATGTATGTATATATATATATGTATGTATGTATGTATGTATGTATGTATATATATGTATGTATGTATGTATGTATGTATGTATGTATGTATGTATATATATGTATATATATATATATATATATATATATATA
Organism: Cibotium barometz; assembly: GCF_041138505.1. Classification (NCBI taxonomy): domain Eukaryota; kingdom Viridiplantae; phylum Streptophyta; class Polypodiopsida; order Cyatheales; family Cibotiaceae; genus Cibotium; species Cibotium barometz. Next base: position 22,367,031 of record NC_141074.1, on the reverse strand, counting down.
TGTATGTATGTATGTATGTATGTATGTATGTATATCTCACTGTCCATGTATGTCATTGTCTCTCTCTTTATGTATCTCAAGTATTATGTTGTTTGAAGTTAAGAAAAATAGTATTCGTTATTTTGTGTTTCGAAGGAGATTGAAGATGGCTAAGAGTTGTACATACTTGAGTTCGAACCAAGTTCATCGGCTTTGAATTTTGGATGCAACATGTATGACTCGCCGCCGTAAATAGTCATGGACAAGGACTTGCATTCGAAAATAAAATGGTGCTAAATTTACGGATTACTTTAACATAGCTGGAATTGAAACATTTGGAAGGGTTGAAAATGAGGAGCATAGTGGACCCCATGGCAGAACCCACTTGGATTCAAGAAACAAAACAATTCTCAATGCTACGGTTCTTTAAGAACCTATCAACGAACATCATAATGCTCAGACACATAGAGATTTGGCGCGAGGCCCTTTCTCATTTGATTTAAATGAGCTACCTATGGATGATAATTTGGCGCGAGGCCCTTTCTCGTTTGATTTAAATGAGCTACCTATGGATTCTATAATGTTTGTTGTTGGTGATGTGAAAGATATTAAATCCCAATGTCACTCTATAAGGCGGGTGTTTTCTTTGCCTCAGAATGTCAAGCACCTAGCAACTATGGTGGTATATTCTGGAGATTGTACTCTTCGCTCATTAGGAGCCCTTTCTTACAAGTGCCATTTTTGTGGCGCAATAATTTGGAAGTGTGAGGTGTCAAGAAAGCTTGGAGAATATGTGGGCAAACACTGTTGTGGAAGTGGGAAGGTCTCTTTACTACCATTGGAAAATCCACCTCCTGCATTGGTGGAGTTGTTGCGTGGTAATGATAATGCAAGTAAGCAATACATAAAGAATATATGCTCTTATAATAATGCCTTGGCATTCGTTTCATTGGGTGCTCACTTGGATAGTCAGTTCACTAGGGGAGGAGTATTCAATTTTCGAATCCATGGTACCACCTATCATCGTGTTGGTTCTGTCATACTTGATGAAACCTGAGATGCGGCTCCACGATTTGCTCAGCTTTATGTGTATGATACATAGCATGAATTAGAGAATAGACTTCATGGGATGCCCTCTTTAAATCATAACATTGTTGAAAGGTTGCAAACAATGATGTATGTACATAATCCATACACGCGTGCACTTCGTTCAATGAGAGAAATGTTGTCAAGTCCACATGTAGATTTGAGAATGGTCATCTCACTGAAGCTCGATCAACCTTACGGCAATACTTGGTCCTTACAGGAAGTGAGATAGCAACTATCATGCTGGGTCAAGGAGATGATTTTCATGTGAGGTATAAAGACATTCAAATAATGTCACACATAGGTGCTATAAAAAAAAATATAACTTGCATTGCTCGCATATGCCTCTATTATATGTTCTTTTATTTCCTCAAGGAGAGGATGGTTGGCATGTTGGAATTCCACTCAATGGTAGGAATAGAGAAGGCTTAAATGAGGATACAAAGACCGTAACTCAATGACAATATTATGCTTATAGATTACAGATTAGGGAAGATACAAATGTATACCTTCTACGCGGTGGTGGTCTTTTGCAACAGTACATTGTTGATGTATATGTAGCATGGAAGAATCTAGATTAGTATGGATACACAATAACTAGAAAGCATTGTGTGCCTGCCATCACATATAGTGGGGGGCCTAGATATATGCATCAATTGTACTAAGATTCAATGGCTATTGTTAGAAAGATGGGTAAACCTGACCTGTTTATCACCTTTACTTGCAATCCCAAGTGGGATGAAATAACTAATGCTTTATTGCCGGGTCAAGTTGCCCAAGATTGACCTGACTTAACTGCACGGGTCTTTTATGAGAATCATCAGGACATGATGCACTTATCGGTGAAAAAATATATTTGAAATGGTATTGGGATTTGTTTCTGTTATTGAATTTCAAAAAAGAGGCTTGCCACATGCACATATCTTATTGATATTGGAAAGTGGATGTAAACCGATCGAGATCCCTGACTATGATATGTTGGTGTGTGCTGAACTTCCTGAGACAAGGTGATGTTTCCAAAGTTGCACATTATAATTAGTCATTGCAATGTCCATGGACCATGTGGTGAACTGAATATGCACTCTCCTTGCATGGTTAATGGGATTTGCAAACATCCGTATCCTTGGAATTTTTGCGAGACTACTAGCGTTGATGAGACAATGGGTATCCAACTTACATGCGACGAGATAATGGTAGTTTCATCTAGGTAAAGGATTGCAGGGTGGATAGCCGATGGGTTGTTCCATATAATCCTTTTCTCTCTTTGAGAGGTACAAAGCCCATATTAACATAGAAGTATGCTTTACCATTACAGTTGTAAAATATTTGTATAAGTATGTATACACAGGACATGATAGAGCTACTATAGAGTTGCAAGACAGAAATGGGGTTATTGATGAGGTTACTCAATATTTAGATGCACGGTATGTTTCTGCTTTAGAGACATGTTGGCGCATATATCAATATGATTTGCATGATGAAAAGCCCGATATACAAAGGTTACATGTTCATCTCCCAATGCACAATAATGTGCTTTTCAATGACGAGGATGACTTGCGTGGTGTGATTAGTTGTGATAAAAACCAAAGAGGTGCGAAATTTGGCTCTTCGCTCATGGACTAAAAGGAAAAGGGAAAATATGATTGGATGTATGTATAATGTTAGTCTAAGTGCAGGTGAGCAATATTACTTTTATGGATGCTACTTGATTTGCAAACAATGAATGGACATTTGTATCCATGTTTTAAGGCTGTATGTAAAGCCAGAGGGATGCTGGAGAGTGATGATGAGTGGTACATGTGTCTCCATGAAGCTGCAATTCAGAATACAAGATTCTAGCTTCATCAATTGGTTGTCATTATAATGGTTTTTTGTGAGCTTATATACCCTGGGCAGCTTTGGGACAAATTCTCTACCGAACTTTCAGAAGTTTTTTTCCTTTCATTACAGTAGCAGAGAGGGTGTGTCGATGTTGGTGTTTGTCATTCTATAGCAAAGAAGCAGGCTTTGTTGCACATGCAATATCTCTTACACCAATATGGAAAGCGGTTAGTTGATTTTGAAGGGTTGCCTATTCTAGATAGATCAAGTGTTTCCACTATCAACAATGGTTTGCTTTTCTGATGGAAGAGATGATGTTTGATTCTATTTAGTAGGCTGGTTTGTCTGTTTCCATGGAAAGGAGTCTTAATAGTTGTCAATCAAGAGTATTTGATACTATCCTTATAGCTGTTTCTTTGAACCAGGGTGGTGTTTTTTTCCTTGATGGACCAGGTGGATTAGGCAAAACTTATCTTTACAATGCCTTGCTATCTCGACTGCGTGGAGATAAACACGTTGCCTTGGCATGTGCATCGTCTGGAGTAGCCGCATTGTTACTCTCAAATGGTCATATAGCTCACTCACATTTCAAAATCCCATTGGTACTCAATGCTTCTAGCACACGTGGAATCAAAGCTAATAGCCCATTGGTCGAGGTGTTGAAGCTTGCAAGGTTAATCATTTGGGACGAGGCTTCAATGATGCATAGGTATGCATATGAAGCACTGGACAGGACATTGAAGGACATTATGCATATGAAGCACTGGACAGGACATTGAAGGACATTATGCAAAGTGATACAGTGTTCGGTGGAAAAGTTATGCTCTTTGGTGGTGACTTCAGGCAAATCTTATCGGTTGTGCCAAAAGGATCGTGTGAGGACATTGTTGATGCAACGTTATAGCGGCCACATATTTGGAGATATGTGAGTGTTTTAAAGCTCACCCAAAACATGCGGGTTAGACAGAGTGCTTATAATGGTATAGAACATGAATTTGTCAATGAACATTACAAATCGGGGATGGCACTATAGGTCAGCCAAACAATGAAGACAGAGTGGTAATTCCATTACAAATATTGATCCATGGCAACTCTGTTTTGAGTTTGGAGAATGGGTATACAAAGATCTTTAGAGAGTTGAGGATTATGCATGCTTCTTCAAAGACCGTGCTATTCTTGCACCACGAAATTTAGAGGTTGATGAGATCAATGAACTAGCCTTGAGTTCGTTGCCTGGTCTTGAAAGAGAATACCTCATTGCAGATTTTGTTGTTTCTTGCGAGAATGATGCAATACTGTATCCAATTGAGTACTTGAACAGTTTGAACTTAGGTGGTGGTTACCCTCCTCGTTGCTTACTTCTAAAGATTAATGCCTCTATCATTTTACTATGCAATTTGGACCCTACGGGGACTTTATAATGGTACCAGATTGATATGCAAGCAATTTAACTCAAAGGTGATAGAAGCATAAATCATTACAGGTACACACATTGGAGATAGAGTCTTTATTCCTTGGATAACATTTATGCCTACTATGCTTCAATTGCCTTTTAACATGAGAGAAGGAGGCAATTTCCTATTAGGTTAGCTTTTGGTATGTCAATAAATAAGTCCCAACAAGGACAAACATTGAGTGTATTGGGACTTTATATGGCCACACAAGTATTCACACATGAACAACTGTACGTTGCTATGTTAACGTGTTGGATCATCCGATGTAGTGAAAGTGTGTGTAAAGCATATTGTGGAATATGAAAGCGGTACGAGAGGTTCAAATAAAGTCTTCACAACCAATGTTGTCTACAAGGAGCTTTTACAAATGGCATGTCGAAGAATGTAAATGTAAATGGCAGCTTGCAAATGTTAGAGCCTACATTTATACATATATTTGTACAATGAAGTAAGCATTTGAATGGAAAATATTTTCGAAGATGTGCAAGTGCAGTCTTTGTTTGCTTTTGGATCGCTTTTATATACAGTGCCATTATATTATTTGTTGCTTGGCTCAAGCTACTGAGCGCGCGCGCGCGCGCACACACACACACACACACACACACACACACACAGAGCCATATATATATATGTGTGTGTGTGTGTGTGCGTGTGTGTGTGTGTGTGTGTATATATATATATATATATAGAGAGAGAGAGAGAGAGAGAGAGAGAGAGAGAGAGAGAGAGAGAGAGAGTTATACTTGATATCAAGGGTATAATGCTTAAGATGGATGTGGCAAGGAGATCATTTTCGTTCGTTTATGGTGATGGACAAGATATTGAAGGTAATTTTTTTGGACGTTTGCTATAATATAGGTATTATTGTTTTCTAAGAGCTATTTAATATTCATGGCTGAATTGTAGACCCTCCATTTTGGGAAGGACAAGCAACAACATCTCTTATTTATCGAATTGTTAGAGAGCACTGATGTTTTATGATATATATAGAAACTTCTTTTTTATGTAGCTTTTGTGTTTTGTTTGATTAACTTATATTTTTATTGAAACATTCTTTTTGCAATAGGAAATATCTATACTTTTTAGAACCTAGATTATTGTTAGGTTTGTATGGTTGAGACAGTTATGTGAAAAGATCTTGGGCTCCTTAGAATTTACAATCTACGATTGCGGAAGATTACATATGAACTTTATATACGTGTAATGTTTGTGGATTATGAAAAGCCTGATAAGTTAGATTTTCGGTGCATAGGCACTGGACAATACATAATTTTTCGATTTGCTGTTTACAAGCTTGTTCAAACGCCGTTTGCCTCAAAATATTGATCCACCACTTTTATCCTACTTTTTTTCAATGAGAATTATATCTTCAATGCTAATGTTTTTTTCTGGCATACATTTTGCTAGATGGAGGCGCGAGTACAGGCTACTAAGGAGAGATAATCCAGTTGTTCGAAGATTGTTTTGAAGCTGTGTTCAAGTGTGTTAAGATTGTCATTATTTTATGGGTTTGTAATACTAGATGTATATTTATATGCCAAGTTTGGTGCTTTAGAAGCTTCTATATGGCTATATATGGCAATCATGATGTGTTTATATATAAAGTTGACAAGTTGAGGACGATGTATACATATATGTATGAGTGTGAACTATTCTATGGATATTATGGATGCGTGTGTATACACAGACACATATTTACATGTGTGTATGTGACATGCGTGTACACATGCATTCATAAGCGCACACACACATACACATATCTTCAAGTTGTTACATGTATGATTTCAATGGAATACACGTACATGTACATACATGCATACATACACACATCTTTATGCTTGTTTGTGTGTAACTCGATGTGCTTAGCTTCTAAAAAGAAAGGAAGGGTGATTTTACACATATTTCTTTAGCCTATAACTACATGGAAAATGCAACCTTGAAAATGCAAAATGCTTCATGCCCGTCAAAGACGGGTCGCGACACTAGTGTTGTAAATGGCAGCTTTTGTTAATATAAAGATATATAATTATTGTAAAAAAAAACAAACTTACATCATGATGGTGTGTGAGGCCTATCACGATGGTTAAAGCAATGCTTTCGGAGTTTGAGTGGGTGGGGTGGCTGGTAGATTTTGGCATTTTCCCCGGTTGGTGCCCCGTAGAGTCACGAGTGTGGTACCAGCAGTCTGCGTCAAGAGTAAGTGAGTGGGCTGGCGTCGTAATATTTTTTTATATGGACAAGTGGAAGCTATTATTTAAAGTGCTGCTGTCTTCCACAACGGCAATGTTCTCTTGACCCATCCCCCCCCCCCCCCCCCCTTAAAAAGTTTCGAAATTCAAACGGGAAAGAGGGCGGGAATCCACCTCCTTTAAATACGCAATTGCCGCTCTGGACGTAGCAGAGCTTTTCAGAGTAGGCGTCTTTACACACGTCTCTCCCGAGGCTCTTTTATTGTTGCTCCTGCGCTCAGATCTACTTTCTTCCTTCCTTCCTTCTATCGTTTCAACATGAGAGAGTGCATCTCCATCCACATTGGCCAGGCCGGCATCCAGGTCGGTAACGCCTGCTGGGAGCTCTACTGTCTGGAGCATGGGATCCAGGTAAAGTCTGCTTAACAGAGGGCCTATCTCTCTGCGCAGCACCACATGTAGGTTCTCTTAATGCTTCATTATGTTTGGTTTGCTTCTAATGCCGTCATGTTTCTCGCAAATCCTTGGCGCAGCCTGATGGGCAGATGCCCAGCGACAAGACGGTTGGAGGTGGGGACGATGCCTTCAACACCTTCTTCAGTGAGACGGGTGCAGGGAAGCACGTGCCGCGAGCAATGTTTCTGGATCTTGAACCTACGGTGATAGATGAGGTAAGGACGGGCACCTACCGGCAGCTCTTCCACCCAGAGCAGCTCATCAGCGGCAAGGAAGATGCCGCCAACAATTTTGCCCGCGGCCACTACACCAGTTAATTTTTCTTCCTCATGCTGCTCTATGCTGTCTGGCCCTATTTCGGGTAGTTTTCTTTAAGTGTGAGACGCTGCCTCTGTAGTTGGCAAGGAGGTCGTCGACCTCTGCCTGGATCGCATCAGAAAGCTCGCGGATAACTGCACCGGGCTGCAGGGCTTCCTCGTGTTTCATGCGGTGGGCGGTGGCACCGGATCTGGCCTCGGATCCCTCCTGCTTGAACGACTCTCTGTTGACTACGGCAAGAAGTCCAAGCTGGGCTTTACCGTGTATCCATCGCCACAGGTCTCGACCTCTGTTGTGGAGCCCTACAACAGTGTGCTCTCCACCCATTCACTTCTGGAGCATACCGATGTTTCGGTCCTGCTGGACAACGAGGCTATCTATGACATCTGCCGGCGCTCTCTCGACATCGAGAGGCCTACCTATACCAACCTCAATCGCTTGGTTTCCCAGGTACGTCCGCATGCTTACTCGGGATCGGTTAAAGTTTTTGATGTCCAGGTAGTGTGGGTCTCATGCTTCTGTTTTATGGCAGGTCATTTCATCCCTCACCGCCTCCCTGCGTTTTGATGGTGCTCTAAACGTGGATGTGACCGAATTCCAGACTAATCTGGTTCCTTATCCTAGAATCCATTTCATGCTTTCGTCTTATGCTCCTGTTATCTCCGCAGAAAAGGCTTACCACGAGCAGCTATCTGTTGCTGAGATTACGAACAGTGCCTTCGAGCCTTCTTCAATGATGGCCAAGTGCGACCCCAGGCACGGCAAATACATGGCATGTTGCCTCATGTACAGAGGAGATGTGGTGCCCAAGGACGTCAATGCTGCAGTCGCCACCATTAAGACGAAAAGGACCATCCAGTTTGTGGACTGGTGCCCAACGGGCTTTAAATGTGGCATCAACTATCAGCCGCCAACGGTAGTGCCGGGCGGTGATCTGGCTAAGGTCCAGAGGGCTGTGTGCATGATCTCTAACTCCACTAGTGTGGCCGAGGTCTTTTCTCGCATCGACCACAAGTTCGATCTAATGTACGCCAAGAGGGCCTTCGTGCACTGGTACGTGGGCGAGGGTATGGAGGAGGGAGAATTCTCCGAGGCCCGCGAAGACCTAGCTGCGCTCGAGAAGGACTACGAGGAGGTGGGTGCCGAGACTACCGAGGGCGATGAAGGCGACGAAGGCGACGACTATTGAGAAACTTCCTGTCCAGGGAACATGATCTCCGATCTCTCGCTGATCAGTAGCTATCGTTTTTTACTTTATTTCCATGAAGGTTTTATCTTTTTTGCGGTTGATCAATATATTTTGTGGCGGTCGTACTACTTCGTTTTATTGTGTGATGTGCACTTTTGTCGCTGTGTTTTCTTTTTTGAATCTAAAAGTCTAGCAATGTAAAGTTTGTAGTGCGTGAGAGGTCTTAGGTGTGTGGAATTATTGGAGATTTCCACCGTTATACTAGGTGCTGGTCATTTTTAAGCTATCATCAACCACCCACTATACTGCTGTTGTTTGTTTTCTAGAATGTAGGGAGGGCTGTCTCCCCTATTACTGGTCTCTGTGTTTGGCTTGTGCATTGCCCCCGAATGAACACTACGCAATGTGCAAGTGTGTTCAGTCGCTTCTCCTCTTTCCAAGTGTGAAGGTTCAGTTCACCTCCCATTGGCAATTCCTCTTTTTACAACTGTTGAGGCTCAAATTCAGCTCCTACTGGCATGTAAACGCATTTCTCTCTCTCTCTCTCTCTCTCTCTCTCTCTCTCTCTTCGTCTTGTAGTGTAGGAACTTCACACCTCACACATTCACTTCTTTTTTTACCTACACGGTGCTCTCTTTTCTTGTGTGTAGGTTTACACATGTCATACATTCATTTGCTTTTTTTGCTTAGACATATGGTTTTTTGGTTGTTGGTTTTGTGTGAGGTCTTTTATTAAAGCCATAATATTATTAGTGCATCTTTATGTATTTTTATATTAACAAAGCCATGTGGTTTTCAAGTCCCTTATATTCTATGTTTTTCACTCCTAGTTTACTTCTTAGCTTATTTGACCTAGTTACCATTGAAAGTACTTTACTATTATGATATACCTTCAAGCAACAAAACCATGTGGTTCTAAGTCTTTTATATTCCATGTCTTTAGCCTTAGTTTTCTTCCTGGTTTAATTGGCTCAAATTTACCTCCTACTTGCATGTAAATGCATCTCTCTCTCTCTCTCTCTCTCTTTGTCTTGTATGTGTAGGAACTTCACACCTCACACATTCACTTCTTTTTTTATCTACACGGTGCTATCATAATAGTAAAGTACTTTCAATGGTAATTAGGCCAAATAAACCAAGAAGTAAACTAGGAGTGAAAAACATAGAATATAAGGGACTTAAAAACCACATGGCCTTGTTAATATAAAAATACATAAAGATGCACTAATAATATCATGGCTTTAATAAAGGACCTCACACAAAACCAACAACCAAAAAGCCATGTGGTTTCCAAGTCTTATATTTCATGTCTTTAGTCTTAGATTTCTTTCTAATTTAATTGGCCTAGTTCTCTTTGTTTGTTGGTTGAAAATAGGTGTTGTAATTTTGATTAATGTCATCTAGTGATATTACTTGGCAAGGGTCTTAAGACCTTGGGGTGCTTAGTCTTTAAGGGTGCTCTCCCTAAGTTTAAAATGCGAGGATTCTTATGATTCTATAACACCCTTGTGTGTATCACACAATGTTAACTTGTTAGTTGGAAGGTCAAAGTTTAGAGAAATGTACCAACAAAGTTGACAATAGTGGTATTTAAAGCTTTCATTGTGGAAGGGTAATTGGTTCTCCAATACCTTTTAACCTTGTGTACATATAACATAACACCTTGTTAATGTACATAGTTACCTTTATTGGGAATGAAAACCATTAAAACACATGCACATGTATTTACACATTTTGTGTGCATTACACACTTGTTCACTTATGTGCTTCATGTGGACATGCATATTCTTGTGCACATAGAGGTGCACACTTATTTACACGTTGTGCATATGCATAACATACACATTTATACACATTTGCTTGCCTTTGTTGTTTGCACTTATGATAGTCTCTCTTAAGCTTGCACTTGCCCTACATTCCCTAATTTACATGTGCCACCAATTGCTAGCTTGTGCCCTAGCATGTGGCACAATTGCTAGCTTGTGCCCTAGCATGGGTTGCTTTACCATACTTGCCTTCCACTTACCATATGCATGCTGTGCTCTCATTGAAGTGATACACCCTACATAGCTCGATCTGCCCCTTGGAGTGTAGTGGTTTGCTAGTATATAGAGGGAGAGGAGTAGATTGCACTCCCCATTCTTCACCCCACTATAGCGTTGCCTTAGGTTGGGATTGAGAGATGAGAGCGAGATGATGTGATGAGTGAGGGTTTTGTGTGTGTGTGTGTGTGTGTGTGTGTGTGAGTGAGAGAAGGGCTTCCCACACCATTGCAACAATACCTTCCCCAATCACACCACGGAATTGGCCTTAATAAATTGATCCTACAATGGAGATCCCAAGCATAGAACAGACAGCAATGGCCACTACTAGTTGGCCCCCCCTTTGTCCAATCCCATGCACACCACAAAGGTTTATGGAGGGATGAAAGGGCCCAAGGGCTAATTAGCTTAGGCACATGGGATAAACCCTTTCCACGTGGCAACAAGTGATGACTCTTCCAACATGGTCATATGTAGAAAGGGTTATGGAGCCACATCCACACCCTCACCATTTTGTAGGGAGCCTAGAAAGTATCCTTTGGATATTTCGGACCATTTGTGAAAATGTCCCATGAATTTGGTACCATTCCTACTCCTTGGATCTCGTAATGCTTCACCCCATCCTAGGATGGTTGGCTCCTTCATGTTAAAGTCAAAGCCCCCCTCGGGCAAAATTTTAAGGGTTGTTTATTGTTCGGTAAAATGTCATGCCATGTTCTATTTACCCCTCACTTTGACAAGGTTTGCCTTCCACAATTCATGGGGTGGTTGCATGTCAAATGGGGCTCAATTGATATCTTGTGTAAAGAGCCCTACACCTCTCCCCCCACATTTGAATTCCACAATGGAAGGGAAGCAATGGCCAAGGTTCAACACTTGATCACGAATGATGGCTTCAATTTTAATGGGCTAAATTTAACCACATCATAATCCTTGGATGGGTGTGCCATTGGCCTAAATGCTCACCTTTCTCTCACTAGAAGGTCTAGGACCACCACAATGCACCATCCTAGAGCTAAGTTGTTTTCTAGCCATGACGAAATGGGCCCAAAGCCTTCACTGTTGTTGTTGAGCTTCAAAGCTCGTGCAAGGTAAATTGGCAAGGTACATCGCATTTATATGCTCACAAAGATTCTTACTTTGACAAATAGCTTCCACCTCTTGTGCCTTGCCCAACCCGTTTGCGGCTTTTGGCATAACGACTCATTGACACCCCCAACTCCTAACCTCTTTTGAATGGGAAACCCTCTTGTAACACATCCATTTCTTCACTAAAGCTAGCCTTGGAGGAACCTTTAACCACACACTTGTTGAAGCTCCATCCTAATTTGCAACTTAAACCTCTCGCTACCACCATTCCCATTCTTAAATCCACTTAAGAGGAAGCTCCTCTCGGCTTTGTAAGTGATATGTTTGAGCCTCGGGACTTCTTGACACCATATATGAGAAGCACATGGAGAGTCCAAGCGCATGGAAAGAAACCCATCAAGAGAGTCACCAAGTGATCCATGAGTCAGCTCCCACCACTCTCCCAAAATCCGTAACCAACTCTACTTCATCCAAACCACTACCACTATCACATTTGCATTGCTCGGTCTTCCATCCTTGGGACCATCCCATAACCACCTTTGTCCCATGACACACTCTCATAGACCATTCTATTCCATTAGAACTATTGCAACCTACGATTTTGTAGCTCCTTGTACATACATCGACACTCATCTCGATGGGTTGATCTTGGGTAGTTGAAACTTTAAAGCGTCACAGCCTTCAGCAGTAACAAGAGCTCAAGAGGTACACCGAAAACTTAGCCATTCTTAATAATTGCTTGGCGTCCATGAGAAGAATGCCTAGTTCAAAGTCGAGCTCAAGAAAGGTAAGTGTGAAATCCATCGGCCTTGAAATGAGCTCAAAGGGAGCCGAAGCCAACCAAGAGAGTTAATCCATACTCAAAAGCAGGACATAGATGCCCTCCAATGTTAATACCAAGCCCTAGTAGAGATTATCGAGATTGCGGCAACCTAGGTACACGAAGCCCAAAGAGACCAACTTTTAGATGAACTTAAGCATGGAGAGGGCACAATCTTACTTTTTGAAAATTGTCTATGTCCTTAAGTTTTAAGACAATTTCTCTATAGCAAGCTATATATTGAGCTTCGAGGGTGCACTACTAAGAAACCCTATGTATCACGTGCGTTCAACGAGTATTTAAAAAACCCTTGATGTGTGAATTTTTCTTGAATAAATGACCCCTTTTTCTTTATGGACTTATGTGTTTTTTTTCAAGATCAATTAAAAAAACCCCTCTTGTAAATGTATTTTTACCTTAAAATATTAAATTAAAAAACCCCTTCATTTTAACTCATGTGGTATACTTACATATTTTTAGGTGAACCCCTTGAGATATTGAGTGATTTAAATTCTTTTGTTCCATAGAATGATTATCTCGCTCCTCCCAACTTCGGTCTTCTCCTAATTTTGGTCTTCTTCATTTTCAAGAAGATATTCCTTTAAGAATAATTCCTTAAATGAATCTTAAGAATTGGGTACTTGCTTAGCTTTTGCTAAGCCCATCCACCACTTATAAGCTTTGCCTTGTAAGGATAAGCTAGCTTCAATGGGGCGGCAGTTATGATTAGACACATTTCATAAAAGATAAAAATCTTGTCATTTTTGTAGAAAAATATGGACCGCATCTTTATTTCTCTCCTTCTCTTCTCCACTAAAAGTAAGAGCCTTTAAATCTTTAAATACCATACCTTGGTCTCTAGTTTTGGGACCCTCTTCAACTATGGTTTCATTCAATCCTTTTTCTAGTGTTTCTCTCCTTATCTCCTCAATGTTATTTTTAGATATTTCTTATACTCCCAATCCTTGTCCTCTTATTAAGGAGCTAAGAAGATCCATCATTTTCTCAAGTTTATTCTCTATATTAGAGATTCTTCCTTTATTTTCTTCATTTCTATATCCTCATACTCATTAAGATCTAAATCTTGCATATCTATTTCATTTGTTTTGTAATATCCTCTTCCATGTGGAAAGAGGACATTGGGTTCTCCCCATTTTCATCCTTTCCACCTTGACAAGCCATTTAGTCTAATAACAAGCGAAATGGAAAGTTTTTTATAAAGCAAAAAAAGACGCAACACAACGACCTTACTTGGTTAGGTAAATATGAGTTGTCATAAATGATGTGAAGAACAATTTTGTTGATTCATCCTTGTTGATATTTGCTTCAATGATTCTTCAAGGTTGTCATGTACTCCACTTGCTTCATGTAGAATCTCCAAAGTATGCCCAATTTATTAGGCAAGAGGTATGCTCAATCAATTAGGCAAGAGGTATACCCAATTTAGCTCTGATACCAATGTAATACTCCTTGCATCAATAGCTTGAGGACTTGTGAGACTAGAACTTTGATCCTCCACCCAACCATATCCCAAATGGACCCTAAACACATGGTTAGATAGGCCTAGGTGATGCGGGGTTTCCCTTATGCACCATCTACATTCCTTTTGGATTGACCTTAATGCCTATTAACCATTGCTTTAGGTATTTCTAATTTGAAATCCCTTGAGCCTTATTTATATGCAAACCTTTTACTTATAAATAATCTTTTCTAGTCTTACCTTATAGTGTTTTTTGTTAGTCTCATAACATTAATGTAATGCTCCTTGCATCAATAGCTTGAGGACTTGTAAGACTAGAACTTTGATTCTTGACCTAACCATATCCCAAATGGACCCTAAACACATGGTTATATAGGCCTAAGTGATGCATGAACTTCCAGCTTCAGCCCCTTGACCTTTTAATGGTGGCTGGGCATGGTCCTTTCACTGTCCAATGCGTCTCCAACTCCCCCTAGAAGGGGGCGCTTACTTTTGTGGCCTTTGGGTTTCCCTTATGCACCATCTACATCCCTTTTACATTGACCTTAATTCTTATTAACCATTGCTTTAGGTCTTTCTAATTTGAAATCCCTTGAACCTTATTTATATGAAAACCTTTTACATATAATAATCTTTTCTAGTCTTACCTCATAGTGTTTCCTGTTAGTCTCATAGCATTAATGTGATGTTCCTTGCATCAATAGCTTGAGGACTTGTAAGACTACAACTTTGATTTTCGACCCAACCATATCCCAAATGGACCCTAAACACATTGTTATATAGGCCTAGCTGATGCATGACCTTCCAACGTTAGCCCCTTGACCTTTTAACGGCTAGCATAGCCCTTTCACTATTCAATGCCTCCTGAATTCCCCCTGGATTCCCCCTAGAAGGGGGTGCCTACTTCTGTGGCCTTTCCCTTTTACATTGAACTTAATGCCTATTAACCATTGCTTTAGGTATTTCCAATTTGAAATCCCTTGAACCTTATATAATTTTTTCTAGTCTTAACTTATAGTGTTTCCTGTCAGCCTCATAACATTTCCTCCCCCTTGAAAGAAAAGTTTTCGTCCTCGAATAAACTCAGAAAAAATTTTCTTCAGTGTAGCCACTTAACTTGGAGAAAGTTCTGTTTTATAAGTATTTCAATTATAGAAACTTTTCCTTTCATGAAGGAATATAACTTCCTCGTTTATGTGTTCTTAAAATCCCTTTCTCTATAAGAGTATCTTTTTCTTTTAAAAACACCTATTGTCCATGTAAGTGTCATTATACCATAACGATTTGACACAGTGTTGAACTTTATGTTATCCTTATAACAATGAGTTTGGCTTTAACTTCTTCTTTTAAGATGAATATTTTGTTATGGTTAATGCTAAACATGAGGACAAACCAATATGATTATGTCCACCAACTTTGCATATGTCCTTGATGAGAGGCTTGTATGCAGTTAATGACTTTTCATTGCTCTTTTTTACTTCTTGAGTGTCATGATCAAATAGAAGCTTTACCTGGTTACCATCAACCCTTTTCCTAGTGAATACTTATATACACTAACTAGAACCAATCTTACTAATAACTTCCTTGCCGTGAGACACAATTCCTAAATAAGATTGTTCTATTACCTTTTAGTACCTTACGTACTAGTTGACAGACCTTGCATACCATAAGTAATGAAGAGTAAAGTAACCATTTAATCCTTTGGCCAATTCCTTTTACTTCTGGATCGTCGACTCAATCTAGAAGTTCTTTTGGATGAGGCAACCTCAACGTTGCTTGGTCAACTCCTTTCGATTACTTGTACGTTGGCCACTAGGCATCCCATTTCACCTAGTTGCTCCCAAGTACCTTGAGTAACTGGTCATTAACACTAGACCTTGCCTTTTAAAAGTTTGGACGCCCTTGAATTTGGATGATACCCCATTGGAAGGGTGTGACCAAAGGATGTTGGACATGATTCTCTCATGGGCTACCGACCTCGAGACTTTGCCCAACGATGAGTCTGTCTCCCATGGATACTCTTACCCTCTTCAATTGAACCCTAGCCCTTTGTTTGCTTTAATTCAATATCTTTTTATCAAACCCCATTTTAGTCTCCACATGCCACACCATGTTAGCCTGCATCATCAACATCGTGTGGAAACCCACCCTTGTCACCCTATTCTTCTTTGACCAACCCATCTCATTCATGGACACCACAGTCTTGTACTCCATTGAATCCCATCCACTTGTGTCCACCCTAGCCTCTTGGTGTCACTTGTTTGTGAATTTTACACTCTTTATCAAGGAAGATCATTTACTCGACCTCTCAGTACCACTTACCCTCAACTTTCCCATCCATGTACACTCACTTCACTCAGCCATGCTAGCCTTGAAGACACTTATTCCCCAAACAATCAACTCTACTTTTTGTTAGCTTTGTAACATGTCAACAATCAATACAACCCATTGGGCATCTATATAATATAGTCTACTCTTACCTTAAACAAGCCCCACTGGCAATGCTACTATCCATCGCATCCATGTGGCCTACTCGTTTTGTGGACATCTAGATCCATGGATGAGGCACATGCCTTTGCCTTTTCCAAAGCCATAAGCTTGATAATGAGGAGGATGACCTTGGTGGGTTCTTAGAAGGAAACTAAGGTGGGCACCAACGTCTTGTAGAGAATCTTTCGAGAGCCCTGTAAGCCAACAATCAGACCCCCTCTTTGGATAGTTTGGGCAATAAAGAAAATCCCATGGAGCTAAGCCCACCCACTTCTCCAACTGGCCCAACTCTAACCCTCATCCATAGCCCTCCTATCAAGGGCAACATATTCCATGGGAGCCTCTTACCTCATCCACTATTCAACTACCCTAAAGTCCCAACCTTCTCCCACAACTCAACGACCTTAGTAATTGCATCCAATGAGCCTCGCACCCTCAAATCATTCCTTGAGGGGTAGGATCTCAATGAGGAACCAATGCCAAGTACATAAGAAGAATCCATTGAAGATTATCGGAAGGACCCAATAGTGTCCTTGTGTGTCTATAAACATCAGCTTACATACTTGCCAACCATGCGGGATTTCATATTCTAAGGCAACTTTCATAACCACTTGGATATCCCTGAAATCAATCTGGAAATCAACACATGGATCACCTATTTGCCTAGTGGAATATCAACCACTTGCCGTCGCAATAGAGGAGGTTGGCACTTTGTTGGTCCTAAGGACTACCCATCCACAAGTCACACAGGAGTCTAGCCTGAGTGGTGCGCATGCCCTATCTCCCTAGTGATCACCAAATGTGGCATGACTACATAGCCATACCCAGAGAAGTCCACATTGAACCCAAGTTCATGAAAATCAAAAGAATATGGTCCTGGAGTAAGTTTATGTGCATGGAAGGAAAAGGGCCTGCCTATAACTTTCCATACATTGATGGCCCCTCACACCCCTCACTACCACAGAGATGTGGCTCCAAATGAAGAACTTCAATGACCTCTCCTACTTGCAGGAGAGGTATGTAAGCAAAAGGGGCTCGTCTTCAATCTCAATGAAGGTCCCAATTTTTGCCAGCAGAGTAGAGCAACTCATCATCCTCATCTTTAAGGAGGAACCTAATCAAAGAGGGGCTCTAGTCTTCAATCTCAATGAAGGTCCTAAATTCAGCTCTAGCAGAGATCTTTACAGCATGGTCAAATACTTCTGCAGCCCCACAAAGTGGTCACTTTTTAAGACATGCCAGATATCGGCTTTTGGAAGCCCTTTGAGATCATGTGAAGATCTGGTTGATGGCTTTCCCACAAGAATCACATCCTACCGACGATATCTTTGGTACCAATGTAGGTTGGTAAGTCTCACCCCATAATGGGCCATGCTTACTACTTTTCACATTCTTTCCCACAAGCCCTTGATCACGTTTTACTGATGGTATCTTTGGTACCAATGCGGGTTGCTAAGTCTCATCCCAACACAAGTTGCACGTAAAAAAGAGGCGAAGAAAGTAGAAGTGAAAATGTCAAAGTAAGCAGTGTGTTGGAGTTTTCACTAGAAGAAGCTTCTACACGAGCCTCACATTTTCCCACTGCCCATGCACGACACTTGCCATACATACATGAGCTCTGTCTATAGTAGACACATAGACACCACTCGTTTAGAATTTGCAGTAAGCCTCATCGTTGACAAACCCTCCATGTACGTTTCTAGATGGGGGGACCATAGGGCATGAGTTGGCCATGGTATGATCCATTGTGTGGACCTTCCTAAAATTTGTAGGACCCTTCCATAACCTTGTCTTCAACCACACCACCCGTTGATCCACAATGCCCCTATCCCGAGTGGTGCTCAACAACGCCAAATCCCTCGAGCCATATAGGCCACCTAGCTCCATTATTGTAGCTATGTGTAAAGCTAGCTGCCTACCCTGCCTCACGCTATAATCATCTTGACACCCCAAGAAAAGGGATGTTGAGTAAATGTAAAAGAAATTAGCCAAGGGAGTCGAAGAAAGAAGTTGAGTTGGAGAAGTCTTCGTCTTTAAGCATCATGATGTGAGATCGGGATAACTCTCATGTCATGCCATGAAGATTTGGACTGGCACATCTACCCATGCAAATCATTCCATGGTGGTCTTGGCTCTCATTTTGCCCATCGCAAGGTGCCGACCGCTTCTACAACTATCTAATTTTAAAGGTCCATGCCATTTCCACAGCCATCGGGGGCCTCACATGAAGAACCTCTATATCGTCTATCACTTTTCATAACGCTTCCACACGTTGCCTACTACCAGGGCTACCCAAAGCTTCTCACCGCTTTGTTCTATATCTGGTTGGGGATTGGTTCCGAACCATACCACTTAACCTTGCGTGCCAACTTCATTGTGTATCCTGGACTATCCATGCCTTTCCATCCTAATAGCAACTTCACCACCGACTTGGGTGATGTGAGGACATGTCACCAGTAGGAAGGGGGGTATATTAACCATTCCGTTGATTAACATGATTTCACCCATCAAGGCACTTCACCGTCTTACCTGCTCGAACGGGCCCTTACCTTTTGTAAGATGGCAGTGGAAAATATAAAACTGCCTTACCTTGTAATTAATGTTAAATAAGGAAAGTCTAACGACTTCGTGTACATACTTGGTTAAGACTAGTAATAGAGGCCGTACTATTTTTAAGTTTGGTCGGCCTAGTGTAAAAACTAGTCACTTAAGTATAAGTCCTTTTTGACAATAAGCAATACACAATCATTCTCTTGTAATAGAATACTTGTGAGCTTTTCTCTTCTCTATTCCTGCTTGCTTGTATGCTATTCGGTTTATGCATGCTAGATGCTTGCTTGCTTGAATAGGTTTGCTTATAGGCTTCCCTCTTCCGTTAGCTTCTTCTTCCCCCACCTTTTGTTAGAGAGAACCATCACTATGGACCAGCACTATTTGCCTCCATCTAGGCGAAGATGTCACTCCCTTCATCCCCTCGGCAAAGAGCATTTTGGTGTCACAACGGAGTGAGAACACGACATATGAGTTAGTGCACCCACATCAAAAAGTTACAATTATGGCTCTAAGGCAAGGCTAAAGTAAGCTCTTGACTTGCGAGAGAGAGAGAGAGAGAGAGAGAGAGAGAGAGAGAGAGAGGATCCTTGAAAGCGAAATGGGGGAGGGGGGGAGAGTTTGGGAGAGAGCTGGTGTTCTTAGAAAACATTTTTTTTTCAACAAATTACAAAACTTGGACCCTTAAAATTTTGAAGGTTTTTGTTGAAAATTTGTAAAATTTTGAGCTAAAATATAACATAAATGCCCTATTTTTTTTTTGCCCATTTTTCAAAATTGAGAAAATAAAGTTTATAGGTGAAAACCATAAAATTACAGGTGCATTGTATATAGTTTGCAGGTTTTCTATGAACTATGAGAGAGCCATGGCTGGAAATTTGTAGGGAAGTGTTTCCTTTTTTTGTTCTTCGTTCTGAAGGTTTTGCTATGTCTTAGTTAAGTGGTGAATTTTTATACCTTAGTCTATGGTACCCGAATGTATAGTATACGGTGTATAAACCATGAATCTGATAGTACCACCCACTCATTTTCATGTCGCACATGTCAAATACTTGGAGATGGCAACAACGCTCGCTGTAGTGGACAAGCCCTTGGCACTAGCAGGCTTTCACACCACAAACAGCAACACCATCAACAAGGGAAGCAGCAACGACGAGTCTCCGTCGATGATGAGCAACGACGCCTACATCCATTTGATGCTAGGCCCTTGGAGAGACTTGAAGCGTCCCTGGCTTGTGCAGTCTGAGGTAGGCCCTTGTTCTCTCTTCCCTCTATCTTTTGCGTCCTTCTCTGAGATAAGGCACATTCGGCTTTCACATATGAGCTACTTGACACTACCTTGGAGCGTTTACTGCCCTTCAAACATAAAGGGCTGTATGCAGCAACCCATTGTACGTATGTGGACTGCCCTTGTGTGCAAATAAAATACCAATCTTGTCAGAAATAGATGGCCTGACCTCAGTCAGGATCAGCCCTTGGGTGAGATCGGTGGGCAGATGCTGCCCGCCTTCATCATGCTCTATGCAGCCTGATTTTAAGGTTAATGTGTAATTAACTCTTTCTTTGTGCTAGTGGCTGAGTTTTCCATTCGGCACTCCACAGATTGGTAGAAGCTCAACATGTTGATATGCAATATGCCCTCGAGTATTCTATGTATAAATTATGCTTTCTACTCTGTTACGAATGATAGATAGTTTACATCATGCTGTAAATATGTTTAATTTCACAAACAGCACCTAGATGTACCTGTATGGAGGATGATTCTCTGTGTTAGCAGTATTCCAATTGGTACTAGCTCATTATTTGAGCTTGTGAGTTGTATTTTTTTATGAGAAGCATGGGTTTACATTAAAGATTGTCATGAAACATCAGTGACTTTGAGACTTATACCACACTCTTGCAGTCAAATGTGAGACGAGAACGAAGAAAACTGCCAGACCCACCATGTGCGACTTGCAAAGGGACTGGGCGTGTTACATGCAGGCGCTGTAGAGGCAGAGGTTCTCTCTCTCTCTCTCTCTCTCTCTCTCTCTCTCTCTCTCTCTCTCTCGCGCGCGCGCACGCACACACACACACACACACACACACGCGTGCGCACGCTCTTTTTTTTGGGTGCTTCTATTAACAATGACTTATGTACAGTATAGGAGATAGACTCAAGATAAGTCCATCTTTAAACAACTTCAGAAGTAAAAACACCTCGAACTGGCTAAAAGCAATGTCCTCCAACTGCAAGTACTCATGGAGGGATTGTCGCAAATTCATCTTAAAGTAAGCATATGCCCAAACATAGCACTGTTTCTCTTCTTCCATATTGTCCATAGAGCCTAATATCTAGTCCATAGAAAGAAAACATCAAAATTAGGAGAGTTGGGCACACCAATCCCAAATATCCAAAATTGCTTTCCATATCGCTTGCCTAGAAAGCTTCCTGTGATATCATCGGCCAATCATCGAAGAAACTCCCTTGTCTCCAAACAATGCCATGACAGATGTGGTATAGTTTCAGAACGAGCTCATCATTTGCACCAACATGAAAGCCATCTATTTTAGATCATAACTGCATAATTTTTTCTCACAACAAGGTATAAGCCGCTAATTTTCCACACCTCACACTCCTCAGCAGAATGGTGTGGTTGAAGAAGGTGCTCTTGTATGTTACCACGATCAACCTCAGTGCATGTAACAAAATACCAGACTGTAGAGTTACCCTTGCAGAGTTATTGTCCTCATCGAGGAATCTCAAGCATAGAGATCCTCCAACTTGGACCAAACTTGATGTGCACTAGCAAGAGTTTGCACGGTGGGTGAGACCACCTTCGTAATGGTCCGCTCTAGCATTGAGTGCGCCTTGCAATTACGTTCTTCCGAGTCTTGTAATTCCGCAAGGAATTCATCCTCCTGAGCTTGGGTCCAACACCTCGAGTTTTGAGGACGCTCGGGCTTCTTCGTATTCCTCTGAACAATCCTCCCACAAACTCCTATGAATAAACTGGACTTGTAGATTGAGCTTCCAATGAGCATAGTTGGTTCCATCCAACTTGTCCTCCTTGTTTGTAAGGGGGGACCCATATCCACCACATCAACAACGAATGCCACAAAAAAAAAACACAAATCTCAGCACTCTAAGACTTCTCTCAAGCGCTTTCCAACGGAGCGAGGCACGAGGACCAATCAGCCCCCCCTCAAACCTGAGAGAGAAAGGGGCTGGACAGCAGCAAAACAGTCCACCAAAACGCACCGGAAAGAACCAACTGAAGGGAGGGGAAGCCGGGGAAGAAGTAGGGCTATTGAGGCCACTTGTCAGGCTGCACCACACGTGAATAGACCGTTATTGAGTCCACCCTTGAGAGAAGAAGGTCTTGACTTGGGCACTCTCAAGAAGACATAATCTCCTTCTTTATGCCTTGTATGCACATCGGCATTGAGCCTTCTTCATGTTGTCCTTGCATTGTTGCATCAACTCTTGCATTCTCTCAAACTCTTCCTTTGCATGAGGGTTGACCTCATCCTCTTTGAAGACCATTTATGGCACATGCACTCTATAACCATAAAGAGCCTCAAATGATGACATGCCAATGCTTGAGTGAGAGCTATTGTTATAACAAAATTGAGGCAAGTAAAGCCACTTATCCCAAGTGGTTTGTGTCTCATGGCAATAATTCCTCAAGTATGTCTCCAACTACTTATTAACCCTCTTCGTTTGCCCATCAGTTTGAGGGTGATAGGTGGTGCTTGGAGTAAGCTTGGTGTTCATGCCTTCAAACAAATTATTCCAAAAGGAACCCATGAACTTAGAGCTTCTATCACTTACTATTTATTGAGGCATCTCATGTAGCTTGAATACATTCTCCATGAATTGAGAAGCCGCTTGAGAAGCTGAAAATTGGATCTTTGTTGGAATGAAGTGAGCCGCTTTGGTTAGCCTATCCACCACCAACATAGATGAAATTCCATCCATGCTTTGTAAGAGGCAAGCCGGTGATGAAGTCCATAGATATATAAGTCCATTTGTCTTGTGGAATAGGCAAAGGCTGAAGTAGACCACTTGGCTTATGAATAGAATCCTTGTTTTGTTGGCAAGGTAAGCATTTGGAAACATAGTCATATACATCCCTCCACAAGCATTTCCAATAGAAGCTTTACCTCACCTTGTCATAGGTTTTGTAGAGACCCAAATGACACGATAGCGATGAAGAATGTATCTCTTGCAACACTCTTTCCTTATATGAAGAGTTAGGAACCAAATACAACTTCCCATGATACCATAGAAGGCCATTGTGCACCTTATAATGAGAAAACTCATCACTAACACCATGCTGTAATTTTTGAAACATAGGGCCAGCCACTTGATCAAGTAGGTACTCCTCTTGTATTTTCATAATCCAATCCTTGTAGATCTCTCCCAAATAAAAGATAGAGTACATGCCCACGTATGGGAGAGAGCATTAGCCACCACATTGTCTTTTCTCACCGTGTATGAGATCTCAAAATCATAATTTTGAAGAATGGCCAACCACCTCCTTTGGTTGGGAGAGAGATTGGGTTGAGACATGAAATATTTGAGTACCCTATGATCCCATAGATGTAATGATGCCACTGCTAGAATATTGTGCATCTCAGTGTATTGGGGGAATGCCTATTTTATGGGTTTTATCCATTTTCTTCCTTTTTACCAGGTCGTGGGCAGTTGGCCAGCTCCTATGGGCAGTTGGCCAGCTTCCCTTACATCACTATATAAAGGGGCCTCCTCTATTCACTTCAATCATCCATTCCTTGCACATTGTACAACGCCTCTTGCTGGCTATTGCCATTGTAAAAGCTTCATGCTATAATAAAAGGTGATCTTGTCAACAGGCTCTCTCTCTCTCTCTCTCTCTCTCTCTCTCTCCTTTGCTCTCGCATCTTCACACGAGCGTTTTTCTACTAAAGGTGCTCTTGCCCCGTGCAGTGGCTGCTACTGTTTTAACGGTCAAGACAGCTTCTAGAGGTGGTTTATTCGCATGTGGTTCAGCCCGACAAGCGGCCCTAACATCTTTGCTTCTTCCCCGCTTCCCTTTCCTTAGGTTGGGTGTTTCCGGTGCGTTTTGGTGGACTGTTTTGCTTTGTCTAGCCTCTTTCTCTCAGATTTGAGAGGGGGTTGATTGGTCCTCGTGTTTTGTTTCGTTGGAAAATGCTCGAGTTGGAGTGCTGAGATTTGTGTACTTTGTTGTTGTGGATATGGCTCTTCCCTTGTACGAACAAGGATGACAAGCTGGACGGAACCAACTATGCCCATTGGAAGCTGAATATGTAGATTTGGTTCATCCATAAGGGTTTGTGGGTGGTTGTTCAGGGTAGTGAGAAGAAGCCCGAGAGTCCTCAGAACTTGAGGAGGTGGACCGAGGTTCAAGAGGATGAATTCCTTGTGGAATTACAAGACTGGGAGGATCGTGATTTGAAGGCGCATTCATTACAAACGAGGTCTCACCGGCCGTGCAAACTCTTACGAGTGCAAATTAAGTATAGTCCGAATTGGAGGATCTCTTTGCTCGAGATTCATCGATGCGGGTAGTTAGGGCAACTCTATGGTCTGTTATTTCCTGCCGACAGTTCTATGCACTCGTTTCTCATGAAGGCCAAAGTTATCTACGACTAGTTATTGGCAATGGGTGTTGCTTTGTCCTTTGCTCAGTTGGTTGCTCTTATCCTCACCAAGCTTCCCCTGGAGTATGATGTGGTTTCTCGGGCTTTGCGGTGCTAGGTCATACACGTTGTGAGAGAGAGAGAAGTTGACGCAGAGAGAGAGAGAGAGAGAGAGAGAGAGAGGGGTTGGCGAACAACGCTTGACGTATTTAGCAATGAATAGATGGTTTTTTACAATGGGGGCATAGGGTTGTTTATATATCCCATAGGTAGAGATGGCCGACCCATTAATAATTAAATAGGGGCTTATCCCACATGAGATTCATTTCTTAACACCCTCTCTGTAGCTCATAGTGGGCATAAGTAGGAATACCAAGTCGATGAAGAAGCTACCATGGACACCCCAGCAGTGGCCAACCACTAGGTACACCTCGGATTTGCAACCACCAGCTTGTCACCACCAAAAATGCCATCCTGAGCACCAATTGCTTCAAAGAACATTGAACTGTAGACCACACTACGTCCAAGAATCCCCATTCATGAACAGTGAACACATCACGTCCAAAAAAACTCCACAAGATAATGAACTTTGGTACACACCCTGTCCATAATCCCGAAAACAACAATGAATGATTGCAGCATATCCATAGTGTTTTATACGCCATGTTGGTTCCTTGCCAGATGCCTAGTGCTTTGAATTCTGACACACGAATCCAAACACCCAGAAATTGAACTCCGACACACGGGTCCAAGTCATCAAAACGGGAGCACAGACTGCCCCTCTCTGCCACTCACATGCCTCTCTCTGGCTGAAGTACGTGGTAGCATCCATCCACCAAGCTAGAATGCTGGAGCATGTGCCAGTGTAGTCCTCGCCACACCGGCAGACGCCGTAGCATCCCTAGTGGAATCACTGTCACTGTCATCCTCGTCAGCTTTGCCTTTGCCTTTGTCATTCGTCGAGCCTTGAGCTTTAGCTTTGGATTTGCAATCCCGAGCCAAATGCCCTCGCTTTCCGCACTTATAACAACGGCTCCTAGACTTCTTATTGGATTCCGATGCAGCATGTGCCGATTCTACATCCTTCGGAACTCGAATCTTGCCTTGGGAAATGAGCATTGCTTCCTCCTCAATGAGAAAGGAGCTGAGATCATCAAATTCCAGCTTTTCCTTCGTGACTTGTAAGCGTAATGCCCTCGAGACCATCTCGTACTCCTCAGGCAACTTCGTAAGAACCAAGGCAGCTAACTGGGTACTAGTTAATGCACTATTCATAGCCGATAACTGATCATGGATAACCTTTGCCTTCATTAGAAATGACTGCATAGAGGTCCCGGCTTCAAACTTGATGGAAAACAACTGGCCGAGAAGGGTTACTGCTCGCATTGTTGAGTCTCGATCAAACATTCCTGCAAGCTTTGACCACATTTCCTTGGCAGTCTTTAAAGTCTGAATGGCAGGGGAAATTTCCTTGGTGAGAGATTCTGCAATCGCCGACATCGCCTTCGCATTGTGAGCTTCCCAATCCACAAGGGATTTGAGAAACTCCTCCTCCTGAAGACGTGTGAACCGATTGCTATCCCTTCGGAGACGTTCCTCCGAGCCATCAACAATGTTCCATAAGCCTTTTCTGCTAAACCATAGCCTCATGATCAAGTTCCAATGCGCATAATTGTCGCCATTCAGTTTGTCATCCTTGCTCGAACACGGGAGTCCCATCTCGAAAACTCCGTCCACCTCTTCTCAGTCGACCCGGTCTTCGATAACGCACGTCTCCTCCCTTCGCCTTCTCTTCTCCCAGCCGGCGGTTCTCTTGCGGCTGCACTCCTGCTGCACGAGCGGTGCCACTGGCCTCCTCTTGCTCTGCCGCCTGCAAGAAAACGTAGCTTTTGCTGCTGCTCTGCCTCGCGCACTTGTGTGCCTTTCTTGCCGCCTTGCTTGAGTCCTGCTTCTGCCCGCTCAATGTGCGCCACCCTTGCTGGCTGCTATGCAGACGCTGCCCTTGCTAGCCGCCATGCATAGTGCGCTGCCTTGAGATACCCGCTTTTGCTGGCCTTGGGTGCTTTGGCTGCTTCAAGAAGAAACGCAGGTTTGCTCTAGCCTTGATGCAGACGCAGTCTGCCGTGCGTCTCCTCCCTCGTGCCTTGTGTGTGTCCGAGGATCAGAAGCCTTCAAGCTCTGATACCATGTCAGAATCGTACATGCGGAAGCTTGAATACACGTTGTGAGAGAGAGAGAAGTTGACGCAGAGAGAGAGAGAGAGAGGGGTTGGCGAACAACGCTTGACGTATTTAGCAATGAATAGATGGTTTTTTACAATGGGGGCATAGGGTTGTTTATATATCCCATAGGTAGAGATGGCCGACCCATTAATAATTAAATAGGGGCTTATCCCACATGAGATTCATTTCTTAACAAGATCAAGGTTTTTCTTAACAGTTCAGATCAGGCACTTACTTTAGTTCAGAAGAAAGGTCGGAGTCGTTGCTTCTCATGTGAGAAGAGAGGACATCTGTCTAAGAATTGTTTGTCTAAGAAGAAGGGCAAGACCAAGGACACGTCTTCATCTTAGAAGAAGGGCAAAGACACAACACACAACAGTGATACAGATACTTCTAGTGATTCATCTAGGGCTCCCAGGGTGATTGCGGCTCGAGAGGACCGAGATGGTGTTCTTCTCTAGTATACATGCAGTTTCCCCCATGTGCTTCTAGCCAGAGGAGGCTTGTGGGCGGGAGAGGGGATTAGTAGCAGCTCCATTTTTTGGTGCATGGGAACCATGAGTCGGAGTTCCAACAATTTAAAATTTGGTAGGACAAGGTCGGCTTTGGTGTAGTAGAGACTATGGGCAGGATCTGTTCGGAGTTTATTGTTTGAGGTTTTGGGACGTGATGTATTCACAGTCCATTGTTGGGAGATAATGGGCGCGGTGTGTTCAACAGCCCATCATTTTATTCTTGGAGTTCATTACACACTGTCGTGGGAATTTGGAGCCAAGCAGATTTCTTTGCTGTTTGTGGTGGCATTGTGTTTCGAGGAAACAGGTTGGCTCCGAGGTGATTCCGGTATCTGTAATACTGGAGGGTCTATGGTTGCATCTTCATCAGCTTATCTTCTTTAGACTCTTGCACACTATGAGGTGCAGAGGAGGTGTTCGAATATTGTGCATCTTAGCGTATTGGGGGAATACCTATTTTATGGGCTTTATCCATTTTCTTTCTTTTTAGTAGGTCATGGGGTGTCGGCCAGCCCCTATGCGCAGTCGGCCATATTCCCTTGCATCACTATAAAGGGGCCTCCTCTATTTACCTCAATCATCCATTCCTTGCACATTGTACAACTCCCCTTGCTTGCTCTATTGCCATTGTAAAAGCTTCATGCTATAATAAAAGGTGATCTTGTCAACAGGCTCTCTCTCTCTCTCTCTCTCTCTCTCTCTCTCTCTCTTCTTTTCTCTCTCTTGCTTTCCTTGTCTATGTTTCCGCCCTTGCATACTCCAACAACCACTTCTTGATTGCATGTATGATTGCCAACATTTTTTGCTCATACATATGCAAAGATCTCTTTTTGTCGGTGAGCTTTCTACACTCGTATGCAATCACACCATGCTCTTGGTATAAGACGACCCCAATACCACTACCACATGCATCCGCCCTTGTGGTAAAAGGCAGGGAAAAATCAAGGCATACCAAGATAGGGGTTGAAGTGAGGATTTCCTTCGGTTTTAAAGCCTCTTTTTTTTTTTTTTGGAGGGGGGGGGGGGGGGGAAGCGGCAATGGATGCATAATGCTCGATGAACCTCCTATAGAAAAAAGAAAGCCTGGAGAATCCTCTCAATTGAGTAGTGTTGGTTGGAGTAGGCTATTCTTTGACACATTGCACCTTCTTTGGATCCACCTTGATGTCCTCACGACTCACAATGTGTCCCAAATACTCCACCTTATACTCCATGAAAGAACATTTGCTTTCTTAGGCATATAATTTATGCTCTCTGTAACTTGGTTGAACACAATGCTAATCAATACACTTAAATACACTAAGATTTGATGGACACTTGCTCAAAATACAAGAAGTAAATTGCTGAATTGACAAGAGACACACAATGAGCCGGAACGGCCGACCCCTCCCTCAAATAAAGTATATTGATCTTGGGAGAATCAAGTACATAGTGTCATGGGCATTTTTGACCAGATTTCCATACCAATGCATATGAATACAGTATTGCAAACAAGTGGTTGTCGATGTAGACTTGCAATCCACACTACCCTCTCAAGTGCCCATGTTCCCTACCATCTGCTCTCTATTGTTCCACCAACACAAGGTAGCAACAATCTGCAAGAGAGCACGTAGGACAAGAGAACACTACACAGGGTATGTGATCTTGTAATCCGGTTTCTCCCTCCTGCTACATGCTCCCAAATTTAAGCATAAAAGCTTACCAATAGCAAGTAGAGTCGATGACAGTGGAAGTCTTCACGATGGAAGTCCTTGGAGTGTTGAGATCTTTGATTTGTCGCCTTTCTTCGCGACAAAAGTCTTCAAGAGGAGGAAGGGAACCTTGGGAAAGCTTTCCCTATGGTTCAACTTGAGAAAGAAAGGTTGAAATTAGGGTTTTCAGCAAAAAGACCAGAAATTACAGCAAAAATGAGAGCTGTTTTGTTGAATTTCAGTCATTGGGAGTGAGTAGGAGAGTGATTAGCACTTGGAAACACTGTTGGAAGCTTGGAAAACACCCTCGCAAGTTGGGTATGGCTATGGAGAGCTTGGAAATGGAGAGAAATGGTGGAAAAACAGAGTTTTCAGCCTCCAAAAATCTTCATAAAGAGAAAACACGAATTTTCTCTTAATAAGTAAGTGAATTGGGGTCCAATCAGGTGAAGGGACATGGGGAGATGCCCATTTATGAGTAAATGGGGAGGATCAGGTCCTGGACATTGAGTCTTGTCCGCTTCGGGACTTTAGTGAGTGTGAACTTGGAAGCGGTCATAATTTATAAGTGACTTTTGGGCGCCCAAACTTTAATGAAGTGGGAACGCACTCACTTATAAATATTGGCTAAGTCCTAAGGGCTATTTGAGCCTAGATTGGGTAATACTTACTACCTGTTCACATGCCACACAACCATGTCAGCAGGTAGTTTCACACGCACGGTTCACGGGCGGGCGTCCCCTTACCTAGAACTACACATCGGTCAAGGAAGCATGAAAACAGCATGCAATTTCAATTGCAAGCAAGCACATAAAGATGCTATGCAATGCAGCATTGGTATGGACAATCCCCGTTCATGAGACTATACCAAAATAGACATGCTCCAGGCAAGTACACGAGGTACCAGACCCAATGGAACACCAATCCACCAAGCATTTCCGGGCATGTACACGGAGGCACAAGTCCCAATGGAAAGCCAAGTGCATAGTATCACATGAGTGGCATCAATCCCCGGCATATACAACTGCCATGGACACTAGTCTAATGTACATACATGATAAGAAAGCACGGGTAGACCAATTGGGTGGCCAAATGGTGACATCCTCCCCCGGCTTCTAAACAGTTGTCCGCAACTGAAAAGCATCGAAATATGTCTGAAGCACATGCGGGCAATCTTTGAAGAACTCTTCATCTACCCATTTAGCATCAATGGGAAGATAGTTCCTAAACTTCACAAGGTAACGCCTGAGAACTTTGCATGCAGCAAGCTTGCGTTCCTTATGATACACAATCTGCCCTGGTTGCAAGATCTCCTCAAGCTCATCCACTTCTGGTGGATGCTCAATGACCATTTCATTGGGCTCTGGCCCTACATACTTGCGAAGGAGACTCACATGAAAAGCATTGTGTATGTGCCAATGACTAGGTAATGCCAATCTGAAAGCCACTTCATTGATCTTCTCGATCACTCGAAAAGGCCCATAGTACCTGGTTGCAAGCTTACGATATGCATCCTCTTTGCCAGGCCTCTTTGCAAGTCTTGCTTTCTCAAATTTCAGCAATACCCAATCATTCTCTTTAACATCCAATTGCCTTCTATGCTTGTCGGCAGCCTTTTTATGCTTGTCCTGTGACCTTGCAATGGCTGTCCGCACCTGAGCAAGAGCAATATCCAAGTCTCTTACATACTCATCAGTTGCAAATATCTCATCCTTTGTGCGAAGGATGGGTGGCAAAACCACCTTACCATAAACAATCTCAAACGGGGCCTTTTCCGTAGTAGATGCATGCACCGTGTTGTTGTATGTAAATTCCACAAGCGGTAAGTACTTCTCCCAAGAAGACTTCTGATCCGCCACATAACATTTCAAGAGATCCAACACTGCAGAATTTGTAGCCTCACTTTGCCCATCCGTTTGAGGGTGATAAGCTGATGAGAACTCCAATTTGGTGCCCATATTATGAAATAAGACCCGCCAAAAGAGACTTGTAGTCCTGGGATCTTTATCCCCCACAATGGACTTCGGCATTCCATGATGTTTGAACACTTGTGCAAGAAATATTTTAACCATATGCTCAGCTTTGATGGTCTTTTTGACCGGCAAGAAATGAGCTTGCTTGCTAAACTTGTCCACAATTGTCCAAATTGCATCATTACTCTGTTGGGTACGTAGCAAGTCCATAATGAAATCCATTGTAATACTTTCCCATGGTTACGTGGGAATAGGCAATGGCTGAAGCAAACTTGGTGCCTTTTGCCTATCAAATTTGACTTTTTGACAGGTGATACATGCACGTACATGTGCCTCTATGTCCTTGCGCATACTTGGCCAAAAGAAATACCGCTCAATCATGTGCGTAGTAGGCATTATGCCTCTATGACCAGCATATGGAGGAGCATGGCACTCATCCAAAACCTTTTGCCTCATGTTAGACACCACACATAGGCAATTATCTTTCATGAGATAACCCTCTTTGATCACATACGAGGCATGTGCATGACCAGCCATAAAATTAGTCCGAATAGTGGCAAAATCAGCATCTGTATGATACAAATCACGCATGGTAGACAAGTCCCCATGAGAGGCAACCGAGATAGCTGCTACATACGGCTTTCGTGACAATGCATCGGCCACTACATTCTTCTTTCCCAGGGTGTGCAAGATCTGAAAATGAAACATAGAGAGAAAATTGGCCATCCTTATATGCTTCTCTGACAACTTAGTTTGAGTAAGAAAATACCTCAAACTCTAGTGATCTGTCTTCACAGTGAAATTAGTCCCAAGAAGGTAATGTTTCCATATAGTAAGTGCATGAATTACAGCCAAGAGCTCTTTCTCATAAATACCAAGAGAGCTCTGCATCATGCAATCTACGGCTCTCATAAGCCACGGCATGTCCCTCTTGATTAAGGACAGCTCCTATGCAATTTCCAGATGCATCACATTCCACACAAAAAGGCTTTTGCAAATCCAGAATGGTCAACACTGGACCATGAGTAGTTGCATCTTTCAATTTGAGGAATGCATCTCTCTCTACATTAGTCCATTTGAACACGGCCTTTTTCTTTGTCAAATCATGTAAAGGAGAAGCAATCCATGCAAAGTGCCGAATGAACCTGCGGTAGTAAGAGCATAATCCAAGAAAACTACGGATCTCATGCACCGAACTCAATTCGGGCCAATTCCGAATTGCATCAATCTTTGCAGGATCCATCCGCACTCCATCTTTGGACACAATATGCCCAAGATAATGTATCTTTGACAAGAAGAACTCACTCTTCTTTGCATTTATGAAGAGTTTATGCTTATGGAGCTCTTCAAAAACAATAGCCAAATGAGCTTTATGCTCTTCTTCGGTCTTCGAGAAGACTAGGATGTCATCAAAGAAGACACCTGTAAATTTCCTGTACCCACGGAATATGCGATCCATCTTTCTATTGAATGCAGTCGGGGCATTTGTAAGACCAAAAGGCATAACAAGATACTCATAAAAGCCCAAATGTTGTTCTGAAAGCAGTTTTGTGTACATCTTCAGACACTACATGCACTTGATGATATCCACTCTTGAGATCAATTCGGCTAAAGCATGCTGATCCATCCAACTTGTCAAGGATGTCGTCTATGCGTGGAATCGGAAACTGATTCTTGATGGTAAGCTTATTCAAAGCTCTATAATCCACACACATACGAAAGGATCCATCCTTCTTTTGAACCAAGAGGACGGGTGAATAATATGGGGAAGAGCTTGGTTGAACCAAAACCTCCTCAAGAAGCTCATTCACTTGCTTTATGATCTCCTCTTTTTGGGATGCACTTACACGATAGGCTGGCCTATTAGGTGGTGAGCTACCCGGCACAAGATCAATGCGATGATCTTCCAGTCGTAGAGGTGGTAACTCATTTCGTAACTCATCAGCAAAACAATCATTGTGCTCTTGCAAAAATTTCAGCCTATCATTACTAAGAGTGTTTACAAGTACATTATTTTTCTCAACATGATCTCGTACAAAAATCAAGTACGCAAAAACACTCTTTTTCATTACTTTCTTAATTTGTACATGAGATACAAGGGGAATGGTTGTTAGAAGTCATCTCCTGTCCAGTTTTATACACCAGGGCCTTTGTTGTGGGTGTGCCCGCCCTTATGAGGTGTTTTCCCATTTTTCCCCACTCTCCGTATTTTTCCCCTATTTTTTTCCCATTTTTTCTGAGGCTTGGGAGGGCTGCCAGAGGGTGCCAAGAGCAGTACAGTGCTGGCCGACTGGGTGTTTATCAGTCGTGGGCACTCTTGCTGCTGGCCGACTGGTTTTCATCAGTCGTGGGCACCAGTTTGCTGGCCGACTGCATTTATGCAGTCGTGGGAACTCTTTCTTCAGTCGTGGGCACTTTAGTGCTGGCCGACTGCCCTCCAGGGAGGTATATATAGGCCCCCAGTCCCCATACCTTATTTGTATCATTTCTCGGGATCTTCTTGTGTATATAGAGCAGAGTTACACGCCTACATCTCTCTCTCTCTTGTGCTGTTTTTCTGCCTGCGTTTTTTGCTCTTGTGTTCCCAGATTTGGTCATCATCTCCGCTGCGTATTCTGACATGGTATCAGAGCCCTAGGCTCTAGATAGGTCTTGGGATTTGTGTGAGCAAGAGGGGGACTGTTTTGTGGCTGATTGGTGGACTGTTTTGGGCTGATCGGGAAGAGAAGGTGCAAGAGGAAGGCGGGCTGATTTGCTGGACAGCCACTTGCAGGTTTTAGTTCTTCTTTGTTCCCACCCACCGACCCTTTTCAGAGTACTTCCCCGCTATGGCAGATCTGTTTGAGATGGCTGAGAGACATGTGAAGATCCCGACACTCCCCACGTTCCCGGTGGACCGTCAGTTGGACGGGAACAACTACGGCATATGGAAGGTGATGATGGAATCTGTTCTGGAGTCTTACGACCTCGCTGATTTCGTCGTTGTTGGTGTTCCACGGCCGGAAGTAGAGGAAGGGGAGTTACCGTCGACCCGAAAGGACCGGGAGGCTCAGACACACATGTGGGATCGTGTCAACGCCAGGATCCGTTCGTTTATTTTCCTCAACTGCACACCACAGGTAATCAATCATGTAAAGCACATGACGGTGGCCAGAGGTATATGGCAGCATTTGGCCTCACTTCACAACAGGGTATCGCCCATGAAGAGGATTTCCTTGGAAGTACAGATGCGGGTTATGAGCCCTGCAAAGTCGGCGACGATGCGGGAGCATATTAACAAGCTGCAGGCTCTTCAGCAGGAAGTTCTTCAGACTGGGAAGGAGATATCGTCAGAGGACATGGCCATCACGTTGCTGTCACATTTGCCCTCTTCGTACTCAGCATTTTACTCCTCTTTGATTACCAGTGGCAGGCTCAGCACCATCATGTGGGAGGAGCTTGTGCCCATGGTCCTGGACCAAGAGGAACGATTCACGAACCCTCCTCAGGGTGGAGGTTCGGAGGCCTTAACTGGCCAACGGTCGAAAGGCCGTAACTCGGGCAAAGGGAAGGCTTCATTGGAGAAGTCTTCTGAGAAGAAGTCCGACGCTGACCGCGAGAAACTGAAGGCAGAGAGGACCTGTAATGATTGTGGCGAGAAAGGCCACTACTGGAGGTAGTGTCCCAAGCGGAAGACCGAGAAGGGTGAAGATTCCTCAGCAGCAATCATGAAGACTCCGGCTTTTGTGCACCTGGAGGTGATGGACACCGATGCTTCATTTTCTTCAGGCAGGGAGGAGATTGGAGGACTCTCCGCAGATGCTCGGGAGTGGATTCTCGATAGTGGTGCTTCCAGGCACATGACTCCTTCCCGTTCCGGTTTACAGGATCTCTGCAGGTGTTCTGGTCATATTCTTACTGGGGATACGTCCACTATCCCAGTTCACAGTGAGGGCAGGATGGAGATAGTTCCCGATGGCAGAGGGGGGAAGCATTCCTCCCAGGTGTTGTATGTTCCGGCACTTGGTTTTCATCTGTTGTCAGTGCATCAGGTTTGCAAGACTGGCGTACGGGTGGAGTTTGATGAGCATTTTGTTGCTCTCCGCCGGGACAAAGCAAGAGGCCAAGTGGTTTGGGAAGGTGGAGTGGAGAATGGAGTTTACAGGCTTTCAGCACTCTCTCTCCCAGGTCCTCAGGATTGTGATGAGTGGCAGTCTGGTAATGGCTACTCAAGTGTGGATACGCTGCAGGTGCGAGCTTTCCGAGACCAGGTGGTGGATAGCTTGCTAGTAGATGGCAGCAGTTGGCAGGAACTTTCCAGTACTGATGTTGGTAGTTCTTGTGTTCGTGCGTCAGAGGAAGCTGAACAGGTCACTTATGCTCTGATGTCTCGTAGTGTTCGGGACATAGAACCTCCAGTAGATGAGGATGTTCTTTCCACGGGGACCTTTCGGAAAGCCAGGCAGGTGACAGGTGCTTGCTTGTAGAAGGAGGTGGTTTCTCCAGGCTTTGTGGTTCCGGATTCAGAGGGGGTGGTTGACAGGTTTCATCAGGTTTCCAGGACTTGCTTGTGCATCGTAACAGGTGTTGATCCTTGTGAGCAGTGTGATGTCTCTTTGACTCAGAAGCTGTATGGTTCATTGATCTGGTTGATGGACACCAGATTGGACGGGAGCTTCCTGATGAGGCGGTTGAGCTCTTGGTTGCAGATGTCTCTTTGGGAGGCCGGATTGCGTTTCCTGTGGTTTCTGCGGCATGTGAAGGATCATGGACTCCTGTACACAGGAGGGGGATTGTTGGATGGAGTCCGACTCCGCGGTTGGAGTGACTCGGTTTGGGGAGGAGATCCGGACATGAGGGGATCTACTTCAGGCCCAGGAGCAGTTTTACGGAGCAGGAGGAGGTTACATTGCAGGTTTGGGCTTCCACTGGAGGAACCCATGGTCATCCAGAGGCACTTTGTTCGTGAACAGATCGTTGCTGATGACATCTTGCTCGAGTTCTGTTCAACGAAGGACAGTACGGTGGACCTCTTTACGAAGTCGCTCTCTGAGGATTTGCTCAGGCGGCACCCCAGCTCCCAGTGGTTGGTTTCACAGCCAGGAGCTGAGAGGGGGTGTTAGAAGTCATCTCCTGTCCAGTTTTATACACCAGGGCCTTTGTTGTGGGTGTGCCCGCCCTTATGAGGTGTTTTCCCATTTTTCCCCACTCTCCGCATTTTTTCCCTATTTTTTTTCCATTTTTTCTGAGGCTTGGGAGGGCTGCCAGAGGGTGCCAAGAGCAGTACAGTGCTGGCCGACTGGGTGTTTATCAGTCGTGGGCACTCTTGCTGCTGGCCGACTGGTTTTCATCAGTCGTGGGCACCAGTTTGCTGGCCGACTGCATTTATGCAGTCGTGGGACCTCTTTCTTCAGTCGTGGGCACTTTAGTGCTGGCCGACTGCCCTCCAGGGAGGAATATATAGGCCCCCAGTCCCCATACCTTATTTGTATCATTTCTCGGGATCTTCTTGTGTATATAGAGCAGAGTTACACGCCTACATCTCTCTCTCTCTTGTGCTGTTTTTCTGCCTGCGTTTTTTGCTCGTGTTCCCAGATTTGGTCATCATCTCCGCTGCGTATTCTGACAATGGTATCACCCTCTTCACCAGCATCAATTACATGCTCTCGGCCTTTATGCATGAAGGTGATCCTGTTGGTCTTGTAAGCCTTGTACGGATCAATACGTGTATGCCAAGGCTTTCTAAGCAATACATCACAACCATTCAAAGGTGCCACAAGAAAATCCTCATGATCCACATAGCCTTGAATGTGTATGCGCAACTTGCCAAGACATGTGGGATAGTTGTCTTTTCTGCATAGGCATCCTCGGTACGAGCCAAGTATGCACGTGCTACATCTCTCGGTTGCATGTGCAACTCTTGAGCAATCATTGCCATTGCATGATCCATATAAGATTCAGCTTTCTTGGTCTTCAAATGGTCATGTACCAATGGATCCTCGCGGCGGTAGAGATTCAATTCTTGTTGTTGTGCATGGAGAAGAGTCTGTATACGAGCAAGTTCAGCCCTCAAGACTATGGACTCTTCTTCGTGCATCTTCTCTTTGCTATGGGACGGCTGTCCCACATATTCATGTTCCCTATTGTGCACCACATGAGTTTGCTCATCCTGTAAAGCATTGGAGGCATGCATTTCATTGTCCCTGCCTCTTGTATTACCATCTCCAACATTCATTGTATGGCTGTCCATAATGTTCTAAGTGTAGAGATAGCTAGTGTTCACGGTGATCGTCTCTCACGATAGAAGTGAAAGAGAACCGTATGCTCTGATACCAATGTAACTTGGTATGAACACAATGCTAATCAATACACTTAAATACACTAAGATTTGATGGACACTTGCTCAAAATACAAGAAGTAAATTGCTGAATTGACAAGAGACACACAATGAGCCGGAACGGCTGATCCCTCCCTCAAATAAAGTATATTGATCTTGGGAGAATCAAGTACATAGTGTCATGGGCATTTCTGACCAGATTTCCATACCAATGCATATGAATACAGTATTGCAAACAAGTGGTTGTCGATGTAGGCTTGCAACCCATACTACCCTCTCAAGTGCCCATGTTCCCTACCATCTGCTCTCTATTGTTCCACCAACACAAGGTAGCAACAATCTGCACGAGAGCACGTAGGACAAGAGAACACTACACAGGGTATGTGATCTTGTAATCCGGTTCCTCCCTCCTGCTACATGCTCCCAAATTTAAGCATAAAAGCTTACCAATAGCAAGTAGAGTCGATGACAGCGGAAGTCTTCGCGATGGAAGTCCTTGGAGTGTTGAGATCTTTGATTTGTCGCCTTTCTTCGCGACAAAAGTCTTCAAGAAGAGGAAGGGAACCTTGGGAAAGCTTCCCCTATGGTTCAACTTGAGAAAGAAAGGCTGAAATTAGGGTTTTCAGCAAAAGACCAAAAATTACAGCAAAAATGAGAGCTGTTTTGTTGAATTTCAGTCATTGGGAGTGAGTAGGAGAGTGATTAGCACTTGGAAACACTCTTGGAAGCTTGGAAAACACCCTAGCAAGTTGGGTATGGCTATGGAGAGCTTGGAAATGGAGAGAAATGGTGGAAAAACAGAGTTTTCAGCCTCCAAAAATCTTTATGTCACATGCACTCTGCACTCAGTGCACGGTGACAAGATGGCTCATCATCAGAAGTGCAATAGTTGGACAGTATTAGAACCCAGTAGGATGATATTTGTCGTACGCCGTGACCCCATTGTACATCCTCAGTCCAGGATAAGTCAGGCACGAGCTACGTAGGTCATTCCTCAGCCTTAGCGGGTCAGTCAGTAAGTCAAGTCCCTTAACCCACTTGGAGAGAATTATTCATGCATGTAGAGTCAGTAGAAGCCTTAGGGTTTGCATCAAAAAGCACTCTGCATCCTGCATAATATGCATTCATATGCCTGGGCATCATTTAGAACATCTCAGAAGTCTTAGGGAATTTACTAGGATTTATTTGGTATTTTTCCCATATTTTATAGTATTTATTTAGCATTATTTGCATTATTTGTCATTTATAAATATAAACTTTATTAAATGACCAGCCAACTTGACCAACCTCCAGTTAGTATAAATAGGCTTACATAGGGCTTAGTTTCTCACTAGTCTTCAGTGTGCTAAGAGCTTTCCTCCTCAGCCCTAGGAGTTCCCTTGCCTTCAGCACTAGACTAGTCTCATCCAGTCCTTGGAGTGCTTGAGGTTGCTTCAGCCAGGCCTATTTCTCCAACACCTGCAGTTCAGCAGTCCCTACAGCCATAGGCCCCTGCATTCAGCATCAGTTCAGTCCCTGATTCAGCATACAGCCTGCGTTTTCTGCATGTGAACCAGTCGCCTACAGCCAGCCAGTGTTTTTGTCCAGCAGCAGCCATACACCTGCGTTTTCTGTCCAGCAGTAGCCGTATAGCCAGTGTTTATGTCCAGCAGCAGTACAACCGGCGTTTCAGTCTAGCAGCATCCCTACAGGTCTGCGTTTCAGTCCACAGCAGTTCTCAGCCCTGAATCATCAGTTTACATCAGTATCCAGCCTTCAGTGCATCATCTACATGTGGCCCAGTCATCTGGTGAAGGTAACACAATATTCATAAGCATTTACAACATTCTAACATAGCGTAGAACAGTCCACCATCTTCTTTCTCAGCCTCAGGTGTGCAGCCCTTCCTCATGCCCTTGGGAAGAGTGCATAGGCTCGAGATCAGGTCATCGAGGTGTTTCTATAGCCGTGTACAGTTCAGCCAATCTCCGATCCTCTGAGATCTTGCGTTTGGCTTATCTACAGTCCACAGTCATTCTCTCTAAAGAAATAAAGCAAATACTATCTTGTTATCGGGATAGGGGGCCCTTCAGTGGGTAATTCGGGACCCAATCTGGTGTACAGTTCTCATCTCTCTCTCTCATATCTCTTTAAAGTTTAAAGTATTAAAATGGATTGCTAAACTCACTAAACTCAGGATACAGAAGACGGTGTGAGCATCTGTGTGACAGGATCATCCAATACAAAGACTTCCGCTGCATATCACATTGGTATCAGATTCAGATTGTCCACACACACCGTATCCTAGTGTGGGGGCATCCTTGGATGGTTAGATTGCGTTCCGGCACGACCACCGACTTCAGCATCATGTCTATAGGAGAGAGTACTCATCAGCCGGAAGATGTCTCCCCCGAAGGAGACCTTGTTCTTCCGCCTACAGCAGACACCGTAGCTCTTCTTAGAGCTCAGAACCAGCTGCTCATGGAGCGTCTCCAACTCTTGGAGGCAGGAGCAACACGTCCTTCTACACCTCCAGCAGCACCTGACTACATCTCCCTCTTCTTTCAGATGGAACAACAAAGGGGAGAGGACGAGGCCCGAAGGAAAAGAGAAAAAGCAGAAAGACGGGACTATGAGGAAGCCCAACGCAGGATCGACGAAGACCGTGTAATTCGTCTCCTAAAGACACTAAGACAAACAACAGTCCTAGCTCTAGTTCAGGGGGTAAAGAATCCAAGCCTAAGAAGACCCCTGAGGAAAAGGCTCAAGCAGGCATCACTGGAGGCTATCTTCTTCCAGAGGAGCAAAGACAGTATCAGTTAGAAAACAGATGTTTTTTCTGTCATACCATTGGGCATGGTAAGAAGGATTGTTCAAAAAGACAAGCGGAGCAAGTCTCCAAAGAGCCTTCTGCCATGGTTGCCGCAGTATCCCCTGCTCCTCCAGACCTGCCTGCTGCCACCACTGCGGTTCAGATCTTACCTTCTATGCATTCCATGCCATCCGTGGTACTTGATGCTAAGCAGGAGGGTGAGGCAACAACCACACAAAAAAGCCTGATCCGAGCTTATGGCTGTGCCAAGGGCCGACAGTTCATAATCCTTTTTGACATGGGCAGTTCTGAGGACGCCATCTCTCCCTAGTTGGCTACCAACATGAGCTGTACCATAGTGTCCTATCATTTGGAGGTAGACGGGTTTACACCTGGTCTCCGCACCCACATATCTCAACAGGCACAGCAGTTTTCTTTTCAAGTTCAAAAGGCCTCATTCCAGCGAGATTTCATTCTCTCTCCTCTTTTGGGATGTGACATGATCTTAGGAATCCAGTGGTTTCGTCAGTATGAACCTATTCCCAATTGGGGGCAGGACACCTTTATTATCTTTCAAGGTTTTCCTGAGCCTGTCATGATTCGGGGGGATAGAAGCATTCTTGGCGTTCCTTTGATTTCTCATCTCCAGGCCCGACGAGCTATGTGCAAGGGAGCAGAAGGAGCATTAATTTATGCTCAGACAACTTCTATCTCATCAATAACCGCTGTCTCATCATCTTCAATCCCTCAGTTAGCAGATCTCCTTTCTCATTCAGACATTTTTAAGGATGATCTCCTACCCAGTATCCCACAGTTAGCAGAACCTCCTAGCAAGTTTCCCTCTTGTCTTTCCAAGACTTTCAAGGGCAAGCTAGAACAGCAGTCAGTTTTAAAACGTGTTCCTTATGGACACATTTTCACAGTCACCACATTTTCACAGTCACCACAGACCACCAAGCACTTAAGTGGCTCCCGACGATGCCAAGTGCCCAGTGGAGTGCCTGCACACTAGACAAGGTCAGCTCTTCCAACAAGTTGGAGGAATGATTAAGTACATCCCTGGTCAGCATAATCGAGTAGCAGATGTTCTTAGTAGAAAGACCAGCATCCCGACCAGTCAGGAGTCTACCATTCTCAACATCTCTGGAAAAGACTTAGAAGATCAGTATGTCGATTCCGCAGAGTTTGGTACTCAACCCAGTTTGGCCCTCAATCTTGAGCCTGGCCATCATTCAGTTCACAGATAGGCATGTAAGTTTAGATGAGATATCCACTTCAAGGAAGGGGATTGGGTCTCTCAGTGCATCATGAAACAAAGATTGAAACAAGTGGGCAAACATTATCCCAAGCTTTCATTCCGTAGTTTTGGCCCTTTTCCAATAGTTACGAAGTTAAGTGATGTCTCCATGAAGTTAAAGTTGCCTGCCAGTTGGACAATGCATGATGTTTTCCATGTTTCCTGGCTAAAACCATATGTTGGTCTAGAAGTGTTTGATGTTTCAGATGAACAGCAGCCAGACGTGGTAGACGAGGTAGAAGTGATTGAGCCCGAGCAGATTCTTCTTCATCGATGGAAGCATGGTTCCGGTCGACGGATTCGTCAGTTCTATACGAAATTCTGAGATCGAGGCACCCACGAAGCCGTATGGCTCGACAAGGAGTTCTTCCAGGAGTACCCCCAGTTGTTGGCGGACTACTTGGAAGCCATGAACCTGCCGCCAAGCTAATCAGGAGGGAATCTCACATGCACTCTGGACTAGTGCATGGTGACAAGATGGCTCATCATCAGAAGTGCAACAGTTGTACAGTATTAGAACCCAGTAGGATGATATTTGTCGTACGCCGTGACCCCATTGTACATCCTCAGTCCAGGATAAGTCAGGCACGAGCTACGTAGGTCATTCCTCAGCCTTAGCGGGTCAGTCAGTCAGTCAAGTCCCTTAACCCACTTGGAGAGAATCATTCATGCATGTAGAGTCAGCAGAAGCCTTAGGGTTTGCATCAGAAAGCACTCTGCATCCTGCATAATATGCATATATATGCGTGTGCATC
Source organism: Cibotium barometz (assembly GCF_041138505.1). Lineage (NCBI taxonomy): Eukaryota > Viridiplantae > Streptophyta > Polypodiopsida > Cyatheales > Cibotiaceae > Cibotium > Cibotium barometz. Next base: position 22,324,883 of record NC_141074.1, on the reverse strand, counting down.
ATTTAGAACATCCCAGAAGTCTTAGGGAATTTACTAGGATTTATTTGGTATTTTTTCCATATTACAGTATTTATTTAGCATTATTTGCATTATTTGTCATTTATAAATATAAACTTTATTAAATGACCAGCCAACTTGACCAACCTGCAGTTAGTATAAATAGGCTTGCATAGGGCTTAGTTTCTCATTCAGTCTTCAGTGTGCTAAGAGCTTTCCTCCTCAGCCCTAGGAGTTCCCTTGCCTTCATCACTAGACTAGTCTCATCCAGTCCTTGGAGTGCTTGAGGTTGCTTCAGCCAGGCCTATTTCTCCAACACCTGCAGTTCAGCAATCCCTACAGCCCTAGGTGCCTGCATTCAGCATCAGTTCAGTCCCTGATTCAGCATACAGCTTGCGCTTTCTGCTTGTGAACCAGTCGCCTGCAGCCAGCCTGCGTTTCTGTCCAGCAGTAGCCATACACCTGCGTTTTCTGTCCAGCAGCAGCCGTACAGCCAGCGTTTCTATCGAGCAGCAGCACAACCTGCGTTTCAGTCCAGCAGCATCCCTACAGGTCTGCATTTTAGTCCACAGCAATTCTCAGCCCTGAATCATCAGTTTACATCAGTATCCAGCCTTTAGTGCATCATCTACATCTGCCCCAGTCATCTGGTGAAGGTAACACAGCATTCATAAGCATTTACAGCATTCTAACATAGCGTAGAACAGTCCACCATCTTCTTTCTCAGCCTGAGGTGTACAACCCTTCCTCATGCCCTTGGGAAGAGTGCATAGGCTCGAGATCAGTTCATCGAGGTGTTTCTACAGCCGTGTATAGTTCAGCCAATCTCCGATCCTCCGAGATCTTGCGTTTGGCTTATCTACAGTCCACAATCATTCTCTCTAAAGAAATAAAGCAAATACTATCTCGTTGTCGGGAAGGGGGCCCTTCAGTGGGTAATTCGGGACCCAATCTGGTGTACAGTTCTCATCTCTCTCTCTCATATCTCTTTAAAGTTTGAAGTATTAAAATGAATTGCTAAACTCATGAAACTCAGGATACAGAAGACGGTGTGAGCATCTGTGTGACAGGATCATCCAATACAAAGACTTCCGCTGCATATCACACTTCATAAAGAGAAAACACGAATTTTCTCTTAATAAGTAACTGAATTGGGGTGCAATCAGGTGAAGGGACATGGGGAGATGCCCATTTATGAGTAAAAGGGGAGGATCAGGTCCTGGACATTGAGTCTTGTCTGTCTCGGGACTTCAGTGAGTGTGAACTTGGAAGCGGTCATAATTTATAAGTGACTTTTGGGCGCCCAAACTTTAATGAAGTGGGAACGCACTCACTTATAAATATTGGCTAAGTCCTAAGGGCTATTTGAGCCTAGGTTGGGTAATACTTACCACCTGTTCGCATGCCACACAACCATGTCAGCAGACAGTTTCACACGCACGGCTCACGGGCGGGCGTCCCCTTACTTGGAACTACACACTGGTCAAGCAAGCATGAAAACGGCATGCAATTTCAATTGCAAGCAAGCACATAAAGATGCTATGTAATGCAGCATTGCTATGGACAATCCCCGTTCATGAGACAATACCAAAATAGATGTGCTCCAGGCAAGTACACGAGGTACCAGACCCAATGGAACACCAATCCACCAAGCATTTCCGGGCATGTACATGGAGGCACAAGACCCAACGGAAAGCCAAGTCCACAGTATCACATGAGTGGCATCAATCCCCGGCATATACAACTGCCATGGACACTAGTCCAATGTACATACATGATAAGAAAGCACGGGTGGACCAATTGGGTGGCCAAATGGTGACACACTCTCAAGGCATCCAACACTTGCCTCAGATGCAACAAATACTCCTCTTTTCTCTTGCTATAGATGAGGATGCCATTAAAGAATACCAACACACATTTGTAGAGGGAGGACTGAAGGACCTTATTCATGAGTGCTTGGAATGTGGCGGGAGCATTTTACTATCTAAAGGGAATAACCATGAAACGGAAAAGCTCTCTATCAGCACCAAAAGCTATCTTGAACTCATTCCCATCTCTCATCCTTATTTGGTGATACTCGGATTTGAGATTTATCTTGGAGAAGAACTGAACTCCCTTGAGCTCATCAATTCTAGGTATGGGTTAACGGTTTTTGATGGTAAGGTTGTTAAGATCTCTATAATTAATGCATATCCTATATGTGCCATCTTTCTTCTTCACCAATATCACAGGAGAGGCAAATGGAGATTGACTTGGTTACACAAAGTATGTAACCAGCCTCCTACTTTGTTCTTCAAATTGATCATTGTCTTACCCAAAACTGTTCCATATGCGAGTTGGTAATTATCAGATAGCTCATGGAGCATGAATTGTGATTTGTATATCTTTTGAGTGGCTAATTAAGCTAGAAATTAGAATGCTCATTTCTATTTACGGGTGGCCATTGGCATAACGCCTAAAGTTTTTAGTCGGGTGGTCATAGACCAGATACCCGGATGAGTGGCGAGTGGTTTCGAAGGCGAAACCAGATGCTCAAATCATTTGAACAAACCATGAACATGTAAATCTTTACAGCAAAGCCTTCTTGGATCTAAAGCATGCAACTCTTAGAATCTAGGAGAGTTGCTATTTTTGGTAGACTCTGATGGAAATTGTCTTTGCATCAAAACCTTCAGATTTTCGCAAGGATCAAGAGTTACTAAAGCACCTTTGTCAAATTCTTTATGAGTTGGGATATTTTTAGCATAGAAGGTTATGGAAGAATCACCTCTTAAACTAAGACATGTGACATCTAGAATAGGACATGTGGCATCTAGAATGAGACAAGTGTCCCTACACTTGTTGTCATGTGCATGACATGCTCATGTATATTCTCAGGGCTAATCCAGAAGGGGTAGCCAAGAAAAACAGGTTAAAGCTAGGATTTGGAGAACAAGGTGCAGATGAGACAGTAGAATGGACTTGGAGGAGGACTTAAAGGGCTCAATCGGAATATGGAGTCGGCTGTGCCAGATGAGGTCGGCTGCAGTAGGCGCTTCAGTCCATGGAGAAGCACAGCCCGACCAGTGTTTTATTGAATTCAGGCCAAGTTGGCTGGTCCGACAGCAGTCGGCCAGCTCCCCCATTAGTCAAGAGCCTATAAATAACACAAGAGGCACATTGTGTTAGTCATTCACTCCTTTATGGGGATGGATCCTTAGGGTCGAAGTAGGGACCAGATTTTGGTGTTTATCACCCTTTTTACAAGGCAGCCTAGGGCTCTGGACTGAGTACCTTTTTGTACCATATTAATATACTGATTTTCCAGCATATATATCTCTCTCTCTACTCTCTCTTCATATCTGCGTTTTGCATCAGCATGTTTCCAGGAGTGTTTAGGGCTGAAAGAAGACCCCCAGAGCTTCCGCATATTACACTTGTCATTTCATCTTGCACTTGTCAAATTAGTTGAACGCTTGTCAATTAAAGTAGCCACTTGTCATTTGGAGCTTACTCTTTCCATTCTATAGCATTGAAGCCTCAAACCTATAAATTGGAGCACTCCCTCTTCATTTGGATAACGCATCTCTCATCTATTGTAAAGATTCAGGCACTTTGTGCTCATGGTTTCTTGCAGAGGGGGAGGGGCCTGTTCCCCTCTCAGTGAGGTCTCGTTTCTCTTTTCTTTGAATCCTACTTTCTTTTATTATTTGTGATTGTTGATTAAGTGGTTTTACTACAAGTAGTTCTTCAATTTGTCACTTTCAGGTGCCCTAGCGCTACATGGTATCAGAGCTAAGTCTTCTCTTGTGAGAACTTTTCCGGGGTGACAATTTTTGGCCAGCCCATCGATTACATTCACCATGCCAGGAGAAGGAGAGGAGTATTCATCAACAATCTAGAGGTTCTCGACGTTCTTTGACGGTGTCTTTTTTAGACTATGAGAAGATTCAAAGGTACAAAGAGCTCGAAGTAGATCCATAGATTCAAGCTTTGATGGAGAGAAGAGCTAAAGCTAGAGCTGAAGCTAAAGTCTTTGAAGACATCCATAGATTCAAGCTTTGATGGAGAGAAGAGAGGTAAAGCTATAGCTGAAGCTAAAGTCTTTGAAGACTTTCTTACTCAGAAGGTTGCAACGATTGATGGTGTTGTCGCAGCGAAAGCCTACCTCAATATGAAAGGAGTCTCTACTTCAGAAAAGTCAAAGACCATGAAATTTACGTCACCCACCATTATCAGAGGAGGTAGTCAAGCTGTAACCTTGAAGTCCCACTATACCCAAGCCTCATCTTGTCCTGAAAATCCCACAAGGACAAGGAGAAAGCCAAAGAACCACAAATGTCCATGGTGGCTGATTCACCTAAGGCCGTTATGGCGAAAGGAGTAGTGGTTCATGAAGTAACTTCACAAGTAGTTGCCAAGCGAGAGTTCAAGCTCGGAGAAAAGAGCATCAAGTTTGAAGCTTTTTATGGTAAGAGAGATTCTCAAAAGCTGTTTCTTATTTTAGGCGATTTGATGCTGCTTTGGTGGTGAAAATTATTCAGAAAAGTCCAAGATCAGGATGGCGAAGGATGCTGCCTTGAATTGGTGGCTCAAGATTGTCAATGAAGAGAAAGAACCAAAGACATGGAAGGACTTCAAGGAGACGTTCAATAAGAAGTTTTTACCTTCATCCTTTGAAGCTGATGTGTAGTAGGAATGGGATGAATTGAAGCAAAAGCAAGGTGAGAATGTTGAAACTCATATCAATAAGTTTGCTGCAACCTCTCTCAAATTCACGGCTCTCAATGAAATTCCCTCAAATATTGAGATGAGAAAGTTTATCCATGGATTACATCCATTTCATCAACGGGCGGTCAAGATGACAAGCAGACACCTTGGAAGCAGCTCAAGATACAACCATGGAAGCAGAAGTATTGCATTTGTCTTGGACAATCACGAAGTCTTACAAAGAAGAGTCCCAAAAGAAGAAGGCCAAGGTGTTTGACCAAAAGAAGTTAGAACAACAAGAGCAGAAGCCGAAAGATGGTGGTAAACCACCTCTGCCATCCAAAAGGAAGCTGACGTATCAACAGTTGGCAGAGTATACCAAGGTAGGAAAATGCTTCAATTGTGGAGAAAAAGGACATATGGTTGGCCAGTGCGCCAGTAAGCCAAAGAAGGAGAATGAACCGCAAAAATCACCTCAGGTGAATGCTCTCCTTGAAGAACTCATGCAAGTTTGCAACTGGATGATACTCCTTTAGAGAAGAGGAAGCTGTTTATGGCTAGGGGCAAGGTTGCCAATCAACCTGTTCGTATCCACTTTGATACTGGTGCTACTTACCATTATATCCATCCTCGGATCATTTGCCAATCAGCCTGTTCTTATCCACTTTGATACTGGTGCTACTTACCATTATATCCATCCTCGGATCATTAAAGCCCTCAAACTGCCCAAGAAAAGGTTTGGCACTCCGGAAATATCAGGTGTTGCCTTTGAAGGGATGCAATCTCAAATTACCCCAATCCTCGTGAAACTTAGGATTGAGATAGGGGAGTATGTAGATCCATGAGAATTTTGTTATGGGAAATCTAATTATGGTGTTGTACTTGGTATGCCTTGGCATAGGAGAGTTGATCTAGCCATTGATTGGGACTTGATTGGAACCGAAGCAACTTTAGGTTCTCTTTCAAAGTGAAGAATGTATCTTTTGATTTGGGAGTTGAAGGAAACTCTATTTTCATGATATTCCTTGTACAAGTTTCCAAAGTAATGAAATCGTCTGATTCCTCCTACTTGCTTTTTGTAAAAGACTCTAAAAATAAAGAGTTTGAGCCTAAAGAGTCCCTCTCTAGTTTGGATACCGAGAGGATTGATTTCTTAAAGAGGTATGAAGATTGTTTTGCAGATTCTTTACCAAATGAAGTACCACCAGAGAGGCCAGAAGATCATTAGATCAACCTCATTCCTGGGAGTTTGTCTCCAAACCAGGCACCTTACCGTGTAAGCCTAGCTTAGCATGAGGAGATTATGAAGCAGGTAAATGAGTTATTGGAAAAGGGTTTGATAAGGCCTAGTTCTTCACCCTTTTGCTCTCCAGTATTGTTAGTCCAGAAGAAGGATGGGTCTTGGCGCATGTGCTTGGATTATAGAGCCCACAACAAGATTACTGTAAAGAAGAGGTTCCCCATACCTAGGATTGATGATATCCTAGACAGGTTGGATGGATCCAAAGTGTTCAGCAGGATAGACTTGAAGAGTGGCTATCATCAAATAAGGATTGCTCCAGAGGATGTGCACAAACCGGCGTTCGGGACTACCTTTGGACTATACGAATTTCTTGTGTTACCCTTTGGTCTCACTAATGCCCCTACCACATTTAACAGGATGATGGATAGAATCTTTAGAGCCTACTTTATTCGATGATATTTTAGCACACTCTAATAATTAGGAAGAGCATAAAAAGCATTTCGATATTGTTTTCCAAGGGTTGAGAAAGCACAAGCTTTATGCAAATAGCAAGAAGAGTGAGTTCTTCCTGTCAGAAATTCACTATTTGGGCTATATAGTGTCCAAAGATGGGATTCAAATGGATCTAGACAAGGTCAAGGCTATTATGGAATGGGTAGAGTTGACCAATGTGCATGAAGTTAGAAGCTTTTTCGGACTGTGCTCTTATTACAGAAGGTTCATCAAGTGGTTTGCAGTGGTTGCCGGACCATTGCATGATCTGACAAAGAAAGTAGTGGGGTTTAGGTGGACCAAGATGGAGAAAGAAGCTTTTGAGGTTTTGAAGTGTTATGCAAGTAAAGCACTAGTATTGATTGTTCTAGATGTGTCAATGCTATTTATTGTAGAATGTGATGCTTCAGGAGAGTGTATTGGTGTAGTCTTAAACCAGGAAGGGCATGCAGTTGCTTATGTAAGCAAAAGATTACAACATTTGGAAATGAATGCTCCCACCAATGAAAAGGAATTAATGGCTGTCATCGATGCTTTGAAGATTTGGAAGCATTTCCTCTTGGGTGGTGAGTTTGTCATCGAAACAGACCATCAAAGCCTCAGGTATTTTCTATCTCAGCTTAAGATCTCTGAAAAGCATCTTAGATTGGCCAACTATTTAATTTCATTTTCAGATTATGCACACACCTGAAAAGTAAATAAGGTAGTTGATGCTTTGTCAAGAAGACCCCAGATACATGCTGTCTCCATAATCTATCATACAGATTTCACTGTTATGAGGGATATGTATACTTTTGGTGAAGATTTTCAGCTCGTGTGGGACAAATTGCAGCATGGTGAAATAGTGACTTCTTATGCCATCAAGGATGGATTTCTATTAATGTAGGACATGTTATGTGTGACAAAGGATTTCAGGTCTAAAGTAATGGAGGAATGTCATGCTCCTCCTTACATGACTCATCGTGGTATTTTAGCCACAACTCAAGCCTTGGAGATGTATTTCTTTTGGCCAAGTATGAGAAGTAGTATATTAGGGAATGCTTGATCTGCCAAAGTAGCCGCCCTGCATGCGGACAACTTAGAGGAGATCTTCTTCAGGCAAGCCTCCTTGGATTGCCTGCAAAGATTACAGATATTCAACCTTTAGGTCGCGGCTACTACCACATTGAGTTTGACTCGCTAGTGGCGTCAGATCGAATCAGCAGAGCTGAGCCCCGTTGCATTGCGTATGGCCCGTGCCTTCTTTGCGAGGTGGCAGCATGGCTTTGACCCCGCATGCGACCAATTGCTTGGCATTTCAGGCTTTCCCATGACAGTCTGCTTCCCAAGCCTCAAGAAGGAATACCTTCCTCTTCTCCCGGTGATTGGTGGAGCCATTGGGAGAGTGATGGAATCCCCCCCCCGGCCGCTTCGTCCCACGCACGGGTGGCCGGGATTCCATCCTTTCGCATCTGTATTACCTCGCCGGAGACAGTGCCTCACGCCATATCCCTTCCTTGCCTCTGGGGAGACCCCATCTTGCAGAGAGTGGAGTACTCAGGCCTTCCCGGCCAATGCTTCATTTGTAGGCAGATGGGACACCTTGCCAGAGCTTGCCCTCGACGCCAGTCTGGGAGTCCGTGCCAGGGTCACTAGACGACCTCCAAAGTTGAGCGCTGCTGCCGCACGTGCCAGGTTGGCAGAGTACAAGAGGATTTGGTTTTGTTAGAGAACTGTTTTGAGCATTTATCGCAGCACCACTCGTCGGCGATGGCCCCCCTCCAGTCATTGTGAGGGTCCCACCTCCGGGAGAAGAGGCAGCCGGTGAGTTCCGTCTGCCATTTCATTCATCGATTCTCGGGGCCGGTAGAGGGATGACCATCGCTATTTCTCCGGTGAGGGCTCTTCTGGCAGAGTCCCCATGTGGGCCTCCCAAGATCTTGGAGGTACATGTGGATTACAGTTTCTTTTGATGTCTTCCGATGGAAGAAACTAATATTTTTGAGGAGACAGTGGCTCCCATCCAGATCTGTGTGATTTTCCATCATTCCAGACCATGTATGCCAGAGAGTGGCGCGATGATCTTCTCCTTTCCCTTGAGTGTAGCCGCGGGGATGGAGTGGGAGTCGGAGTCGGTACCTGCCGCCATCTAGGGGTAGGCAGTAGAGGTCTCACACCATCTTCATGATCAGTGCATGATCGATGTGCTCACCCATCTATGGCCCTTCCCTCGGATGGGACTGGGAGGCTCATGCCATAGAGATTAGGATGGGTAGGCGGTGCTCTTTGTGTTCCTTCATATCTCAATTGCAGTACCCCTCCCCCCATCTTACAGATACCTTCATTGTGATCGATGGAGTTCAAAGTATCCTTACTCTCGCGCTTGGATATAGCGGCAACACATGGAGGATATGATCCGCACCCACTTGGCACGACTTTGCCCTAGGACCGATTGTGATTACTCCCCATTGAAACCCACGCCCAAGACTCTTTGAGTGGAGGGCAGGTCCGATAGTTCAGCTTCCCACAGAAATTGATATGCGGCTAGCCTCATGGAACATTCAAGGTTTAGGGGGGCCTTAGTGCTTTCAGAGGCGAGAAGTCCTCAGAGGAGAGCTTCACAAACTTACAGTTGGGGGACCCATTGACATTCTCTTCCTCTAGGCGCACCATCTTTTCGAGGGGCGTACCCGTCACTGCGGGAAGATTTTATCAAGCAGGAGCCACACTTTGTTTGTATTTTTGTCAGCGAGGAGCAGCTCTTGTCGGCAATGACAGGCCTAGGTGTCAAAGTCTTTGGGCTAGTGCAGTGGGTTATCATTAGGATTGGAGAGGACTGTGTGGGCTTCCTCATTGTTTATGCCTGAACATTGCTGCAGTAGGTAGGGCCATCTTCTGGAGTACAGTCTGTCAGGCCCTTCCTCGGGCTGACTTTTGGTGCATGGGTGGAGACTTTAACATGATTGAGTTAGCCAAGGAGAGACTCGGAGGAGCCACTGCTACAGTCTCAGGCACGGAGTACTCTGCATGGGAGGAGTTGATCCTGGCACTCAGGGACAAGACCCTTGGCATCTACCAGAGTTTGGGCGTAGCCGTGTGCGCGTGTGCTTCTCGCGGTCCGATAAGAGCACGGGCTCCAACCTATCTCAACTTGATAGATTCTATGTGGATGAGTGGGCTTGCGGTCGAGGGAGTATGATTAGCATCTTGGCGGGCACCACTTTCTCTGATCATGTTCCGGTTTTTCTGTCCTTAGAGGACCCTTGGAGACAAGACAAGCATGTGTGCACTAGGATTCCGGACAGCCTCATACAGGACCCTGAGATCTACAGCAGGCTAGAGCAAATATGGGCAGGACTAGACTTTATCCCAGGTTTTGACGCGTGCACCTTGGATGTGGGCCTTGGTGAGATCAACAGATTTTTGCAGGAGAGGAGCTTGAGGAGGGGTCTTGCTTCTCTACAATGTCTTCAAGAGAGTTCCCCGATAGCTCACGATTGAGAGTCAGCTTGCTCCCGCCCGTATAGAGATCAAATTCATTGAGGAGAGGAGGGTGGAGTATAGGTACCATGCCAGAGCTTCCTTCTGGACCTAGGCCGGAGATAGAGTCACAGGGAACTTCTTTGAGATTACAGGTCTCCATAGGCAGAGAAATGTTATTCACAGGTTGCGTGGCTAGGATGGAGCTATTGTTTCTCAAACCAACACCCCCCCCCCCCACGTGATAGCCATTGCTAGTGATTTTTTCCGATCCCTCCTGACGGGTGCCCCATTATCCCCACGTGGTGGACACGCAAGAGAGGATCTGGCGGCACACAAGAGAGGTGGTCCCCCCCGCTCTCCGGAGCACCTTATTGACTCCCTTCATAGTAGAGGAGCTGGCGGAGGCATTGGCGGCTCTTTCTAGGGGCAAATGGCCGGGGGCGGACGGGCTTCCAGTTTCCTTCTTTGTTCACGACTCGGATCTCATGGAAGGCGGCCTTCGTGAAGCCTTCAATGAGATTATGACTACAAGTGCCATGCCAGAGAGGCTTTAGAGGGTTTGATTAACTTGATTCCTAAGGAGGGTGGTGAGAGATTAGAGATCCGGCAGTGGAGACCCATCATCCTCCTACGGGCTGCCTACAAGGCCATCATCCGGAGACTTCAGCCTTTCCTCCCCGACTTGCTCGATGACAGTCAGGCAGGTTTCGTTCAAGATTGGAGCATTCTGGACATCTTCAATTTTTGGGAGGCGACAACTTCGGCTAGGATGCGGCAGCGGGACCTTATTGTGCTCCTCCTCGACTTTGAGAAAGCTTATGATAGAGTTGTCTGGAGCTTTCTGGAGGGCATGATGTACCGGATGGGGTTCTCGCTCGGTCCGGGAGGGCTGTCCATTGGCACCTTACCTTTTCCTATTCATCGTTGAGGCCATCAGTAGTTTTCTCTCAGCTCAGGAGACGATGCTCTAGGGATTGCGTCTCCCCATCCCTACTCAGGAGGAGCTACTCGAGTCAAAGTTTGCAGATGACACAGCAACATACTTATCCGGAGATGTGGGGAATCTCGAGAGATTCGCATAGGCGATCGAGATATTTTGTCGCACATTAGGAGTGTAGATCAACTGGAACAAGTCGTGTGGTTTTTGGGTAGGCTTCTCACCCGCTCCGACATGGTGCCCAATTGAGGCTTTGCAATGGATCCCGAGGGGCACTCTAGTCCGCTATTTGGGATTCTAGGTGAGCATCGATATCCCTCCGGAGCAGCAGCTCGCTCCTCTTCTTTTGAGCATTCGGAAGAAGCTTTTGCACTGGAGTTCTACGAGGCTCTCCTTAGTCGGCCATGTGGTGGTGGTGAACTAGGTCCTTGCCACCATGTGGTACATTACTTCTTGTTGGGCCTTCTCCTGAGCATGCATTGGTTAGGTATTGTGGTTGATCCGGAATTTCTTGTGGGCCGGCAGTGATGGGAGGCCTGCCCGGCCCAAGGTGGCTTGGAGAGTGATCTTTTAGTCTCGCGATGCAGAGGGAGCCTAGGCATCATTGAGCTCGCCATTTAGAGCCGCGCCCTGCTGGGAAAGTTGATTGTTAGAGGACGACTCCTAGGTGGTGAGCCTTGGAAAGACTTCCTCTTGGCCCGGACGGATCTTCACAGATAGCGGGCCCGCAAATTTAGCCCAGCTTTTGAGGACAGATTTGTGGACGGTCTACTCGGAGCTTGGGATCACCTTAGGCCGGCCCTTAGGCAGTTAGCTTCGGTAGCCTCAGAGGAGCGTTCAACAGCCCCTGATTTGGAACCCGTTGATGCGTTTACGTAGTGGCCATATGTTGAGCGCCCAACCTCATGTATCATGGGGAGCGTTGAGCATAGGACTTGCGAGGCATAGTCACAAGGGACGGGGGATGGGGACGGGACGGGATGAGGGACGGCCATAAGTAGGGAACGGGGACGGGGGAGGGAACGGCACTCCAAAAATATTTTTTTTAAAATTTTTTTCTACTCTACACTTATTCTACTTTGGAAGTACATCAAAATGAGCACAAATTTACACTTAAATGGTAATCAAAATGAGCACAAATTTACTAATGAGAAGGGGACTAGGATGATGAAAACATGAATGATGAATTGGCAATGATCGATTGCACTTACCTAGCTGCTTGAAAGGCAATGTGGTCGTGGAAGAAGAAGCGGGCCACCACCAATTCTCCTTCAAGTTGGGGTTCCAATTCTCTCTAAGTGTAGATTGTCGTCGTGGGCCACGTAATGGTTGAGAGGCCGTGGAGATGGAGGGTGCCGGCGTCATGGATGGAGTAACATTCCGACTTGATGGTGAAGGTGATGGTGTGCATGATCCCGAGCCACCACATGACTCCATTGTAGAGGCTTGAGTTCCTCTCCCCATCGTCGCGGGATCCACGGCCATTCGTGGTGTCCTTGTCGCTTCGACCACCTCGTAGACGCTAAGCTTGTCAAGTAGTTCCCGTCTCTTCTCGGACGTGACATTCGTGCAAAACCTCACCTCATGCCCACTCTCATGCAAGAGGTGGGCTCGCACTTTGTCGGCGCCACCCGTTCGCCGGTAGGGGAAAGCTTGCATACCCATGGCCGAGAACCGCCTCCATGAGCGGATGGGGTGTAGTTAACCTCCTCTCACCATGTCCATCCCGTTGTCCTTCTACGGGAAGCCCCGGCACGTGAGGAGGATGCCATGGTTGAAGATGGCTTGACTCTTGAGCCTTGAGGAATGAGAGCGAGCGAGCGAGAGAGAGAGAGAGAGAGAGAGAGAGAGAGAGAGAGAGAGAGAGAGAGAGGCCTAGAGCCTAGAGGCTTGGAAGTTGGAAGACTCAAGAGGCTTGAGAGAGAGAGAGAGAGAGAGAGAGTCTAGATAGTAGGGCGGCGGCCCGCGGGCCTTGTGTGAGAGGCTTGGAACTTGGAAGTTGGAAGCTAGAAGAAGCTTGAAAGCTTGAAAGTTGTGTGTGCTTGTAGCCTTGTAGAGGCTTGTTCTTATATAGATAGGCAAGAGAGAGAGGCAAGCCTCAAGGGCAAGAGAGAGAGAGAGAGAGAGTTCCAAGCCTCAAGGCCAAGCCAACAGCCATAAACGGTGAAAACGCAACGGCAGAAAAACGGGCAGAAAATCGCGCAACGGCTCCCTGCCGTCCCACCACAGAGCCGTCCCCGTCCCCTGTGAGCGACGCTTCCTAGGGGACGTCCGTCCGTCCCTTGCCGTCCCCGTCGCCGGTCCGTCCTGTTTCGGCGTCCCTCCATTCCAAGCACTCGTCCCTTCCGTCCCCTGTGACTATGCTACCAGGTCCCTTGCAGATTGGCTTGCACACAGACAGCTTCCCCCGCGGATGCTCAGGAGAGAGGCGTGGCTGGGAGAGGCGTGGCTGGGATCTGGGGTAGAGACAAACTCAGCCTCAACATCGACTATTCCCCAGGAGTGGCTGACCCCTATCCTTGACCCGACCCCCCCATAGTGGCTAGGCGTGTTCATTAGGCATGATATTCTCTTGGCAGTCCATGGCGCGAATGAGGGCTGTGGCTTGCTCACTTTTTCTATTGGTCTCCATTGCAAACTAGAGAGATCAGAGTCCTTGTCACGACCCTGTGTTTTTTCTCTGGATAGTATGCAGGTGTGCACGGGGACATGGTGGACAGTGTGAATGGCATCGGTTTGGAAGTCAAAAAGGACTCAAGGTTTTAAAAAGGTCTTTTTTATTGCCCCATGTGGGGGGAGGGGTCAAAAGGTTTTAAAAACCTTTAAAAAACATTATAATACCCTTTATGAAAGAAATCGTGGCACATATGCTATTATTGGGGGCCACGTGTGTGCTTTTTCTGAGGAGGGACTGGCGGGCTGCTGCAGGCGCCTCTCTATTGGTGAAAAGGTGGAGGGTTGAACAGCAGGAAGAGGTGGGCTGGAGCTGCGGCACATGCTCTCTCTCTCTCTCTCTCTCTCTCTCTCTCTCTCTCTCTCTCTCCAGTGACGGTCGGCTGCATGCTGAGGGCTGATACAAGCTTTTGGAAGACTGGTGGGCAGTTTTGCAGGGGCGCATAGGGGCTGAACAGCAGAAAGCAGATGGCTGGATACGCCTTTCTACTGCTGGAAAAACAGTGGGACTGCACATGCGCCTTGGCTCTCTCTCTCTCTCTCATGCTTTTCTGGAAGGACTCCTAGCAGGCAGCGCTACTCTTGCTTTTTGGGAGAGTGCATGGGCTGCGCTTCTCTGGCTGCTGTGCTACAGAGAACACAGGCGCAGACCAGGCTTACTTTTTTTTGAAGAGAGAAGGTTGGCTGATTGGCTGCTGTGGTGCTGAACCTTCCTCTCTCTCTGCTTTTTGGAGGGAGAAGACCAGTGGGCTGCTGGACAGAGGTGCACAAGTATGCTGGTCCTCCTTGCAACAGGGCATGTTTTGAGACTGTTTATGGGCTGTTTTTGCTTGGCTGCAAGTACATTGTGTACATGGTTTATTGGCTGCAAGTACAAGGTCACTTGGTTATGTTTCTTGGCAAGGGAGCGACGCAAGCTCTCATGGGTGCATACCCATGGAGCAGATTGCTTTCTTCCTACTTGGAAGGGACAGAGGGACCGGCAGTTTTGGGCATACCTATGTAACATAGTTGTGGGGCAGAAATACAGCCAGACATATTCAATAAGAGCTCTATCTTTTGTTTGTGTTTTGTGTTGGCACTACATTTGAGTATGTGCGGAGAATGTTTTCAAGTGGAAACTGGACATGGGTTTCATGCTGGGCCAGACCAGATGTTTCATGGGAAAACAAGTCACCCGATGTTTGCTGAAACAGGTCTTTGTTGTGGAAACATGTATTTGGGTTTCTCCAGGAGATAGGTCACATGCAGGCAGAGGGTACAGTAATGGACACATGTTTGGTACAGCCTTGCTGTGGTGATTGGACAGGGGTTCGGGATCCATGGCTGAGATGGATAGTACCCTTGGAAGGCAGAGAGGGTTGGTACAGGTGTGTCGACTGTATGGTATGCTTTGTTGTGATGCGAGTTTTCTTTTGGGAAACAATTTGGGAGTCTTTGTTGTGATGCAGGAGCACTGGATGTGTTAGGGTGTGATGCTGTTCATAGGGTGAGAGGCTATGGATGGTTGTGGCAGCCCTGATCATGGGAGAAAGCTTCTGTCTGCAGACTCAATGTGTGGGAGTCTTTTGATGTGAACAATGGGTGGACTTGTTTGTGGATGCCGAGTGGATATGAAGCCATGATGCAGGGTCTTTGCAGGCTTCAGGAGTTCTACTGTGACAGTGGTTGAGTTTCCAGCCTTATTGTAATCAAAGCTCTCTTATAATCAATTAAAGAAATACCGCAAGGGGCACCACTGCGTTTTGGGGCCAATCGGTGTCCATGTACTGTTTGCAGGAGCACTCTAGCTCCCCCTGTTTATTTTCCTTTTCTAGGTCTTCAAAGGTGTTGAAGTGTTTTGTGTGCAAGTTTGTTTTTGCACCGCCCTTTGGTTTCGTCTGAAGGCTGGAGGCCGGTTTACAGTCCTCTTTGGATAACTTCAGTGGCTGCACCTTATAGAGGGTGAGGGTGATTGGATTTCAGGCACATCAGTGGCACATAGACTTCCCGCCGGCCAAGGTGGCCAGGGAGAGACTAGCGGTTATGGATTTTGGAGAGCTGGTCCCTCACATGCCTCTAGTGGGACCCGGGGGAGGGGAGTGGACTTGGCATGATCTTGTTGATCGGGAGGATACTCTCGGTACTGCTTTCTTTGCATACATCGTGCGGCTAGGCCATAGGATTTAGATGCCCGAGGTTAAGGGCACCTCGGCAGCAATAGTACATTAGCAGTCAAAGGGCCTCTCACAACGATTTCTCTCAGATTCTTGGAAGAGGCTCTAGGATAGTTTTCGGCCTCAAAATATCACCCTCTTTCTTTGGCTAATGGCACACAGGAGCTTGGCTGAGGTCGGTACGTGGTTGGCCTTTGGCGTTCGACCAACAGCTTGTCAGAGGTGCGGCCACCCTTAGGAGTCACACAACATTGTCTTTGGGATTGCGCGAAGGTTGAGCAGGTTTGTCACATTTTCACGTTGGACAGGAGCTCGAAGCGTATCATTTCATGGGGCACTGTCGCTTGGGCCACAGAGGCTGAGGTTGTCATGGCTTATGAGGAGGAAGGTGGGCGTTGGCCCTTCAGGTCTCTCACCTTTGCATATCGGCAGCACCAGTCCTATCCCCATTGACTGATCTCATTGGACTCCGGGCTTGTGCTTGAGATGGGAGATTTGTAGTAGCATTGGAGCTTGGCACATATGGAGAGCTCAATGCAGTGAAGCATCGAGGGTTCACACTCTTTGATGGGAGAAATGAATTAGGGTTTCATGTGGGAGACATACACAGAGAAGAAGGGAGAGAGAGAGAGAGAGTTGTGGGGATAAGTCAACTCAATAGCATGAGTGTGTGACTCCCCTATCACACATGTATATTGCACTAGTACACATAGTGCACTTAGTACTTTTAATGTACTAAGTGTACTATGTACTATAACTTATGGGCTAGTACACACTATAAGGGTGGGCTTAATGCCTTTACCCCAACAACCTCCCACTTAAAGGCAAAGTGCCCTTAAATGAAGGAAAAGAAAAATCAGCATGTACATGATAATATACAAGGCCATATCAAGGCTGAAACTGGCCTCATCCAATGCCCATCAAGTGTCTGCAATGAGCAAACCGCTCCGGAGGCAAACTCTTTGTCAACAGATCAGCCGGGTTGTCATCCGTATGAATCTTAACAAGTTGAATTTGCTTGTTCTCTATCACCTTTCTGATGAAGTGATACTTCACATCCACATGCTTCGTCTTTGCATGAAAGACAGGGTTCTTTGCCAACTGGATGGCACTTTGATTGTCACAATGCAACAATGGAATATCCCCTGTATAACCCAAATCAACCACTAACCGAGATAGCCATAATGCCTCCTTGTAAGCCTCTGTGGCTGCAATATACTCGGCCTCTGTAGTAGATAAGGCAGTGCACTTCTGCATCCTGGATATCCATGACACAGCACCTCCTATGAATGTAAACACATAACCGGTAGTAGACTTCCGGTTATCTGGATGACCGGCATAATCCGAATCCGTGTAACCATGCACTAATGCATCCTGCTTGCCAAAGCATATGCACATATCTTGTGTGCCCTTCAGGTATCTCATGACACCTTTCACTGCTTCCCATTGCTTTTTGCCAGGTTTGGCCATGTATCTAGAAACCACTCCCACTGCAAATGCAATGTCCGGCCTGGTAGCAACCATGGCATACATGAGACTGCCACAAGCTGAAGCATACGGAATCTTGGCCATATCAGCCCTGTCACTATCCGACTGTGGGCTGTCCATAGCACTGAGTTTCACATATGGAGGCAAAGGAGTACTAGTCTTCTTCTCCCCGTCCATATTGAACCTCTGCAAAACTTTGCCAATGTATTCCTTCTGAGACAAATACAACACATGCTGATTTCTGTCCAGAAGTATCCGCATACCCAAAATGTGATTTGCATCACCCAAATCCTTCATATCAAAGGTCTGATGCAGCCTTTTTTTCAAGGCATCCATCTCTTTACGAGATTTCCCGGCAATCAACATATCATCAACATACAAGATGAGGATCAATAGACTGCCATCCAAAGCTTTCTTGGTGTATAAGCAGTGATCTATGTCACTTCTCCTGAAATCTTGGGATTTCATGAATGTATCAAATTTATGATACCATTCCCTTGGTGCCTGTTTGAGCCCATAAAGACTCTTTTTCAGCTTGCATACAAGCTTCTCCTTTCCATTCACTGCATAACCCTCTGGCTGTTGCATATATATCTCCTCATGGAGATCACCATGAAGAAAAGCAGTCTTCACATCCATCTGAATCAAATCCAGATCATCATGAGCAACCAAAGCTAATACAGCTCTAAGTGTGGTCATTTTGACCACTGGAGAGAAGATCTCATCAAAGTCCACACCATATTCCTGCTTGAAGCCCTTAGCCACTAACCTGGCTTTGTATCTTGGCTTTGCATCAGGTGCAACTTTGAGCCTGTAAACCCACTTGCATGGCAAAACCTTCTTGCCTGTAGGCAAATGCACCAACTTCCATGTTCCATTTTTGTGCAGAGAATCCATCTCTGACTTCATAGCACGCTCCCAAAGAGCCTTGTCTGCCCTCTGTAAAGCCTCCTTATAACATGAGGGCTCCCCACAGTCAGTGAGCATCAAGTAGTCAACCCCTGGAACAAACCTGGTAGGGGCTCTGGAGGGTCTTGTGGACCTCCGTACCCAATGACCATCATTTGCAGGTTGCTGTCGAGCCTGCATATCACCAATTGGTGGCTCCTGTTCCATGCCATAAGGCTGAAAGATCATGCCCGGTATCTCCTCTAACTGTGGGATATCTTCTGCCATCTCTGGCTGTCCATTTGGACCATTTTCAGCACCATTTAAGGGCTGGTTTTGATGCTGTAATGGCTGATTTACAGCCCTTGGTTGTTGTCCATGATGTCCATCATCATCAAAGATGACTCTGTTAGGCTCCTGTTGCCTTGCAGGCTCCTTATACATGCATGTTTCATAAAAAATGACATCATTGCTGCGTATAATCTTTCTATTCACTGTATCCCAAAGTCTATACCCCATTTCACCTCTGTCACCATATCGTAGAAATATGCATTTGTAAGACTTAGGATCAAGTTTGGTGCGCATTTCCCTGCGTATGTGCACGTACGCAACGCAACCAAACACTCTCAAGTGCTTGTAGGACGGAGGCTTCCCTGTCCATACTTCCTCTGGCACTTTCCCACCAAGCCTCGTGTTAGGTGACCTGTTTATAAGATGAACGGCTGTCATAATAGCTTCAGCCCAAAAACCATGAGGTAACGCAGCATGTGACAACATAGAACGGACCTTCTCCTGAATGGTCCTGTTCATCCTCTTTGCTGTCCCGTTTTGTGGAGGATCATAAGGAGTAGAGAGCTCCCTCTTGATGCCTTTAGCATCACAAAAGTCCTGAAACTGTTTGGACATATACTCTCCACCATTGTCGGAACGCAAAGCCTTCAGTGTTTTGCCAGTTTGATTCTCAACACGAGCAACAAACTTCTCAAACACTGAGAATGTATCACTCTTCAAACGAAGAGGATAAACCCACACTTTGCGTGTGGCATCATCAATAAAGGACACAAAATATTTTGCCCCTCCCAAAGAAAGCTGAGGCATCTCACATACATCTGTATGCACAAGCTCTAACTGAGCATCTTTCTGTCCAAGAGCTTTCTTGTGGGGGCACTGGAGTTGCCTGCCATATATACAATGCTCACAAAAGTGAAAACTTGAAAACTTTAGAGAAGGCAAGTAACCAAAACGAGACAATTGCTCCATTCCTTTGACACTCATGTGTCCCAACCGGCTATGCCACATAGAGATTTCCGGCAGCTCGGTTGCATTTACATTAGCATGGTGACAAACACCAGCATGCATGAAGTAAAGAGTGTCCACCTTAGAGCCTCTGGCAACAACCAGTGAGCCCTTACTAATCTTCCACTTTCCACGACCAAATGTGGTAACATAATCAGCATCATTAAGCTGTCCAGTAGAAAGCAGGTTCTTCTTGATCTCAGGCACATGCCTGACATCATGGAGCATAAGCTGTGAGCCATCTGAAAACACAAGCCTCACATCACCTCTGCCAAGAATCTTGCATGCATGGTTGTCACCCAAATAAACTACTCCTTCATTGCCAGCAGTATACCTGACAAACAAGTCTCTGCAACCTGTGACATGAAAGGAGGCACCTGAATCAATGATCCATGAGTGCATACCATGACCATCTCCTGCAAGGAGTGAATGGGCATCAAGTGAAGACGTGAATAGGACTTCATCCTCACTGTCACCTGCATGTGACACATTGACTTCTTCAATCTTGACTCCACTTTTGCCCTTTGGCTTTGCATCTTTGGCTTCATCTTTGTCTTTGTCTTTTCCTTTTGATCATTCTTCCATTTGTAGCATTGCTTTTTGATATGTCCCTTCTTGCCACAATAATGGCATTCCAAGTCCTTTTTGGAGCGGGACTTGCTCCTTCCCCGTTCTTGGCTTTTACCCCTTTGCTGGGATCTCCCACGTGCATTCATTGCATTGGACTTTCCAACAGAGTTGTTTTTCCTGTTCATCTCCTCTTGAAGGAGAGCACCCTCCACATCTGCATATGAAAGCATAGCATTTGAATTGCTAGTGGCTGTCCTGAATGTGTCCCAACTCTCTGGCAAAGTGCATAAGAGAAAGGTGGCTTTGAACTCATCGTCCATTGCCAACTTTTGATTGATGACCTGGCTGACAACACCATTAAACTCATTTAGATGGGCTGTCATTGATGCCCCTTCCTTCATTTGAAGACCTATGAGTTTCTTCAACCAATACACTTTGCTTGAGGCACTTTGTTGGGCATACAAGTCCTGCAATCTTTGCCACATTCCCCAAGCTGTCTTCTCTTCACGTATGCTGAAAAGTAAAGTGTCTGACACAGACAACATGATAGTGGATCTTGCTAGCTCATCCATATCTTCCCATTCTTCAGCAGTAAGAGAAGCGGGCATTACACCCCTTTCTTTGATGGGCTTGTGCTGCTTCTTCTGGAGCAACACATTATAGCACTGGGTTTGCCAAATGTCATAATTATGTGAGCCTTCAAGCTTCTTGATGTGAAGCAATGAAGAGCTCTCACCTGTGGTTGTCATAGCAATATGCAACCTTTGACACAGTCAATGCTTGACTCCCTGCAAGATGTGCAAACACTGCACCAAAGCACACAAAGTGCTCACAGTTGTTCTCCCAAAGTTTATCTCCCACTGCGGAAGCACGAATGCAACTCTACTCCCACGGAATGTGATAAAATCACCAAAATCAGGTTGCTGCAGATTTAGGACAGCACCTTAGATGTGCTCTGTTCCCCTTCCAAAGTACTGTACAACAGTACTAAGTGCTCACCAATGATGTACCAAATCTGTACCGGCAAGTACAGCAGCTGAAAATGAGCCTTTTCTTCACTCAAATCAATGTACAGCCATGCCAAAACTTGTACAAGGTTGTACCAAATCTGTACCAACAAGTACAGCAGCAATAAATGCTCTCCTGGCTGTCCAAATGAGTGAAAATCAGACCTTGACAGTCCCCACCACTGCATACAACAGTCCCGGACAGAAATTGAGTAAAAGCCCCTTGACTGCAAGTGGATTTCTGAGGGTTCAAGGCATAAAAGTCTTCCCTGCTGCTTTGCCAAGCTCAACAAGCATAAAATCTTGAAAAGCCCCTTGATTCAAGATCAATTTCTGATCATACATGGTACATTAGCGCACATGAAGGCATCCAGAGTATTCACAATGCTTCCCCCTGGCCACGTATACATCCAATACATAAAAGCCCCTTGATTTACAGGCACATTGAGTGCTTGACAGGCATCAACACATTGCCCAAAGCATCAAATGCGAGTGCCTGCATGCAAATCAATCCAATTGGCACAAAAGCCCCTTGATTTGCACTGCAATTTACTGCAATTTTGCCCGAATGTGCGATTTCTCACATCATACAGCATGTATGAATGCTTAATTGCACAATTACATCAAAAGCCCCAAATTTTGACATCCAATTTCTTGTAAATTGATCCTGATTGTGACCAATGTCACCAATTTTGCCAATTGTGCTCAAATTTGAGCCATTTTGGCACCTGTACCTGCTCAATTGATTGAATTGATAAGAAATTCCCAAAGAATTGAAGCAAATACCTCTTAATTTTTGAATTTCTCTGAGATTTGTAGACTGAATTTTGTTGTTGCAGGAGAAGGGGGGGGGCACGTCTGATGCTGATGCTGATGCTGATGCTGATGCTGATGCTGATGCTGATGCTGATGCTGATGCTGATGCTGATGCTGATGCTGATGCTGATGGCTGATGCTGCTTTGCAAGCGCTGGCTGCGCCTGGGCAACTCGTTGAGCTGCCTGGCTATTGGCTACCTGCGCTAGGCAGCGTGGGCAGCCCACGTCTACGCGTTGAATGATGTGTCCCTTCTTGTTCTCGTCTCACCAAGACCGTGGAAACGGAGGAGGCGCTCGTGGGTTTCTACCCGTTTGCAAGGATCGACGGTTCGATTTGACCGGAACCTCTCCCGTATGGCGCCCAACTCCTCCAGCTGTGCGCGCTGGCCTCCTCGCTCACCTGCCTCCCCTTCGCGCTACGGGTGCTCGCGCTACGGTTGTTTTCCACGTTTAGGCGAGCTTCGGTTAGGAGATTTACGCCTTGTGACCAGGCGTTTGACGTCCAACGGTTTGCTGCAAGCGCATACCCGTCTGCCTGCATACGCACATCCGCCTTCGTACGTGTGCTGCCCAGCGCTGACACGCCTGCCCTGACAGCGCTGACTCCTTGCGCTTCAACGATCTGCTATCTCAACGATCACACACACTGCTTCCTTGCGCACTGTGATCAGTGGGCTAATGGCAAAGCTCCACGAAGAAGCCAGATAGCAGGAAGGCACAGGTGGAGAAGAAGGCGAAGAGTGAAGAAGCGAATCTCTACAGTTCTGTAAGAGAAAAACAGGGTACAACCATCATAAGAAGAGGGAGGGGATCAAGAATGCTTTGATACCAGTTGATGGGAGAAATGAATTAGGGTTTCATGTGGGAGACATACATAGAGAAGAAGGGAGAGAGAGAGAGAGTTGTGGGGATAAGTCAACTCAATAGCATGAGTGTGTGACTCCCTTATCACCCATGTATATTGCACTAGTACACATAGTGCACTTAGTACTCTTAATGTACTAAGTGTACTATGTACTATAACTTATGGGCTAGTACACACTATAAGGGTGGGCATAATGCCTTTACCCCAACACTCTTCGCTTGCGGAGTGCATCAGGAGCATTTGGCTCGACATAATTCATACCCTCTGCGGTCGATGGGGGAAGTTGCAGGGTGGCTCTGACCGCACGCGAAGGCGGTGGGAAGGTTTCTTGAGGCTCTGGTGGCCTGGCCCTTTTCTCATAGATAGAGGTGGTGATCGCATTTGGCATTACAGACCACTTGTGTGGTTATTCCCCCCCCTGTATGAGATAGCCTTCTCCTCATAGAGCGGCCAGCTAGAGGAGAAGTGCATCTTTCTCCACCTTTGATTCTTTGGTTCCCGCCTGTACATGGAGTCGAGTTTGTATCTAGCCCTTCGTGGTTGTATTTAGCCCTTTGCGGTCAGTTTTTTGTTAACTAATAGAAGGATCTTTTTCTTGGAAGAAAAGAAACATCTCAAGCTTTCTCCCGCTTCCAAGAGTCGGTGACTTTGGTCGAGATTGCGACCACATAGAAGGTTCGACAAGTCCATTCTGCCAATGGAGGAGAATTCATCTCCAAAGCCTTCCATAATTTTTGCTCACAGAAAGGTATAAGCTGTCAATTGTCCACACCTCACACTCCTGAACAGAATGGTGTAGTTGAATGCAAGAACAGGACTGTTCAGGAGATGGCCCATACCATGCTTTCTTCTTCTGATCTTCCTCCCTGTTTCTGGGGAGAAGCTGTGAGCACTGCTGTTTATATCATCAACCATTCTCCTGCAAAGGCGGTTTCTCATATGACTTCAGAGGAGGCTTTCACTGGACAGAAACCTTTTCTCTCTCATTTCAGGGTTTTTGGTTTGTGATGCTTCAAACCCCCACGGATCTCCTCGTGATCGATCTTGGTTCGAAACTTGAATCCTGCAAACAAACGAACAAACAAACAACAAGGGGGTGCAGGCCTGACTCACCTCCCAACCATGACAGCCGTGGGCAAGCCCACAGTCTTGGCTGTCCCCACCGAGCCACGAGCTGAGCTAACTAGGATGACGTACCGACCAATCTCCTCCTCGCGACGTCCCATACCGCCACGAAGCTGCCCTCGCGGGCCTTGAGACTGCTGCCGGCCTCGGCTGCGCAAAGTAGGTGCACGTCTGCACTAGATCCAGGCTCCAAGACCATAGAGCTCTCACAAACTCGCGAGACTCTCTATATCCCAATAACTAACCTTGGCCACCCTTTTATAGGCTCTTGGCCGGTCATCGGGCGTCCACACTTGGACGCCCGCCCGTCCATACTTGGGTGCCCGCCCGCACGTCAATGAGCCTGCCTAGTTCCAAGCTTCCCCAAGCCTCGAAACTTGCGTGCGTGTAGCACACGGTAGATACACACTGTGCACATGACATACTCCCCTTCCTCTAAGAGCTCACTCCTAAGCTCACTAAAAAGTTAGGGTAATCTCTGTGAAGAGTAGTCAATGTCTCCCATGTAGCGTCCTTCTCAACACGATCCTTCCACTTGATCTTGTCGTCGGTGATAAGCATATAACGCAATCTTCGTTCACGAAATCCAAGATTATTTTCAGGTTCGTGCGGAACAAATGTCATGTCCTCGACATTTTTAATTTCTTGAGGAGTAACTAACTGATCTGCTCCACCCAGTACTTCCTTAAGTCTACTGACATGAAATACAGGATGAACTTTCACATGAGAAGGCAAATCCAATTCATATGCAACTGAACCAATCCGTCGTGTAACACGAAATGGTCCACAGTATCTAGGGGATAATTTCGGAGATCTACCTGTCCGTAAAGTCTCGGAATCTTTCGAAACTCGCAAATACACCATCGTTCCTTCAGAGAACTCTCTCGGTGAACGATGTATATTAGAATAAAACCTGTCTCGGTCTTGAGCACTTCTAATAGATTCCTTCGCAACTTGTAATATTTCCTGCATATCTTGCAAAAAGTTACGTGCTGCATCATGCTGAAGTCCTGAGAATCCTACTGTAACAGGTGATCTAGGTTGAAAACCATACATAAGCATGAAAGGACTAAACCCTGTACTCGTATGCTTAGTACTGTTATATGCAAATTCTAACATAGGAAGATAATTCTTCCATGAACTCTGTCTTTTGGATACATATGCTCGAAGCATATCCTCCAAAATCTGATTCACTCTTTCAGTCTGGCCATCAGATTGAGGATGATAAGAGAAACTCAAATTCAAAGTTGTTTCCACCTTCTCAAAAACAAGTTTCCAAAAATCACTCGTAAACTTAGAGTCCCTATCACTGACTATGTTCTGCGGTAACCCGTACAGTCTAACCAATTGCTCGATAAACTGCCGTGCTAATTGCGTAGCTGTAATAGTCTTCCGGGTCGGTAAAAATCTAGCCATTTTTGTCAAGCGATTTACCACAACCCAAATAGAATCGTGGCCTTGATGTGTTCTTGGCAATCCGGTAATAAAATCCATGGAAATACTTTCCCATTTATTACGTGAGATTTGCAAAGGATGCAACAACCCAGCCTGTCTAAAGCGTTCAACTTTATTTGCCTGACAAATTTGACACTTGAGAACATAATCTTCTACATACCCTTTCATCTTCGGCCAATAAAAAGTGTGTTTCACTAACGATAGTGTCCTGTGTACCCCAGGGTGTCCATCAGAAGGGGCGTCGTGACACTCCTTAAGAATCTTGGACCTAACGTCCGGGATGTGTGGTACACAAATTTTGCCATTACGGAATAGTAAACCATTCCGAATCATTCACTGGCCTCTTGCAGCCTGAATGGTAGACTGCTCAGTCATCGAGTCTTGGTCAATCAATGAGCTCCCGTCCTGGATCTTCTGCCAAAATGGACCAAAATAACTATCAGTCCTGCAAAGCCCTCTCAATGACCGAAATAAGTCAGTAGAAATCTCGGTGAACGACAAAGTATTCACCTCTAATCCGACTAAGTGCATCCGCAATACTATTCATGGACCCTTTCTGATAACGGATCTCAAAATCAAAATCTTGCATTAACTCTGTCCAACGAGCTTTCCTTCCTCTCAAATCATCCGCATCACACACATACTCGATCGACTGATGATCAGTCAATACCACAAACTTGGAGCCATATAAATAATGTCTCCAAACCTTGAGAGCATGAATCACAGCATAAAGCTCCTTCTCAAGGGTTGGCCAACGAGATTGAGTGTCGTCTAGCTTTTTACTTTCAAAAGCAATCGGTCTACCATCTTGAAATAAAGCAGTCCCGATAGCATAGTCACTGGCATCAGTTTCAAGAACATAAGGCCGACTAGGATCAGGCAATGCTAAGATAGGTGCTTCCTTGACTTTATCTTTCAAAAGTTTGAAGGCCATATCCAAATCGTTATTCCAAGTGATAGGCTGATTTGACTTACGTCCACGACCTTTCAATAAGTCGGTCATTGGTAGTGTGAGCTGAGAGTACTCCCGTACAGATTTCCGAAGAAAAACAACAAAACCGAGAAAAGAACGAAGTTGTTTCACAGTTCGTGGTATAGGCCATTCCAGAACCTTCTGAACTCGGTCATAATCAATGCTCAATCCATCTCTAGTGATCTTGTGTCCCAAGTAAATGATGTCGGTCATAAAGAACTCACATTTACTTAACTTAGCATATAGTCGATTCTGTCTCAAAATAGATAAGACAATCGTGAGGTGTCTGACCTCAAGAGTACGACTATAAATCAAAATATTATCTAGGAACACCACCACAAATTTTCCCAAATGTTCACGAAAAAGATCGTTCATCATTTGCTGGAAAGTGGCTGGAGCATTGGTTAATCCAAAAGATAATACGAGAAACTCATAATGGCCATACCTAGTCCGAAAGGCGGTTCTTTCGACATGCCTTTCATGAATACGTATCTGGTGGTAGCCAGTACGTAAATCTATCTTCGTGAAATATTTCGCTCCTGCTAACCGTTCAATCAGGTCATCTGATCTAGGGAGAGGATAACGGTTCTTAATGGTCAGCTTATTCTATCTCTTGTAATCTATACACATTCTCCAAGTATTGTCCTTCTTTCTCCTAAGCAACACAGGTGCACCCCAAGGTGATTTACTTGGATGGATCTGGCCCATCCTCAAATAATCTTCGAGTTGTTTAGCCAACTCATCTTCCTCAGCTTGGCTCATCCTGTAAGGTGGAATACTGACAAGATGAGCACCAGGGATCAAGTCAATATGATGATCTACTGCCCGTTCAGGTGGTAAACCCGATGGCAGTTCCTTAAGAAATACATCTTGAAACGAATCAAGTATCTTCTGTAATTCTTTGCTTTCAAACACACTTAATTCATTTACATCCAAAGAAGGGATGAGAAAGGAAGAAAGTGGAATCAATACACAATGGAAAGCGGTATACAAAGAAGAATCCATTATATTTCCAAAATCAATTGTATTTACAAGAGGTCCCTGAGAGGGATGAATACAATCACCTAAAATACTATACTTGGTGTCCCTATACTGAAAAGAAAAAATATGACTAAACCAATCTATCTGGACTTCAAGAGTCTTAAACCACTCAATCCCTAATAATAAGTCTACATTTTCCAGATGCATAACATAGCATTCCAGAGTATCTTTGTAGTCCTGAATCTGGATTGGAAGCATCTCCATCTTGCGATCCCAAACTTGCCTTCCCGCAGGTAGGCGTACCTCATAGGTATGGTCGCTGAGTGTCGTATCAAGACTCAATTTCTGCACAAGTTTGTAGTTAACAAAGTTATGCGAACTGCCAGGGTCTAAAAGAATGTGAATCTTATGGCCATTCACTTCTCCATAAACTCGGAGAAGATCATGCAAGCCAAATACCTTAGAATTGAACAGATAATTAGAACAAGTACTAGGGCGAGAAAGTACAGTAATTGACGTACCTGTCAAAGACAACTGGTTAGCTGCCTTTGGCTTGGGTCTTGCGTTTGTCATGGTACCCTTTTGCTTTGGGCACTCATTACGCATGTGTCCTTTTTCTTCGCAGATAAAACAATGTCCTTCCTTCTTGAGCTTTAAAGCCCTAAGGAGTCGTTTCTTCTTTGCTGGTGTCGAACTCGAATCCTGCAAACAAACGAACAAACAAACAACAAGGGGGTGCAGGCCTGACTCACCTCCCAACCATGACAGCTGTGGGCAGTCCACAGTCTTGCCTGTCCCCACCGAGCCACGAGCTGAGCTCCGCCTGGCTTGGCAGGCCTAAGGTGCCTTCAGTCAACTGTAGCCCAATGCCAGCAACACCCGTCAGCTCACAAACACGCCAGCCTTCAGCGCCTCTTCTCACAACCGATCTCTCTCTCAAACATTCAACGAAAAGCAACGTGCTTTTTTTTTCTTTTTTCTCTCTCTGCAGTACATGCGACTGCACAACCGATTCAGGCCTCTTCCTCATGCAAATCAACGACCCTACTTAGACTACCACCTCCCATCAACATGGGTTTCTTTGATGAAGCAAAACACATACTATTCTCAAAACTGCAGTATGCACAGAAAAAACAGCAAGCTTTTTAACACATACCTTTCTTCGACCTCTTCTTCTCTACCTACCGACTTGCTCGTTCACGAGGTATGCTCTGATACCACTGTCAAACCCCCACGGATCTCCTCGTGATCTCGATCTTGGTTCGAAACTCGAATCCTGCAAACAAACGAACAAACAAACAACAAGGGGGTGCAGGCCTGACTCACCTCCCAACCATGACAGCCGTGGGCAAGCCCACAGTCTTGGCTGTTCCCACCGAGCCACGAGCTGAGCTAACTAGGATGACATACCGACCAATCTCCTCCTCGCGACGTCCCATACCGCCATGAAGCTGCCCTCGCGGGCCTCGAGATTACTGCCGGCCTCGGTTGCGCAAAGCAGGTGCACGTCAACACTAGATCCAGGCTCCAAGACCATAGAGCTCTCACAAACTCGCGAGACTCTCTATATCCCAATAACTAACCTTGGCCACCCTTTTATAGGCTCTTGGCCGATCATCGGGCGTCCACACTTGGGCGCCCACCCGTCCATACTTGGGTGCCCGCCCGTCCATACTTGGGTGCCCGCCCGCTAGTTTATCCCTAACTCAGCTCGTCAATCAGTGTGCCTAGTTCCAAGCTTCCCCAAGCCTCGAAACTAGTCTTGCGTGCGTGTAGCACACAGTAGATACACACTGTGCACATGACAGATGTCTATGTTCATATCCCTAATTCTGAAAGATCCAAATTTGATCCCAAGTCTAGGAAGTGCAAATTCCTTAGATATAGCTTTCATTCCAAAGCTTACAGATTATGGAATCCAGAGTTGCGATCCTTGGTGATTTCTTGCAATGTTCACTTTGTTGAACCCTCATCAGATGATTCTCGCTCTCATCCCAAACTTACCATCGGGGTCCCTCCTCCTTCCTCGGCCACCCCAACTCCACCACCAGCTTCTCCACCTTCAACTTCTTTACCCCCTACCTCTCCACCCCCACTTCCTCTTTCCTCGGCTTCTCGTCGCCCTCCTGCTCATGTGTAACGGAGGATTGCCCCCAAGATTCCATGATGACTGGAAACCACTGTTCGTGATTATGATCTCTCCGAAATGGAGCTTCATCAACTTGCTGATTCTTCAGCACAATCTTTGACAGGCACGAAGATTACAATAGCTTCGTCATTCTTGTAACCTCGCCCTGATGAGTACAGTGATACAGTCATATGAGCCTACTACAGCTAAAGAGGCTCTTGCTCTTCTTGAGTGGCAGGCAGCCATGGAGGCCGAGATCAATTCCATTGATAGGAATCATACATGGGAGCTTGTGGACCGGCCTTTGTATTGACAGGTGATTGGGGTCAAGTGGGTCTCTAAGACCAAGTTTCATTCTAATGGATCTCTTGTCATGTGCATGACATGCTCATGTATATTCTTAGGGCTAGTCTAGAGGAAGGCAACCAGAAAAAGAGCATAAGAACTAGAGTTGGAGCACAAGGAGCAGTAGGTTGGACATGAAGCAAGATTTGGAGAAGAGCCAGAAGGTGCTGTCGGCTGCAAGGAGGGCAACGTCGACTGTACCAGATGAGGTCGGCTGCAGCAGGCACCTCAGTCCATGGAGAAGCGCAGCCCGACCAACGACGTATGATTTTTAGGCCTAGTCGACTGGTCCAGCAGTCGGCCAGCCCCTACAATGCTCAAGAAGACTATATAAAGCAATGTTTGCTCATTGGTTGGATCATTCAACTCTTTAGGAGTTTGGTCCATATTAGGACTAGACTTTTGGGTGTGTTACACCTTTTGTATGAAGGCAGCCTAGGGCTGCAGATTTAGGTACCCTTTTTGTACTATATAAATATACTGAATTTCCAGCATATCTCTCTCTCTCTCTCTCTCTCTCTCTCTCTACTCTCTCTTCTTATCTGCGTTTTGCATCAGCATGTTTCTAGGAGTGTTTAGGGCTGAAAGAAGACCCCCGGAGTTTCCGCGTGTTACATTGGTATCAGAGCATCAGTCTCAGCAAAGCTAAATGTGCATGACATGCTCATGTATATTCTTAGGGCTAGTCCAGAGGAAGGCAACCAGAAAAAGAGCATAAGAACTAGAGTTGGAGCACAAGGAGCAGTAGGTTGGACATGAAGCAAGACTTGGGGAAGAGCTAGAAGGTGCTGTCGGCTGCAAGGAGGGTAACGTCGACTGTACCAGATGAGGTCGGCTGCAGCAGGCACCTCAGTCCATGGAGAAGCGCAGCCCGACCAACATTGTATGATTTTCAGGCTCAGTCGGCTAGTCCGACAGCAGTCGGCCAGCCCCTACAATGCTCAAGAAGACTATATAAAGCAATGTTTGCTCATTGGTTGGATCATTCAACTCTTTAGGAGTTGGGTCCATATTAGGACTAGACTTTTGGGTGTGTTACACCTTTTGTATGAAGGCAGCCTAGGGCTGCAGATTTAGGTACCCTTTTTGTACTATATAAATATAGTGAATTTCCAGCATATCTCTCTCTCTCTACTCTCTCTTCTTATTTGCGTTTTGCATCAGCATGTTTCCAGGAGTGTTTAGGGCTGAAAGAAGACCCCCAGAGCTTTCGCATGTTACATCTCTGTACAAACACAAAGCCAAATTGGTTGCGAAGGGTACTCTCAGATTGAGGGTGTGGATTATGAGGAAACTTTTGCTCCTACAGCCAGATACACCACCATTCGGACATTTCTTGCTCTTTCTGCTCATGAGCACTGGTCGGTTTACCAAATGGATGTCAAGTCTGCCTTTGTTAATGGTGACTTACGTGAGGAGGTGTATGTTGAACAACCTCAAGGTTTTTAGGTTCTCGGACATGAGGGTAAGGTGTACAGATTGCACAAAGCCCTTGATGGTTTGAAACAGGCACCCAAGGTGTGGTATGATAAGATTGATGCATTCTTTCTTTCCCTTGGATTCTAGGGATGCTTTGCAGACATGAATCTCTATGTCTTTGCTCAGGATGCTTTGCTCTACTTGATTGTCTTATATGTTGATGATTTATTGGTCACTGGCTCACATCTTGCTAAGATTGAATAGCTCCGGTCAGATTTAGCTCTCACCTTTGAGATGACTGATTTAGGACTTCTCCGCTACTTTCTTGGGATTGAGGTCTATTAGTCTTCTGATGTAGTGTTTGTTAGCTAGTACATATATTTGCAACAGCTCCTGGAGTCATTTGGGATGACCGAGTGCTGTCCAATTTCTTGTCTAATGGATCCTAACTCCAAGCTCTCCCGTGATGATTCCTCTCCCCTCTTCGAGGACAGTACACAGTATGAGAGGCTTATTCGTTCTCTTATTTATTTGACTTACACTAGGCCTGACATTTCTTACGGTGTTAGTGTCCTCAGTGAGTTTTCTTCTTCTCCTTCGGCATTCTCATTGGGCAGGCTGCTCTGAGGATTCTCTGATACTTATCCGGTACCTTGGACTATGGTCTCTCTTTCAAATGAGGCACTGAGCTTGTTGGATACTCTGATGTTGATTGGGCAAGTGATCAAGATACTCGACGATCCACTTCTGGTTATTGCTTCACTCTTGGTTCCGGTCTTATTTCTTGGAGATCCAAGAAGTAGAATACAGTTTCATTATCTTCTACTTAGGCTGAGTACTGTGCGTATCTGGATACATGTTGTGAGCTGTTATGGTTGTTCTAGATGTTGAGAAATCTTGATGTACTCTCGGATTATCCGTTCTGTATTCTGATGGACAGCTAGAGTGCCTTGGCGTTGGCTCAAACTTCATCCTTCCATGGTAGGGCCAAACATATTGAGGTCCACTTTCACTTTGTTCGTGAGCTGGTCGCCGATGGCATCATTACACTGGGGTATTGTCCTTCTCAAGACAACATTGTTGATCTCTTCATTAAACCTCTTCCTCAAGATACTATTGATCAGGTCCTTACCCATATGGGAGTTAGACCCCCATATTGGAGTTGAGAGGAGTTGGACATGTCATCTTCACCTCTCTTATCCCCTTTTTATCCAGATATTTATTTGATATTTTTAGGGATTTTCCCATATTTCTTAGGCTATTTTCAGCATTTTTATATGTCGTGGACAATTGTCCTCTAGTGCTACTGGGCGACTGCTCTACATGAGATGTATATAAGCATGGCCATTGTGCCTTCATTTATTAGTTCAATACATTCAATATTCTCAGTCTCTTGCTCAAGTGTTGAATCTCTCTTGGCTGTCTACTCTCTCGTGTGATCTCTATTTGCTTCCGCTTCACATTCACATATTCTCACAGAATGCATAGCGGGGGGGATGTGGACTCAGAGGGGACGAAGGAAGGGGACCTCAACAACGGGGCCCCGCGGGGGGATTCTCGGGAAAACTGGAACCTGGGCAGAGGAAGCAGGGACCTCCTCTGCGGGACGCGAGGGGCCGGGTCAGGACCCTGGTTCTATGCTAAATGCTCATAATGGCTACCAATAGGTACCGTGGCCTCATGGGGGCTGAAGCACAAGCTTTAGCCAGGTGTTCCATCTGTCTGCAAATGAAGCACTGTCCAAGGAGGCCTGAATACTCAACCCTGTGCATAGTAGGGTCTCCCTCAAGGTTGTGAATCGCAGTGAACTAGGGTAGACCCTCTGGAGAGGCTATGCACATTGCAAACCCGAATGGTGGGGATCCGTGCTGCCCTGGCTACCACTGAAGCTACAGTCTTGGGAGTCTCTAGAACCTGTCCAATTGATGGCCTAATAGATCGAATGAGGGGGTGTGACTCCTTTCAGAGATCTGGGAAGCAAACTGTGACAGGGAAGCCGAAAGCACCTATGAGGGGGTTTGACGTAGGGTTGAAACCATAGCATCATCGAGAAAAAAACGCCTGAGCACTGCACATCGCGATGCTGCATCACACAATCAGTTGCCTCGGGTGAATATCCCGAATCTGTCCACGATCTGGCCAGCTCCCAACAATCTAGCATAATTGTGACGATTCCACAAGTGAGAATAACGTAGAAGCCAAGAGAGGTCTTCTTCGGAAAAATGGCAAAGGGTGGTGGCCTCGGTCGGGGATGACACAGGCTGCCATGGAGTCCTCCTGGAAGACCAGAAAGCGCCGACACTTAGTTACGTTTCGAGACTAATAAGAGCTCCCTGGAGTATGTCCCAAATCTGGCCACGACCTGGCCGGCTCCCGAGAGTCTTGCATATCTGTGACGATGCCACAATTGAGGATACCCTAGAACCCAAGAGCTGGAGGTCTGCTTCGGAAAAATGGCAAAGGGCGGTGGCCTCGGCCGGGGATGACGGAGGCTGCCATGGAGTCCTCCTGATGGGTGAAGACCAGAAAGCGCTGACACTTCCCGAAGAAACAAACTGCCCAAAAGCTGACAAGAAACCTGTCAAAGAAGAGGCTGAAGGGAATAGAAAGGACTTGGACGATGGCGAAGAGGAAAAGAAGGGATGGCATTGGACAATGGAGAAGGGGGGAGGATACAGGCGACACCGGGGCAGTGGGGTCGAAGGAGGAGGCACTGGTGAAATGGCAGGGAAGCGGCGGGCTGGCAGGTGGAGGGCAGCTAGACGGGCAAGTGGAATGGCTGGGGCAGCAGCCCAAAAGGCGGGAAATGGGGCAAGCGGGGGGGGGGGGGGGGGTGGAAACGGTGGTTGCTGGACAGGAGAGCAGGGAGGTACGCTGGAGGCAGGAAGGCAGGGGCAGGCGTGTGCAGGAGGGCTTTGGCAGAAGCGGGAGTGTGGCTGACAGAAGGGCGACAGCAGGGGGGGTGCACGGACAGGCGGCACTGTGGATGGGAGGGATCTGCGAAAGTGAAAAGAAGAGAGGGGGGGTGGTGGGGGCAGGCTAGCTTTTGGGGAGCTCCTGCTCTTAGGTTCAGAAATCTGCCCAACTTACAACCCAAGTGAATTGAGAAGCTTTGTCTTTGATTAACGTTGGCTGCTAACAGATAAGGATGATTTCTGCTGCTGTTTTTTGCTTGCTGATTTGCTGCAGGCGGGGGATGTGCTGGACAGGAGGGGAGTATGCTGGAGGCAGAAAGGCAGGGCAGGCGTGTGCAGGAGGGCTTTGGCGGAAGCAGGAGTGTGGCTGAGAGAAGGGTGCGGCAGGGGTTGCACGCACAGGCGGCACTGGAGATGGGAGGGATCTGCGAAGGAGAAAAGAAAGAGGGGTGGGGGGGTGGGACAGGCTAGCTTTTGGGGAGCTCCTGCTCTTAGGTTCAGAAATCTGCCCAACTTACAACTCAAGTGAGTTCAGAAGCTTTGTCTTTAGATGAACGTTGGCTGCTAACAGATAAGGATGATTTCTGCTGCTATTTGCTTGTTGATTTGCTGATGTTAGGCTGGACAGCAAGGAAAAAAAGCTAGCAACAATGATGATGACGGTTATAGTGGTGTTCTTTCTGTGATCTACTCTTCTTTGGGCCCTATTGAGGTTGCTAATCTTCGTTCTCATGGGTTGGAAATGCTCTAGACATGAATTAGAATCTTGCTATTTGTATGGTGGAAGGACCATGGTTGTTTCTTGTACCGGTACGAACCAATTCGCACCGTACGATATTGTATGACACATCCCCCCCCCCCCCCCCCCCCCCCCCCCCCCCCCCCCCCCCTTCTCCTTGAGAAATAGATCCCAAATGCTCAATAGAAATAGAAATCTTGCTCAACAATTAAAGACGGAAGATCCCAAATGCCCGCAATACTTCGCAACTTTCGTGTCCACTCAGCATTCCATATGGGATTGTTAAGAGACCCAAAAAATTTGGCAAGGTAGAGTGGTAGTATACACTTGATTGGTAGGATGAGGAGAGAATCTTGCTACATCACTTGGAGATCCTTGGTATAGGTAGGCTAGACAATCAGATCCTCAAGTTATGTAGGAGGGAGAAGTTTCGGACAGGGCCATTTTGATCTGCAGAGGAGTCTAAACCTATCACCCTAGATGCACTGCCCGTATTTGTGCAAGGACGGTCCCTTAGTCATAAACACTACACTGGGAGACCTTTGGCATCGCATTACCCATGCAGGCTCTTTTTTCGAGACAATTGGGAGATCCAACATGGAGAGATATCTCCATGTTCAGGTTCCTCAAGCACTGTGGACTCCTCTCCCTCCCAACCTTCCTTCTCATTCAAGCTTGAAGCTCCATAGTTTGTAAGTGGAAAAAAAAAAACCGTATTTTATCGTATGGTATCCCAAAATTTCATATCGTACCAAAAATTCCTGTACGGTAGCGTATTTTCGTACTGTGACAACTATGGGAAGGATTTAGAATGTTTCTCACTATCATACGGTGCACCTGTTTGTGCTTTTAGCATTTGTGCTTTCTAGCTTGCTGCCTTTTCCTTTCGCACCGTGCATTGGTGTTTGATGCCTCTCTCAGACATATATGCAATAAACTCTATTGACATATTCCTTCCTACCCCCCCCCCCCCCCCCCCCGCTTTTGATCTTTTCCAAGGGTACCAACTTTGCATGCAAACACATTTTCAACCATGGAAAGAAAGTGTCTAAAGCATGTAAAATCCTAACTTTTTCTTCAATGGATCACCCAAGCATGCCTTGTGTGGTCATCAATGAATGTCACAAATAGAGGTATCCCCCAATAGGTGGTGACCTCATAGGACCACATACATTACTATGTAAACGACTTGAAGGATATATAGACCTTGATAAAGCTAAGTTATTGGAAGAGCTGGTTGTTTGTTTGGGGTTTGAAGCTAGGTACAAACCAACTCTTACTCTCGTAAGTTTTAATTCACCCAAGTTTGCTTCATGATCAAATATAGACTTGGGGTTCTTTGGCTGCAAAACCCATGACTAAGATTGCTTGTCTTGCATTTACTCATCTCTTGTATGTCAATATGGCTTTCATATCATAAAGGTAATAGGGACCAAAGAGGATTTGTAGTTTTAAAAAAAAAAACTGTTAGATCCTAGAGGAAAGCCATAGAGTAAAGAATACCTTAGGGCATATAAGACTAAGTCTAAATGAAGTACTTAAAATACGTATGATTTTATTTTTGCAGGTCGGACAAATTTCTTAGAGTTAGCAATGCTGCCGAAGGGTGAGTGGCCAAATTGGTAAGTACATTGAATTCTAGAAACAACTTCCATAGGAGTTTTAGATTTACTCCGTTCAATGGTTTATCTATGAAAGTTTGTCTCCTATGGTGAAAAGATGTTGGGGGGTTGTGCCATAACACCTAGTCTATGCTATGCCCCGTGCATGACGGAGTCAAGATTTAGCTTTGTGAGTAGACTCTCATGGACTCAAATTTGCACTTTGTTTTTTTGCCAATTTGGGAAATAGCCTGAACTTTCCATTGATAAATGTCACGACCTGAGGTTATGGGTCTTGGATTAAATTCATATGGAGACACTATGGGATTTGTGCCCATGTTCAAACTCAACATCTTGAAATGCAAGCTTGGAAGATGGGAGCTTAGGCCAATGCGACTGGTCACTGTAGCATTATGTATTATTGGTGTATGACTGTTGCGCCTGGCGGTGCAATAGCAGCGAAAGGGTCAGTGGTAGTTGGCGGAGTAGTCAACCCACAACGCACGATGTGAGCACCATCTCGGTGTCACACGTGTAGAGGCGGTGGACTGTAACCACCTTGGAGCCGTTGCCAAGATCAAGAAGGCACAACTTGAAAGAGTGATCAACTACTGCAAAAAAGAGAGATGGATGAGGAGAGTGTGCTGGCGTGTGCATATGTAGACTCATGGTCTGTGTACTACAGTGTAGCCTTGTAAGCTTGCAATGTTAGTTGACTGTCATGTCATGGAGCTTGCAATGTGTCAGAGTCTTTTACAAATGTCTTCTGTCTCACTTTGTGGAATGGAACAAAGGCACACTTGTTATTACTCTTCCTTTTCGTGTCAACTGTTACTCTGTAGTGAATGATTATGTTGTAGTTCTGCTCATGTGTACGTGCTACGTGAGAGTTGAGTGAGGAAGGGAGTGATACATATTCACTGCAGAGTATGAGAGAGAAGTTTGGAGCATTCCTTGCAACCACTTTAGAATTGGTGTTTGAACCCTGAACCTTTGGCGGGAGTCTTCGTGTCTCCCATGTCATTGCCCGACTAGTCTGCCACACCAGATTGCTGTCTTGCCATTTCGCTAATAGGGACATTAGTGAGAAACACCTAGCGATCCTACTTGGGAACTCACAACAAACCTCTCGATGTAGCAATCTGCACCATTAGGCAAGGGTAAGAGGGCTTTGAAGCAGACACACGGTGAAATCACACCCTTACTAGTGACAGGCAATTACTCCAGTCACAGATAGGAAGGCTACGAGCGGAGTTGGAAGAGGCCAGGAAGCTAGCCAAAGTCTGGGTTGACACAATTCAAGGTCTTAAGAACAAGGTGCTAGACAACACAACAACATTGGCCGTAGCTCAGTTAGAGGCACAAGCCCTAAAGAACTTGGAAGAAGAAGTTGTTCTGTGTCTTCCGCTGGATGCCAAAGCAATAGTAATTAGAACAGTGAAGGCGAGATTAAGCAGAGTATGGGATCAAGCGCTGCAAGCTCTAGTGGAGATCGAGGAACAAATGTCTTGTAAGCCCCTACAGCATCAACAACAACGACAACAACAACCATAGCCAACATGCCATGATTCTCCTAGAACCGGTACCTCTGGAAAGGGGAAACAAACAGAAGGTGAAGATCAGAGTCTAATACAGGCACTAAAGTCCACCACTTGGAAGGCGGAACATTGGGAGAAGGAAGCAAAGAAGTTGGTGGAAAGGAACAAGTTACTGCAGCAGGAGTTGCAAGAGGCCACGCCCACAAAAGAGTATGCAGATATACGAAGAGATGCACTTCAGAAAAGGGACAAGGCAAGAGACCAAGCAGAGGAATACAAGCAGAAGTTGGAAAGAAGCACAAAATTTGAAATGGATGCCATCAAGGAGTTGAATGCACTAGAACTCGAATTGCAACAGTGCATGGAAAATGAAAACCAGTTTCGGAAGAAATGACCCGAAGACTAGGAAAGTTATAGAGCTGCCCTTGAGGTGCAAATAGAAGAAGCACAGCAAGTAGTCGAAAAAGTGCAGCAGACCGAGAAAACAAGGCTACAATGGAAATTAGAGCTGAAGAAAACAAAGGAGGAAATTTCCAGACTCCAAGGAGAGAATGCAAAAGTAAGAGCAGATGCGGAGTTGAGCACTGAAAACACACAGATGTTGTCACCC
This sequence comes from Cibotium barometz, assembly GCF_041138505.1. Classification (NCBI taxonomy): domain Eukaryota; kingdom Viridiplantae; phylum Streptophyta; class Polypodiopsida; order Cyatheales; family Cibotiaceae; genus Cibotium; species Cibotium barometz. Next base: position 22,286,474 of record NC_141074.1, on the reverse strand, counting down.
GGTGTGCCCAAAAAGGAAAGAGGTGAACTGCTGGTTGAGGTCTGGAAGCTGCAGGATGCCAACCAAGCTTTACTCAAAGAAAAAGAATGCCTGAAAGATCGACTGGTTAACAGTTCCTTAGCTCCATGGGCCAGCATAGACAACCCATTTTTTGAGGCATGTCGTGTAACGTTTTCTGAATTACTGAAAGCGGATATAGAGTTGCCGTAGTACTTTAAAAATGCAGACAGAATAAAGTCTATACTTACGTGGAAACCTTCACAGACACGCGAGGGAAAGAGAATGCTTCCACTCAGAATGCAACACATGGGAATGGAGCACCGGAGAAGCAATAGCGGAAAGAGCAAAAAGCCCTTCTTCAGATGATCCGGAAGAGTATGAGGAGGCCGCCCAGGTTGAGTGGAGACCAATACCAATGGCAGAAAAGAAGATTCTAGGGCAAACTCCACTTAGACCAATGGTGAGATTTTTGATGAAAAGACATCACAAGCAACCAACAAGGGTCTGGGCTGTTCAGAAGAACATGCAGAGAAGATGAAAAAGATTCAAAAAAGCGCCACCTACTCTGATGAAATTTACATACCGGATCACACTCCCGCAGAGATGTTCTTCAAGTTCAAGCAAGAATTTATCAAGGAAATTGGTCCGGAAGCAGAAGCTCTATCACCGGGCGTGCTAGGTGTTGCGCTTGACTGTGCAATAGCAGTGGAAGGGTCAGTGGCAGGTGGCGGAGCAGTCAACCCACAACGCACGACGTGAGCACCACCTCGGAGCCGTTGCCAAGATCAAGAAGGCACAACTTAAAAGAGTGATCAACTATTGCAAAAAAGAGAGATGGATGAGGAGAGTGTGCTGGCGTGTGCGTGTATAGACTCATGGTCTGTGTGTACGGTGTAGCCTTGTAAGCTTGCAATGTTAATTGACTGTCATGTCATGGAGCTTGTAATGTGTCAGAGTCTTACAAATGTCTTCTGTCTCACTTTGTAATACTTCTGGAATGGAATAAAAGGCACACTTGTTATTACTCTTTCATTTCGTGTCAACTGTTACTCTGTAGTGAATGATTATGTTGTAGTTCTCCTGATGTGTACATGCTAAGTGAGAGCTGAGTGAGGAGGGGAGTGGTACATATTCACTGCACTCAAGCTTGTCCACGAGGGAGAAGTCCGGAGCATTCCCCGCAACCACTTCAGAATTGGTGTTTGAACCCTGAACCTCTGGTGGGAGTCTTCATGTCTCCTACGTCATTGCCTGACTAGTCTGCCACACTAGACTCCTGTCTTGCCATTCGGCTAATAGAAAAATTAGCGAGAAACAATGACTTGCACAGTTGAATTTGTTTTATGATTGCAATAGTGTCTAGATTTAATGCCTGTGAATGTCCATGGGACTAAGGACGCCTAAGAATCAACATAACGTTGTTTGTGGCCTAAAAGTTGTATTTTATGGGGTTTATGGAGGGTGGTAAGTATTGCCCTTGGACCTAGTTTCATTATCATAACGTTGTTGTAACTTGTAAGGTCCCCCCTTTCTAAATAGGGGAAACCTTTAAGATAGTCTACTAAGTCTAACGTCGAATAATTTCGTACTCGTCAACACCTTGACCATGTAAGATAGAAGGATACGATTAGTAGGTAAGACCTAGTTCTATCCCATAGGGGAACGTGGTCTCTCTAAAGGATTTCTAAAATCTAACCACTCATAGAGTGATCGACCTTAACTCGGGCAATCTTTATTCTTGACTTCTAGAAACAATGCTTTTTTCCTCATCTATGTAATGCATAGCCGCTGACCGAGTCCTCTAGAGTAGGGTTGCCGAGTGACTTATTTATCTAACGTAGAGCTTCAATTAATTTATTGGAAAGCTACCCGACTAATCCACTCGTCCATAGGATGTTGCTGTCAGGGCATTCCATCCTCCCACCTTCCACCCAACTCATGCGTCAATTTATTTTCTAATTAATCCTACCACACTGTTTGACATAAATAAACAAGTTCCTTATTTAAAGGCCTTACACACTCTTCGTTTAAACAGTCTTTATCAATGATACGCAATGCTTACAAACAAAGGATTTCAAAAAAAAGAAAGATACAATGTTTAAAATTATTCATAGTCAAATCTAGGCTTTTTACTTTATTCTGTTGATGATCTAGAATTCGGCGTTCCAGCCTCTATAGAGTGGGCAATCCCTACGGGACCATACACCTCATCGTCGACAGGTGGTGAGGACTCAAGCCGGCTTGTTGTCCTACGGGACCATACACCTCATCGTCGACAGGTGGCGAGGACTCAAGCCGGCTTGTTGTCCTCTCAGGCTCCATTGCTTGATCCTCCCGTCCCTCAGAGGGATGTCTATGCGCTAGGGAGGGCTTATTCACCGCACTAGCTTGGGCCCGCAGAATTAGGTAGCATCACAATACTCGCCTCCATTGGTGAAATCTCATTCTCCCAATGGTATGAGGGATACCTTGGGTTGACTGCGGGCCTCGCTAACGTCGCTGCTTGGCTATACAAGCACAGAAACGAGGTTAGTGTCGAGGCGGAGAGAAGACGTACTTGTACTTCTAAACTCAATCAAGATAACAATTTATAAACTAAACCACGGAATATGATAGATATTATCACTTTCTTGATAAAACAACAATTTTACAGAAATTTTGGTATAAAGAAAAGTGGCATAATTTCTTAAAGCTAAAAAATCTCTTTTAAATGATGACCAAGCTAACCTAGCCATTAATTCCTTGTGGGGCTCCCAAGGGGAGAGATGGGGCGGCATCTGGAGCAACCTCTCTCGTTGTTGTGCGCGTCTCTCAAGATGATATTTTGGCTCTTTCGTGAAGGAGCCATTCTGCCCACCGCCTTGTAGCCCACGTCGCCACGAATCCAATGCTTCAGTCGGATCACAAATCGTAGCTCGTTTGCTTAAGTTATGAGCAAAAAACTCCTAGGTGTGAACCACCTCTAAGAGCCTACAAGTCCTTACTAAAGTCACTGCTAATTTTGGGGGGGGGGGGTGAGGAAGAGGTGTCCTTAAACTAGATTTGCAGGGGAGTAAGCTGCACCTAGAGGGAGAGAAGGGGGAGTCCTCCCTTAAGTCTATGCACACACCGGAGGGATGGGAGAGCAGTGAAGGACTCTACCCATAAGGGTGAGATGGGGCAAAAGAATTCTGCAGAGGGCTTACTTGGAGATAGGCAAAAATGGCTTGCTGGAAGAGGGGTGCAAAGAGCTGTCGGGTACAATCCCGCACAGAGTGTCGGGTGCGGGCTGTCAGGCACAGTCACCGTGTAGAGTGTTAGCGCGGGCAGAGCAGGGTGTTGGGTGCCTCGACTACGAGGTACTGGGGGGTTTATATAGGTGCAGGTACGGGTGCAGGGAGAGGATGAGCAAAGCGTGGGTGCAAAGGACGGTGTACGGTGAAAGTACACCGACCTGTGGCTTGCATGTGCTTGGGAAAAGGAATGGTACCTGTGTGTGGACAAAAGCTATGGTACGCATGTACCTTTCAGGTCAAAGGCAGCATGGGCATCCATGTGGTGGTCTGTTTGGACCGTACACTAGGGCGGTCGGCCTTTGGTCCTTGCACGGGTGCCCGGATGTATGTATAACATCTTTTTGGGGCGAGGATTCCTAATTTCGGATGCCAGCCTCGATATTAGTGCCGGAGCGCCCAACGGTGCGAAGAATGTTTTTCGGCGAAAATGTCCGGAGTGTCTCCCTGGTCGTAGGGGTGCAGTCCGTCCGTCAATCAAACACCCGGTCGCGCATTTATTAAGGTAAGTTTATCGTATTTTAATTGAAAATAACTAAAAATTTACATATAGGCTCGATCCGGTGTCCGTTTTGGATGCCGTAAAATCCTATATTAGGGTAATATTGCGTGCAAATTCCAAATTTGGACTCATAATTCTAAGGACCTAAGTGGAAACAACTCGTTTATTAAAATTGTTGATTTTTACACCACAAAAGACCATAAATTCATGGGCATATATTATTTTTGAAGATGGGCATGTTACATCCTTCCCCCCTTAAAGAAATCGAGATGTCCTCATCTTGTCATGAATTCAGGGTAATCCTTTAAGAGTGTCGCTTCATCTTCCCAAGTTGCATCCTCTTGAGGGTAATCTTTGCACTGTACTAGATGTTCTGCAGCAGTTCTATTATGGAGTTGTCTTTCTCTAGAATCGGTGATCCTACTAGGCTATAACTCAAGGATTCCCTGAGTTGGGATTACAACTTACTCATCATCAAGAATATGATCGAGACTGGGTACATAAGGCTTTAATAAACTTACATGAAATACATTGTGGATCTTGATATGTGTTGGGAGTTGGAGCTTATAGGCACTTCTACCCAAACACTTGATAACTGTATAGGGCCCAAAATATCTTGGGCTGAGTTTCTTATATTTCCCAAGTGACAGTGAGCTACGCTTGGGTTGCACTTGTAGAAGAACTTCGTCTCCTTCTTTGAAGATCCTCTCAGATCTCCTTGTGTCAGCATAATGCTTTTGCCGATCTTGCGCAGCTTTAATATCTTTTTGGATTGCTTTGGTCTGTTCCTCCATCTCTTTGAGCATTTTTCTAGATGCCTCAACTCTTATGGTTGGATCAGAGAAATTTAGAGGAGATAAACCGTCTTGCCCATAGAGTGCTTTGAATGGTGACATTCCTATGCTTTGATGATAAGATGTATTATAAGCGAATTCTACCAGAGGAAGGTTCTGAATCCATCTTCTTGGTTCCCGTCCACAATATGCTCTGAGAATGTGAGGAAAGGGCCAGCCAAGTACCCACTGCCGGACTCCTGTGTGCCGATCCTCGGCCGAAAGCTGTCCCAAAGCCTCTTCTAGAAATCTGAAAGGAAGCGCTGTGATAGGCTCTGAGATTGCGAGTGTGCTGCTATTGCCGGTGTGCCATCTATCTTCGACATCTGGATCCTGCGCCCAAGCCTCGCTGTATATGCAAAGAAAGGGGCATCCAGAGTCTCCACCCGATCTGTGGGATCATGCCACGTCCACTCTCTAGGGTCCCACTGCAACCGCATGAGAGGTCGGCACTCCCAAATCCATTACCACCAAAATCTCTCCCTAGCCACCTTGGCCGGTGCTGGATCTATGTGCCATGCACGTGCTCGAAAACCAATCACCCTCGCCCTCTGCAAGGTGCAGCCTCTGAAATCCTCCAAGGGGTGCTCTGATCTCTCTAATCTGCCATGTAATCCAATAGAAAAAGTGAGCAGACAACTGTCCTCATTTGCTCCATAGACCGCCACGAGAATATCGTGTCTGGTGAACACGCCTAGCTATATCGGGGGGGTCGGGTCTGGAATAGGAGTTAGGCACTCCGGAGGAATAGTCGAGTCAATGTCGATGCTGAGCCTGTCTCTACCCCGGATCGCTGTCAGGCCTCTCTCCTGCTCCTCCTGAGGTAACTACCTTTGTGCAACCCAATCTCCAAGAGACCTGGCTGGTCCCATGCTCAAGGTGCCCCAGGATATGTGGTCGGGCCCCTAGCATGTGGCCACTAGGTAAACGGATTAGGGGGTTCCAGATCAAAGGCTACCGAAGCTGCTCCTCTGAGGGCACTGGAACAATCTGTTTGAGGGCTAGCCTGAGATGATCCCAAGCCCGAAGTAGACTGGCTGCAAATTTGTCCTCAAAGGCAGGACCAAAACCACGGGCTCGCATCTCTATGAAGATCCATCTAGTGCTCTGCGGCCACGGGCCTCCAAGGCTCGGAGTGTAGGCTGAAATCCGGGCCAAGAAAAAATCCTTCCAAGGCTCACCACCGGGTTGGAGTCCTCTGACAATCAACTTGCCCAACAGGGCACGGCTCTGTATAGCTAGATCTATGAGACCTAGCCCCCCTCTGCTACGTGGCGGAATAGCTGGATCAATGAGACCTAGCCCCCCTTGAAGACATGTATGGCTGACTGCGAAAGAGACATCATAGAAATGCATAACACTTTGGAATCATGTAAGGCAAAAGTGATTGCGGGTGAGAAGGAAATGCATTCATGGGCTGAAATGCCAGTGCCACAAAGAAACAAATTGAGGAAGTCAACCCATGGATTGAAGTAGTAAAAAAGCACAAGGATACACCAGTCGATAAAGTAGAGGTGATGAATGCTCTACATCTTAAGGGGGAAAAGATTTATTTGGATGAGGACCTTACACCGGCACAGATAGCACACCAGAAGGAACACATGCCGCGCGTGCTTGAGCCAAGGAAAGAGGAGAAATGGGTGGTATATAGAGATGGCCGAGTCATCATTACGGAGAGGAGGCCTGCCTGACGGTGCGCGGCCTATGAGACCTTGCGATTCACGGTGTGGAATTGCAATGGAGCCCTTAGAACAAATGCAGGATACTTTGAGGAACATTGATATTGCTATGTATACGGAGACCCATCAGTGCACAAACAAGAGGCTTTTGGACGTGCGGGGTTATTATAGATGGGAATCAGTGTTCCGCCCTCAGCCACGCGCAGTGGGAGGTATAGATCTCAAATCCGGGTATTACCAGATCAGGATTAATGAGCAAGATATCCCGAAGACAGCCATCAATACTCGGTATGGGCATTATGAATTCACTGTCATGCCGTTTGGATTAACAAATGCCCCAGCTACATTCAATCGCTTAATGCAGGACATTCTCAGAGAATACTTAGATGATTTTGTTCTTGTTTTCTTTGATGATATTCTGATTTACTCAAAGAATGCAGCTGACCATGAAGCTCATGTCAGAAAAGTTCTTGAGATTCTAAGGAAGCACCAACTCTTTGCCAAAAAGAGCAAATGCACTTTCTCTGCCAACCACGTTGAATACTTGGGCTTTCTGGTATCCAAAGATGGAATTTCTCCGAAGACTTTAATGCAGGTATAGGCATCGAGCAGACAGTGCTGTATGATACTCAGGAGGCTATGTACCGGGAGATCACGGCAGAGGATGTAGGGTTGCAGAGATCAGCACACGATGAGGGGGAGACTACAGATTATGGCAAGCATTTTCTCACACTCGGGAGTGCACATGGGTTGGTCATATACAATGGCCTATCGAGATGGCAGGGATCAGATGCTCTCACACACTAGAACTCTAAAGGGGGAGCGAGCACAATTTCCAGTCGGTCCATTGGCATAGCAACCGATCATGCATACCTGAGTTTCACACTAGTAGGTAGACCCCCAAGAGATGGGCCAGCCACTTATCTACCTAGGTACCCGAGATATCAGTTTACACGCGAGACAGTTGGGGTTTACCAATATGCAGTATTTGATGGCTTGTTTGCTTTAGACCCGCATAGCGCTTTGGACGAGATTACGAGAGGATTGGCAGGTGTACTACATGCATCCGCCTCATATGCGTTTCCGTGCACTATGATCCCTTCCACCCCCTTCCACAGCACTACCCCACAGAACAATTGGTATGATGATGAGTGTCATGAGACACGGGCACAGCTACAGCGTGAGATTGCCATTGGGACTCACACGCATAGATAGGCTAGTATGATCTTTCAACGCCTTGTGCGGAGGAAGAAACGAGCCTACCTGGCTAGGTTAGAGGAGGAGATCTACCAACTCTTCCTGGGGAAGGACAACAAGAGGGCATGGAAGATGTTACAAGAGAGACAGCCTGGTACTCCGATTACTGCACCTGGGCATGGCATGCTTATGCTAGAGAGCTATATGATGCACCAGGACAGCCCCCACCCCCCTCCATTGGGAGCTAGACCGGCTCGCAACACCTTTTTTACTATGCGGATGGTGCTAGATGCGATAGACAGGTTACAGAATGGAAAGGCAAAGGATCATGATGGGCTAGTTCGAGAGCACTTCTACTATGCGCGCGATACTTTGGCTCTACTGATCGTACATGTGTTTAATCGTGCCATTTGTGAGGGTTTCCCAGCAAGCTGGACATAGCATATCATTGTACCACTCTTTAAGAGTGGGGACCCCATGGTACCAGGCAACTATGGGATGATCATGATTGGTCATTACTTGGCCAGACTATATGGCTCTATATTAGAGTCGGAGAGCTGAGCCGTTGGGCAGAGAGGCATGGTCATTGAGCACAGGGACAGGCCGGCTTCAGGAGAGGATTTACTACCTTGGATCACATACTGACACTTCGGGCACTTATTGAAGAGGGCAGGGCACAGAAGAGAAGGATATACTGTTGCTTTGTGGACTTTCGCAAAGCCTTCGATACTGTACCACGTGCCAGGCTTATGCACAGATTGCATGACATTGAGGTACTCGAGGATATGTAGTGGGGGATATATGCTTTGTATGAGTCTGTGAACAGGGAGAGTCCGAGCTCCAGGCGGACTATCCGATATCGTGACCAGCACGATAGGGGTGAAGCAGGGATGCCCGCTATCACCCACCCTCTTTGGACTGTACATTGATGCGGTCTCCGATTATGTAGACATATTGGGAGGCCTAGGGACATGCTTGGCAGGGGTGTTGATACCCATCTTGTTATATGCTGATGATATTGTTCTAATCTCAGACTCTCCGGAGGGATTATAGAGACATCTGGATGCATTACATGCATTCTGTGCGGATAGATATCTGACAGTGAACCTTTGGAAAACCAAGGTTATGGTGTTTAACACCACACAGGCATGGTGACGAGATCATAGCCTCAGTTCACTTTCCGAGGGGAGCCGGTTGAGTACGTTAGGTCATATGTCTACTTGGGAGTTACTTTCATAGGACCACGTTTCTCCCTGAAGGAGGCAGTAGTAGCTAGATTAGCTCGAGGGCATGCAGCCTTGGGGGCACTTGAGAGGCAGTGTGCACACATACAGTTTCAGGAGCCGCACACCAAATTGTGGCTATTTGATGCACTTGTCACACCGACCTTCTTGTACGGAGCTCCAATTTGGGGGCCCAGCATACATCACAGATCTCAGAGAGGGACGGATGAGGGATGGAGGCAAATGGAGAGATCACTGATTATGATGATTGCCCACATGATTTGGAGCAAATCATCGGTAGCACATGAGATTGTTCGGGCTGAGCTGGGTGGCGTATCAGTAGTGACCAAGGCCCTATTCTAGGCAGGTATCTTTTTACAGCGGCTATGGGAGCTCCCTTCGCAGAGGTACTCCCGATTGGCATTGACCTCATCCATACAGTTGGCAGAGGATGGAGATACTCATTGTTGGTATGCTCCAATGAGATCATGGTTTGACCTACATGGTTTGCGGATAGAGGCTCTACCACCCTTTCAGTATAGCCTGGATTGTCCATTTTTGGATCTCACCCGCTCAGAGCAGAACCGTGTGATTAGGATGGATATCGTCAGAGTGGACACAGAGAGGACATGGACTAGTCCCCTTGAGCCATTAGGCACGAAAATGGCTCATTACAAGAGGCATTTTCTACACCTCTCACTAGAAGATTTTATCACCCGCCTAACGTACATGGATGTACACCTATCACATGGTATACGTTGTGCCATTGGACAGATCCGGACCTCATCACACGAGTTGCAGATTGAGACAGGGCGATATGTGCATTAGATCTCGGATGACCGCATTTGTCAGCTATGCTACCAGGAGGCAGAGACAGAGGAGCACTACATTTGCCGATGTACAGTATATTATGAGATCCGAGGAAGATATCACTGCCTCTTCCGAGAGGGTTTTGGGCTGTTACACAGGGTTTGGAGTTTGAGGATCAAAGATGCTTGGGATTGTTCCTACTTGAGCTAAGGAGACACAGAGAGACCCTCTTGGCAGACAGGAGACCAAGCCATAATGTACCTAGACAGAGGATCCTGACAGATTTCTTTGGCACTAGCAGCCCAACCCACACACCTCTTGATACCTCCTCCATCGGGCCATTAGGGCACCAACCACCCTCCCAGGGAGTCACCATTGATACAGCAGTCATCTCATATCGTGCTCATCGGCCATGCCCACCAAGACCCCGACCACGGCATCCTCACCATCGCTAGATCAGAGCCATTATTGCTCGGTATCGGAGGCGCCTACCTCGCTTCTACGACCTCTCCGCTCTAGACAGCCCCATGGCAGAGATATTTGATTTGAGGAGAGGGCAGCACTTTAACTGATCAGCTGACATGGGTCTACTTGATATACATTTTACAGTATTTTCTACTCAATATCATCTAGGAGTCTTACTTACAGTTCTTATAACTGTAAGACAGTCAATTTATTGTACTTTTTAGTTTCATTTGGTTGTTCTCTTTGATGAGAAATCAACTCAGATGTACTCTCAATTTTGGTCTCTTCACTTTCGGCCACAAGAAGTTCTGGATCAATTGTTGTACCTGGCCAATACAGGCCCAAGAAAAGGCCCAGCACGAGGTGATGTACCACATGGTGGCAAGCAGTACCTGGTTCGCCACCGGCCCACCGCCACTCTGCTTGCAAGGGATAGCCTTGTCGAGCTCCAATATAGAAGCTTCTTCCGAATACTTAGAAGAAGCGGAGTGAGCTGCTGCTTGGGAGAGATATCAATGCCAACCTAGTAGCCGAGGTATCGGACTAGAGTGCCCCTCGAGATCCACTAGAAAGGCTCAACTGGTCACCAAGTCGGGGTGGGTGCTGAGCCTACCCAAAAACCACACAACTTGTGCAAGTTGATTTGTGCTCCTCATGCACGGCAGAAAATCTCTATTGCCTCCGCAAATCTCTGGAGATTCCCAACATCTCCATGCAATGTAGGTTGTTGTGTCATCTGCAAACTCTGAGTCTAGCAACTCCTCCTACGTGTAGAGGGGAAGGCGCAATCCTTGATGTCCGGTCTCCTGGACGGAGAGAAAACTACTCATGGCCAGGGCGACAAATAGAAAGAGGTACGGTGCCAGAGGACAGCCCTTTCGAACTGAGCGGGAAAGGGGGAATCTGTCGCCTCGGGCTCCTTGAATGAGAACCTTGCTGTGAGATGCTGAATAAAGTCTTGAGACTCTGCGAATCCATTGCATGGGGAATCCCATCCGGCTCATGAGGGCACTATGGAGTGGGGAATCCCACTCCATAGTGCCCTCTAGAAACCTCCAATCCACCCTATCATAAGGTTTCTCAAAGTCAAGAAGTAGCACAATGAGGTCCTGTTGTCGCATCCTGGCCGAAGCTGTCACCTCCCAAAAGGTAAAGATGTTGTCCAGAATACTCCGATCTTGAACAAAACTAGTTTGAGTGCCATGGATCAAGTCTGGGAGCGAAGGCTGAAGTCGCCTGCTGATGGTCTTGTCCAAAATCTTGTAGGCTGTCCGTAGAGGTGATGGGTCTCCACGACCGGATCTCCAATCTATCACCACCCTCCTTGGGAATCAAATGTATCAAGCCCTCTGTGAGCCTCTCTGGCATGGCACCTATGAGCATAATCGCATTGAAGGTAGCGCGAAGGCCACCTTCCATGAGGTCCCAATGGCGAAGAAAGAAAGAAGCAGGAAACCCATCCGCCCCTGTGCATTTTCCCCTGGGTAATGCCTTCGCCGCCTCCGCTAGCGGGCGGTTGCGATCTGACTCTCAATCCACGGGCTGTCCAGGGAACCCTCTTGAAGACACTATAAAGAGGCTAGGCCCCTCCTCAGACTCCTCTCCTGCTCCCGAAATCCCTCCAATCTCCTCTGGGCTGCCTCCTGAAAGAAAATACGGACCTCCCCAAGCCCTTCTCATCCAAAGTGCACGCTGCAGATCCCGAGGAAAAGTCTAGACCCACCCATATCTGCTCAATCTGGCTACAAATCTCGGGGTCCTGAATGAGGCTGTCTGGAATCCTGGAGGTCGCATGTCTGTCATGCCTCCATGGGTCTTCTAGGGACATAATAATTGGGGCATGATCTGAAAATTTAGTGCTTGCCAGAATACCAACCATGCCTCCATGGCTGCAAGCCCACTCGTCAACATAAAACCTGTCCAGCCGAGAGAGGTTGGGGCCAGTGCTCTGCCTATCCGATCGAGAAAAGCTAAGTCTCCCAAGGCTGCGCCCAAACTTTGGAAGATGCCAAGGGTCTTGTCCCCTAAGAATCAGTATCATCTCCTCCCATGCAGAGTACTCCACCCTTGAGACAGTGGCCGTGCCAACTCCAAGTCTATCTTGTGCTGCCTCTATCATGTTGAAGACACCGCCCATGCACCAAAAATCAGCCTAGGGAAGGGCCTATTGGACAGTGCTCCAAAAGATAGCTCCACCTGCAGCCGCATTTGGGGCATAAATGTTGAGGAAGCCAATGCTATCCTCTCCAATCAGAATGGTAACCCACTGAGCACGTCCTGGAACTATGACTCTTGATCCTGTCAGAGACGGCAGAAGCTGCTCATTGACAGAGAGACACACTCCTCCTTGCTTCCCTGAAGGACCGAAGGATGGAGACCAAAAAGTATGACTCCTGCCTGGTAGAATCTTCCCGTAGCACTGGGTACGCCCCTCAGTAAGATGGTGCTCCTGAAGGAAAAGAATGTCGATAGATCCCCCCACCATAGCTTGATGCAGCTCTCCTGTAAGGACGCCTCGTCTTTGAAAGCACTGAGACCCCCCTAAGCCCTGAATGTTCCATGAGACAATCCTCATATCAATCTCTGTGTGAGGCGGAACTACCGGAACTACCCTCCACTTGAAGAGTCTTGGGCGTGGGCATAGACGGGGAATAGTCACAATCTGTCCTGGTGCGGAGTCGCGCCAAGTTGGCGTGGATCCTGCCCTCCATGTACTGCCACTCTGCCCGAGCGCGGAGTATGCATACTCCGTGCTCCATCGATCACAATGGAGGTATCTGTAAGAAGGGGGGAGAGGTACTGTTAGAGAGGTATGCATGAACACAAAAAGCAACACCTCTAGGTTAGAGGTCACCATCTCCCCTCCTTGGTCTCGGTGTGCTGATCCACCAAGCTCCATCCTGGCCAAAGGCCATAGATGAGTAAGAACGTCTGTGATCCAGAGATCCTGCAGATGATGCGATAGCTCAACTGCCTGATCTTGTATGGTAGCGGCCACTGACTCTAGATCCCACTATGTCTCGTTGGCTGCGCTCAAGGGGAAAGAGAAGATCATCACGTCATTCTTTGGTGTAGAGGGTCTAAGACCACACATACCCGAATAGGGGCTACGATCTCCTCGAACCTCTCTGTCCCTTCCGTCGGAAGACACCGGAAGAAACTATAATCCACATGGGTGTTAAAACCCTAAGATCTCTCTAGATAATTGTCATGCATAAACATGCATAAACCAGGCATAAACTCATCCACCCGACCACCCCCGAGCCCAAGGGATGCACACATGAATTACAATGAAGTACCTCATACCTTGACCTTGATGTCCCATACCACCAAGAGGTATGACTCCAATCCAGCAGCATGTAGCTGTAGTGTGAAATGGTAGGTGAGTAGATACAATCCTCTACACAAGAGAACATAACATAACCTAGCCTCAAGATAACATTCCTTGAGTGTGCCCCATGCCCCTATTATATAGGAGGGCCTTCAAGTGACTCTTGACTCTCCATTTCCCATGTGTGACCCTTGGATGCCTGACCCTAACCTCAACCCTTAAGGTTAGTCCTAACCCATGCTCCACTAGAGCTTGTTCCCATCTCCCATGCTCACAAGCCTAATTTGGGTTAGCCTCCTAGTATATGCACGTATAATGTGCATATAACACTGGGGGCCCCGCATAGAGACTCAGGTGGGAGAGCACTACTCACTGTAACATGCGGAAGCTTCGGGGGAGATCGATAACTTCAATGCTCAAAAATCAGCACACTTGTTGCGACGAAATTAATGCACAAGTAGATGTGTAGAAAAATAGAGAGAGAGAGAGAGGGAGAAGAGGACACAGCATTGGGTCTCGAATACCCTCTGTAGGGCCCCCACCACGAATGGTGTATTTGCTTTTATTGGAATGATGCAAAACTGAAATAAAAGACTGAACCTGAACCTTCTTGGCTGAGATAGATCTCTTCCTTTGACCTTCAATCTTCACCCCTTCTGCGTTAGCTTATCCTTGGCTGTCCTGGCCCCTTGATCAGCTTTAGCACTTGGTGAAATATGAGATGAATGGAACTGATTTATGCAATGGGTATTTATACCCCTACTGGAGGTTGGTCGGCTGGCATAAATCCAGGCGGCTGATTAATAAAGCCTCACCACCACGGCAGAAAATAGCATTTAATGCTATTTAATCCTACGCATTCAGACTTGGCTAGCTGGCCAGCATGAGATGCCTTGGGCTGCTGGGCAGCTTGTGTGGGCTTCCCCACACCTAGCTGACAGGCCTCTAAGGGCTGGATGCCCTGTCGGCTGCTTGTGAGGCCGCAATGGTCATCTCCACCGGCTTGGAGAAATGATGAATCAGGTGGTGAACGGTACTCGCCGGCTGTCTCCTCTCCGGGTCAGGGGCTGTAGGGGGCCGATGGGAATGCTGTAGAGAGGTGGGAAGGGGGGGGTGGGGGGTGGGGGGAAGCGAGGGGAAGGCGGAGAGGCCGGAGAGGGATGTTGCTGAGAGGTATCCATCGGAGAGGAAGGCTGCTGGGGAAGGCTCGACGAAGCGAGGGAGGGGTCAACCTGCCCCACTGGGCACTGAAGCCCAGAAGAGAAGTCGCGACGAGGAATTGGCCGCCACCTCGGGGGAGGCAGGGGGACCCTCTCCATGACTGGAGGGGGCCTGTCGTCTGCGGGCGGGTGCTGTGATAAGTGCTCGAAACGGTTCTCTCACAGAACCAAATCCTCTTGCATGTTGCCAGCCTAGCGCGCACGGCGACGACGCTCAACTCTGGTGCTCGGTTGCCGACCAGAGCGGGGGCCGACCGCCTGCCACTCTTCGGCTGATGGGTCATCCATGGTTGGAACCTGGTGCTCCGCGGTCTGGGAACTTGCTCCTCCCTCGGCCCCTTGATGTGGATCTGAGTGGGAAGTAGGAGGGAGAACCACCAGGGGCGGTTGCTTACTCTGAGGCCGAGGGCAAACTCTGGCCAGATGACCCATCTGTCTACAAATAAAGCATTGCCTGGAAGGCCGGAATACTCCACTCACTGCATAATGGGATCGCCTCGAAGACTGGGAATAGATATCATGTGAGGCACAGAATCCGGAGAGGCAATACAAATGAAGAGAGATGGAATCCCCACTGCTCGTGCGAGGGCCGAGGTAGCAGTGGGGGGAGGATTCCATCACTCTCCCGATGGCACCCACCAATCACTGGGAGAAGAGGAAGGTATTCCTTCTTGAGGCCTGGAAAGTAGACTGTCACGGGAAAGCTTGAAACTCCAGCTAGTGGGTCAGATGGCGGGTTGAAGGCGTGCTGCCACCGTTCAAAGAAGGCCTAGGTTGTATGTAGTGCAATGGGGCTCAGTTGCATGACAAGATCAGACGCTGCTGGTGAGTCGAACTCAACCTGGTAGTAGCCGCGCCCCAAAGGATGAATATCTGCGATCTTTGTTGGCACACCTAGGAGACTAGCCCGAAGAAGATCCCCGAGTTGGCCACGCGTAGGGCGGCTACTGGCAATCTTGCATACCAGAGTGAAGGCCTCTAGGGATGCAACAGTTGTAGCGAGAAGCTGCAGGTCCACTTCGGACAACGAAAGGCAGGTAACGACGGCCTCGGTCGGAGGAGACGGAGCGGTTGCTATGGAGTCCTCGTGGGGGCGAACCAGAAGAGGCCGAAACTTGCCGAGACAATGGAGAAATACCCACAACCTGAGGGCGCTGCCAGAGGAACAAGAACGGGCTAGAGATGGCAGAGAAGACAGGAAAGGGAGGGCCGGAGGGCACAGAAAGGAAAAGAAAAGAAAAAGAAAAAAAAGAAAAAAGAAAAAAGAAAAGAACAGAAAAGAGAAGGAAAAAGGAAAAGAAAAAGAAAATAAAAGGAAAAGAAAAAAGAGAAGAAAAAGAAAAGAAAGAAAGGAAAAATAAAATAAGATAAAAAGGCGGCGAAGGGAAAGGGGACAGAAAAAGAAAACGGTGGAGAAGGGCAAGCTAAGGGAGAAGGGGGGGGGGTGCGCACACACGCCGAGGGGGAGGGAAGGGCAAGCGAACATAAACGAAGCCTATGGAGGGGGTGGCGGAAAAGAGAATAGAAGAGGAGGGGGAGGGGGGGGGCAGGGCAGACGCAGTTGTGAAGAAGGAAGGGGGGGGCAAGAGCAGCAGGCGAGGGGGAGGCGCAAGCAGAACAACAGGAGGGGGGGGGGAGCAAGTTGCGCTACACTCTCATGTTATGATATCGAGATGAGACTTCTTTGACTTTGTCCATCATGGGAATATTTGGCATTGAAATTGCACTCAAGAAAAATTAGCGGCCGAGTGCATCCGCTACCACATTATCCTTCCTAGGGCGGAATTTAATGTCGAAGTCATATTCTTGTAGGATTTCAATCCATCTTCTGTGCCTCATGTTGAGGCTAGGTTGGGTGAAGATCCACTCCAGACTCTTGTGGTTAGTTACAAGCTGGAATTTGCTCACCAAGAGATAATGTCTCCATAATTTGAGACAATGAACAACTGCTAAGAGCTCCAAATCATGGTGGCATAATTTGCTTCATATTGCTTCAGTTTGTGAGAAGTATAAGTCACTAGTCTTCCTTCTTGTCCTAAGACACTACCAAGTGCTAGACTACTGGCATCAGCAACCACCTCAAATTCCTTGGTGAAATCAGGAAGTTTCAAGATTGGCGCTGAGGTAATGATGGTTTTGAGCTGATTAAAGTTGACTTGATGGATCAGGAATGAGGTGTATGCATTTCAAGCTCTGTTGGGGAGCTTTTGCTGGACACTGTTTTCAATGTGGTCAATTGGGGCATTTCATTGCTGATTGTAAGCTCAATGACAAAGATCAGGGGTGCCTGTTGAGGTGGCGTACATGGTTGTCGAGGACATACAATACTTTTGATGTACAACATGTTGATGTACACCAACCAGGTTGAGGATAGAGGAAAACAAGTAGTTCAGGAGGAGGCTCCTTGGAAAGATGTAGTTAGTCGTAAAGACAAAAAGATGGATCAGTCTGCTAATGAAAGGCAAGGCAGGCCGCAACCTCGCTCTTATTGACTTTGTTTCTTGTCTTTATGAAGTTGGTTCATTGGAATGTGTGGGGGATTTCCTCCCGTAAGAAGCAGTATGTCTTGTGGCAAACATTGTTGTCTAACCAATGGGATGTTCTTTGTGCGGTTGAGTACAAACAACATAGTCAGGCGGGTGGTGGCTTTATACATAGAGAGGTTTTCATGTTTTCTTCAATGTCCATGATCGTTTTCAGCCTTCTATTGTGCATCAAGATGTACATGGTAGATTTATTGTTGTGGAGATCACGTATGAAGAACAACTTCTTTGGTTGGTTGGTGTGTATGCTCCCCATAGAGTAGGGGCTTGTTGTTCTCTTTGGCAGGATGTGCAACAATGTTTGAGGTTAGGAAAGTCAGGTTTTCTCATGGGGATATTAATATCTACGCTTGTGCTGATCAAGCTAATTCGCCTCACTCTATAATGGATAATCCGGAAAGGCAGGTTTGTGACTATTTTATGTCTCTAGTCCTTAAACAGGAGATTTGGTCCTGGCTGCATCCTTATGATTCTCGCTTTACTTTTCAGTCTCGCCAGTATCCTGGTACTTGGAGCAGGCTGGATAGAATGTATGTTATGCACAATGATTTATTTTTGCTTGAGATATTGAAAGTGGTTGTGGAGAGGCAACATGTTCTTTGGGATCATTTCCCAATGGTCTTGGACATAATGCATCAGCCTGTGGATGTTTATAAAACTTTGCTTGGGAGGTTGCCTTTGGGCTTCAATCACAGCTTTCTTGATCATGAGGTTATTCATGGATACATGCTGCAATTGATTGATAATTTTCAGCTATGTTTTATATAGCAGGGAATGTCAGCCTGGGATTGCTTTTTGTCTAATGTTCAACGCCTTGCTCGTTAGTATGGTATTCATCAGGCCTCGAAAAGGAGGCAAGAGCTGACACTACTGCAATCTTTACTGGGGAGCCTTGCAATCTCAGGCGGCTATATCACTTGTGAATGATAGAGTGGATACTGTTGTTACTTGGCGCTCTCGTAGAGTTGTTGAATGTCAAGAGGCAAGTTATACGCGGGCTAAGTTATCTGTCTGGTTGGAGGCCCTTAAGGATAATAATTGTTAGACACATCAATTTTATGCACAGTTGCATCCCTCTTATGCTAGAGAGAATATTCTGAGGCTTGAAAATTCATTGGAAGAGATGATTTCAAAGCCTCATAGCATCATTGATTTGTGTGTTCAGTTTTACCTGGAGCTTTTGGGCAATCCTGAGGTGCTATCTGATGATGTTCATCAAGCACGCCCTAGTATTCTAGCATTGGTGCAACATCAAGTGTCTTTGGACTCGGCCAACATTTTAGATGTTGATATTATAGAGCATGAGGTTGGCTTTGTGCTTGCTCATTTGCCCAAAGATGAGCCTAGGTTGGGATGGCATTACTAATGAATTGTTTTCCAAGTATGTAGATCAGTTGAAGGGTCCATTGACATCTATTTGTCAGGAGATCTGGCAAATCTGGAGCTATGCCTGATTCTTGGAAAGTGGGGGTGATTCGGTTGTTGCCAAAGGTGCCTTCTCCCTTTGCTTTAAAACATTGGAGGCCTATCTCTTTGATGGGTTGTATGTGTAAGGTTTTCTCTAAAGTATTGGCAAATAGATTGCACAAGTTTCTACCGGACTTGATACATCTGGCTCAGTATGGGTTTATAAAGGGGCGCAATATCTTGCATAATATCCTTAAATGTTCAAATAGGCATCGATAATGCAAGGAAAACAAAGCAGGAGGTGGTGATGGTTCAGCTGGATTTAGAGAAAGCCTTTGATCATGTCAGCTGGTCTTTCCTTGCTGAATTGATGAATTCTATGGGTTTTGGGCCACGTATGTCTCATTCGATCCACACACTCAGCCATAGATCTCACTCTCGGATTATGATGAATGGTGGATATCCATCCCATGCTTACTATGCTTACTGAGTTGGCTCAAGAGGGGGAGGTGGTTGGTGGGCTAACTTTGCCTTCGGGTCTGCAATCGGTGGGCCAAGCACTGGTTGAGGATTCATTTATGTTTCTTAAAACCAACAAAGCCAACATTGAGAAGGCAATGGCGCTTGGATTTTGTTTGCGAAAGCTTTTGGGTTGCATATAAATACCCAGAAGTCAATCCTTCTTAGCTGCACAGAGAGAGATTTACAAGAGCTTGGTTGGTAGGGTCATGTTGTGCCGCATGGGACCTTTGTACGTCACTTGGGCTATCCTATCGGGGTGGATGTCACCAACAAACAACTTTTAGAATGGATATCAGGTTGTATTGGGGAAAAGGTTGTGTACTGGAAGTCTCAAGCATGTCCGTTTCACACCCAGCTGAAAGTGGCACATGTCATTATGTTAGCTATGCTTTCTTATTTCTTGCCCTTACTTCCTTGGTCTCGAAAGGCTTTGACAGCTCTCACCCAGCGGCTTCGATTCATGTTGTGGAAAGAGAAAGGCAATAATCCAGGGTTGACTTGGGTTTCATGAAAGCATATTACCACCCCTAAGAGATTGGGAGGGGCAACTCTGTTGGATGTTTGGGTACACCTTCTTGCCCGTAGGTGGACTTTACTTCAGGCTATGTGTGTTGATTCCCAGCCATGGATAGACATGACTGTTGCATTTTTGGAGGATGTGGGTATTGTGCATGGGAAGACCCGGATTGTTGCATCTTTTTTTGTTTTTTTCGACAAAAAGATCCTTCAATTAGTTAATGAAAAAACAACCACAAATGGCCAAGTACAACCATGACGGGCTAGATACAACCTCGCCTCTCATATAAGGGCGGGAAACAAGTGATTATAAGGGGAAGAAATGCTTCTCCTCCGTCGGCAGCCGCTCTATGAGGAGAAGGTGATCTCATACAGGGGAAGGGGGGGAAGCAACCACAGAGGTGGTCTGTAGTGCCAAATAGGGTCAACGCCTCTATCTGTGAGGAAAGGGCCAGACCTCCAAAGTCTCAAGAAGGCTTCCCGCTGCTTCCGTATGCGGTCAGAACCTCCCTGTAACTTCCCCCACTGACTGCGGAGGGTGTGAATGATATCAAGCCAAATGCTCCCGATGGTCTCAGCCGACGGAGTGTGGGTACCCTCGATGGCCTCAATTCCCCCACTGACCGTGGAGGGTGTGAATGATATCTAGCCATATGCTCCTGATGGTGTCGGGTACCCTCGATGAGAACTTCCTGCTTGCAGAGGTGTTGGCCACCTCTCGTGTGATTACTTGGCCAGAGAAGAATAATTGTAGACAACAATTCAATTGTATGGCGAGACTGGGTGTTTTGAGGATGTTTGATATTTTATTGTTGGGCGGGTGTGAATGTTATCATTCTGCCGTACTCTTCATAGATTTCGTGTGCCCCGAGGTTACAAGTGTATTTGGTTGTAGTTGCAGCAACAAGTGCAGTCTCTAGGGTGCCTTCCTAGATGGATTCTTCTCATGGATGGGATGATTGGGTTCCGGGTCGCAAGACCAGGCTGTTGAAGGCTTCCGCTAATGTTGTATATCATCTTTTGGTGCAAGAGGAGAGATGGCTTGCAGCAAAAGCTAAGAAAGTATGGAATGTTAAGAAAACGGTCTCCTGGTGGAAGCGCATCCTATTTTGTGGTTGGCATTCCAAGCTTCCTTTTTAGGGCTAAGTGTATATTTGGCGAGTCATGGTTGGGGGCATGTCTTTGGCCATTGCCCTTCGGCGTTGGAGACTTTCAAATGGCAGTTGTTTGTTCTGTCAGACTTGTCCAGAATCTAGTCGGCACAGGTTTATTTCTTGCCTGGTGGCTCGCTAGATATGGGAGTTCATCTCTTCAGTGTGGCAAATGGTGATTGGACACTTTGTCACCGAGGCAGTGGGTATTTGGACATGATCAGCCCGCCGGGGGGGGGGGGGGGGGGGGGGGGGGGGGGGGGGGGAACTATCAGCAACATGAGGTCTTTGTTTTCTTTCGATGGTTGGGTCTTTGGCATAATTGGCTCATGTGAAATGCTTTCATCTTTGATTCACAATCAAGGGTGAAAGATCATGTCCAACGCATTCGTGGTCTATTGTTTTGGCAAGTTTCTTCTTTGATCGATTCACATGTTATCACCAGGGCGCAAGCTGACCCCTGGTCACATGCTCTTCGTACGGTGGGCATGCCTCATGTGGGCTTTTAGTGCGTGCGGTTTGATGGCCTCTATGTACATGTTTGTATAGCTGGTCATGCGACCTTTGCTTTGTATTATATTTTCGTAATCTAATCAACCAACCATTACGAAAAAAAAGAGAATGGCTATGGCTTGAGCTTGTCGCTTGAGAATGGCAATGGCTATAGCTATGGAGAGAAGGTGGAGGGGAGCTTTATAAAGGGAGGTCAAAGACCCATCCAAGGTGAAGCAAGCCCCAAAATGGCCATATATAGGCAAAAACGGGCAAAACAGGCAGTTTTTTCTATTAAAAAAAAACGGTCAGAAACGGTCAAAACCAGCAATGGTCAAAAACTGGGATTTTTTTTTTTCTAGACCGTATGGTACGGTACGGTACGTACGACAGGCCTACATCGTAGGAGAGCAACTATGATGTGAAGAGCCTATATAAGGCTAGGCTAGCAGTCAGGCCTTTCATCTGACCCCCTTTTGGGGCAGGTCAAGGGTCAACAGTCCAGTTCTTAGAGGTCTTTAGAGCACCTTTTGGAAGCCCTCAGGCCACAGTTTTGTACAGTCCTATGGAAAGCTTTATGTACTATATAATATACTGAAAATACAGCTCTCTCTCTCTCTCTTCTCTCTGTCTTGGTTGGTGTCTTGCATCAAGGTTCCTATTCAGCATACTCAGGGCTGAAAGAAGACACGAATGTGACAACATCCCCGTCTACCTATGTGCCTGCCTTCTCTCCTTGACTCTACTTGTCATCCACCCTTGCCTCGTGCAGTGCCTACCTTCCCTCCTCTTCTTGGTGGTTTGGATTGATGGACAGTGGCGCTTTCCATTGGCACCACTCTTGTTGGATTTGGAGCATCTTGATGTGGGTGCCATGTCATAACTGCCGCAAGGGTACTGCAGCTCAGCATTGATGAGACAGCCATGGTAAGCTTACGAAGCTGAAATGAGGAAGCTACAAAATGAGAGAAAAAAAGTTTTAGGCAGAGCCATTAATGATCAACTATGCAAGGTGAGCAAAGTCAAATTTCATTTTTTTCAGTAATTTCATCCTCCAAAGAAGAACCACCCACCGGGGAGAGCAATGCATGCTTTTGCGGGTGTGAGTAAATACACATAAATAGCTGAGTGTAGTGCATTTAAAATTTGCCCAAAAGCAAAATGTAGGGTTATGAAAGTATATGCAGGATGCTCAGATATAGCCGAGGACATTGCCAAATTTAAGACATCTATGTATGAGATGCAAAAACATGAAGGAGACAACAGAGATTCCAGAAATATGGGAAATGTATGCAAAATATCCAAACAAAATGAGGGTAAAGAGGATGCCCTGAAGGAGAAAAATGTAGACTTGGATTATAAACAGAACCAGCTGGAGAGATGTTTGAATTGATTATTGGGATTTCTCCTTGTGAGAATTAGAAGATAAGCATTCGGGAAAAACGAAGCAGCTGGAGCTCCCTGACTGACTGTCTGCCCTGCACAACGTCCCCCCCCTTATATTCTCTTGTGCAGCGGTTGCGCCTCCCCTCCCCTTCTGCCCTTTTGCCTCACCTTTGGTTGCCTCAGTCTTCACCCTTGCCACCTCCCACCTTACTTCTGGGCTGCCTTTTGCCCCAGCTGCCTTTTTCCTTGTCGACCTTTCCCCCCAACCCCCTCCCTCCCTCCCTCCCCTTTCTGCCTCTTTTTTGTCCCATCTGCCTTCTTCCTCTTTACAACCCCCCCACCCCCCCACTCCTCCTGCTGCCTCTTTCCCATATCGCGCTTTTAACCACTCGTTTCTGCTCTCTAGACAGCTGGTGGTGCCCTTTGGCTTGCTCCTATTGCAGGACTCCACGGCAGCAGTTCTGTCTTACCTGTCCGAGACTGCCATCAGCTGTCATTTATCTGACACGGATCTCCAGTTCCTTGCTTCCTTAGTGGCCTCCCTTGAGGCCACCACCTTGGTGGGCGAATTCATTGGCAGCACACCAGCTTGGGGACGAATTCCTCTTGCAAGCCACGTTAGTAGGCAAGCAAAGGAACATTGTCGACATTATTTTCCTCGGCAATGGTTACATCCAAGTTGAGTTTGGCTCACCCTCTCTAGTTGCGAGAAGATCTGTTGGAAGTGCAGAGCTCTCAGGTTTACTTCTCCCAGTGGAGATACTTCTCTTAGCACTCCGACCCATTGACTGGTGTCTCATGTTTCTCCCCGTTGGTTTGCTTCCAAAGCCTCCCTAAGGAGTATCACACACCCCTCTCGGTGATTGAACGTTCATTGGGTTAGGTTTTAGAGTCCTTTCCCACTTGTCAAGGTGACTCAGCGCATATACAATGTGTTTCCCATTGCGGACATGAGGGCAACACACTTACCATTCCATGAGTTCATGGATGACATTGGAGAAGCACTCAATCAATGCACCATGCAATTGAGAGGTATGCATGTCAACAATAGCTAATGTTGATTGCACATTCCTCAATTCTCAAATCTCATGGTTAATGTGGCTGTGCTAGAGAGAGGAGGCACTCCCAAAAATTGTATCAGATTTGAGACTTCTCACGGTTGAGGACAATTGTTTGAAGAAGAGGGGAGTGATGTTACCATTTTGGGGATTACTAGCATTATGAGGATTTATTGACTTTTAGACAAGCTTTGGGAATGGGAGTTTATCCACAAATAGGTTATGGGCACCTTAGACATCGACTCAAGCTTGACAGATCATCTCTGGCTTCATGGATTACACGGGACATGTGCCCGCCCCGCCGATGGTAATTTGGTTGATTGGAAGGTCAGATGTGTGGAAAACATGCTATTTATGTGTATTCACATCATTATTGAAAGGGTGGACAAGTTTATTATGAAGGTCTGGACTATTCATATTTCGGGCTCCTTGTGAGTAATAGGTTTTATACCTATGGGCGCCCAGGGAGGTTTAGGACCTTAGCCTTGTTATTTTTATGAAGGGAAAAGCGTGTAAGTAAAACGTAAAAGAAAATGCATTGTGCGCATATATATATATATATATATATATATATATATGTGTGTGTGTGTGTGTGTGTGTGTGTGTGTGTGTAATAGTTATCACGGTACAAAAATATGATACCGTATGGTATGATACCGTACAGGAATTTTTGGTAAGATATGAAATTTTGGGATACCGTACTATAAAATACAACTTTTTTTAAAGCACTTACAAACTATGGAGCTTCAAGTTTGAATGTGAGGGAAGGTTTTTTTTTTTTTTTTTGGGGGGGGGGGGTGGAGGGCACTTTAAAGGAGTTGCTCAAGAGCTCAAGCCTATAGGCAAGAAACGCCAAAAAAAGGTCAAAAAATAGACAAAAACGGGCGGGAAACGACACTTTTGCAAACGGTTGAAACTGCACCCAACAATCACATCATACCGTATGATATTGTATGGTACTGTACCTTACGAACCATATGGTATGAACAGGTTCGTACCGTCCGGTAAACAACCATGATACATATGTTTACAAGAAGTCTTGTACACAGATTGCATCATCGGGCTCTTCCACCTTGCAGTCCGTACTGCTATATAGCATGTTGACGTAGCACCTATATCCGACTGTAGTGTCTACTACTGCACAACCAAGCCTGCCTAGCGGTGTTGCTTGTAGATTGCTGACATGGCAGTGCTGACGTCATCCACCTATAGGCTGTTGTGCAGTCTTACACCTGGCTGTTCTGAACCAAATCACCTTGCATGTGGTTGTGCCTGCTGCCATCAGAACCAAGGACATGTGAAGGTCTTATTTGGTGGCCCTAACACGAGGTTGTGGCACGATTTACCAAAAAGCAAGAGAAAGCAAGGGAAAAGCGATGTATTGTCTGTACCTGCTGATGTAGTATTAGTACTGGTTGTACCAGCTGTACCATTCGTATTCTGTTTTCGGTGGAGTTCTAGAGATCTTCCTGGTTGCCTATCTCTTGGCCGCTGCCTGTACTTTGACCAAAACTCTTTGAGAATATGTGAGGATTTAAAGGTAGGCATCCATGGTTGATGGATTTCTAAGGTGTGAAGGGAGACCTATGTCATATTGATTCTAAAGGCTTGCGCACTTCCAGGAGTCTGCTAGCCCTAATATTTGGCAGTGATGATCCGATTGGGGGTGAGGCTCCACCTCTCTCCTATGGCTGCTGGTGTTAAGATGACACAATGTGTTTCATCTCGTGACACATGAAGCACTGGCAGGGCAATCCATCTGCTTGAGAAAATTGGATACATCAAGTGAGGAATTGAGAGATGCTGAGTGAGTGAATGATCATTTGGAGGGACGGCAGTCTTGCAGCCCATGCCATGGCGGCTATCATCAACTAGGGGGTCCTAGCCACCTATCGAAGATGTCTTATCACCGGGAGAAGCTGTTGGTAGTCCTTTGGGAGGCTCTGGAAGCAAATGACAAATTGGAAAGCCAACCACCAAGGCCAGCAGGTCAATTGGGCTTCAAGCTGTGGTGACATCTTGTGGAGTATGCATGTGCACCCCATACTGTGATGAACTCAATCAAAGTGTAGCTGTAGCTGAGGAACAGATTGCTAGAGATTTGGCCTTGCTTACTGATTAACACGGCTTGCAGTAAATCGGGATATGCCCTCAGGCAAGTCTGCTATGGGCGAACTTGTAGGTAAGGGCAGCCTCGGTTGGGGAAGATGGAACTTCCATGGTGTCCTTTCATGGAGGAGAATGAGGGACTATATTTAAAAGCCAAATGGAGGAGGAGGCTAACGATAGAGTTAAAACACAAAAAAGCGGGAAAAGAAGAGGAGGAGAACCCTCTCAGAAAAAGTAAAGGAGGTAGAGCGAAGGCTACAAAGGGTGGGCAAAACAAAAAGTGGTTGGGGGGGGGGGAGAGAGAGAGAGAGAGAGAGAGAGAGAGTTGTATTAACGTCTATAAAAAGGCCAAAATGACCTATGAGAGCAAAATGTCCATGAAATACATCATCATGGGTACCAAAAAAAAAATCAAAGAAAGTAATAAGAGCTGAGAGGGTAGGGGGAGAGAGAGAGAGAGTTGTATTAACGTCTATAAAAATTCAAAGAAAGTAATAAGAGCTCAGAAAGAAAGTGGTGGGGGGGGGAGAGAGAGAGAGAGAGAGAGTTGTATTAACGCCTATAAAAAGGCCAAAATGACCTATGAGACCAAAATGTCCATGAAATACATCATCATGGGTACAAAAAAAAAATTCAAAGAAAGTAATAAGAGCTGAGAGGGTAGGCTCTGTGCTAGGAAGGGGCTGAAAGGGGAGGAAGGGCTGTGCTCAAAAAAAGCTCACAGAAGAAGGGGACAAGAAAGTTGTATGCAGGGGTGGAGGGGAGCTGGTGGCCAAAGTGTAGAGACGGAAGGGGTGGCCAAAGTTGTGTGCAGGGGTGGAGGGGAGCTGGTGGCCAAAGTGCAGAGACGGAAGGGGGCTGAGCATTGGCCGAATGGGGAGGGAAACGTGTAGGGGAGGGGGGTGCGCCATAGTCACATGGGATGGGGAACGGGGAATGGGGACGGAAAAGATTGAGAATGGCCATTTCCTGTGACTATAGAGTGACATGGGACGGGAATGGGAACGGGAAGATGCTGCCATTCCCAACATTCTTGAGTCTAAAAATGCCCATTCCCGGTGCGCTTGAGATAGAGGGCGGGGAGGTAGAGATAGAAGGTCCGAGGGAGGGGGGGGGGTGGGGGGGTGGGGCACGCTCGAGATAGATGGAGGGGAGGTAGAGGTAGAAGGCACCGCCCCCCCGCTGCAACCCCGGTGCCTTCTACCTCCCTTGCCCGCTTCCCTCGCCTTCTCTCAACTAGTCACCAGTGCCCTTCCTCTACCCCGCCCTCTTTCGGCTGGTGGCGCTCATGCTAGTGGGGAGCCCCTCCTTGCAAAAGCTTTATAAATATTTAAGCTGTGAAATTAATAATTTTTCAAAACCTCATGGTCATTTTTCCAAAATGAACCCAAGAAACCTTTAAATGTTTCTTGCGACTATGACTGACCATGGTATGGCAGGACCCATCCTCTTAGAGTTTTGAAGGGGTGTAGCTTTTGCCCTTGCAAGATCTCTTGCTCACGGCGCATTGAGGTCTTGTTGTGGGGTCATGGTTAGCTACTATGGGTCGATCGCGAGCTGCTACGATGGGTGTGCCTCGAGAGTCCCAGCATCAATGTTCTTGAGATTGACCTATGACAACAACAGGGAGGATCTTGTGCCCTTTTACCTAAGATAGTGAGGCGGCCACTTCATCACATGAGTGTAGTTGCCTGGGCGATGGAGACCAGCCTTGGACCTCACTACAAGGACGATGGCACTGCCATGGCATTACTTCTAGTAAGTAGTTGGCTGCATGTTGGCCAGTAAGGTGCCCCTGA
Organism: Cibotium barometz; assembly: GCF_041138505.1. NCBI lineage: Eukaryota > Viridiplantae > Streptophyta > Polypodiopsida > Cyatheales > Cibotiaceae > Cibotium > Cibotium barometz. Next base: position 22,258,959 of record NC_141074.1, on the reverse strand, counting down.
CATGGCATTAGTTCTAGTAGTTGGCTGCATGTTGGCCAGTAAGGTGCCCCTGACATGGTCGGATTGGACTACACCTCCCAAGCCCTTTTTTTTTCCCGGGAAAAAGATCGATCTATGAGTTAACAAAAAAGATCGATCTAGTAGTTGGCTGCATGTTGGCCAGTAAGGTGCCCCTGACATGGTCGGATAGGACTACACCTCCCAAGCCCTTTTTTTTTTCCCAGGAAAAAGATCGATCTATGAGTTAACAAAAACCAGCCTCGAAGGTCTAAATACAACCACAAAGGGCTAGATACAGTCTCGCCTCCATGTACGGGGCAGGAATCAAAGAATCAAAAGGTGGAGAAAGATGCACTTCTCTTGTGGCTGGCCGCTTTATGAGTAGAAGGCTATCTCATACGTGTGGAGGAGGGGGGGGCGGGGGGGAATAACCACACAAGTGGTCTGTAATGAAAAGTGGGATCACCACCACTGTCTGTGAGAAAAGGGCTAGGCTGCTAGAGCCTCGAGAAAGCTTCCTGCCGCTTCCGCATGCGGTTAGAGCCACCTTGCAGCTTCCCCCATTGACCATGGAGGGTATGTGTGACATGTACCCTGCATTGGAGTGCTATGTGACAGACTGGCTCTACATCAATGCATCATTTATCAGTAGGATTTACCTTTTCAGAAATATTTTGTCGTATGCTGTGGCCCCATTGTGAGCCCCAGCCCGGGACATGTCAGGCACGAGCTAGATAGGTTAGTCTCCGAGCCTTAGAGGTCAGACAAGTGTTAGTCCTCTTAACCCACTTGGAGAGTTCATCAGATAAGTGCATATACAGTCAGCCTTAGTACTAGGTATGCATCAGTAAGCTATGGGCTAACCAATGGGCCAGCCCATGGCCTCAAGAGCCTGTCCAAGGGCTAATCACAGCCATGGACATCATTAGGGGATAGCCGAAGAACCTTGCTGCAGTTGGCCAGCATATACAGCAGGACGACAGCATCTATGGTGATCAATCTCGAGTCGGCCACGTCTGTTAACATTAGGTGGCAGTTGGGTTGCACCACAACAGTTGGGCATCATTAAAACTCCTCTTTTCCCATGCGCAACATCAAAATAGCATTTAATGCTATTTTCAGCAGCTATTTGTCTAGACTGAGCTGGCCATAGCCTTATGTTGGCCGACCAGCAAGATGGAAGCATATAAAAGCATGCGCATCCCTCCCAATTGTTTATTCAGGTATTCAACAAAGTCAGCATGAGTTCCAAGCAGTTCTAGCATTCCCAAGACCTCCACGAAGGGAATCTTCAGCATTCAGCCAGCATATGTGCATCCCTCAGTTTTGGGATTGCATAGTGGTCATTGAAGAGCAATTTAACGGAGCTTGGACAGCATCTGGATCAGCTTGCGTTTGGTCTACATTGTCCTTGCGTCTGGCAGTCCTCAGTCATCATTCATGCTCATTGTAAGTTCCCCAAAGAGTAATATAAGCAAATACGCTTGCTTGCAAGGGGGCCCCTTTAGTGGGAAATTTGTGACCCAATACTGTGTCAACTCTTATCTGCTTTCTCTCTCTTCTCTATTGTCTCTCTATTGACAGAGGATACCCCACACAGGTACTCCGATTTGTCTCATAGGCCGAGTTCGGTCTTTTGGAAGACGTTAATAAAATCTTTCTTTCTTTCTTTCTTTCTAAGTGGAATTGCACAGACTCACGGCTATAAAGAAGGCTTTGTTGAGTGTTACGACGATCAACCTCTTGCATGCTATAGTATTATGAATGGTGTCAAGCCAAATGCTCCTAATGGACTCCGCAGGTAGAGAGTGGGTGCCCTCGATTGCTTTGTTGCATCAAGCTCTCGAGATGTGCTAGGTTGCAATGTTGCTACAAATCTCCCATCTCTGGCACTGGGGTTGGGACTGATATTGCCGAAATGCTAAGGTGAGAGACTTGAAGGTCTAACCCCCCACCTTCCTCCTTATATGCCATGACAACCTTAGTCTCAATGGCCCAAGGGACAGTGCCCCATGAAATGATACGGGTTGAGGTCCTATCCATCGTGAAAATGCGGAGAATCCACTGCCAAACCTACTGAGCCTTTGGGCAATCCCAAAGACAATGTTGCTGAGACTCCTTTGGGTGGCCGCACCTCGGACAAGCTGCTGGCCAACCACATGCCAACCACCAAACTCTTGTGTGCTAGCAATCAAAGAAAGAGGGCGAGCCTCTTCCAAAAATCTGAGAGAGACTGTTGTGAGAGGCCCTGTGACTGCTAGTGTACTGCTGTTGCCGGGGTTCCCTCAACCTTGGGCATCTGAATCCTGCAGCCTAGCCATGCGGTGTATGCGAAGAACGGGGTACCAAGTGTCTCCTCCCCGATCAGCAAGATCACCCCAAGTCCACTCCCTCGGGTCCCACTGGTTCCGCGTGGGGGTCGGCTCTCCCAAATCCATAACTTCTAGAGTCTCTCCTTGGCCACCTTGGCTGGTGGGGGGTCAATGTGTCACTCGTGTGCTTGAAATCCGATCACCCTCACCCTTTGTAAGGTGAAGCCACTGAAATCATCCAGAGGGGGCTCTGATCTCTCTAATCTGCCATGGGGTCCAATAGAAAAAGTGAGCTAAGCATAGCTGTCATCTGTGCCATGGATTGCCAAGCGAATATCATGCCTAGCCACTGCGCGCCCGCGGGGGGGGGGGGGGGGTCGGGTGTGTAATAGGGGTCAGCCACTCCTGGGGAATAGCAGAGTCAATGTCGAGACTGGGTCTATCTCTACTCCACATCCGAGCCAAGTCTCTCTCTTGAGCCTCCGGGGGAAGCTGTCTGAATGCAAGCCAATCTCCAAGGGACTTGGTAGGTCCTATGCTCAATGCTCCCCATGATACACGAGGTCGGGCCCCGAACATGTGGCCACTAGGTAAACATATGAGGGGTTCCAGATCAAGGGTTACCGAAGACGCTCGTCCAAGGCTACTAGAGCCAACTATTGAAGGGCCAGCCTAAGGTGATCCCAAGCTCAGAGTAGGCTGGCTCCAGACCTGTCCTCAAAAGTTTGGTAAAGCCGCGGGCCCGCATCTCTGTGAAGATCCATATGGTGCTTTGCGGTCAGGGCTCCCCTAGGATGGGCTGAAATCCGGGCCAAAAGAAAGTCCTTCCAAGACTCACCAGTTGGAAGAAGCCCTCTAACAATCAACTTTACCGGCCGGGCGCGGCTCTGAATGGCGGGGTCAATGATGCCTAGGCCTCCTTTGCATCATGACTGAATGATCACTCTCCAAGCCACCTTAGCCCGGGCAGGCCTCCCATCACTGCCGGCCCACAAGAAGTTCCAGATCAACCACTCTACCTGATCAATGCATGCTCAAGAGAAGGCCCAACAAGAAGTAATGCACCACATTTTGGCAAGAAGGACCATGTTTGCCACTACCACTCGGCTAGCTAAGGAGAGCCTTGCAAAACTCCAGTACAAAAGGTTCTTCTGAATGCGCAAAAGAAGAGGGGTGAGTTGTTGCTCCGAGGAGATATCGATGCCCATCTGGCATCCTAGATAGCGGACTAAAGTGCCCCTAGGGATCCACTGGAAAGCCTCAATTGGACGACAAGTCGGGGCAGGTGTAGAGCCTACCCAAAACCACATGACTTGTGCCGGTTGATCTGCGCTCTAGATGCGGACAAAAGATCTCGATCGCCTCAGCAAATCTCTGGAGATTCCCCACATCTCTGGATAGGTATGTTGCTGTGTCATCTGCAAACTCCAACAGCTCTTCCTGAGTACGGATGGGGAGACACAATCCTTGGAGCCCCGTCTCCTGAGCTGAGAGAGAACTGCTCATGGCCTCGGTGACAAATAGGAAGAGATAAGGTGCTAGTGGACAGGCTGCGGGACCGAGCGAGAAAGGGAAAATCTGTCACCTTGGGCTCCTTGAATAAGAACCTGACTGTGATGCTGAGAACGTACGGAGGAGTTTGTATTTCTGTTAGTGAGTAGCTCTTGCCAACAGTGGATGGCTCAAGTGTCAGTCATCGGGCGAGCGCAATGGGTTACCATCAAGATTGGAGAAGACTGTGTGGGCTTCCTCAATATTTATGCCCCGAACGTCGCAGCAGGTAGAGCCACCTTCAGGAGTACAATCCATCAAGCCCTTCCTCAGGCTGACTTTTGGTGCATAGGTGCACAGAGGACAGACTCGGAGGAGGCACAGTTAGAGTCTCAAGCACAAAGTGCTTTGCTTGGGAGGAGTTGATCCTACCACGTAGACCCTTGGAAGTTGGCATCTACCAAAGTTTGGGCGTATCCCCGGGAGCCTGTGCTTCTCATGGTCTGATAGGAGGAGCACAGGCCCCAACTGCTCTCGACTTCATAGATTTTATGTGGATGAGTGGGCTTGCGGTCGCGGGGCATGATTGGCATCTTGGCGGGCACCACTTTCTCTGATCATGCTCCAGTTATTTTTCATTGGAGGACCCCTAGAGGCAAGACAAGCATGTGAGCACTAGGATTCCAGACAGCCTCATATAGGACCCTGAGATCTGGAACAGGACAGAGCAAATATGGTCGGACTGGATTTTATCTTAGGTTCTACCGTGTGCACCTTGGATGCGCGCCTCAACAAAATCAACAACTTTTTGTAAGAGGCAATACTGTGCAGATTGGAGGGATTTCGTAAGTAGGAGAGGAGCATTTGGAGGGGAGTCCAGCATCTCCAGGAGAGTTCCTCCGATAGCCCGTGGATTGAGAGTCAACTTACCGCCGCCCATACAGAGATCGGATTCATTGAGGAGAGGAGGGTCGAGTACAAATACCATGCCAGAGCCTCCTTCTGGACCCAAGCCGGAGATAGAGTCAGGGGGGACTTCTTTGAGATTGCAGGCCCTTATAGGCGGAGAGATGGTATTGGCAGGTTGCGTGGCCAAGATGAAGCATTTGTTTCTCACCCCCCCCCATCTGAGAGCCATTGCCATGGATTTTTTCAAATCCCTCCTCACGAGTGCCCCATTATCCCCACTGGTGGTGGACACGCGAGAGAGGGGCGGCACACAACAGAGGTGGTTCTCCCCGCTCTCCAGACCACCTTATTGACTCCCTTCACAATAGAGGAGCTGACGGAGGCATTGACGGCTCTTCCTAAGGGCAAATGCCTAGCGGCAGACGGGCTTCCAGTTTCCTTCTTTGTTCGCCATTGGGATCTCATGAAAGGCGGCCTTTGTGTAGCCTTGAATGAGATTATGACTACAAGTGCCATGCCAGAGAGGCTTTCAGAGGGTTTGATTCAATTGATTCCTAGGAGGGTGGTGATAGATTAGCATGGTTGTCATTGTACAAAAATACGATACCGTACGATACGATACCGTACGGGAATTTTTGGTACGATATGAAATTTTCGGATACCGTACGATAAAATACGGTTTTTATTTTTTACACTTATAACCTATGGAGCTTCAAGCTTGAATGTGAGGGAAGGTTGGGAGGGGAGGAGTCTACAGTGCTTGAGGAACCAGAACATGGATATGTGTCTCTCCTAGTTGGATCTCCCGATTGTCTCAAAAAAAGAACCTGGATGGGTAATGCGATACCAAAGGTCTCCCAGTGTAGCGTTTATGACTAAGGGACCGTCCTTGCACAAATGCGAGCAGTGCATCTAGGGTGATAAGTTTAGGGACTCCTCTCTAGATCAAAATGGCCATGTACAAATCTTCTCCCTCGTACATAACTTGAGAATCTAATTGTCTAGCCTACCTATACCAGGGATCTCCAAGTGACGTAGCAAGATTCTCTCATCCTACCAATCAAGTGTACACTACCAGTCTACCTCGCCAGATTTTTTAGGTCTCTCAACAACCCCATATGGAATACAGAGTGGACACGAAAGTTGCGAAGTATTGCGAGCATTTGGGATCTTCGTTAAGCAAGGTTTTTATATTTTTTTTAAGCATTTGGATTTTTTTTTCAAGGGAAAAAAATTTTGGAAAAAAAAAACTCGTACCGTACGATATTGTACGGTACGAACCCATTTGTACCGGTACGAGAAACAACTATGCAGATTAGAGATCCGGCAATGGAGACCCATCACCCTCCTCGGGACCGCCTACAAGATTTTGGCCACAGCCATCAGCCGGAGACTTCAACCTTTCCTCCATGACTTGATCCATGACACTCATACAAGTTTTGTTCGGGATCAGAGCATTTTGGACAACATCTTCACTTTCTGGGAGGGCGACAAGTTCGGCGAAGAAGCAGCAACAGGACCTCATTGTGCTTCTCCTAGACTTTGAGAAAGCAAGAATGTCAATGGGACCCCCCTCAACTGTAGTTCTATGAAGCTCTCTAAGGATGCTTCGCCTCTAAAAGCACTGAGGCCCTCCCAAACCCTGAATGTTCCATGAGGCTATCCGCATATCGATCTCTGTGGGAGGCGGAACTATAGGAATTGGCCTCCACTTGAAGAGTCTTGGGCGTGGGTTTTGACGGGGAGTAATCACAATTGGTCCTGGGGCGATGGAGCGCTAGGTGGGCGTGGGTCCTGCCTTCCATGTGTCGCCACTCTGTCCGAGCATGAGAGTAGGCATACTCTGAACTACATCGATCACAATGAAGGTATCTGTAAGAGGGTTGGAGGGTAACTCCAACTGACATATGAAGGAACACAAAGAGCAGCACCTCCAAGGCTGGAGGACACCACCTACTCGTCTTGATTTCTATGGCCAGAGCCTCTCAGCTCCATCCGAGCTAGGGACGAGAGAATGGGTGAGCACATCGTCGATGCGTAGATCATGAAGATGGTGCGAGAGCTCTATTGCTTGTCCTTGGATGGCGGCAGCCACCGACTCCGAATCCCACTCCGTCCCCGTGGTTGCACTCAAGGGGAAGGAGAAGATTATCAAGCCACTCTTTGGCGTGAATGGCCTGGAATGATGAAGCACCTCACAGATCCGAATGGGAGCCACTGTCTCCTCAAAAATATCAGTTCCTTCCACCGGAAGACATCGGAAGAAACTGTAATCCACTAGCAGTGCCAGGATCCAGGGGTGCCACGTGGGGACTCTGGTGGGAGAGCCCTCATTGGCGAGGCAGCGATGGTCATCTTTGTCGGCTTCGAGAATTGATGAATCAAACAGCGGACGGAGCTCGCCGGCTGCCTCCGCTCCAGATTGGGCATTGTCGGCGGGTCTCTAACAGAACCGAATCCTCCTATACTCTACTAGCTTGGTGCACACGGCGGTGCCGCTCAGCTCTAGAAGTCGGCTGGCGGCCTTGGAAATTTCTGTGGCGGATGCAGAGGCTTCAATTTGGTACAGCAGGCTCAATTTGAATTGTGAATGTTGGAGCTTCAACTTGATGATTTTCTCCATATTTCAGAAACACACCAAAATTTTTTAAAAGCCCTAAATGAGTAGCTTCAATTCAATGGGTTTGTGCTACCCAGCAACTTCATATATAGTAGCTGAGCAGAAAGTTGGTGTCTTGGGTTGTATGCTGGTCATCTGATGTAGCATCTGTTGGACAGCTTTGTGATGTGTGTTTATGCTTCTACATGCTGGTTAGTGTAGCCATTTATATGGTAGTGATGTGTGGACGTAGGCTAATAATGGGCCGAGGTACTTTTTCCCTGAGGAGATTTTTTCTCCCAAGTGAGTCGTATGAGTGAGTGTGCAAGTGACCTTATCATGTCTTTTTACTTGGTACTTCACTCATTCTCAGCAATCTACTTTGAGTGTTGTGCTTCTCTATATCTTTGCTTGTTGCATTTGTATGCATGCTACTACCTTTGGCTCTATATCTCTGCTGACGTGCATCTGTATTCATGTTGCTACCTTTGTCTCCACTCCAACAATTGGTATCAGAGCAAGTTATCTTGACTCTCGCCTTCGTTGGTTGCTCTCGTCATCACGTCCTCAAGTTGCTCTTCTGATTGTCTCAGATTGAGCTATCCTTTTAGGAGTGTTAGTTGGAACGTCTTTGTTTGATTTTAGGTTTTCTGCAGTGTAGCAACATAAATTTGGTGTGCAGACATTGTTTGCATATGCCATAATTCTTATAGGGACATTGTTGCCATTTCTCCATCGTCATTGATATTGCATCTTTGAACTCATCATTAAGACATTGCCACTATCCATTGTGGTTCTATATAATGTGTCATGTAAGAGCTTTGAAATGTTGCTATTGGCATTGAGGCACGCCCTGTCTCGTAAGTGCAGGATAGTACATGTACTTCGGATGGTGATACTGGTTTTAGATGTAACTGTGGCACACCTCTCACAACGAAGAAAACCCGGTGGGATGGCAAGGATGCACATGTACATGCATTGGTGCATTTTCCGTGAAAAGGAGCATTATTCCTCATTTTCGCTCATGTAAAACTGTCAAGTAGGCTTGGGATGCGCTTGCTGCGCTTTAACATGTGTGTAATGAGGTGCTTGTAGTCTACTTGCACAAGCAGTTGGATTTTGAGTGCATGAGTAAGGGAGATTCGGTGGATGAGTTTCTCACAAGAATCAAAGATCTCAGAGAGGAGCTTGCTTGTATTGTGATGAGGCCTATCTGGACAGTTCATTGGTATGTATTGTTCTCATAGCTTTACCGCATTTATACCAAGATTTGGTATCCACACTTCGTCTTATGACGAAGAGTAACCCAAATGCCCTCATGTTTGATGAGTTGGGTGCAGTGCTCTTGCAAGAAGAGCAATCTCGGTAAAACTGAACTCTTATGCATGTGGGAGATCATGCATTTGCAGGCAGTTAAAAAGGTAAAGGCAAAGCCTTCTTTGATGGCATCTACAAGCCAAAGGCAGAATCAGCCAGTCTTTTTGATAAGTTTAAGAAGAAAGGCAAATACAACTAATGTCGGAAGCCAAGCCATTATATCAGAGAATGCAGAAAAAGGCTGGAGAAGGAGAAGAGGAAAGAGTTAGGCATGGCTCTAGCCGATGCATTAGCACGAAGTGTTGAAAAGGAGGAGTCCAAGAGGATTGAGCATTCATTGTGTACTGTAGTTATGACCCTTCTGTCCATGATGGCATGATGTATGCGTGTCAGTGACAAATCAACATGTTTGGTATTTTGATAGTGGTGCTAGCATGCACATTACTTCTTATCGGTTTGTTTTCCTCTCTTGACTTTTCTTCTCAAGGAGGCACAGTCACATATGCAAACAACTTCTCATATCCAACGAAAGAAGTTGGTAGGGTTGTACTTACTGTTGTAAATGGTGGGATAATCACTCTCTCGGAAGTCTTGGTTATGCCAGGCATTGAAAAGAACCTATTGTCAGTCTTTGCCATTGCTTGGGTAGGCCTAGTGGTCAAATTTGTTGATGACGAGTGTACAATTCATGACCGGGGTGATGGAGACATCATTGTGGTATCCGATACTCTAAGCCGTAGGTTGGACATGTATGAGAGATCGGCACATAATGCTTGTTCAGTTACTGCCACACACTATGAGTGACGTGGAGCTATGCCATTCGTTGCTTTGGTCACTTGAATTTTGGCAGTTTGTTGCGTCTTAAAAGGCAAGAGATGGTGTTAGAGATGCCACATCTTGAGGCCCTTATCAAACATGCATGTGAGGGGTGCATTTTGGGCAAGATGCAATAGGCGTCATTCCCGAAAGATGGATTAGTAAGGGCTGTCCAGAAATTACAGCCTATACATAGTGATGTATGTGGTTCTATGAGGATATCATCGACGGGAAATATCTCTACTTTGTGTTTTTTTATTTATGACTACTCTAGCCACACCTTGGGTGTATCCGTTGAAGGAAAAGTCGGAGGTTTTTACATGCTTTAGATGCTTTGTTACTATGGCTGAAAAAAGTTGGCACCCTTCGTACATATCGAGAGGGGGAGTACATGTCAAAAAGGTTCCATGCATATATGGCTGAAAGAGGCATAAAACATCAATGCAGAGTGCCTTACACAGCTTAGTACAATGGTGTGGCTGAGAGGAAGAACAAATCTCTATGTTGCATGGTTAAAGGCTAGGATTTGCCTCATGTGTTTTGGCTAGAGGTATTTATGTATGTCACTAGTGTGCTAAACAGATGCCCCACCTTAAACGCAGCTAGCATGGCAATCCTCTTGGGCAGCCAAGTGTCGGTACATTGCTGAAGCCTGCAACCATTAACCAAGGGAGAGAAGGCCAATTATTGTTCCATCTATGCCCTATACACCAAAACACCAGCATCCTATGAAGAAAAACACAGGTTAAACTGTTGGAGTGGAGACAAAGGTAGCGACACACAAACACATGGAGCAAGCAAGCAGAGGGACATAGCAGCACAACACTCAAAAGTAGATTGATGAGAATGAGTACATGTTTTTTTTTTGGTAGGTTATATCTATATTTTTTAAAAGACTTCCATTTATTGATGAGGTCATACTGGGTTTGATACATGTATTGATGAATCTGAAATGTGGTCACTTGTTTTACTTTTTATACAATTAAAGTTTACATTACACTCCTCTCTCTCTCTCTCTCTCTCTCTCTCTCTCACACACACACACACACACATACACACGCACCATCTGGGCAGCTATCTAGACAAATCTATCCCAACATAAACAGGGCAGGTTATTATAACTAATTCCTTGTTGGGATTGTTTTCAAGGTTTCAAATTCCCTGAAGCTTTATGCGTGTTTAATCAAATGGCAAGCAAGTTCTTATCACGTGTTTTTGTATTTGATTAAGGTGTGGAGATTGCAAAGGAAGTGGTTTGGATTTCTGTGAGCGTTGTCTTGGAACTGGAGAAAGAAGAGGTGTCCTTGGTTTCCACATACACCAAGAAGAAGAAAACACTGGCACCAGCCCAGAAAGGCAGTAGCTGTTTTGGGAGCCTCCAGAAAGCTTTCAAGAAGTATGTTTACAGTGCAGTTAGTCTTTGGAAGATTTTTACAGCCCCCAACCTCTTTATATTTTTGTCTTGTAGCATTTCTTCCAGTGCCAGGCGAAGAAGAGAAGAAAGAGTGCGAACATGTCTGGGAGGAAAACTAGTATGTATTTATTTTAAAAAAATAGTAGACCGAGGCACACATTTTAACATCCAGTTCCTCTAGGGGGGAAAAGGAACTAAGACAAGAAACTATGTAATGTGGCAATGTGCATTCATCAAGCATGCTTTGATATGGTCGGCAGGAACTTTCATGAGTGGCTATTGTAGCATGCTGCCCAGCAGGGACGCCATACATACGTACACATATTACATGCATCACACTACATACATACATGAGGTACATGCACTATGTTACATTACGCACATTTTAACATGGACTTCTGTATGGGGACCAGAAACTACGTGATTTGGCAATGTGCATTCATCAAGCATGACAAAATGGCTTTGGTACAGCGGGCAGGCCCCCTAGTGGCTATCATACCATGTTTCGCAGCATGGGGCACGAGTTCAAACAGGGACACCATGCATACATACATCACAGATAAATCACATACATACCAGGTACTTACAACACTACATTACATACATTATATGTATATATACACAAATAAAGCTGTCCCCAAAAGAATGGCATTGATTCAATTTTTTTTTGGAACGTTTAGCAACTAGCTTGATGTGCAAGAATGACGCCTAACGTATTGCATAGATTGCTTTCATCAAGTAAAGAACATTGACATTGACAGGAAGAGAATCGACACTCCCATGTATTCCATAAGCTTCCAAACAGCCGCCAAGCAAATCTGCGTGCAAGTGTTTCCAAGAGGAGATGACTAGTATACAATTATCTCAGAGAGTTCTTGATAAACTTGGGTTTTGGTTATTAGATTAAAGCATTACTTAAGCTAAGCATTGTTTTAGTTATTATGTTTTCAGTTCGCAAAATTGTTTTTTTCCAGGTAATTCATAGAAAACATTGCATTAAAGCTATGTAGATTGCTTATGAAGGGAATAATAGACGGTTTAAAGTTGCTGGTGACGACTTAAGCTTTTGGAGGCGCCCTAAAATGCAGATGCTGCTAGCCATTTAAGAAAACCTGTACAAAGGAAAGGCCCGACACGGATGCAGAATGGAAACCTGTACAAAGGAAAGGACCGTCGAAACCTGCAGAATGGATTCTGTGTCGTCCATACACACAATGATTTGGAGGTGGAAACTTTTCCCTCGGTTGACTTGACGTGCTTCGCTGCCTTCCATGGGGGGGCATCCATCCATCCGCCGTGACGTATAAAACTAACTTTCCAGACTAGTCCAACTGTTTCTGGAGAAGAGGAGCGTCAATATATATATATATATATATATATATAGAGAGAGAGAGAGAGAGAGAGAGAGAGAGAGAGAGAGAGAGTTAAACGCTGACTGTTGTGTGTGTTGATAAGCTCGTCGGAAACTGAATGGGCCTTTTCCAATTTTAGATTCGTAAAAACATTAAAGGTAGAGAGAGCACTCGTAAAAATTGCCAATGGCAGCAAGTCCCAAATACACTAGCAAAAGTCCTTCTCGGACATCTTGATCCTATTTGAAGACCAAGCAAGCAAGCAAGCTCAATACCTATATAGAGATGCAGTCCTCCTCCTCCTCCTCCTCCTCCAGCTTATTACATGATGTTGTTCACCTTCTCTCTCCCTTCCTTGGGAAAAGGTTCTTGTTTAACTTCAAGTTGGGGGAGGTTCAAGAGAGAGAGGTGTTGGTGGTCTCGTGAGGCTGCTCAACAAGTCTATCAAGATGTTGGTATTGAAGACCAAATCCAAATCATGTGCCCCTGTCAAAATGAAATTCAAATTTTTTGATGCATTACCCTGTTTGATCCGTAAACTGTAATCTCGTGTTTCTGGCTCTCTACTTGTTTTTGTGTGTTTCATGTCTATGGCGTTCACATGATACATGTTCAATCTCTTATTTAACGCCTCCTGGCCTTTCCTACACTCAACACCAACCAACAGCGTGAGATGTAAAGCTTGAGACTCGAGAGGACGTTTAGCGTTCTTTGTGTAACTGGACTTGGTTTTCTAGGATATTATTGGCATTGCTTAATGTATAGATGTTATGTTCCTCTCTCTCTCTCTCTCTCTCTCTCTCTCTCTCTCTCAACAAACTCTTGTACAATTTTTTCTTGTAATCATATTAAAGCATTGTTATTTATTGAAGTGCATTCAACAAACTTGTACAATTTATTATTCAATGACAAAAGCACATTAAAAGGCCTCTTTTGCAACCATCATCAAATGTGATGTTCAAGAATGACATTGTGACATTGAATACAAGGTATAGAATCATCAACACAAGTATAGGCTTTACAAAACTTCATTAACAGCAAAATGATGCCCCTTTTTCATATGTTTTTGGGTTTAATTCTTGATTGAAGGTTAAAAATTTTGAAGTCTTAGCTGACTTTCTAAAAAGGCAAATTTCTTTTACTTCCGCCTCATCTTATATCTTTTCTAAAAAGGCAAATTTCTTTTACTTCCACCTCATCTTATATCTTTGCGACACTCAGGACGCTAATCATGAAGTCCCTACAATAAAAATGCTCAACTAATCAAGGCCTGCAAATAAAAAACAATAGAAAGTAAGATGATGGCCAAGAGATCACCTTGTTTCACAAACACTCCCCTCCTCTTCTTCAAGGCCATGGCCTTCTTTTACGAAGATTGACCATTGCATTCAATTTTTATCTTCCTTTTCTTTCTACTGTGAAGGGTAGCTTTTTTAAAGTGCCACCCTAGGAGGCGATCGTCTCTGCTCCACGGGAAGGTTTTTGTAATTTCGACCACCGGTTGGAGAGTGAGCTTTTCTTTTCCTTCTTTTCATCTTCATTTGATAGAAATAGGTCTTCAAATTATTAATAATGTGATTTAGAACAAGACTTACTGTTATAGAAGAAATCATCGTTTTATATTAGCCAACTCTTCCCATGCTGAATTTTCTTGATGGTCATTGTTGTTGCTTTGCCATCAGCTATTATTATTGTTGCACCCATAACCACTATCACTATGCCTGAATCCACCACGCTTTTGCTAAGGAGGCTCACTAAAGCCTCTTCATTGTCGCTCTAATGGATTCTGCTTTTTTGAAGAGCAAGGAAATTGTGGTTTAGTTTGAAAAGCATTTATTTAATGGACTTTATGAGATCTTTGCATTAATTTGAGGAAGAATCTTTGTTAGCCGATGGAGGGAGATTTGGTTCTTCTTCAGACTCAGATGATCCCAAGAACATTTCTCTTGGAATGTCTCCAAGGAGCTTTGAGGTACTTTGGATCAACTCATATTCAACCTCTCAAAATATCATAAGACATCTCTCTCTCTCTCTCTCTCTCTCTCTCTCTCTCTCTCTCCAACCTCTAATATCTCAAAGTATCCAAGACAATCTCCCCTCCCATTGAAAACCCAAAGATATACATTCGTTTTCTTAAGTTTTTGCATAGTTCCTAGATCAAGATGCTACAAAATGTTGGGCTTTTTGAGTATAAAGTACTCCTTGTACTTGCTTATATGTGCAAGTTCTTATGCTTTTTAGTGTTGGTGGTAGTACGAAAGATCAATGGGGAGTGCAACTATGATTATAATGCATCTATCACTAGTAGCTTGTAGGGTATTTTGCTCTCCTTTGATTATGTCACTCCCTTAAAATAAAAATGCTCCTTTTACTCAAAGTTTTTGACCCTATTGTGGCTAACATCATGACTTGTTGAGCTTTCAAAAAATTGACGTATATGGTTTGCATATTTAAATGCATCTCCCTCAAAGTCACAAGCTGTAGATAATATCTCAAACTATCCTAAAACCCTCCCCTCCCATATTCTACAAAAGGCATGAAACTTGTCATATCTTTAAAAGGTGGGCATTGAATACAAGATCCATTTAGATTCTACTCTATAAACCCAAAAATCTATTTGTTTTGCCCTTTAGAAAAAAGTTTGAAAAGCTTAAAAAGTAGAGTAATGATGAGGGGTCTAAGTTGAAAAAATAAATATTATTTGTAATGATGAGCCATCGAGGTAAAAGTGCACTTTTGAGGGGGGGAAATGTGGAGAGGGGACTTGGTAAAAAGCTCACCTTTGAGGTCCTTTAGATCCCACCTTTTCCCCTTTTTAATGTTCTAGTCCTCTTTTTTAGGATCTATGCCTTCCCCTTATGAGGCTCTTATTGAGTCCATTCCATCCCTAATGGACTTTGTGGGACCATTATTTCAACTAACCAAGTATATAAGGAACTGACACCTTCTAATTATGCAGCCAAGTGGGTGGACTAAAGCCGGACCGCCAACGTCAAGGCAAGATCACATTGGTCCAGTCCTCGGAAGCCTAGTGGAAGGGTAAGGTGGGGTGCATCTAGGAATCAACACCTTCTAATTATGCAGCCAAATGGGTGGACTATAAATTAAAGGAACCGACACCTTCTAATTATGCAGCCAAGTGGGTGGACTATAAATTTCTTAAAGGAACCGACACCTTTTAATTATGTAGCCAAATGGGTGGACTATAAATTAAAGGAATCGACACCTTCTAATTATGCAGCCAAGTGGGTGGACTATAAATTTCTTAAAGGCAAAAAAGTGGAATATGTAGCAAGGATGACCAATTGATTTGGTGAGTGAGCATTAATATAGTTGGACAACCCTTAGCTAACAACTCATACTTAAAAGTTAAAGTTGTCCTATTGAACCATGTGTAATGGTGCTCCCTAGAAAATTTAAAGTTTTTATGACTGTTATGTTGTGTTATGATGTTGTAAGACTTTGGCTACCTATGTTCCAATGTTGCTACAATGCTTATATGAATGAGCTTGTGTTTCTTTCTGGATTTCATTTACTCACTTCATTATCTCGATCATAATCTTCTCTCTAACATCCTCTCCATCCTTCATCTTCAACATTCTCATGCACTCTTCATCCTCTTCATGTCTCCCTCTCTCTACATGTTTTTATCAAACATAGCCCTTAACTATGGGATTCTCTATAAGGTCTGGATGCTACTGAGAAACTTCAAGTTCACTAAGGTAGACATGAATGGCTTCATAGTTTCCATGCAGATGTTTTTAACAAATCGGATCCCTTAGAGCCATTTTTTGGCATCAATGGAGGATCCTTTGCATGTGGTTAAATGTAGAGATTTGGAAATTCTTACACAATCAATCTAAGAGCCTAGGGATGAATGGAGGATCCTTTGCATTTGGTTAAATGTAGGAACTTTGAAAATACCCCCGATTATCTAAGAGCCTAGGGATATGAACAATTAGGATATATGTTGTAGAGTTCTTTTAAACAGAATAGGCAAAAGGGTGGGTGCAAGGGAAGGGGGAGTGGAGAGAGGGGGCCTTGGAATGTGGGGGGAAGTATCAGGAAAAGATAAAAAGCTCAAAAACTAGTGTAGTGATGAGAGCTCTAAGTTGAAAAAAAATATCATTGCAATGATAAGACATCAAGGAAAAAAGTGCACTTTTGAGGGGCGAAATGTGGAGGGGAACTGTAAAAAGCTCATGAGCCTTTGAGGTCCTTTAGCCCCACATTTTTTTATTTTTAAGGTTCTAATCCCCTTTTTTAGGCTCTACTATACCTTCCCCCTTATGAGGCTCTTCTTGAGTCCATTTAGTTAAATTCATGGAGCTATGGAGGATCAAACTAGTTAACTAGCTTCATGATTGATAATGGCAATATTAAGTTTATTAGACACTTAATGGAATGAAGCTACGAAAGATGATAGTGCTAAAAAATCACACCATAACATTCTTATTAATCAAGTTCTAAAACAAGAAAAGGAGTACATCGTAATATTCTCATGGAAGCATCTAGCTCCACCTCTTCACAACCTCAAGGGACACTTCGACACCTCATTGCTTACATCATTGGGAATCTACAACCTTGGGTATTCACCTTTTCCATTTTACATTTATAATATTTAACCTTTGATCAAAGACCCTTTATGCCTTACACAAATATGTCTTTTAAGGTGCACACTCCACCTTATTCCTAAGATGTACCGTTCATCATTTTGACTCTCCCAACACTCCCCCGAGAGTTTGTCACCTTAACTGTCTCACTGGACCTACACTCCTTGTCATATACTAGAGTGGTTCTACTCAGCTACCCAATGGGCTACAAAATAGGCTTTGATTTGACACTACACACATGGGGGGATAGGGTTACATGTGGAGGTGAGAGTTGTGCCCTAATAATTTTACCAGCTCATGGAAAAATCGAGAGCACACACACCCTTTCGACACTCTTGCATGCTCATTTGGTTGTGTTTTATTAAGGTTACAATAACTTTTGACCAAAAATATGGGCAGGTTGTCCAATTCCACATAAATTGCGAGAGTCATACTCCCCTTGATCACATATGATCCCAAAATCCCTAGCATGACAAGATGACGTACAAAACATTATGATTAATGCTAAAGAGAGTGCCATTATTGATGGTGATGTTGAGGAAGCAACACATGTTTGTTAACAAACCACTTCTTCATGGGAATAGTGCACAAGTTAATAAAGAAGCTCAAGTGAAAGTGCCCAATATATGAACTCTAAGATCTTGCCAAAAGCAGTCCATGAAGAATTATGTCTCTCACAATATCTAGTCAGATAAGGATTATTGCAATGGTAATGTTCTTTGACAATTGCTCATCTTGGTTGCAGGTAGCCACGATCCACTGTCATGAGAACCACCTATACCTTTGATCATCAGTGACGATTAAAAAGTAAAGGCTCTTAAAATGTCAAATCAGGGTAACTTAATCTATGCAACGAGCTAAAGAGAGGAGATGCTCGAATGCAAAAACTAGCATGTCAGCCTTCAGAGAGAGATAGCTTGAAACTGCGAATAGATAGGATCTAGACAACTAATACTCCATCTGAAAGAGAAACCTAGTAAAATACTGTAAGTTTCGATTTTAGGCAGTGTATCATACGACAAAAATACATCTAAACATTGTAATCTCACATCCAAACCTAACTCTAATACCAATTGTGAGACTTCTACCCCTCTATCTATGGAAGCGAAACCATACTAAGGGTAGAGTAACTAACACTTGGGTATTCTGTTCGCTCCTCTCAATCTGACTAGAACAATCCTTATGCAATAAAAGTGAATGATTCCAAGAAGTGTATTCCCTTTATAAATTCTCACAAGCAAGTCACATGGAGTGGCTCCTCCCAGCTTAACAAGATATCATGACTCCTCAATTATGAAGACAATGTGTCTGTCCTTATTCATGATTTGCCAACTAAGCTATTCGTCCCATGTTTTTCTCATTCGAATAACACAATTTTCTTTTGTTTTTGGAAAGTATCCGCTTCTTTGGTTCACACAACTGCCTACTTTCCACAGTGTTTAATTCTTTTTCTACTTTGACTAGATCCACAGGCTCACCCTACCCCCTTCCAATCCCATGGATCTATCCTTTCACCCTCCATTCGACCTATGGAGTTGGTGTTAACTCACAAACCCATAATTAAAAATTACCACTTTACTCACACACAACTTCAAAATAATAATTCACACACATATTCCTTTACAAAACAATCCTTTAAAAAGAATACACCACATTATTCTCTTCAATTCATGTATATATCACATATGCATGTTACACATCACATATAGTAAACATCTGAGTAACACATCAGTGTCACCTCATCATCATAAATCTCCTCCCACCACGATCGTGATCCTTAGTGTAATGAAGTAGTAATTTCATTAGTTAGAATTAGAGATTATGGTGATGGACTCAAGTATAAAAGGGGACTCATGGGCCACTTTTGTATCTTTTGATCATTTGACATTTGAATGAGCCATGGAGCCTTGAGCTACCACACTTTGGCTTATGGAAGGCTATTTCTGTTCTCATGGTGGGAGATTAAACCACTTAGGCATTATGTGTTCTATGTGTGTGATTCTTACTAATTGCATACTAGTCTACATGATGATTTGTCCCATATCTTATCTTCTTAATCTTACCTTAATCTTACATTAATGGTTCTCCATTTCAATTGGTATCAGAGCTTTGATATTGGTCATAGAAATTTTGATGCTAATACAGTAAGAGATTTGTAAGAAAATGGACTTTTAAGTGTGATTTTGGTATTTTCTTGATTTCTTGCATACTTTCTTCTTGCATTTTCTTGGATTTTCTTGATGTTGATGGGGAAGATGGTGGAATTGTAATTTTTTTCTTCTTTTAATCATTTTCTAAGATTTTGGAGCATTTGGGCAAGGTTTAAATGAATCTTGGCAATTTTTGGACCAAATTTGGAATGGGAAACCAATTTTTAGAAAATTATGGACCAAAATTAGAGAATCTTTTAAAATTCTCATGTTTTTCATCTTCGTCCTTATTTTTTCTTGAGTTTTCCATGGCTATCCCCCTCACCATTGTGGCCTTTATAGCTTGCTAGTACCTAGGGCAAGGATTGGGGACTTGAAGAGCTATTGAGTAGCTAGTTGCCATGGAGAAGGCGGTGATTCCTACCCATAAGGCTGCGTTTGTTGCTGTGCACAATTTCATGGAGAAGATGAGTGATGGCGATGCTCTTTATGCTACAAAATAAGCCAATGAAGCTTCTATCAACAAGTACTAAGTGTAAAGAATGCTTCAATGCTTCATTTCATCAAGTTTTCTTGAATTAAGGTTTTTCTATAAAATTAGGGTTTATGAGGAATTCCATAAGTTTATTTCTCATGCTTTTTCCCTACTCACTTATACATTGGTTAACTCTCAAACCATGGGATTAGGGTTTCTTGACCTTTTTCTTCAATTTGGGAGTTTTCTTAAATATTCGGGTTTCTCCACACATTTTCATGAAATTGGCATTGCTTGGCTCTTCCTCACACTCTCCTCTATCCATATAGATGCCACCCTTGTTACATTCTTGATAAGAAATTAGGATTTCTTGGCTACTTGGGATTTAGGGATTCTTGCCAAAATTAGGATTTTCATTTAAAATTTTTGAGATCCAAGGTGTTAGTTCTCTTCCCCTATCTCTCCTCTACCCTCGCATATCATTGATTTAAAATAATGATCATAGGTTTAGGGTTTCTCAAGAGAAACATGGTTTTGAAAATTACCTTCAAGGTTAGGATTTTTGGTAGGATTTCTTACGTTTTTAATCCATAATCCTTCTTTCCTTGATCTTCTCTACACAATCATGCATTGCTTGATCAATTTGGCCAAGGGCATTAGGGTTTTGGGAGAAAATAGGGTTTAGGAAAAATTTCTTACATATCATGGGATTCTCATCACTCCCTTGCATATTTCTTACATTGCCTTGAACCTCTACTTGCTCTTTATTTCCACACATTTTTCCAATCACTTTTACCCTATACATGCAAAGAATCCAACAATTGAATTAAAAGAGGAGAAGAGTGCAATTCATTGATGCTTCTTGAATTTGTTATGCCTTGGTGAGGGCATTGTTACCCTATACATGCAAAGAATCCAACAAGTACTAAGTGGAAAGAATGCTTCAATCCTTTCTCTATGGTTGGATGACTATTGCAAGAAAGGATTTTGATCAAGAAAGAGTACCAGGAGCATAATGTAAGCATGAGTATATATTAAAGTTATAACGTACATGAGCATATGCACATGCTTTGAATTGTAAGCCCTAAAACAGTTCGTATTGATGGATTCTCAATCAAATTGTATAAGTTCATTCTAAACAAGCACTAGAATCTAGCATGTTGAGAGGGTACCCTTGGCATTGGTGGAGAGGCCAAGGGGGAGCATATGCACATGCTTTGAATTGTAAGCCCTAAAACAGTTCGTATTGATGGATTCTCAATCAAATTGTATAAGTTCATTCTAAACAAGCACTAGAATCTAGCATGTTGAGAGGGTACCCTTGGCATTAGTGGAGAGGCCAAGGGGGAGCATGGCTTGAACTCTCCTTGTCATGAGTGCTTTTGGAAAAGTAGTAAGGAGGGGGATTAGGTACATGGTGATCAAGACATGGTCTCAACTCTTTCCATTAGATTACAAACTTTGGTAAGGGGGTGAGAAGGCTTGGCTAGGTGATTGGCAAAAGCAAAAGCTCTTCATCGACTTGCTACATCGAATCAAATGGGCTATGAGTCTATGCATACAAGTGACAATGAGTTGAAATACATTTGACAATGAGTTGAAATACATTTGACAATCAATGGGATTTTGCAAGGATGCATAGTTGGCATTATTGGGCACATTGGTATTGATACAGTGATTGAGATTGGCTTATAAATGTATTAAGTCATGCTAATTTTTTTCCAAAAGCTGGTCAAAATTCCTTGGATGAAAGTTTTTTAGATGCATTATGATGCTTTTGATATGCTGAGATGCATATGTGCATTGGTTTGCAAGTTGGTTGCATGCGGTTGACAATTTGACATACCTTGCAGTTTTCAAAAAAGTGTGATTCAGTATGAGTGGTTTTAGATTGAACCTAAATTGAATATTGGGGTTTATTCATACCATTACGGCTTTCCATAGAGCCCTCAACCACTTTGTTTGGCTTTCGGGTTGAGGAGTTATGCCCATTTCTCTACCGTGTACTCTGTTTGGACATAATTTAAACCAAGTCTTGGACCATAAATTTGGCTTCACCAGTGTGTTCTCCACTTGCTAAATACCCTAACGACCACCAAGTTTCAACTCATTTGGAGCATTGGAGTGCAAGCGGTGGACAAACTATCACTATTTGTCTTGTGGAAAAAAGTCAAAACAAATGCATATAGAGGGTTGATTGAACCAAAATTGATATCATAGGCTTACCTCTTATCCTAACACCTTTCTATAGAGCCATAGAATACCCAAATATGACACTCCTACATCATACTATTACGAATTTGCCAAAACAGTCCTATCATTGGTGGCGAGTAAGCCGAAAGGTAGACCTAGAAAGCTATCATTGGCAATGGAGGATATGGAAGGGGAGGAATTGATGGAACAAGCCACTATGGACACATTGGAAGAGCTTGAAGAGAAAATTCTTGGGGGAAGCACTCATAAAAATGCCTCTCAATCCATGGGTCAAACTTCAAAGGGAGTTGAAGAGGAATGCTAATGTGGGAAGTGCCCACCCCATAAGCACACCTCTCAAATTTTGCAAGCCATTTCAAACAACACTCTCTTGCAATTGCTTATAAATAAAATTGATTTTATATTGGATATCATGAATCAAACCTTGAATTCAAACTTTGAATCTATGACTACCAAGATGGGAGCCCTTGAAGATGAATGCGGTCAATCCATGAATCAACACCATGAAGAAGCTATTGAGGATAGAATTGGTGGGGTTCATGAGGGAAGAAACCTATGCATGAAGTTCATTATGGTGGTTCACAAGGGAGGTAAACAATCTATGCAAGAGGCTCCCATGAAGGCTCCTTCATTGGGATTTATGATGGATGCTAGGAGACCTCTCATAAAAGATTTGAGGCCTTCTTCATTTCAGCCTAGTATGTCTCAAGTGAATAGAAGATCACCACAAGATTCCTTCAAGCATATAGATCCATGCTATGGGGGTACCATCTTATCCAAAAGAAACTCAGCCCATCATGGTAGATTAGGAGATGCATTGGGATAAGGATGGGGCCAATCATGATGATTGGTATGTCTTTTGCATGAAGACAAGTAGAACCTTGATGGAGTTGCCTTCTTTCATCAATAAAGGAGTACAAATACTTTTCTCAATTTTCCAACTCCTGGATGTAATCACAAAAGAATAAACCACATCATGAGATTTCATCCTTAAATACTTCTAAGGATATCAAGGACAAAGGTATCCCTCTCCAAATTCAAGGGTGATGGTTCTGCTTTACATGAGTTGGAGGAGTGGATTGCTAAGTCAGATACTTATTTTAAGCATTACCCCAAGAATGAGCAAGATAAAGTGCTATATGAGACGACTACTCCGACTCTTAGGGTAACATATTCATTTGATTATCTCTATAACAAATTTTACTTAAGAATTTTTGTAAACTTCAAGGAGAACTTGGAGGAGGAACTTGCCCTTCCATCTTGAACTATACTTTATGAATTATGTATTAGTCTTGTGGTATGGGACACGAGATTAATCTTGTGTGAAGTATTCCGATACATACTTATCTCTAGAGTTGTGTGGGATAATCTTTTGGTGGTATGGGATACTAGAATTTATTACACATAGAAGTCCTTGATGATACAATGTCTCTTTTACATGTCTGTGATATTTATCTGTGAGACGGATAACTTAACACAATTAAGTGTTGAGAGGGTGACCCAAGCTGGTTGTGATGAGTGAATCCAACCAGCTCTATGAGTGACATGTGTGATGCATGTAAGGAATGTGTGAGTTTGATTGTGAGTGAATCCGATTAACTCTTCTGAATTAATTCTTGATGAGGGTGATCCAATGTGGTAAAATAATTAAGAGTGAATTGATTCTTTAGAGGGTGACCCTTGTTGGTTGTAAGTGAATCCAACTACTAGCTATGACACGTGTGAGACGTGTGGGGTACTCTGTGAATACGTGTGACGTATATAAAGACATTATGAGAGTGAATCTAATGTGGGAGTTTGATTGTGAGTGAATTCGATTAACTCTAAGACATGTGTGGCACGAGTAAAAATTATGGGAGTTTGATAGTGAGTGAATTTGATTAACCCTAAGACATGTGTGATGTGTGTAAAGATTATGGGAGTTTGATTATGAGTGAATCCGATCAACTCTAGGAAACGTGTGATGCATGTAAAGGTTTTGTGAATTTGATTATGAGTGAATCTGATCAACTCTAAGAAACGTGTGACGTGTGTGAGGACATCAGGAGTGAATCCAATTAATTATGTAAAGACATTGTGAGTGAATCCAATTTGGGAACGATTAATGTGTTTAATCTCTTATGTGTGCTGATAGTTTACAACCAAGGACGGTTGTGTCCTCAACCGAGAGGACTGTCACGGAAGTGAGATTTTTGAAATATTTTATTATCCAATTTTTATAAAAAGAAAGCTTGTAGAGCAAGCTTGGACTAAAATAGTCATGTAACCTATTTTTGAAGTAATAAAATCTATAAATACTCAAGCAGGGATGTTTTTGGCACATGCTTGGGGATATTTGGGACCCAATCTGGTTTCTTCTCTCACATTTGTATTTTTCTATGTGCATGTGCACGCTTCTCGAGGTCCCACACCTTCTGGCCTAACATAGCCATTACCCTTGTGCTCCAGCCAGTCGAAACAACGCAGTAAACCGTCACTGTCGCGGACGAAGGAGAAATCACGTTTTTTGCAGGCGTCTATTTCTGGGAGAAAATTTGAGATCTATACTTCCACAAATCAAATAGGTCTAATTCCTCTTAGCCCCCAAGTGTTTTCAAGCATGCTCTACAAGCTGGTGAAATCAGAATTCAATTTGATCAAGTCTATAGTGAGATCCAAGCTCTTCATCAAATCTGCAGGTGACTTTGGTAAAACAGAGATTAAGCATTCAATATTTGGTCAAATCTTGTGTTAATGCACTATTATTCTAGGTCTCATTGGCCTTTGAATTGTTTCATCAATATCCTCATATGCAAGATAAGCCTGATATGATACGAAGCGATGGGTTGTAGCTATTTCTAAAAAAATTGATTAGAGAGAAAAGAAGTACAGGCTAATGAGAAGACATGAAGAAGAAGAGCAAAAAAGCGGGAGAGCATTCAAATTTTTCCCTCCTCTATAATAATAATTAGAGAAGATATGATTTATAAGATATGCCGTGTACTTTATTTGGCATCTTCAATCAGCTTGATTTTTGTGGAGCCAATCCATTCCAAGGATCCTATCAAAAACTCCCAGAGGCAAAGTTAGAGTTTGGAGTAGTTTTGATAGCCCTATAGGTGCCCGGAGGTGTCTAGGACATGATTCAATGGTTGGGACAAGTATTAGGCACAATATGAAGACATTTTTAAAAGAATTTTTATGGCTAAAAAAGGGCTGGTCGACTTGAATACAACCCTATAAAAAGGCAAGTCATGGGTCATTAGAGTAAGCATTCAGAGACAGAGGTTGCACAGCGAAGATGAAGGGCAAGAGAGCCAAGAACAAGGGCCTGCAGTCACGACATTTGGATCATGCAACTACACCTCCAAATCAACATTTCCATTAACACGTAGAGGATGATAGTAAGCTTCATTTTATGCATGGCATTCAGTGGTGTAAAAATCTTTTTTTTATGTATAGTGTGAACAAAACTCACTTAATTTGTTACATTTCTTGTAAGCAATGCTCAATAATGCTAGTGTTTTTTTAATGTATAATGTGAGCAAAACTCACTTAATCTGTTATATTTCTTACAATCAATTCTTCTTAGTGTGAACAAAATGCTATAGTATTTTTTTTTATGTATAGTGTGAACAAAACTCACTTAATTTGTTACATTTCTTACAAGCAATGCTCAGCAGTCCTATAGTGTTTTTTTAATGTATAGTGTGAACAAAACTCACTTAATTTGTTATATTTCTTACAAGCAATGCTTCTTAGTGCTTTATCCACCACACCACTAAAAATTACAATTTAGCCACTAGCATTAACTACGACACCTTTGGATTACCATGGTTGCTTACAAAAGTTTACATAGTTTTTATTTAGAACAAATTCAAGAATAGCTGTGAGATTTTTGTCGTCTTCAACTAAGAGATTGATTTATTGAAGACCATCTCATTTGTGCCCTCAGCTTGACCATTGGCTTGTGATTAATAGCCAAGAACTATCCAAGGAGGAAGACAATAACCTCATTAAAAAGGTGTTTTCGTTTATCACTCACTACTTCTAACACACATCCAAACCTAGTTTTAATATTATGTACAAGAACTTGGTGGTGGAACAAGCATCCACTTTTTGTGTTACTCTTGCCTTGATTCATTTAGTGCGATATGTACATAGCAAATTGTGTCCCTAGCCACTTTAAAAGATTGTTCATAGTGGCCAAAATATACATCCAAATCTCCAAGTCTTTTGGCTTGGGGAGTGGGAAATTTTGATCCTTTCAAGCCATCTTCCAAGAGCTTGTTACGTGTTTGATAGATATTAATGGTGGTGGATCTAGCAGTTGTATTTGGCTTGGGGAGTGGTGGAAATTTTGATCCTTTCAAGCCATCTTCCAAGAGCTTGTTACATGTTTGATAGATATTAATGGTGGTGGATCTAGCAGTTGTATTTGATTTCTTCACAAACAAGAAACTCTCTTCTTATGGGATGCACTTTCCACATTCTAAAGTTTACCATAAGGGTTTGATCCCATTTCCTTTGGTTTTTTCTTTTGTGTTCCAACCATGGAAAAATCGAGCTTCTCCCTCATCTATGCATGTCATTTATATGAAAATGGATATTGAGTGAAGTTCATGATACCAAGGTATGGAAACTCACATCATATGTCTTAATTATCAGGTCTTGCAAGAGTCAAGTTGGTCTTATGATGGTAACACCATCAACCAATTTGACTACAGGCTTAATCTTTTCTATTGGAGATTTTCCCCAAGTCTCCCAACATTTCTTGGTGATGATGGTGACTCTAATACCTTCATCAAAGATGGCATTGACTTTGTGCTTCTTATATAGGAAAAAGTTGCACTTATGTTATCACTTCCACAACAAATATTCAATTTGTTGACAAGCACCTTGGGTATACCCTTTCTTCTTTTAGCACTTCACTAGAGTCAACAAAATCCTCAAATGATAAGACTAGAAGGGGGTACTTCAACTGCCATTCATCATAGTTTCTAGAGTCAACAAACTCCTCAAAGGATAAGATTAGAAGGGGGTACATTTAATTGTCACTTATAATTTTCTATCCATCCAATCCTTCAAGTCATTCTATAAACTTGGGCTTCCTTGGAGTAAGGAGAAAATCGAGCCAATTGAGATTTAACTTGATAGGAGAGAAAAGCATATATTCCTATTACATCTCTTGGTATGTATATATTTTCACTAGGAAAGGCTTTATGATTATGAATAATGGAATACGCATCATGGATCGCTTAAAAAACAACACAAGGTCATTGTAACTAATAGCCTACAAAAAGAGAGTATCTGGATCCATGCCCAATGGGAGTGATCTTTCTTCAAAATCTTCCAGTCTAATTTCTGAGTAAACAAATTGCTTGCTCTTGAGGGATGAGCAGACCTTGTGCAATTGGAATTTCGATAGGTTCTTGGGTAGCATTTAATCAACTTTTCTCCTCTATAGTTTTTGGATATATGGCCGATATTATTGGTAGATGGTTTGGATTGATTCTTGTATCCTCAATCTTGGTGGCTAGCTTATGTCTCCAAATCATTGACAAAGATGAAGAGTTTATCCTCACCAAATCCACTTTTGCAAGGTAATGAAATCTTCATGTCTACCTATATGCTTAGTTTTATGCCTCCTTGTGCTAAGGGTTTTCTCTCAATAATTTTCACTTTTAAGGAAGAGTCCCTTGCTTGCTAAGGGGCTCAAGTATTTGTTGACGCTTTTGCCACTTGGTGTGTAGTCATTTTTCTTATTGCATTCATCATCATCATCATTTCATACAAGGGAACATTCAAGGGAACCATATTAATGAACCCATGTCATACACTTGGAAAGTTAAGGCTTGTCATTTTGGCTCTAGATTCTGTGATGGATTTAATGTGGTAGCTCTCATGGGGCAGTTTTGTACATGTAATCAATCCCACAACTACTACCACATTGGGGTGCCACATTCATCGAGGAAATGGGGAAGGAGACTCAAAACCTAGATCCAACCTTGGTCAACACTCTAATAATTCAACCACCACCACCCTACCACTCGGTCCTAATGTATGGATTTAATTCATTTCCCTTAAGTTAATTTCTGAGTTACACCACTTTTGGACTTTTTGAGGAGTCTTGGGTTATAGCTTTTTCTCTCTGAGGCCCGCATCATGTGACCTCATCCTAGTCACCTAGTGGGGATCCGAGGAGGGAGTTGGGTTAAAGCCCCTCAGCTCCTCATATTTCCTTCACTGAACAAGTTAATGGTATCATTGGATCACTATCCCACACATGGGGATTAGTGTTCATCCCTTGAATGGACACATAGGGATTAGTGTCCATCCCTTGAATGGGAGGCCATCCCCACCCAAAAATTGCATGAATAAGACTACCCCACACACGAGGATTAGTGTTTCATGTAACTCATTTTGATGTAACTACGCTAAGTGCTTCATGTAAAAGATATATGGGATGACCAAGCTAACGACTTGTGTAATGCCGAGCCTAGGTGTACATAGAGATTGAAGAATCAGTTTCGGACCCCTATTTGTAGAATGGGTGGCCGGCCATTGTAAAAAGAGAGCTCATGTATATAAGTGACTTATAAAATATGAAAAGAGACAATCCCATTATCACAATTGAGTTTCCCTCTCTCTCTCTCTCTCTCTCTCTCTCTCTCTCTCTCTCTCTCTCTGTGTCTCTCTCTCTCTCTCTCTCTCTCTCTCACACACACACACACACACACACACTCACTCTCTTGTGGCTATGGTGGTAAGCTTTTGTAGATCTATGCTTGCTTGCTTGATTGTGGTGTGTGCATGAAGGAGGTGAGGTTCTCATTTCCTTCAAACTAGCTTAAAAAACTACATAAGTAGCTTAATATCATAATGAATCTTAGGTCATTAGGCTTAATTAAGCATTCTAGGCATCATTATATAGCTTGGGTTTAGCCTAAGCCATCGACAAAAAGAAAAACATAAAAAATCATCAAGGAAGGGCTGAAATCACAGAGAATCCAGAGGAGAAGCTAGGTGCATTCAATTTCGACTAGTTTTCCTAAGAAGTGAATGACCGTTCACTTCTCAGACATACAGCCATACGTTTCTTAGCCACCACGTCCATTCACTTCTCCTGGCAAGATCCTCCCAAATCTACCTCATCGATGAGTAGTGAGCATTAAAAAGAAATAAAGTGCATTAAAGGGAGTATAAAGAGCATTGAAAAGTGGTAGGGTGCAATTGTACTATCAAGAGGATATCAGAGGGTAGCCATCAGAAGACATGTCATTCCAACACATTCAGAAGACCTACCATTACCTGCAAGCATACAACCGTACCTTCACAAACTTATGGCCATACCTTAGCAAGTGAGCGTCCATTCCCTTACAATTGAATGGCCATACCTTCACTAAGCCACACCCATACCAACTTTAATGTACACCCACTCTCTATCGTATCCATGGTCGTACCTTTCCAGCTAGTGAATGCCCGTCCCTTCCATAAGTGGAACGATCGTACCTTTACTAGTCTTTGTCCATTCCCTTCTAGATCCATGCCCGTGCCAAATTTAACATATGCCCATACCTTCACTAAGCCATGCCCATACCTTAATAGACACACCATACCTTTTATATAAAAAAGAAAAAAGAAAAAAAAGTCTCCTGTCCCAAGTGTGATCCTGGACTAGCAGCCACGCTACCGCTAGTCCCTAGAGTCCCTAGACCAAAGATGAGGTAGAGCCCCAGTAACCCAATCTAGACTAATCCAACAGTCTGGGGAGCCATGCCGACTATTGTAACGGTAGAATCATACTATAACCTAGGACAAGAGCTAGCTCACCTAGTCTTGAAGACCTCTCGTCAAAGAGAAAGAGCCTACTCAAAACATTTCAGCCAACACCCGTCACCTATGTACAACAACTATCTGCCTTACAGAATGTATCTCGGATACCATATGGATCCCTATACGAAGCACATATTGGCCCCCACCATTGAGGCAAGGACATACTATCATCCTGGCCTAGCTCCCCCAACCTATTATACTCCAACCTGCACCAACACCAGCCATGGTAGGAATGACACCAGAAATGTTAAGGATAGCCATGGAAATAGGGAGGGGAATAACTTTAAAAATTACACCACTGTCTCTGATTCAACTAACTTGGCCGAAGGGCCAAGACAAGAGACAAATAAATAACTCGAAAATGGACCACAATATCTAGGAGATAAATTCGAGCATTTTTCTATTGATGACAAAGTCTGAGAATCTTTAGGAACATTAAAATAAACCAACGCTCCTGGTTCAAAAGACTGAGATGAGCGTCCCCTATCAGTATAAAATCGTACTCTATCCTGAGCACTCCTGATAGAATCCCGAGCTTCGGTCAGCATTTCCTGCATATCGCGCAAGAAATCCCTCGATACATCAAGCTCAATATCCTTAAGATCGACATCAATAGGTGCCCTGGGTTAATACCCATACATAAGCATGAACGGACTAAAACCAATAGCTTTATGTTTAAAACTATTTTAGGTAAATTCCATCATTGGAAGATATTTTTCCAATTTGATGCTTTTCCAAAGACATATGCACGAAGCATATACTCTACAATCTGATTCATACGCTCTGTTTGCCCATCAGACTGTGGATGATCAGAGCAATTCACATTCAAAGTAACTTCCTCGTTGTAAACCATTCGAAATAAAGTAGGAAAACATGGCATTATAACAGTAGAAACCAAGGATTTATTAGCGCCCTGACATACCCATATCTACATATGGAATAATCGACGTCTCGAGTTACCCATATCAACATAGAGAGTCATCAGCGTCTCGATGAGTCATATATATCCATCCGTAAACCATCAAGTTGACTATATAAATCACCTAAAGTACGGAACTAGAGATAGAAATGCCAACAAAGGAAGAATCAAAATTTCCTTATCCTCCAAACATAATAAGATAAACTTGTTTGAACTCTAAAGAAAGAGATTTCAACAAGTGAAAATACCGACGAGATCACTCTCATCAAAACATGCAGGCTATAGATAAAAGAAGTTTATCTAGAGAATGCCCATAGTATAACTTCTAGTGAATTTAGAAAATGAGATTGTCTTTGAATGTTGAGGTCAACATGCTAAGTGATGTAAGCAAAGCAACAATCTTGAGCCCAAATTATCCCATAAGATAATATATGTGAGGGATAACTACCCAAAACACAATAAAGTTAGGGTAGAAAAATAACTCACCTAGATACATAAGCAACTAGGTATCCGTGTTGGAATATGTACAAGAGTACAAGCAATATACTCGAAAATTAAGTGCAAAAAATGAAGGCAAATGCTACCTTCAAAGCACATGATATTATCCAAAAGATCAAAAGATCCTTATAAAAACATGGATAAAAGCACAGAAGCTCCTCGAATCCATAAAAACTATAGTTGATCTCATAAAAATCAATGCATACCATCTAATGGTCATTAATCATGCCAAAAGAAGCATTAAAATTGGTGGCTAACTCATCAACCCAAAGTATATGAACATTGTGTTGTTCAAATAAAACTCCAAAGTAAGAAAGTGAAACACATGTGTGTAGCACTCAATAAAAAACCCCTAGACACAAGTGATCTAGGAAGAACCTGATGAGTCCATATAAACTTGGAAAACATCCAATAAAATCCACCAAAACAAACCGACCAACTGACCCATGATAGAATTCGTCTTAGGCTTAAGAAATTAAGCACAAACCACACTTAAACAAGTGGAAAATAAATTATCATGGAAAAGTGTCAAAGGTGAAACACACTTTGAACGGAGATTCTAGCCATCATTAAAGAAATTAAGGAACATGTCCAAAAAGAAAAGCTAAACAAAGGTCGAAAATCATGAAAACATCGTTTAGAATTAATCCAAACAAAAATAACTACTAATACGAGGTATAATCATATTAATAATATGCAAATAACCCGCAACTATCTAATGTCAGCACGAGAAAACATACTTCAACACATTAAATAACCCTCGAAAATATTAAATTCTCGAGAAGAAGAATTATCATGAATTTTTTCTAATTTTCTAGGGCCTCAAAATATGATAATTTTGAATTCCACCAAACCTATCTTATGGCATTCCAAAACTATATTTTTCTAGAGAATTTGTAGCAATTGAATTTGCCAAAATACCATTGATATTTTAAAAATATCAATTTTTAGGATTTCTAAAAATAATTTCTAGAATATTCCTAATTTTTCCTGAGAATCCCGTTGTTTACGAAATTTCCAATTCCGCCTGACAATTCTCAAATCCAATGAAAATTGACAATTTTAATGGATTTTTTAAAATTTTGGGTCAAAAAATATCTTTTAAAGGAATTTGAATGGTTACGGGCACCTGAATGGACACACCACATGCCAAACACCAACCCTATTTTTCCAAAATTTAAAATAACCTTTGTCTAATTTTTCACTAATTTTTAGGAATTTTTTAAAATTTTAATTTACCCCGAATGCATTTAGAATACGAACGGTCAAAAAAATTTCGAAATCCCAACGGTTTTCCCGGAATACGGAAAGCAAAAAGTTTCGAGAAAATGAAAAGACAAAAAAATCTAAATGTGAAAGGTCAAAAGTTTTTCGGAATATGGAAGGTCAAAAGTTTTTTCGGAATTCGGAAAGCCAAAAGGTTTCGGGAGAACGGAAAGCCAAAAGTTTTCCGGAAGATGAAAAGCCCAAAAAAATTTTAAAAGAAAAAATTCATGAATTTCCAGAGATTTTTTCCTCAAATCCCATAATTTCTCATAACTTTTCAGGCTTTTTTCAAGCTTTTTTTGAAACATTTTCAAAAGTTTTTTTTGTAATAATAAAAAACTAATTTTAAAAAAATAAAAAAAATAAATAAGCTTTATGGAGTTTTGATTTTTTTAGGGGGGGCGATTTTCACCCGGTTGGCTGCAGCGCCTATTGAATATGAGGGAGAGGGAATCTTCCCTCTCCCCTCTCTCCTCTCCTTCTCCATCCAATACACCTTCCTCCTCTCCCCTCTCTCCTATGTTAACAGGGAGATTAACTTTAATCTTTTGATTAAAGTTTTTAATTAAACTTTACTTAATCATAATTAACATCAATTATGATTAATGTTTAAAAAATCCCTTTTAAGAGAAATTTTCACGGAAAAAAGAAGGAAAAATCAGAATTGAGAGACGAAGAGAGTCCACGCACACGGGAGAGCATTTCATGCATCAAGAGGCTATCCCCTACTGCATTTCAGCAAAAAATTGACAGAAATTTGATCGTATACCCGCGGAAAACCCCTAAAAATGTAAAAAAAATACATTTTTAACCATAAAAATGCTCTAATTTTTTTTAATTAGGAAAAAATTCCTAAAAAGTCTATAAATTTAGGGAATCCATTCTACCAAAAATATCCATAATAAAATATGCGGTATTTTTGTAAAAATTTTCATTAATGCTTATTTTAAGTCATAAAAAATAGAAAAAAATAGCATTAAACTCACGGAATTCCCCCGCAACGTCGATTCGTCCATTGAATAGTAGTAACACACATTCCAATCGCCATATCGACGATCCACGGGTAAATCATCAACACAAATCAACAAAATAATATTTTTATTAGTAAATATTAAAATTTACGTAAAAAAAAATCAACAACAATTAAGTAGAGATTACTCTGATACCACTGTTAAAACCCTAAGATCTCTCTAGATAATTGTTATGCATAAACATGGCATAAACTCAACCACCCAACCACCCCCGAGCCCAAGGGATGCACACATGAATTATAAATAAAATACATTATGCCTCTACCTTGATGTCCCATATCATCAAGAGGTATAACTCCAATCCCCAACACTTTAGGGCCTACTGTTTTGTGCAATATGACAAGGCCCAAAGAACCCATGATGGGAAGCCAGGAACATCTTATGATGGGAAAGAAAGCCTACAGTTTCCTTGATGGATTTTTCGATTATAAACCAAGTGTTGATCGACCCAAAAGATCAACATAAAATGGCTTTTGCCATAGAATGGGGCACCTATACATATCGAGTCATGCCATTTGGCCTTACCAATGCCCCATGCACTTTCCAATGCCTAATGTGCACAACCTATAAGGAATATCTCAAAAAATTCCTTGAAATCTTTATGGATTACCTTTGTGTTAACTCCGCTTGGAAAGCGCATTTGTGGTGTCTAAGGAAAGTTCTAGAGAGATGCCAGCTTTATAGGATCTCTCTCAACCCTCTAAAATGCCAATTTTGGGTCAAGCATGAAGTGATATTAGGACATATTGTCTTAGAACATGGAATCTCCATAGATGACAGCAAGGTGCGACTCATTCTTGAGCTGCCACCCCCTATCAATTTCAAAGGAGCCCAACGATTCATAGGGCATGTTGGTTATTAACGGCGCTTCATCTTCATGTACGCCGACATAATTCATCCCCTTTATGGACTCCTAGTGATTTTGAATGGACAAAGGAGTGCCACAAGCATATGACACCCTTAAGAAAGCATTAGCAAGCGCTCCTATCTTGAGATCCCCTAATTGGGAGATCATATTCCATGTCCACATAGATACCTCTACCTTTGCAATTAGTTGTGTACTGGCTCAACCCGAGGAATACAATAGGAATTTCCTTGTTAGCTTTGCCGGTCGCGTGTCAATTAAACTATGCAGGGTGAAATTACACCACTATAAAAAGAGAAGGGTTGGTCATGGTCTATACTGTTAAAAACTTTTGCCATTACCTTTTGGCGACCAAGTTTATTTTCTTGCCGACCATCATGCTCTTCTTTACACGGTGAATAAACCTTGTACCACTATCAGAATTACCAGATGGCTCCTAATTTTTCTTGAATTTGACTTTACCATCACAGTACAAAAGGGTTTACAACATGTATTGGCCGACCATATGTCGCACATCCCTAATGGAGAGCCACCGATGGGTGTCAAAATGACGATTTGCCAAGATGCTCCCTATTTCAGCTATGTTTGGTTCCTCAATGGGGAGAAGAAGTTGCACACTTCTTAGCTAATGGCCTACCCACCCCACTGAAGTACCAATTAATAAGGACA
Organism: Cibotium barometz; assembly: GCF_041138505.1. Taxonomy (NCBI): domain Eukaryota; kingdom Viridiplantae; phylum Streptophyta; class Polypodiopsida; order Cyatheales; family Cibotiaceae; genus Cibotium; species Cibotium barometz. Next base: position 22,224,234 of record NC_141074.1, on the reverse strand, counting down.
AAGCAAGACACCTCATCAAAAAAGTTGTCCCCTATGAATTGATCTCACAGGGCAACTTTATAGGCAAGGAAAAGAAGAAATCATGAGGCAATATGTCCAGGAGGATGAATACATCTCTATTTTGGAGAAAGCCCACTCGAATCGTAGGGGGATACTTCGTGGCATATATCATTACGCAAAAATCCTATTGGCTAGAATGTGGTGGTCCACTATGTTTGGAGATGCCCGCAGAGAGTACGTCAAACAATGCGATGAATGCCAACAAAACAGGTAGCGATTCCACACCATAAGGATAGAATGCCTCTCAATCTTGTCATGTCCTTACAATCGTTTGCAAAATGGGGTATTGATTTTGTGGGATCCATTAGTCTAGCTGCCAAACATACCCAGGCACAATACATCATAGCGGCCACAGATTATTGTACAAAATGGATCGAAGCTAGGGCCACTAGAAAAGCCGATGCAAGGTCCATAGCAAAATTCCTTTACAAGTGTGTGATCACTCGCTTTTGGGTGCCCTCTTGAGCTGGTGATGAGTGACAATGCTACACACTTCATTAATGAAGTTATACAATTCTTGTTACATTACAATAATTCTTAGACACACACCAAAAGTCCTCACCCTACTACCCCCAACCCAATGGCCAAGCTGAAAGCACAAATAAGACTATATGTGCTATTCTAACCAGAACTATAGAAGAAAGCCAATGACTGGGAACAAAAGTTGTTAGTAGCGCTCTGGGTGTATCGAATAGAATATAAAGTGGCCACCACCATTAATGTAATACCCTTCAACTTAACCTATAGCACTGAGCAGTTATACCTATGGAGTTCTTAGTGCGAACTTTGAAAGTCACTGTACAAGAAAAACTCACTGGGAATATCCTAAGTGCTCGGCTCTGGGAGCTTGAAAAGCTTGATAAAACATGTCTCACGGCTGTGTATGGAATGTTTGTAGAAAAACTTCGGTGCAAGCAGTGGTTTGATGATCGACTCAAAGACAATGAAATGAATGCGGGGGATATGGTCCTTGCCTTAGCACTAAAAATCATAAAAAGACGACACAACGCAAAGCGAAGGAATGGCAAGAGAAGATTAGGGGCAAATAAATCATAGTAAATGTGTCCCAAGTAGTTGACCTAGCAGAAGAGGACTGGGAAGTAAAACCTCTGCGTTTGGCTAAGAATGACCACACCGATGGGTTTCACACAAAAACTCGCACTTGTTAATACAGGTGCCAACCACAACTTAATGTCCTATGACACATGGCGCTCTCTCAAGAGGCCATCCTTATTGAACACCCCAGCCACACTATTAATACTATCGCTTTGCATTCAGTCTGATGTTTAGGTGTAATTACAATTATGTTTCATATCGAGAATAAGACCTTGGGATATGGATGGATGGGACACAACCGATGCCAAATCAATTATGATGCAAGAACAACAACACTACAACTAGCCTCAGGTCAAGTCACAGTCCTCATGATAGACGAAGAGCTTGAGCCACCCAATTCTCCTCCACAAGGTGACCACTTCCTATCACTAGCCACAATCACCCTGCTTTCCGACCAAAAAAAACCATGCCACCCAAAAAGAGGCCTCTCCTTCACCAATATACCCCCATCTACTTCAAAAGCCTCATCCATGTTCTTGGGGGGCTTCCCCGAAAAAACTCTTAGAAATAATGAACTCTCCAATCGATGGCACTTAGCCATGCCTATTGAATCTCTCTTCAAGTTCCAAAAGGTGGTCGTCTCTATAGTTTGAATGGCTAGACACAAAGCCTATTCAATGGTATAGGTGGAAGTCTCATATCATCAACAAAGTGTGAAGATAACTAGTCTTGCAACATCTCAGTTTGCATTAGCCTCCCAAAATTTTTAGGTATGTTCTCGTCCTCCTCTTCCACACCGATTGCTCTGACAACCCTTTTTCGAGAGCTCCGCGGGATAGAGCAGCCTACTATAATTGTTTGTTGGAACACATTTGAGACAATATCACTTGGCCCTTCATTTTCTGTGCTCTTGGACAATGTCGGTTGAGAAATGTTAATGACATCGGTTGTTGCTGTTTGACGAGCTTTTCGAGATCAGCCATTTTGCAAAATACAACATTGCAAATGAGTTTAAAGTCTAGTGTAGAGGTAACTTGTTTGTATTAAGAGTGTATTATGTGAGTGTGTTGTAGTTTGTGTGTGTAAACTTGAGAGAGAGAGAGAGAGAGAGAGAGAGAGAGAAAGAGGGGGGAGATATTGATGCATGCAAGACCTGAGTGTATGTGTACATGAGTGTGTTTTAGTATGTGTGTGTATACCTCTGTGTGTGTGTGGGGGAGAGAGAGAGAGAGAGAGAGAGAGAGAGAGAGAGAGAGAGAGAGAGAGAGAGAGAGAGAGAGAATCTCATTACAACATGAGTGTTCAAAAACAAAAATTAACAGACAGAGAACCTCACCTCCTTACTCCTGATCCTGGTCAACTGATCCTAGTCAATACAAAGATTAAGGCATCAAGATGGCCTTTATACACAACTAAACTAACCATGGTTAAATCTAACCCAACCCAAACCCTAACCTAACCACTCGAGTTATACAACTTCATTATATGCTACTATGAACTTCTTATTCAAAAATAAGGGCAAGTGACACCAATTCTTGACCATTGCAACCCACATGTAAGGCTCAAAAGAAATTCATTTTAGATAAATACTCTCAATACAAGAAAATTATTAAAAACTATTCTCCGCATATAAGGCTCCAAAGAAATTCATTTTAAAAAAATACTCTCAATACAGGAAAATAATTGAAAATGCACCCCAATACTATCTAAATAATTCCTTAGGGCAACCATCTCACCCTCTAGAGACTTGTCTTTCCCCATATGCTTTAACCCTCAAGTCAATCATCTTCCTTGATGTCTCTTTCCACCCATCAGGCTGGTTTTCATCCACAAATCTAGGAAAAATATTAAGAAACCAATTCTTAGCCTAAAAGTTTGTGAGTGTTGCCCAAAAAACCAACCCAGTGGGTTAAGTCGATAGGATAGGAAACCATAATTTCCCTTTATACTTGAAATACAATCTTGGTTAGCAATGCTTAAGTGAGCATGTACGCAAAACCTGACGTGGTTGCAAACGCACCGAAATTTCTTGAGAGGCATAATATGTGAAAAGAAGATTCTTTATCAAAAAGAGATCATATAAAGTAGCAATGAGTCTGTTTAGCATGTATCCAAAATGCAATGTACTTGTATAATTTTACACAAATTTATAATGCAATGTACTTGTATAATTTGCACACAAATTTATGATGAGATTAATGTATCTTTTCCATTTCAAACCTTTAAAGAAATATTTAGAGGGGGTTTGAAACTTTTTAGAGAACAATTTCCTCGTGATTATTGTCTTATTTACTTTCCATGATAACTAATTCTACTCCTCTTAAGGATGCTCTTAGGCTAACGAATACTATGCAGTCATGTGTGAAAATGTAAACTCACTAGTTTGAATCAATGAAGACCTTGAAAAGCAGCCGGAAAACGCAGCATAAATAAGTAGACCAAGATGCGCGTGCATGTGGAATCAGAAAAAACGACCTCAAAAAATAGCGCATGAAATCAGCCAGCCAATTAAAAAGCGAAGAATAGGGCATGAAAATGAATATATCAGGCACAAGACGTGGAGCTAACTGGCAGTCAACTGCCACGTCATATTGTCGATGCTCCGTGGAAGTTGACTGCCACGTCAACTACCAGTTCGACAGGTGCCTCTGCGATCGCATGACCGCTTTCCTTGCTCTCAAACGACCACACATCCGCTTTCCTTGCTCTCAAACGACCGAAAAGGATCACTGACCGTCCGCATCACAACGATGCCTGCCCGACTCCTTCAACATGGCAACATGATGTGCCTGCCATGTCATATTGCCGAGCTTCGACAATATGACGTGGCTGCCATGTCATATTTCCACGATGATCGACCCAGCCTCCGCTAGTCGACCCTGTCCTCTAGCCACTTCTAGGGTCTTACCAAATTAGATCTTGTAAGATGACATCTAAGGCCTCTCAAAAATGGATGGAGTGGACATTGGCATCCCTTGACAATGCTCAACACATTATATAAGGTCATGGCAAAAGAAATTTCCCATATATTCAATTTTTTAACTCTCCCTAAGCTGCAGTTGATCACTTAGGTAAGCATGTATGCTCCCCCAAGCTAGTTTGGCCTTGACCATGAACAAAGCCACACTAGCTTGGGAAGCACACATGCTCCCCAACTTATCAGATTGAGCTAGTTTGGCTTTGTTCATGGTCAAAACGTACATGTGGAAATACTCAATATTATATGGGGTCATAGATTATGCCCTCTCTCAAAACACATGTTATGTGCTCTTAAGATTTGACTCCAATAAATTATATGGTAGAGTTCAATGGGACTTCATACTTAGTGTTGCATTAGATTTTGAAAACACAACTTTTTAAAAGTGAGCACAAATGATGTTAAAAAGTATAATATTTATACACAAAGAGATAGTTACTCATCATGAGTTGAATTTAAACATTCTCAATTTCATTTGGTTTTAGATTCTCAATTTCATTTGGTTTTAGATTCTTCATTAGCTCTTCATCCACTTGATCAACAGCATAAATTATGTGTGTTTTACATCCTTAGAGACTTGCTCATATTATGTAATTTCTTCAAGTTTTTGTTCTTATTCTTCGATGGGAACCTTGACCTTTAATTATGTTTCCTTGTCTAATGACTCTTTTTCTTTCTCAATATGTGGTGATCTTGGAGGAACTTCTTTATCTTCAAGGCCCACAATTGGTTTGAATTTCACTCGCATTGATTTTGAAAAAGATGTTTCAAAGGGTGGGGCTGGCCTTGTGTGGCCAACAGCATTGTTTGTTGCTCTCTTAAGGATCTTTTCTTATTGCTTATTTATGTTCTTTCATCCCATGTTAGATAACATAGTCTATTTAAAGTCTGCTTGCTATTTGTTGTGTAATCAACCTCTTCAAAGTTTACAACAAGGGCTTGGCAAAACTCTATTTCATATTATTAACATCTTTTTTTGAAAACCGTGCTTCACTAATATGGGGACACAGAGTATAAGATATGTATGCACTAAACACATAAATCAAGTACCAATAGGGTAGCCACATAGGGTACATAAATATAAGTTTTTTTTAACAACAAAAATCTAATAAGTAGGAGGGATAAGCAGAGCTCTAACACTAGGAAGTATCCTTGCTTTCTTTGCCTTAAATTCATGGGTAAACACACAACATGGGCTTCTATTCTTCACCCACTTTTCTCACTTTTGAAGTTACCAACCCATTTTGTTATGGATTTGATCTTGTTATATCTGTATAGCAACATGAGAGGAATAAGAATCCTCTCTCTCTCTCTCTCTCTCTCTCTCTCTCTCTCTCTCTCTCTCTCTCTCTCTCTCTCCCCCTATCATATTTGTATAGTAATGTTTGAGATTTTGTGTGTGTGTGTGTGTGTGTGTGTGTGTGTGTGTGTATTTGAGAGTTTGATAGAGAGAATGAACGACATGATCATAAAATGATTAATCACAAGAACATTGCAAAGAAAAATTAAAAGGATAGTAAAAAATAAGGAAAAATGTTATTTTTTGGTAAAAATAAAAAATATTACTTTTTTTAACACTGAAGTAAAACTGGTTAACCCTAACCCTAACCCTAATATAAATAGTAACGTAAATGATATTTGGTAATCATTTATTTAAGACCTTCTAACAAGTGATTCTCTCTCTCTCTCTCTCTCTCTCTCTCTCTCTCTCTCTCTCTCTCTCTTATGGAGGCCAAGTTTATTTTCCCCAACAATGAAACAGGTGAGATGAGGGTGCCTTTGAGCAATGGCAAAGGCTTTGTGAACAAGGAATTTCTTATTAAAAATGTTTACCATCACAGTTCAAGGGTTTAGACGCAATCACAATCACATCAGATAAAGAGACACGTGTTGGCCTTTCCACTACAAGATATAGCAGGTAAGGACCTCTACCTTCTTGATGACCTCATATCTCTTACATGAGGTATGTGTAAGCTCAAAATCCAATACATCAATCGATACCTCTAATTATGTGAATATTGAAAGTTTGACAAATTCTGATGAATACTGCTATAGAAGACATCTGTATTAAATGCAGCGCCTCACACCCAGTTACCCAACCATGAAGTACTTTCACCCTTGAAATCTAAAAAGCACTGTAGAGTTCTTGTTGAACATGAGGAAGGAGGACACTTTGACAAAGCTAGTGAGATGTATACCACGGGTGTTTTAGGTGAATGGGCTTCCTAGATTCTATGATGGGGATGTAATATTTAAATTTCCTGCCACCATGGGTGCTAGAGCAAGAATGGATGGCATGGATCATAAGTACGATGGTCACATGTGGACAAAGGTAACTACATCTAATGTCAACTATCCAGGGGTGTTTAGGATAAGCCATTGTATTGGTGAAATGCATTGTTTACACACTACATGCCCTTGGTATTTGAACAATGGCTTCCCTAATGACATTAGTTTCAAAGGGCACATAAAGAAAACTTGTGCAGTTGGTGTCCTAGCCATTAATGAGATCAAGGCATCTTGTGCATGTTGTGTATTATGTCATGCCTAGTGATGATAAACTAACACGGCTTCTAATACACACCAAAATTCATTCACATGGTGTCCAGGCCGAATAAAGCAATGGTTCAAAGAGTAATTAAAGTTGATGCAGGTGCTAGACCAAGAAAGGTGTAGATGTGTGTTGCAAGGAGTTGGTGCTAACTTCATTAATCCGAGAAGGAGATCAAGAACATGAGCTTGGAGATAAAGAATTCAATAATGTGTTAGAAGAGCTCGGTCAGCTAGTTTAGAACAAGTGGTGAGTTAAATTAGAGAAGCATTTGTTAAGGCCATATATACAAAGTGATTAAAAATTTCTTTCTTGTAGGTTTCAAGTAGCTCACGCACACCAAGGACCACCTAAGTCATCATTCGGCTATAATGACTTGCTACGTTTGAAGAGGGATTGCAATTATGACTTCTTCCATGGAAGCCGATTTCCAAGTCAAGGCAATGAAACTGAACGTTGTTTTGTTTTCAAATGTCTACTAAAGGACTAGCCTCAGGTGTCAAACTCATCAATAGAATGAGGCATTTTGGGAATGGTGATCTAAGAAAATCTTGGATCCAATTTGACCACACTAGACACTTCATAGATTGGGTAGCAATGGCTTGTCATGTTTATGATCCAGGGTAGTAATAATGGCTTCACCTTGTTTGCTAGTAATAATGGCTTTTGAAAAAAAAAGTCCTTTGTTTTTACTGTTTTAGCATATTGATTTTAGTTACAACCTGCAAGAGCTTCTAACTATTACAACTTGCAGCATGAAAGAGGAGAACAAGACTTCCCAAGTATTGTTTTGGGAGTGCATAAATAATGTCATGGTGACACATGGATTTGAAAAGGAAGACTTCTTTGGTTTCATGGCAGATGAAGCCCAAGCGAATTGGAATGCCATTAGAGAAGTCTACAATGAAGGACAAGAAATGAAAAGTCGAGAACGCTCATGTTTATTTCATTTGGCAAAAAGCCTAAATATACATACCACAAAGTATGTTATAAAGGCCTTCCAAGGCATGATTAAGAGCATGTGCAAGAAGTGGTAGACAAAGTCGACAAAAAAGGTTGAACTAGCTCAAGGGAAACTTATCCGACAATGGTGGCTTAGTGGAAATGTAAGAGATTTAGATATACCTACCATGGACCTTTGGCTGAGCTAGTGGAAAGTGCGCATTGCACATTGGGGAAATGTAATGATTTCAATATGTATAAAAACCATAAAATCCAATTGAGAGAGCAAATGCGCATACTCCAAGCCCAACACAAGTTGTAAGGACAGTAAAGAGTACCACTTCAGGTACACCCATGTACAAGGCCCCAACTCCTTTGGCAGGTGATCGAGAATCAGTCTGACACAAGAGACGAAAATGTAATGTAATTAATGTGGATGATGATGCTAGTCATAGACCTAAGTATAACGTGCACGTGAGAGATAGGAAGCCTATTGGATGTTGCACGAAAATGTAATGTAATTGATGTGGATGATGATGCTAGTAGTCATAGACCTAAGTATAACGTGCACGTGAGAGATATGAAGTCTATTGGACGTCGCAGGAAAATACAATTCATGGATGAAGATGTGGACACAAGAAATGAATCGAGTGACAAAATCATAATGGACGCACCCATACACAAGACATTTTGAGCAATTATGAGAACTATTAGAATTATGCATCTCAGTGTTTTGGGGCTATACCTATTATTGGGTATTTTATATATTTTCTCTTATTTATTTGTTCTGTGCCAGTCAGCTAGCCCTAGAGGTAGTCAGCCAGCTCTCACATGGACTATATAAGGAGTTCCCGCATTATTCACTATTCCATCCATTCCCTTGCACTCAACATTCTCTTGCTGGCCTATTGCCATTGCCATTGCCTTCAAGCTAATATAAAAGGTAATTGTGCCCACAAGCTCTCTCTATTGTCTCTCTTGTCTTGTTTATGCTTTCGCCTGTGCATTCTCAATCATGGTATCATTCGCTTAGGTTCAAGCTGCTCCATCTTTTGCAAATCTACCCGCCTTCTCATCTGTGCCTTGTGTTTTCTACCCTACCTTCTCATGGTTGCAGTTCAGTCCTAAATAGTGGCTGTGTTTTCATACACTCCTGTATTTTTTGGTCCATCTAGCCTTTCCCTTGCTTTGCCGGCCAATTCTTGGCTGTGTTTTCTCCTATAGAGGCAAGCTGGCCTAGTTTCTTGGTTGCATTTTCTTCTACAGAGGCAAGCGTTGGAGTTTTTGGCTATAAATTCTGCTCCAACATCAAATTTGGTGAGTTCTCTTACATGTGGAGCTGCCAGACAAGTGATTGTACATTTCCTTCTTCCTCCACGAGTCCTTGCCCTTCCGGTAAGAGGTTCCTAGTGGTTTCTTGGACTGTTTTGCTGCTATCCAACCTCCTCCTCTCTCAAGTTTGAGAGGGGGATGATTGGTTCTGGAGACTCGCTTCATTGGAAAGCACTTGAGAGAAGTGTTTAAGAGCTAAGATTTGTTCTTTGTTGTTGTGGATATGGCTCCCCATGTATGAACAAGGACGACAAGTTTAAAGGACCCAACTATGCTCATTGAAAGCTTTAGATGCGGATCTGGTTCATCCACAAGGGTTTGTGGGATATTGTTCAAGACACTGAAAAGAAGCCCGAGCATCCTCAAAACTCGAGGCGGTGGACATAGGATCATGAGGATGAATTTGCTACGAAATTACAAGACTAGGAGAATCAAGACTCAAAGGTGCATTCTATGCTTGTGTAAACCATCATAGATGAGGTCTCACCAACAGTGCAAACTCTCACCAGTGCTCATCAGGTATGGTCCCAAATTGGAGGATCTCTTTGTTATTTCCTGAAGGCAGTTCCATGGAGTCATTCCTTATGAAGGCCAAGGTTATCCATGACTAGTTATACTGGCTATGGTGAGTGTTGCTTTGTCCTCTTCTCAGCTAGCTGCACTTATCCTCTTCTCAGCTAGCTGCACTTATCCTCACCGAGCTTCCTCCGGACTATGATGTGATTTCTCTATCTTTACAGTGCCACAGGTCACATCCACTCAGTTGGATTTTGATGATCTTAGCTCCCTACCTTTGGAGGAGAAGTTCGTTCTCGTCTCACAAGGTAAGTTGAACAGAGAAAAGGCAAAGACACGACACAAGATAGTGATACAGATTCTAGTAGCACTTCTAAGGCTCCTAGGGTGCTTCCAGCTCAAGAGAACCCAAATGGTGTTCATCTCTAGTACACATGTAGTTTTTCCCCATGTGCTTCCAGCCAGAGAAGGCTTGTGGGGGGGGGCTGATTACAGCTCCACTTACTGGTGCATAGGAACCGTGATTTGGAGTTCCAAGCATCAGGCATCTGGCAGGACATGGTTATCTTTTGTATAGCAGAGATTATGGACGATCTGTTTCGAGTTCATTGTTCGAGGCTTTTGGGACATGATGTGTTCCGTCCACTATTGGGGATTATGGGCGCGGTGTGTCCAATAGCTCATCATCTATTCTTGGAGTTCACTGCACACTTGTGTAGGAATTCGTGGCCAAGCAAAGTTTCTTGTTGTTCGTGGTGGCATTTTGTTTTTCGAGGAAACAGGTTGGTGGATGATTTCTTCGAGGTGATTCCAGTATTCGCAGTGCTGGAGGATCCATGGTTACATCTTCATCAACTTATCTTCTTTCGACTCTTGCACACTATGAGCTGCAGAGGGGGTGTTAGAATTTATGCATCTCAGTGTTTTGGGGTTGTACCTATTTTTGGGTATTTTATATATTTTTCTCCTATTTATTTGTCATGTCTAGTCGACCAGCCCTAGAAACTCTCACATGGACTATATAAGGAGTTCCCCCATTATTCACTATTCCATCCAGCCCTAGAGGTAGTCAACCAGCTCTCACATGGACTATATAAGGAGTTCCCCCATTATTCACTATTCCATCCATTCCCTTGCACAAGTTCACAACATTCTCTTGCTTTCCTATTGCATTGTAAAGCTTTAAGCTAATATAAAAGGTGATCTTGTCCACGAGCTCTCTCTACTCTCTCTCTTGTCTTGTTTATGCTTCCGCATGTGCATTCTCAATCAGGAAAGGAACTCCAAAGGGTAGCAGAGTAAAGAGTTTAGGTTATATAGGTAGTATCAAGTGTGGTCACATGATTGTAGGATGTGCAAAAGGAGCACCTACACCATCATTTTTTTCAACAAGGTCCCATGTTGCTACTGGGAAGACTAGTCAAATGATGTGGTTTTGTAATAATCACATCATGCATACATGGGTTGTGGACAAGAACATTGACCATCCCCCACACAATGTGCCTACTATATGGCCAGTGGTGGTTGAAGGCACAAATCTGATAGTTGAGGAGGTCAATGCATTGGTGTTTGTTGCAGGCTATAAAATACAGAGTAAGCCATTAGGAAGGGAGCACCAAACTCCATTGACATCAAGTCAACCAGAAGTGCCTAGAGAAGAGACAAAAATGATATGTCACGAGATGGCCGTCGCACAAGATACAGAAGAGGCATTTTAGAAGAAGCTAAAAAAAGGATCGAGAAAGCACTAGATATTAATTGCACAAGTTACACAAGCACAGGTGCTTCAATCTTCCAAACATGAGGCTTTCACCATTGAGACTTTTGGAAAAGGATCTCATGTGGGAAGTAATGATGTGGATATCGAAATGCATCCATCATGCTCATGTCCAGATTTTTTGAGAAGGGTCAACTAGCAAAAATCCTACTTAGCATGCAAGCACTTGTACTTTGTGTACATGAGAGTCATGGGATTGAGCCAAAATGAAAATATGTTTATTCACCAACCAATTTTGACAAAAAGGGAGGTAACCAAATGTCTACACAAAGAATGAACTTACCCTAAATTGGTTTAGTGAACAACTCATGTTCATAATTTAACTTTAGAGATGTATGAGATGTGCAAAAATATTCTAGGGTATCATTTGATTGGAACAATTTCCATGGAGTAATTATATTTGAGCTTGAATCATTTTATTTGAGCTTGTATCATGTTATTGGAACGATTTCCATGGAGTAATTTTATTTGAGCTTGTATTATTTTATTGGAGTAATTTTGTTTTGCTATTGAGAGAGATAGATAAGAGAGATATAAATAGAGAGAGAGAGAGAGAGAGAGAGACTGACAGAAAAAGAGAGAGAGACAGAAAAAGAGAGAGAGAGAGAGAGAGAGAGAGAGAGAGAGAGAGAGAGTGATGTACTGCTTGCCATATTTGGGAAAGTGGTCGCCTATAATTTTCGCCAAAAAAGTCCCCCTAGATTACATCATATAGACACACTTAGTACCTTTTTGCACATTAAGGCAATGTTAACCAGTGTGGTAAATAGCTTTAAATCTTAAGTCTCAACTTTTTCCCTCTCCACATCTTCTAGGCTTGTGGAGAGTATCTTCCCACTTCTCCAAAGCTTCTCCCCACTTCCAAAGCTTCTAGGCTTGTGGAGAGTATCTTCCCACTTCTCCAAAGCTTCTCCCCACTTCCCTTTGCTCTTTTGTTTCCTTTTCTTAACATAAGCACTTATTTTTCACAATGTGAAAATGTTTCTTTTTTAACGACATGAAAATATCTCCAATTTTTTACGACGTGATGATGGCATGAAAGTCTCACTAGTCTTTCACAGTATGAAAGCCTCTTTTTCATGAAATACAAGTCTCTTGGTGTCTCGCCACATGAGTCTCTTTTTCATATGTCTCTCTAGTTTTCACGACATGAGAGTCTCTAAATTTTGAAATAAGGTTATCCAATCAATGCCTTAGCATCCCATGGCATGAAATTATAGGTTTTGCTTATGGGCATGAACATGCAAGCAACTTACATATGTTTTTTGATCAATAACATCTAAAATAACTTTAGAGAGTAGATTTTCCTACCCAAGAAACACATTATTTGTTACTTTCGGCATGTAATTTAATTAATAGGATTTTTAAGATAAATAGAGTGTTTGTTTGCTAATTCATTTTTCTTAACACATTTTTATCAGAGCTTGTCAATTTCAAACTTTTTATCATTGTTGAGGGCATCTGACTTGATCCAGCCAAGGCGGTCGAGATTGTCAATTTGGGAAGTACCATAGACTGCATTTGGCATCAGATTCTTTGTGGGTATATGCCAGGCATACTCCACCCACATGACAAATTTTCTAACCTCTTAGCGAATCTCACCGATCTACTAAAAGGTGTCAAGACTAGAAGGTAGCGGATTCGAATGACTCCACAAGCATTAGAGGCATTCAAGAACCTCAAGGTGGCTTTGTCAGAAGCGCCTCGTCTAGCACTTGCCTCATGGGACAAGTTGTTCCAAGTGATTACCGATACGAGTAACATCGCAATTGGAGGTGTTTTATAATAGAATGGCCATCCAGTAGCTTACATGTCTCGTAAGTTACTGCCCGTTGAAAAGAATTACTCAGTCTACGATTGAGAACTCCTAGTAGTCATTCAAGCCTTGAAACATTGGAAGCTTTTTTTTATGGCCGTGAATTTGACGTTCGCACTGACTATCAGGCATTATGCTGGATTCAGACAATACCAAGTGTAGAGTGGAGTGACTGACACCACCATTGGAGCCAAATCTTCTAGCAATTTGGTGGCATGATCGAGTACCTTCCAAGAAAGGCCAACCCAATAGCCGATGCAAACTTTTATATGCATAACATCCCATCATTTATAAGGAATAATTCTCATTAAACTATTTGGGCACATTCACATAGGCTCCTACAAAAGGTACGTGTGGCTCTAGGAATAATATATGTGATTCCTCACTCTCCATTGTGTGTTTTTTATTAGGGAGTGTTTTTTACACAAAAAAGATTTTTTAAACTATTTTTCTCTTGAGTACTATTAATTGACTAATCTAATTAATGCCTATGATATAAATACCTAATTAATTTATTTCTTCCAAGATTTCTCATGATGCCTACAACACTCGATTTTCACAAATAAACTAAGATCAATGGATCAATTAAAATCTAGTCTATACCTAATGAAGAACAAAAAACAACCAAGAAGACATTTGCATGAAAACTCAAGAACTCACCTACAATTACAGTAGCTCCTCCTTGCATCCTTCACTCTAATGCTTCATCACCTAAGAAATACATTAAAAATACAACATAAAAACAACCAAATTAATAAGAGGCCATCAATAACAACATTAATGATGATGGGACATGAGAGCAATGGTCCACATGCCAAGCATCTATGTCCCTTGTTCAATGATTACCCCCACCTCTTTATTATCATCCCCCCATCATCCATGCAACCTTCCCTCTTTCCTCTCCTTGTTTATCTTTTAAAATATTCCCCCCCCTTTGAGTTCCAACTACCTTAGCTCCCTTCCATAGCTAGTCATTATCTATGAAACTTTGCTACTCTACCCTAGAGCAACATCGGCTATGGTCACAGTCATGTAAGAGATGTTTGCAAAACATCCCGTCCTATCCTATCTACATAACCAAGGAGGAATTGAACCTTCCCCCTCCTATGCCTTCTCTGTCGTCCTAGTCGGTGTAGGAACCCTCCTCTTATGGAGAAACCCTAAAGCATCTCCTCTCATGTGCTCCTCCATGCATAACAAAGCAACATGCAGGCCCTCCTTCCTTCAGAACATGGAACTAATGCTGGACCCTCCAACGATAGGAACCTCAACTCCCCCTCACACCCAGAGACTTTGTTACAAAGAAGGCAAGGGGCCAAAAAAAAAAACACTCTTCTCATTCCATGCCAGCTTTGTTAGGATGTCTTTCTCCAACAAGAAGCTTCGACTTTACAAGCAAGATCCCCCCTTCCTTGGAAAGCTATAGACGATAGGATTTACATGTCTAATGACTTGATAACATCTTTTCCTAGCTTTAAAGTCAAGTTCTCCATTCTATTAATCTAATCACTATCCTATCTTGCTCACCCTTTCCTCGCAATTCTCTAAAGTCCATTCCTCCTGGTTCCATACTAACTCTACCTTCTTCAAGATCCCTAATATGCACCCCAAACCTTTTTTAGGGGATTATTTAATTAATTATGACAGTTTTGGACACTTGTTTTTCTTTTGGACAAGTGTTGGATGGCACCCATTTAAATTAAGGCTTGCATGCAATGTACAGCCTACATACATGGTAATTTTTCGTTCTGGCCTCTTATGGCAGGTTATGCTTCTTCGCCTGTGGCTCCACATACGAGCTCCAAAATACCCCCCAGCAAAGCCTCTTTGGAGCGAAGGTGATGAGACCTTCACGAAAAAAGTTACTACCACCTACCCCACCCACCTTGCCTCATAGCTAGACTCACCATTTGCATCTCCTGTGCTATGGTAATCTCTCCTATCAAGGTAAGACCGAGGCAGTGAGGCCATCACTTAGTCACCCCCTAGTAATCCTATCAGGGATAAATTGGGAAAAAATAGAAAGCCTTTTATAACACAAGGCGGTACAAACTCTTAGGTGGGAAAACATAACACGCAAGATTATTTTTCAATTTTTGGGGGACATCCCGACGGGCAGAGAACCCAACGGCAAACACACATAAGAAAAGGTAAAAGTAAATTTTTGGAAGTTTAATAACTTATGAATGTGTGTTGGTGAAGAGTAGCCTTTTTTGGCATTGTTTCCATGCTACTACTTCACCGGACTTCAATACATTGTGGGAGGCTTCAATTTTGCGTAATTTGACCCAATGTCATAAATGATCCAAATTTTTAAACTTGTAGAGGTTTCAATTAGGTAGATTTTACCCTAATTTCAAAAAGTCCTAGTTTTGGAGTTTGCAAAAGCCTCCATTTGATGAATTTTACCTTAACTTGTAAAAACTCATTTTTAACGACTTGGGCGATATAGTTAACGGGCGATGCAGAAGGCAGACGTGTTGCACAAATGTTCATTCATTGGTAGTCGTGCTCCACAGAGCGGGTGGACCGTTTTTAATAGGGCTTGCTTATTAAAGCCTTATTATATTAAGTCTTAGTAAGCCATTATTTTAATAAAGGCTTAATGCTATGCGATACTTTGGAGAGGCGGTGCTAGCAGCGGGAATAAAAAGGAAGGGAACAGCGAGAGGAGGTCGACAACAGCAGCTAGCGACGAAGAGGAAAAAAAAAGGAGCGATATCGCTCCATAGCAGATGGGAAGGGGAGCGATTACTTATTATAGCAGATGGGAAGGAGAGGAAGAATCGATGGACAACTTTGATACCAAATTAAGGCCACAGCTACGCCTTAGGGTTAGGGTTAGCAGCACACAACCCTAAGGGAGATGAAACATATCCTCCATGGTTGTGGAGAAGAGAGAGAGAGAGAGAGAGAGAGAGAACAATGCTGAGGAGAGAGACAGTTGCATAACTTGATGATGGTTGATTAATGATATGAAAGATTGATATAGAATGTTCACCAAGTACATGCTTTAAACCTTATCTTGTGACTCAATCAAATTGCACACTACAGTATAAAAATGCCACATGGCATTAATCACAATTATCTTATCTAGATATAATGGTGTGTTCACACACACATACATATGAACAAGGTCACATACATGTTATACATAGCTCATTTGGGGGTATTTCACACACATATACATAGCCCATTTGGAGGTATTTCACACACAAACACAAGCAGGTACACAAACATGGGTATATACAGAAGATGGACACACATACACAAACCCCCATTTGGAGAAAAAGTGGTGAGACCCTCACACAAAACATTTACTACCACCTACCCCATCTGCCATGCCTCAAAGCTAGACTAACCAATTGTTGTTGCACCTCCTGTGCCAGGTAGTCTCTCCTATCAAGGTAAGACCAAGGCAGTAAGGCCACACTAAGTAAGGCCAGCACTTAGTCATCCCCTTAGCTCTTATTCAGGATAAAAACTAGAAAAAAATACAATGCCCTTTATAACACAAGGCGGTACAAACACTTAGGCAAGAAAACACAACGCACATGATTATTTTTCAATTTTCGAGAGACATCTCTCGAGCAAAGAACCCAACTCAAACACTCTTAAAAAGTAAAATTTTAGAAGTTTTAATACTTTCAAATGAGCAAGCGTTGGTGAAAAGTAGCCTTTTTGGCGTCGTTTTTCCATGCTAGAAGCTTCAATTTTGCCAAATTTGACCTAATGTTGGAAAATCCATAAATTTTTAAACTTGCAGGGGCTTCAATTAGGTGGATTTTTCCGCAATTTCAAAAAGCCCTAGCTTTTGGAGTTCGTAGAAGCCTCAATTTGATGATTTTCACCTTAATTTTTAAAGCCCGTTTTGAAAAGCGTAATTTTTGTAGATGTGCTGTTAGCATCAAATTTAGAGTGGTTCGAAGAAAATTAGTTGCACAGACATCAGGCACAAACGTCAGTTCATTCGTGCAGGTGGTGGTCGTGCTCTAGGTAGCGTAGCACAGGCGGACCGTTTAATAAGGCTTATTGAAGCCTTATTGTGTTAAGGCTTAACAAGCCTTATAATGAAGGCTTAATGCTACGCAGCATTTTGACAGAGGCACCGCCAGCCCCAGCAAAAAAACAAAAACAAAAAGGGAAGCAATGACAGCGAGAGGAGGTAACGACGGGGCTAGCGAATAGGGGAGAAAGGAGCGATGCAGCGGATGGGAAGGAGAGGAAGAATCGATGGTGGTGGCTAGCTCTGGATACCAAATGAAAGGCATAGGACTTAGGGTTAGGGTTAGCAGAACATAGCCCTGAGGGGGTGAAAGATACCCTCCATGTGGCTATGAAGAAGTGTTCAAGGGAGAGAACACTTGAGCCCTGCAAGATAAAGAGAAGGAGAGGAGAATGCAAAGGTCATAAGCCACTCTAGATAGAGTAACTCTCTCTTGTAGAGAGCTAGGGTTCTCAACCTTGCTTTTTTTGTTATTACCCACAAATGAGCTTTGCAAATGATTGGGAAGCAAAGCGAGAGAGCTATGGAAAGCTCAACCTCTACTTCTATGCCACATTGAGTGAGAGTATAACAGAGTAGACAAGAAAAGGAGAAAGAGAGAAAGAAGCATACATCAACACCATCACTCACCCACACAATCCCTAAGCATGCATGCCACAAGGAAGAAGAGCAAAGGCATACAAGAAACACAATCACAAGAGCATGAAGACTCAAACTCAATTGTGAGAATAGGATTATGTGTTTTCTCATTAGTCAAAATGTCTTATATACAATACTTATTTGTATAATGCCCAGCTATCCAACTAATGTTAGGGGACCCAATAAACTAGTCTAGGCTAATTTCCTAGCCTAAATGTACATCACTGGCATCACACAAGTCATAAGCTTAGTGTTTGACTATTTTTCAACATTACACGAGTCGTAAGCTTGAAGATTTTCCATAATCATTTTACATGAAGCGCATTACATGGTACAAAATAGGGCTTGAAGAAGTCGCCATGTGTGGAGTAATGCTAGCCAATGTGGTTAACATATCCCCTCTCTAATCATAGTTACATCCTTGGAATTGGCAATGAAGCTCCATGAAAGACTAGTAGTAGAAGTCGTTGAAGTTCCAGTAGAAGTCAAAGCAGGACTTCATAAACTAGGTGGTATGATGGAAGGCTTTGTAGGAGGATGTCCAGAAGGCAATCTCAAACATATCCTCGAAAGTGAGCATGTGCCAACATTGTGTCTGCTGCATTATAGTAGCCAAGTATTTGGAAAAGTGTGGTACTCTTGTTAATGTCGAAGGCCATGCCCTATAGACCTTCATTGAAGGCATGCCAGTCTAGGAACCACCAAAACAATGATGATCTTGAAGAAGTAGATGGTGGCCACAAATCTGGGTCTGACGCAGCTTCGTAATCCTAGATGAGCTTACACATAGTGCGAAGCATCCATTCTTCAGTGAGGATAAGGGGTGGTCAAGGTGGAGGGATCCATGGAAAGTTGAATATTGTAGTTTGGATTCTGCTCCTACTCAAAAAGGTCCCATGTCCATCTATGTTCGATTAGAAAGTAAAGTGGGATTATTTTGAGATATCATGAGGCATAGTAGTCCACCTTCCAATATCTGGCCTGACAAAATACAAGCATTGGCACACAGGTTGTTTGCCCATAAGATCATGAGTGGATTGGGTCTACGCTAGCCTATGAGATCTGGACCACTATTGGAACTTCTGTTCTAGATAGAACATTAAGTTGATGAGGTTAATGTCTAGGTGATCCTATGAGGTTAATGTCTAGGTAATCATTGATCCTATTAGTGTAAAGGGTAAGGCATGGTTAATGTCTATCTTGTCACGAGAGGATTATGCCAGTTGAATGGGCAGTCAAGGGGGTGCATCTACTACTATTCTTTGATGGGGGCTTCAGGGATGTCACCCTCTTCCAAGACCTGTGGTGGGAGAAAGGGGTGGTGGGCTTGCGAGGTTAAGGCCTTGGGTATTCCATTGAGGACATCACCGAGAGAGGTTAGTGGTGGGGCTGGACATCACCGAGAGAGGTTAGTGGTGGGGCTGGAGGTGAGAGTAGAGTTGTAGGCAGGTGGGGATATCTAAGGAGGAGTTCCTGGTGGTGAAGAGAAGATGAGGAGAGGTGTAGAAGAGGTAGAGGGTTGGTCAAGGGGAAAGGCATCGTTCATGCTTGTACTTTCTCTTTGCCTTCTTTGGAGGGGCCCAAAGTAGGTGCAGAGGAAGAGGGGTCATCAGATGTGGTGAAGGGCCCTAGGGAGGCACATTGGGATGACCTATATAGGTTGTTGGGATCTCCTTGTTGAGGAAAATGTTGTGCTAGAGGAGGTTGAGTTAGAGGGTGCAGTGTTAAAGCTCGAGGAGGCCTAAGGGCATCATTAACCTTTTTTAATGTTAACACACACTCTAAACTTTTCTTTATTTTTGGAAACAATCACTATCAATGACACCCACTCATGTGCTAGATCTCATACACAAATCCCACATCGATGAGCTTGTATAAATCTTCTTTGACCACTTGTCCATACTTTGGGACTTATGTGATAAGCTCTTTGTTTGGATAGTTTTGCATCTTCATAAAGAGGGATGGTGTGTTTCACCACTTCCAGAGGAATCCCTTCATGTCAGTGTATTTCCAAGCGAACACAACCTGAAATTATTTGAGCAAGGTTATCAACTCCCCGTCTTGCTCAAGGGAGAGGTCTTTGGCAATGAAAATTGGCTTAGGTTCTTCACCTGGGTCAGCAAGATACACTTCCTTGACCTTGGCAGGGTCGTCATATAAAGCATGTGGCTCTCTGCCCAGGCTTCTTTGAGCCGTCTCACCATGTACCACTTTGTCCCCGACTTTGTAGGACTAAAGTACTTGGGCACTTACCTCAAATCTTCCTCTTGTGCGGCTCAACAATCTCTTTGAATTTAACTTCCTTCTCTCTGCCTCAGCCTTGACCTTATTGAGCTTGCATCTGCTGATGGTGCAATAGATCTTCATTTGCTCAAAGCCCATGGGCTCCTCATCACTTTTATAGACCATGAATGGTGACCTTGTTTAGGTCAACTTCCCATTGTTGGGTGTAGGTTTCATGTGAACGATGACCTTGTTTTTGGTCTAAATGGTTAACTTGTTTAGGTCAACTTCCCACTATTAGGTGTAGGTTTCAACAAATCTACAACCTCAACATAGCAAAGCAAGTGAATGTCCGTCTCCATGGGGGAAAGACACTTCTTAGGCTTTCTATGCACTTTTCTTCTTCTTGGTCAGGTTGTGACAGTGGGCAATGCAAAAGTTGATCCTTTTGTAAAGGATTCCTCACTAGATACATCACTGGCTACTCCTCATTTAAAGTTGATGTTAGGTCATAAAAGGGATGGTGCACTAAGGATGAACGAGGATGTTATTTATGTCCCACCCAGTGTTCCAAGCTTTTATGAAAGAGTGTCTATGGTTTTAAAGACATGGACCCAATCCTCAGAGTCTTTGTGAGACGCTCGTAATCTTGGTTCTTATTTTCAATATCTAACAACTTGTTGCAACATTTGTACACATTCACCGAAGCAATTTGGACAGTTGTATTGGACTCATTGACACATGAGATGGGTCTTCCTACCTGTCTTCAGGTTTATCTTCAAGAAATGGTCGCCTTTGCGTAAGTAAATGTGATTGGTTTTCCAATCATGAACTAGTCTTATTTCTCTCATATAAGGCCTTCCGAGGATCACGAGTCTTCCTCCTTATCTTTAAGTTTATCTTCAAGTAATGGTTGCCTCTGTGTAAGTAAATGTGATTGGTTTTCAAATCATGAACTAGTTTTATTTCTCTCATATATAAGGCATTGCAAGGATCATTGTGTATGACCACACTAAAAATTCATCATCACATTTGTGTGGTGGAAGCTTAGCTCGAAGGTCTTAATCTTTGCATCCTCAAGAATGCCCAAAGGATTAGCTAGGTCCCCACCATTGGGAATCCTCAAGAATGCCCAAAGGATTAGCTAGGTCCCCACCATTGGCAAGCTTGACCACGAAGCTCGTGCCTATGAGTGGTGGACTTCCCTAGGCCTCCTTACAATCTTTATTGACTTTTCATGTAGAAGAGACCATAGGTCCCTTCTACATGAAAAGTAAAACGACATTCATTTCTCTCAAAATAATCACCCCTAGCTTGTTCATGGGCACTGTTAAATATCCTTTGGCTTTGGTTATGGAACAAGGGTGCTCAATGGGGCATGATTCAACCTCCTCCTCATGTTCAGGTTCAATGATGTGGGCTCTTATGTTCCCATTCATCTAGTCACAACAAGTCTCCAAAGTTGCAAATTTCCTTGTAAAAGGGAACTTATCGAAACTTGAACTTATGAGGACAAGAAGGCTTGATCCCTACTATGTCCCATAGGGGATATTCATACTTGATGGGTTCATACTCAACTATGAGGTGGGCTAGGACTTGCTAATGTATAAGGGATGTGCACTGATCCATCCTTGGGATGTGGTGCCTCTGCTGCTGAGGGGGGTACGAGATGAAGTCACCATTGATGTCACATTGGCAAATATACCTCGTTGGTAAGGGGTTTTGAGATAGATAGGTACTTAATATTTTTCCTATTGAGGAGGAGTGAATGGTGGGGTTAACAAGGCCATTGGTTGCCTTTTTACAGGGAGCTTTTGTTCTCATTGTGTCAAAGTCCACCCTATGGGGTTTCCTTGGGTACCAATAATGGGATGTATCATACTAGTATAGTGAGCATAAATATAGGTCGTAGCATTGGATGCTATGTACTTGTATTATTTTGGTATGGAAGTCCACCAAAATCATTGTGTGGGAAGATTCTGCTATCATGGTGTCGAATTCCACCCTATTGGGTTTCCTTATTTACTAATAAAAACGGGATGTATCATGGTTCCCATAGCACTGGCAATGAGCATAAATCTAGGTCAGCATTGGATGCTCTCTATACTTGTATGATTTTCATGGCAAATACTGTACTAAACCATATCTCTACATTGGAATTGTTTTAGGTGTCTTGCTTGTGGTGGGGCTGGCCTTGAGGTTGCATTTGGGACAAGCCCTACAACTATTGCTAGCCTAAATGGTTTAGTAGATTCTTTACTAATTCGTCCATGATCATGTCCTTGAATCGGAATCTAGTACACCATTGGCCAATGAGGTTTTGGATGATGCTTCTCCTATCTCTTAGTTTCGGTGGATGACTTCTACATCCTTGTCTTGCAAATTATCTAACAGTTCTATTGTCTCGCATGGCAGCAACACTCATCTCGAAGATATAATGTCTAGACTAGTAGGGATGGTCATGAAGCCTCTTTCTCTTTATAAATCAATCAATGAGCAACAAATCATCTAGTCTTTTATGGGTGTTGCACCTCATATGGGGATACTTGGTTCTAGCAACGTAATCTCACTTTATTTCTCTCTCCTCTTACTTCAGGTTATATTTTTTACAAAATGGGGCTCCATCTGGCCCCACTAGGTGAGAATCCTACAATGACAGTGTGGCTTGAGACCTTAATTCCACAACAAATTCATCCTCCTGATCTTGAGTCCACCTCCTAGAGTTTTGAGGACACTCGGGTCAGTGCCCTGAATAATGTCCCACAAACCCTTGTGGATGAACCAGACCCGCATCTGAAGCTTCCAATGAGCGTAGTTGGGTCCTTTCAACTTGTCATCTTGCCTTGTCAAGCAAGTTTAGGGATCTAAACCATTATTGGCTTACTACTTTGCCTTCAAGGCAAAGTCCGAATGAGAAGATCTTGTTGGGTTCATCAATCCATCTCATGGCCTTGAAAATTTGATCGAACTTTATATGTATTGAATGGGATTTCTAGTTCTATCAAATTTGGTCATCATTCATGAGATGGGGATTGGCTTGGTTTTGCCCAACTTTAAGCCTACACGTGCTTCCCATTTCAAACACCAACCTTAGCAAAAGAATTAGCCTGGTTTTTCCCAACTTTGAGCCTCTAGGTTCCATGTTTATCACAACCCCCCTTCTCATTTCAAACACTAAATTTAGCATGTCTTCTGCTTATTACGTAAAACCCTATGTTTTAGGGTTGTACGATATCTCTTTTCCTATGGAGTTGGGATGTGTGGTTTCCATTAGCAATAGGTGCTATGTTTTCCATTTCAAATGCCAATGTTAGCATGTCTTATATGTACTCACGTGGTGGTGGAGAATAAGGGGGCGGTTGCACAAAACCCTTTGTTTTATGGTGATACAATATCTCTTACCTATGGGGTTATGGGACGTGCAGTTTCCAATGGTACTTTTCCTCCATCAGCTTGGCTTTGAGATTGTAAGCTCACTGTGGCCAAAGACATGTTATGAGATTGCTCTCGTGGTTCCCTTTAGTTTGAGGTAGTTCTAGACATTGGCTCCTTACCCTTCCCTGTATTCATTGTTCCTCCTCGTCTCCAAACAGAGACGTCTAAATGGATAAGGACTGGAACTTCATTCCATGATGGTGAAGATGCTTTTATAATAAGCTCTTGTGGAGAGTGGGACTCATGCTTACACTTGTTATTGGGTGTATTATGGAGCACTCATCCCTAATAGTACTGTTAGTCATAATCTCTATGGGGATACCCATTATTTTATTTCGGGATATTTTATTTTGGATGTGCCTTTTATTTATATAATCTACCAGGATTAATGTGTTT
The DNA here is from genome assembly GCF_041138505.1 of Cibotium barometz. NCBI lineage: Eukaryota > Viridiplantae > Streptophyta > Polypodiopsida > Cyatheales > Cibotiaceae > Cibotium > Cibotium barometz. The sequence continues at coordinate 22,200,508 of NC_141074.1, read as the reverse complement.
AATCATTTGTGTGCATGCTGGTATGATACAGTCAAGATTACTGTGTTTAATGAACTGTGTGCACTGACTAATATTATTTTGGATGTAGGCGACGATGGAGGGGTGGATTATGTGTTGATCATAGGTGGAACATGTGTTAGACTAATATGAGATATTTTGGAAGACATGTGAGCACCTTATATGGTTTCATATTTTGGCATTAATGTTTTTGTAAAGCTAAGGCCTCAAACCTTTGTACATACTTTATACTTTTGGTAGACCCAAGATTTTATATTTGTAGCTTACTATATTTTTACAGAGCTTTTATGCTCAAAAACTAAACAGCACTTGTGCTTTGTTTTTGGAGTTATCTTTTTGAAAAGTAAGCTTTCTAATACATATAAATATAGGCGAGTGATACAAGGCCCACACTCATTCCAAGGGAGAGTCAACCCAATCTTATGTGAGCCTATCGACGTGAGCTTTATAATTGTGCATCTATAAACGTGAACTTGGACATGTGAATCTACATATGTGAACTTAGACCTAAAGGCATGAACCTACAAACGGGTTTTAAAAAATAAGAGAAAAATTTAACTTCAAAACAAGAAGGGAAAAAATCAACTTCAAAAAAGAATTCTTGTCTAAACCATTTTCAGGCCTCCACCAAAGACACCATGGACCTTTGATATGACCCTGATCTAGACTTATTGTTGGAAACGATAATATAGTCAATTATAATGCATCAAACCTCACCTTCTCAAACCGACCAAGTCTTTGATCTTAATAAATGATCAATATCTAGCAGAGTGCTCTCCTATTAAGAAGAATACACTCCTTTGGAAATGAGCCAATGGAACACAGATGTGAATGGAGAATCCCTAGAATAGGAGCTACCCACACGAGCCTCTGAGCTCTGGATTCACTAATTGGCTCTATTAACAAACAACTTAAATTTTATAACGAAAGAATTTAGTCGACTTATTTTTGGGTGTAACTCCAATGAAGGAGTGAGAGAAGGTTTGGAACTTCAAGGTTCACTCCCACAGGAAGTAGTCAAACCATGTTCGATACCATAATGTTTTAAACATTTGGTGTTGAGCTAGGTTTATTCCAAGCATACCAATAGGCAACCCAACAACCATAAATGGGTCATGTCTCTTTTATAGTACCACCAAGGACAAGAGTTCATAGTACACCCCAATAGCAAGCGCATGGTGCAAGCAGGAGTCTTGCTCTCCATAGGGCCCCATGATAAAAGAAACTTTACCACCAAGGACAAGTGTTCATAGTACACCCAATAGCAAGTGCATAATGTAAGCAAGAGTCTTTCTCTCCATAGGGGCCCGTAATAGAAGCAACTTTACCACAGAACCCAGTTCTAGTTTTTCTCCATTTGGACAAGTAACAGGGAAAATAGGGAAGGGGAAAGAGGCAATGTCTAGGACTACCTCAATACAAAGGGATCCACAAGGATATTCGTAGAACGTGTCCTCAGGCTACAGTGAGCTTACATACTCAAAGCTAGGATGATGGAGGATAAATGCTATTGGAAATCATGTATTCTGCTAACCCCATAGGGCAAGCTATCATGTACCTCTAAAATAGAGGGTTTTACATAGCCACTCCCTTACATTCCATCACCACATGAATATGCAGAAGACATATTGAGGATTGTGTTTGAAATGGGAACATAGTACCTAGAGGCTCAGTGTTGAAGTCAGTCCACATCTCGAGATGATGACCAAATTTGATGGAACTGGAGACTCCTTCACTACCTAGAGGATCAAATTTACTGATCGATTTTATGTTTGGTCTTAAGAGCAAGAGGTTTCATGACCATCTTTATAGGTCTAGACACTACATCTTTGTGATGTGAGCGTTTCCATGATGCAATAGACTAGTAGACAATCTCCAAGATAAGGATGTAGAAGTTGTCCACACAAACTAAGAGACAGGGGATGCATCATCCAAAGCCTCAAAATAGAAACTAAGAATGCCCAAGTAGTGTCCTAGTTAAGGACATGAGCATGGACGAGTTGGTAGAGAATCTGCTCAGTTGTTATAGTAGGCAAGCAATGGTAAGGATAACCCCAACGGCAACCCCAAGGCTAGTCCCAGAGCCATAACACCTCAAGTAAGACACCCACATCCATTTCCACAAAGAGATATGGTTTGGTGTGCAATTTACTGGGGCGAAATCATATAAGTACGGATGTTGAGGCCTAGACAAGAATAGTATTATGCTCATTGCCCCAGCACCATGGGAACCATGATACAACCCATTATTGGTACTAGGGAAATCACCCCAACCTCTGCCACAACAAAGCAACCCCCACTAGCCCTACTGCCCATACCAAATGCTCCTTAATAGTAGGCACAAGTTCCAAGGCCTACATATTAAAACCTCTTACCATGGGCATGGTTATGTATAGACATCGACCACCAATTCTATACCCACCTCTAGTATTCCTCTTGGAACTACACCAATACAACAATACTCTGTGACTTTTCCAATAGACTCAAAGGTCATAATAAGAGAGCTATGAGTCATATGAGCAATATTATTCATATGGATATCTAGAGCAACCTCTAGCCCCATAGACTATACCTCTCTATTTGAATCCATGGTGCAACAAAGAGCAAGAGACCCTAAAAATATGGCATGCATGATATCAATGCAATGTTTCCATTATAAGGTCTTACATAGTAGCATTGTCAAGTGTCCTCATAGAACCATCACACCTAGTGCCCCAACTCCTCTACTCCCCCCAAATGCATTGCCAAAACCCAATGTCATTCGATACAGAGGCACATGTTATAAATGTTGAGTTGAACATGCTTTCAAGAATAGTTCAAATAGAGTGATAATCACCTTAGTGGTTGAAGCATCATCCACCTCAACAAGCCTTAACTTGTTAAAGCATACAAGAGGACTTCTTCATATACAATCCCCATTAATGCTATCATAAGGCTCCAAACCAAGTCTAGGGTAGTTTTTTCCAAGGAAACATCCAAGGCAAAGAAGAAGCATAAATCTCAAGCTTTGACCTTAAGGCTCATAGCCCTAGGGCCAGTGTGCAAGGCCCAAAGGCAGCAAGACCTAAAAAGGCTAATGGACTAGAACCAGAGCTCCAAAAGAAGAAGAAGACCTCGAAGAGCATGCAAAAACACAATGCACGATCAACTGTCAGGGTAACGATTTTGCAAGTGTTGAAATAATACACCACAATCCCATGTGACATCGAGGATATGGGGACATGGTTCATTAGGTCTATAGCCAACTTGGTGTGAACTACCTCTTAGTTAAGAGTCAAAAGATAGGGTTTGATGCCTATAAAAGGGTATTATACTTGGTGGTTTATTCATCTCATCTCATTCATAATATATTCACCTTGTGTTGTGTCCAATTTACCTTTCATTGTGTGCTCAAGCTTCCTTCTCTCTCTTTTCTTCACACTCCATAATCATTTAAAGATTTCATCCTCCATGTCTCCATGATTGAATACTTGTGATTTGCCAACATGGTATCAAAGCCATGATTCTCAATGTTTATGTTCTGCTTATCATCTACTAAACTCTCCTTTAGTTTGATTAGCTTTAGCTTATCATTTAAACGAATCATAATTAGTGATTAATCAATTCTTCACCATTTCTTCTAGTTAGGTCATCTCCTTCACACAACCATTGGAGCATCGATTTCGCTTCCCACACCTAATTATTGACCAAGCCACTTATTAGAGCCTCTCCATAGCTCATAGATGCAGCCCCCTGCCATCTCAATTGAGGGGATTCACACACACGGTAGACCAACAAAGAAGCGATTAATAAAACACTAATTTTTTGGGAAAATGCATTGGCGGCTTGATCTCTATGTTTTGACTCAATTCATCACACCCTCAAGGGTTTTCAAGTGCTATGCATCCCCCATGCGATGTCAAATTTTTGAATAAATGCTCGTAGTAGCAGTTGCCTCGACTCTCTGTGCATCACAGTAAGCCTCTTTGTTAAACTTTGGATTGCTCTTTAATTACTATCACTAAATATATGATTATCATCTTAGATCATAATTAACCCCTTGCTTTAGAAGCCTCTTCAATCATTTTTTATAAAATTTTGTGAAAGGCTATCAATTTGACACTCCAAGTTGCCTATTCTTTTGCACTACAAACAGCCAATTTTCTCTACTAATATGTGCTTAATCAACACTAATCCAAGTATTTTTGGACAATTGAGGGTTCAAGTCTACCATTGGGGACTTGCTACAGCTTGCCAAAGCTTCATCTTGAAAAAGGCCCTTGATTTGTCTCTCCAATGGTGCTCTACAAGAGTCAAGGTATTTTGTGCACAATTAATAAAAATTTACTTTTACTAATACCTTGATTAGTGTTAATCATCTAATATTTTTAGGTCCATTAGTGGTTCATATCTCACATTCAAGTGTTGTTAAACCTCTATAAAGCATCAAATTATATTTTTCCCTTGATTTGAGTGATCAATTTGTTAACCCAAAATCGGGTATAAATCTATATTAGCATTGTTTGGGACAATGGGATTTTTGAGTTTGAATGATTCATGTAAGTCATCTATCATACTCACAAATAAATTATAAAAGGGCAAGAAACTAGGCCATAAGGCGAAGAACCCCCTAAGCAAGTTTAATGCATTATCATTTAAAAGGGATATGCATCATCATCATATGGGCCTTCATGAACACATTGATAACATGATCCATCTTTACCTACATGGATTTCATTACACAATGAAATCAAGGATGAAGAAGATTAAGAGCTACATCTACATCAAGATTTACATCAACGTTACGAGCTACATCAAGAAGATTTTCATCAACATTTTGGTCATCTCGAGAGGGGATTCTCCCTTTATTTCTAATTAAGTTTATATGTTGGGTCAAGGGTTCTCTGGCTGGGTTTCCTCCTCCAAAAATTTGAATCTTTTTAAATTTTTGGAATTATTAAAAAGCCTTGATGTTATAAACAGGCATAGGTGGCTTCCTAGACCATAGCCCATCTATGGTCACCCCAATGTAGTCATAACTAGATGTCTAGCATCTGTCATCAAACTGGCATTGTAAACCACCATGAGTAAGACCTACAAGCACTTGGATGGTTATCATAAACAATAACTATAGCTATATTTTATTGAGGGACGGTGTTGAAATAATACACCAAAATACCATGTGGCATTGGGGATATGGGCATATTGTTCATTAGTTCTGTAGCCAACTTGGTGTGAACATTCTAGCTCGTAGTTAAGAGTCAAAAGATAGGGTTTGATGCCCATAAAAGGGTATTGTACTTGGTGGTGGTTTATTCATCTCATCTCATTCATAATACATTCACTTTGTGATGTGCCCAATTTGCTTTTCATTCTGTGCTCAAGATTCCTTCTCTCTCTCTTCTTCATACTCCACAGTTTCATGAAGAGATTTCATCCTCCATAGCTCCATGATTAAGTAGCTGTGATTTTTCAACAGTGACCAACCACCATCGAAAGTGGTTTGGACGATAGTTCGAAAGCTGCCTCCCTTGTAAGACAACAAATAATCTCTCGTTAAAACCCACTCTTCCCAAGGAAAAAAAACTCAAGGAGTACCCCAAGAGTATCCCAAAACCATGTTAGAGAGAGAAAAAGAGAATAAAACAAGTCTAAGAGCTTGTGAGGAATGTGCAATCTGAACTAAAGCTAGTACTTGAAAAAGTGGTTGAGTACAAACCATTGTTCCTCCTGATAAGTAGATCCCTAACCCCATTCCAAAGACAATCTTAAAACTAATGTGGGGGAACCTCAAAGTGTACCAAAGGCCTTTACCAAAGTGTACCAAAGGCCTTAAAACTAATGTGGGGGAACCTCAAAGTGTACCAAAGGCCTTTACCAAAATTGTATCCATTCTTAAGAAGCCGCAAAAAGAGCCAGTTTTGGAGCCTCTCTCTCTCAAACCAGTCTGACCAACAGATTCCGCATTGCTAAATGCGGTGAAGGAGGAGTTAGTGGGAGGTACACAATTATTCTATATCTTTTAACAATAACTTCTATGGTCTATAAACATCTTAGACCATTCTAGAACCTTTTTTTACTCACATTTCACCTTATAACATTCTAGAATGCATAAGCTTCATATTTAAACTCTAAAACCATCTACATCTTGTATAATCTCCAACATCATGAGAATATCCAAGACCATCCTATTAGCTTCAACGCTCATCTTACAACCTTAAATTATAATTTTAAGTGCTTTCTCTACATTCTATTAAAATAATTCGTAAAATATAAAAACATATTAGATCACTCTTGACTCTTGTCAATTCATGATTCACCTTACACCATTCATTACATAAGCATTGTATTCCAACTCCCAATCCATCTATATCTTTTAAAATATCTTATACAACATTGCACTTAATTACACCTTGACACCATACAAAATCTAAACCCTACTATACTCATACCACCCTCTAAAATTCTACAACCATACTTAAGTCCATCTATAATCTAAGAATGCCAAAGATCATTATATTGCACTCGCCATACAAACTTAAATCATGGTTTTAAATGCTTTCTCTACATTCTAAAATTATGGTTTAAAAATCTTTTTCCCTACATTTTGTTTTGAGAAACTTTACAATGCAAAGATCTCTTAGACCATTCTAGACCCTTTGATTCACCTTATGCCATTTTAAACTATACAAACTTTATACTCCAACTCCCAACCCATCTATATCTCTTGTAATATCTTATATTGCATTACATTCAACTACACCCTACCACCATAAATAATGTAAATATCTATTACACTCATTGTAAACCACCCTAGTGTTGAGAATCCTAATCTGGGATTGATCATGGTGATTAGCATAGATTAAGCATGATAACTAAGGTGGGTTAAACCACACCAAAAACTCCATGATGACGAGAGAGAGAGAGAGAGAGAGAGAGAGAGAGAGAGAGAGAGAGTAGCACACTTAATACTCAATTCTATTGTTGCAGATGCATCTAGCTTGAACAATCTTCCTTCTTTTTGACCTTTAGCAATCAATTTGCAACCATGCTTAAAGTCCTCAACAAAATAACCATGTTCATTAAATCTCACTTGCAATCCTTGTTCAACCATTTGTCCAACTGATGCGAAACTCTTTGTAATAAATGGCACATATTCAGACATAGTTTTCACCCTTCCATCATGCATCCTCAATGGCACACTACTAACATGTGTAATAGGATGTTGAGTATCATCACCTATAGCAACATAACCCTGATTTTGTGTTGGCATCATGTTATCAAACCACTCTCCATGACATGTGATGTGGTTTATATACCTGAATCCATGTACCATGTGTCATCACTCTCTTGCGAGATGTCATAGTGCCCATCACATGCTTCATGGCAAACAAATGATCTATATGTCCTTCATTGCTAGATGATGCATAATTTTCATGTTGTACTCTACCGCCATGAACATCATTTTGCTTTTTGTTGACACTCAATGCCATGCATATTTTGCTGTTGTGGTTGCCAACGACCTCTACCACGAGATCCAAACCTCCCTCTAGCATGAGGGGAAAAACCTCTACCACCACGTGCACCAAATGATGGCTATGAATCCTATTGTTATTGTGGTGGCCTATCATGCCAACCATGTCCACCTATACATCCTCTCAAACTAGATCTCCCCCCTATCTCTAGCACCTCTATGATTGTAGAATGCTTGGTCCCTTACATGTCCATTAGTACTAAATGAAGCACCAAACCAAGTTTCATCTCCTCCACAATAAGCAGAGAGATCAACTCATCAAAATCTGGGGAGTATCCACCTCTAACCATGATAGAGATTTCAAATGCTTTGTTATCCTTGCCCAAACCATTCAATGTAATGGCAACCAAATCATCATCTGTTTCAAGTCACACCATGTATCTTTTGCTTCAATTACATCTTCTTTGGTTGTGTAGTTGTATCATACAGCTTTACCAATGTATCCCATGCATTCTTAGGATTATGTGTGTCCTGAATATGGTAGAACATGGTATTTGTCACATAAATTAAGAAATAGTGTAGCACTTTAAAAGCCCTCTCTGTCCAATTCCTATGTGTTGTAAGTTGAGTGGGTGTTGCATTCACTGAGGGAACCCTTGGCTCCGTCTCCTCGCCTGTCACCAAATTCTAAAGGCCTTTGCCTTTAAGAAAGTTTGTCATGCGATAATTCCAAATCCAAAAGTTGTGTCTATCAAGCTTTTCCCCAACAATCTTGTTTGGACTGTCACTCATTTTGCTATGCACAATGTTCAATGAGTATTGCAAACAATCAACTTAAACACACATACATACATGTACTTCATCACCAATGCTGTCCGCACATTCTATAATTTTTATGGGCGAGACAGAATCCAGGACTCAAAACCACTGTTTGCATAGCTGAAAATAACTTGGTGCCGCTCACAAAATCTGAGAAACGCAAAATAGTCCTCCACTTTTTGAAACGCTCTAATGTACTCACTCGAGCTCAATCTTGATGATTTACATCCATTTGTTCACATACATCCACTCTCCGGTACACACAGTCCACTATAGCTTGCAATCCTGCATAATGTCGAGCTCATTAATGTGTCATAATCACTAGGAAATGATTCAATCAAGTGTATACCACCTACCTTTACATCCATACATGCTTCATGTTACATATAAACATCATCCGAGGTCACCAAGTATTAAAGCTAGCTCTCTGTTTTGATGTAAACCTAAAAATAATGATTAACAATCACTAATCCAGCTCTAATTGCTTCAAGTGTGATAAATTTCAAGGCCCAAACATTCATTAGCTCCGTATGATGTTTCTCCACCTCCGTGTAAAAGGAATTTGACCAATTTTGAGTAATGTGAGAGTAATTGCTTAATTAGTGATGCCTTGTTTCACTAATTACACTATACATCCCTATTAATCTTGCTTGATCCAGCTCCTTTTTTATGTTTCCAGCTCCTAGATACTCTACAAAGCTTCTCCACACTCACATACACACATTTCCTAAGCTTAATGTGCACTCCATTTGGTGGTATAGCTCAAATGAGCTCCAAGATAGTGAGAAATAGCAAAAAAACTGTTATACCCTGCATGTTTGGTTGCATCGCCTGCTCCTAGGGGATTTTGGAGATGATGTGATTACAAGTGATGGCATATAAGAGTTAGCAAATGTCCCGACACATTAATGCCTCAATTCCTTGCACTAATCACCTCTAATGGCTTCGATTTTGGGCATACATTCTCTAGTTTTTGAGCTCTTCCAAAAAAGTGAGTAGTCTTATTCAACACTTCACAAATTTGCTTCAAATCAATGCCAATGCAAGATTTCAACTTGATCATACATCCAACACTGCCACATACATGTGCCACTCCCAGATTTGCAAGTACATAAGCTCCTCTTGTTTCACAGCTTTAATGGAAACCTCAACCTTTTCTTGCTTGAGCAACCACCTCCTTGCTCAAATCTCATGAAATCACCTACAATCCACTCAAGGGAGTTTAGCTTTGCTTACCCGTGGTCCTTAGCTTTCAGATCTGTTAAGTACATGTGTGCTCCAAGCTTCTCTTTTCTCCACAGCTTCAATTGAAAGCTCCAAAAATGAGAATTTTCCTCTTCTTCACTCACTCACAAAACCCTAATAGAGGGCACTAGGCTCTGATACCATGTTGAAATTATGAGATGAGGGGAAACTAGAGCTCACAAGCTCTTACAAACATACATGAATTAATCTCATGAATCAAACAATGAAATGAGGAGGGAGAGAGAGAGAGAGAGTAGACACAATGTGTTGTTGCACCCGAACAAACTAGATAACTCTCACCCAAGTGTCACACTCTCTCACACCATACAATAATAGATAGTACACCTATATACAAACATGAGGTTTTTTCATGTGAGCCATGTGTCACAATGCTAGGACACTCCACTCTACCTTAGGCTAAATAAAACCAAATCCACAACACTTCTAATACTTGGATTTCCTATATTTCAACACCTACTTACCCAATATCGATGCCATATTACCCATCTTGTAATGTATTACATGAATGTAGACAACTTCTAAAAAACCTCTGACACTAGCATTTAGATCCCTTTTTGACTCCAAATTTACCTCATGATGTACTATACTACATAAGCTTCATAATTCAATGCTAAAATTATCTACATCTTAAATACTATACAATCTAAGAATATCCGAGTCCATCCTGTTTTCTACAACATACAACCTTACATTATGATTTTGAATGCTTTCTCACACACTATTGCGACAACTTCTATAATTTAAAAGCCTCTAGACCATTCTAGATGCTTTGTTAAGTCATGACTTTTTTGTTATGCCATTCTACACTACATAAGTTGCATATTTCAATTGGTAACCCATCTATATCTTTTAAAATATATTACCAACAAGAACTTGGTATAAGAATAAATCTCTACCATATACTTATGTATCAATTTAGAATTAGACGACCTCTTGTAAATAAATCAAAACTTGGCAAAAGAATGGAAAGCACAAGAAAATTAACATAACACAAGTATTGGGTAAAATCCCCACCCCCCAACGTGAGTGACACCATCTTCCTCACGTGGCACTATAAATAGAATACCTTTATAAAATTATGCTTGAGGTTATAAAAATAATCAATGTTCATGGAACTAAGGTTGTAATAATATATAATTACACTCACATGTGTACATATGAATTATGGCCCAATAATATAAAATTGATGGGATACATAAAGTAATAAAAGGTTAGCACAAGGCCAAGTAAATAATGAAAATCTTTGTTTAATACCACAAATGATAATGTACATGCCTCCATCCATACGATGTTGTAGTCGCCTTCATCATAGCATTAACCATTAACAAAATTACTCTTTACTACATACGGGAGTAGCAATAAGTGTCATAAAAATGCGCTATAAAAGTTAATGATATTATGAGAAAAGCTGGCCAAGCTTACTAGTTAGTTTTTAAGTTTTAGGTGACCAAATGTGAATAAGAGCCATATCAATATAAGAAATTTTCTCATAATGCAAGGACAAAATCCCCATACTAAGTGGGATCTTATTATCTCCTTGATCTTACTTGCGTGTAGAAATGGGCCATAACATTTTTGGTCCTGCTATGCGGGGGAAAATCTTGCTTCTTCCTTCTTCTCAAGTCCTTCCTTGCATGTTTTAAAATTTTTAGTTTGTGAGGTTTTAAGTGCCTAATCCTTCCTTTTCGTATCCCTAATCCTCATCCCCTGAGATCTCTGGTAGTGACTTGAAGGTTGCCTTCTATGTTGTTATACAGGGACAAGAAAGGCTTTGCTCGAGGGAAGATGCACTGAATAAGGAAGTCCCACCTTTTCCCATGACTTTGGAAAGAGATGAGTATTGCTAAAAGAAACCAACCTAGGGAAGGGGTAGGGGAAGTGGGAGAGGGATAACAACCTCATCATATTAGCTTATGAGCTAGCTCCAGTCTTAACACAATAATCCCAGCTATTTTGTTAAGAATGGCAACATAAATAGGCAAGGAGTGGCAATGTAGTTGGGAACTACTCAGGTTCATTCCTCGAGGTTGAACCCCACGAAGCTATACCACATTACAAAACTCATGTGAAGCTTCAATGGAGATGGTGATCCCATCCAACTTGTAGAAATTTTTTAGTCTAAGTAAGCATTTGAAATCACTTGAGGTGAGAAATTTCAAATCTCTATGATTAGGAGCATACACATTCAAAATGCCCAATTGCTCTATAATATCAAACAACAAAGAGCATGAGCCTATGATGAAACATTATTTCTCTCATCTCAATCATTTAAACTCTTGGTGTAATCTTTAGGAGAGGTTGACCAAAACAGTTTGTTAGTGTGCTTCTAAAAGGGAGTGTACAAGATTCAAGAATGCATGAGTATCTACTCTTATCTCAAGACTAGCTACATTAGATGCGTGCTATAAGAGATAACCACCATTGAGTCTGAATAACATGTTGGAATTACCCCAGCTAGAAGAAATAAGACTCCATCTTTGGCTATGCCATCTCGGGTGTCAAGTTGACATGATTCACACACTAGGGAAAGATAGGTAAAAAACATGACAATCACAATGAATTGACTTAGCCAAACTTAAGAAGGTCAAGTTAAATGAGGTAAGGGAACCTCCAAATAATGCACATTTCTACCCAAGGAGAGAGCTAGTCTATGTAGATAGAACCTGATGGAGTGCCCTTATTTGCTAGACCTTAGAACCTCGATAAGCATGGAGTGCCCTCATTGCTAGACTAACTCTAGCTTTACTAGCACCACCAACATACTAGGAATTACGGACCATGACAAACACAAGGACAAGGTTATGCACGAAGAATGTATAGGGTACCCAACTCACCTTTACCACCACCGGTCCAACCACCTTAAGCTTTGACTCCATTGAAGATAACACCAAATTAATCAGGTTTTGGTTGAAAAACCACCTGAGAAAAAAATAAGTATCCTTGTGAGTCAAAACTAAACCATGACTATTATGAGGAGCCACATCATAATATGCTTGACTTTTATGTTATGCAAGGAGACTAGTACTAGTATTTTAAACTTATGTCCAATGAAAGGGGAGAGAAATAAATACAACATCTCAAATAACCCCATTACAATGTTATTATTATCAAGGACCTCATCGAGTAGTAGCGGAGTGCCCACTCAAAATGGTGGCTCCTACTCCAATAGTAAGCTCCCTAACAAGAATAATGACTCAAGCATTCACCCATATAAAGTGTGGAGTAGATCACTTCATCAAGGGGTGTCCATACAAGTCAAGAAAAGTAGCAACGACTTTCAATAATCCTACAACAAGCCTTTGATTTGATAAGTATACAACCATGATAAATAAGTATACAATATTTGCTTTCATAAGTACACAAACGATGAGCATGTAAACAGAAATGGTTCTTTGGGATTTGCATGACATTAGAGACCAAGAGGATTTGATCTAAGAATTGTCTTAGAAATTGTGATTAGGAGTGGAATCCACTCTAAAAACATGAGCATTGAGCTCCATTAGGTTGAATTAAAGTGTTATTATCAATGTTTTTGCTCATGCATTTTATAAGTTTTCATGCAGTATTGGAATTGGTAGCTTAAAAGCATGTTAGACCATCAAAAAACACTAACTAATTGTATAACAATAATTAACTAGGATCAAGACCATTAATCCCATCCCATCAAGTCCCAAACATCTAAAAAAACCATAAAAACCCAAGCCAAACCACCTCTCGGGGTAGGGGAGGGTAGGGGGCATAATGTGTTGCTTTACTTCCTTAAATAAGACACTAAGGGCCTTAGATGCACCAACATAATTTTTTGCATATGTGTCCAAATAATAGAAATTGGTCTTAAAGTCCACCCAATCTTCCTCATCTTTAGCCATATGTGCAATAGCAATAAGACATTAATCTTCCCTTAAGGAAAACATCATTTGTATATTTGACAGCAAGACAAAATCCTTGTAATAGTGGATCCTAAATGATGGTCGGCATGGCAAGTTCACTGATCTTTCTAATTCCTGTCCCACTGATATACTCCTTCTCAATTATTTTGCTTGATTTGAGCATTGCAATGTTAAGTCCTTTGTTGGGCTCTACTCCACTTTGAGTTCTAGGGGTTCTCCATATCCTTACCTTCTACTACTAGGTATGTACACTTTCTTATCTCTTTAAGGTATACAGTAGGCCCTTCATGTAGTCCAAAACAATATTCAAAAGACATTCTTTATAAAAATAACTTAAGTCTCTTTATAGAAAAAAAATTGATTATATCCAAAGATAAGTTTGGATAGTGGATCCTAACTTCTTAGCTTATAAAGATGTAAACAAAATAAAAGATAAATTAAGACATTGGTTTAATCAAATAGAAGATTAATTAAGGCATTGGTTTTATTGGTTCCCCTTTGACATTGTCAAAGCTTTTTTGTTCCCTCTCTCTCTCTCTCTCTCTCTCTCTCTAGAGAAAAGTACTTCTCTAGATAAATTAAGACATTGGTTAAATCAAACAAAAGATTAATTAAGACATTGGTTTTATTGTGTCTCCCCCCTTGACATTGTCAAGGTTTTGTTGTTACTTAATCATGAAAGATGCTCTCTCTCTCTCTCTCTCTCTCTCTCTCTCTCTCTCTCTCTCTCTCTCTCTCTCTCTCTCTCTCTCTCTCTCTCTCTAGAGAAAAGTACTTCCTAATGAAATTGTTCCTTATTAAGTATCTTTTATTTCCTAATGAAAATGCTCCTTATTAAGTACCTTTTATTTCAAGAGCGACTAGAGCTTAATAGTGATCGATATTGAATGAAACGCATCATATTTCATGAATTTGATTCTTTGTCTTCATGGAGATGCAAAACTCTAAGTATTTGTTTCAAGGTACCTCACCGCGTACAATAAGGGAAAGTGTGTCTCCTTCCATTGGAACATATCAAAACTACACCATCTTTTGCAATGTTTCTCTTTACGATGTTTACTCATTTTTAATTTATGATGTATACATAAAGCAAAATGTACAATAATAATAATAGAGTGTATGGCATCAGTATAAGATTTGTATTGATCAATGAAACACTTCAACAAATGTGTAAGACTTTATTTTAATATTTTTTGGTTAACTTATTGAGATTAGAATGATATTGAATCTTTTGGCTTAGCAGGTCCCTGCTGTCCAAAACAATGTAAACATGTGGTAATCGCTAATGCAAATAAATTTATAGAGGATTGTTTATAACAATCAAACAAATGATATGAAGGTGAGCAATTAGATGATGGTTTTATCTTTCACCTTGGTATTTTACTTAAAGAATAATGTTTGTAATATTATTAGTTTTTTATTTTGTTTAGTTTTCTCAAGATCTTTATACACTTGACTACATGTGGCTAACTCAAGCTAACTCGAGCATCACCAATTCAAATTATTTCTAGTGAGACTATGTTACTAGAGAGCAGTTCATGCACGTTAACTCATCGATTGACTCCAAGTTGTAATGTTTTCTACATAAAGTTATGCTTTGTTCCTATCCTTGGGATCAGCTAGTTCTATTGGATTGTTCATGTTTCGAGTAGTTTCGAAAGTTACTCGAATATATAAGAATTATCATGTTTTGGTAAATTTTCAAACCATTAGCAAGGTATTATGTTAATTAATTAGAGTACTGACCAAGAACAGATAGAATTTCTCCTCTAATATTGTTGCTCCAATCTCTCCCTTGACTTCTGCTCTCTAGGTGTTAATCTCTGCATCTCCTTTGTAGTCAATTTAGGGAGTTATTGACCTAAGAGGCATTTACTAAGCTCATCATCAGTAATGTTACTCGCCATTTCACACAATGCAAGTGCTATAATTAGTTCTGCCGGAAGCCCCGCCCCAAAGGGAATAATCCAACTTAGGTGAATATATTTTGAGCCTCTATTTGGTTTCATTGAATCTTGCACATCATTTATAAGTTCTACTAATCACATCTATATCAAGTTGTTCCATTTGAGACTTGATAGTGATGGGAGTGACATGGGTTGCAAGAAACTATACTTAATATTTTTAGGAGGTTGTGGCCATTTGAGACTTGACAAAGTGATGGGAGTGACATGGGCTGGCAATCACATTCATAGTAAGTGGCCATTTGAGACTTGAAAGTGATGGGAGTGAGTGACATGGGCTAAAAGGAACCATACTTGATATTCTAGCCTGCAAGCTGACAATCACATTCATAGTAGGTTCTGGCCATTTGAGAGTCGACAATGATGGGAGTGACATGGGCTACAAGGAATCATGCTTAATATTTCTTGATGGCATGACATACAAGGAGGACTGATAGAAAAAATGATACGTTGTGATGCCAAGAACCTAGCATTCTCTCTCTCATACAACAAAGTTCCACTTAAGCACTTTACAGATTACCACTCTTCAATCGTTTATGGATATATAGTTGAAAGACATACCAAACATACCATATTTTTATCTCAGAAATCTAAATATAAAAACAATGTGTGATTAATCAAAAAATTATATTGTTACCATTAGGCTTGTGTTTTGTAATTCAATTGTTTGGATACATGCATATTTCTTTGTGCATATACACATGTTGAATTAATACCTCCATTGTTGTATTTCTACTTCTAAAGGCTATTATTCTACATTTCCAATGCTTTATTCAACCCCCTTTTATCCTTTTTCTTGACTTTGAAAAAACCCTAGCTGTTGGGGTATAATACCCATTCAAACACGTATGTTTCCTTAATCCATCTTTTCTCATCATCTCTTATTTTTTTAACCTCAGTATTTTATAATCTTTCCTCATTATCTAAAATTTATTAACCGCAATATTATGTGTAGAACTTACAATCTTTCATCTTTCCGATAGGTGTAGGTACGATAATTATGTTTTCTATCTTAAAATAAATATGCATATAACGGATGTTACACTAAAAATAAGACTAGCAATCAAACAATATGTGCAAGAAGAAGAAGGCCCACTCATTATATGGAGTAGAAAACAAGGATGTAGGTCACCATCCTAGAATCTCATGAAGGGAGAAGCTCACTATCATGGAAGCTTGAGCAATAGGCATCAAGGTAGTTGTATTTGATAGAAGAGTCAAATTATCAAAACATCCTAGAATCTCATGAAGGAGAAACTCACCATGGAAGCATCAAGGTAGTTGTATTTGAAATAAGAGTCAAGTTATCATAATATTATCAAAAGACACCCTTACAACTGAGCCATTATCTTATATACCTTGGCCCATTTCACACTCACTTATTATGCCCATGCCCATAAGCCTAGGCCCCAAAGCCCAACATATGAACACGTCCATGAGCCCATGCCCTCCACCACATTACAGACCATCCCCACCCAGATATGTTTTGTCCTCAAAACATGCTTCTACTTCATTGGTATGAGGATGTCACAACGAAGACCATCAAGCCACGATATACATGTAGATGTACCATGTAACAAAACTGCCCCAAAACTATCCAAGAGAGCATAGCCATGCTTAAGAGTTTCACAATCTCATGTGATGCTCCTCGAACAACCGCTAAAACATAGCACCATATAGTATACATTCCACATTAACTGCATATATCAATAACATCCCAATTGAGCATCATTTTGGCCTCCAAATAGTGAATTACAAAAAATTCCAACAAGTAAATTCACTATTATGCCTCCTCATTTGATCCACTAAATGCATGCAAGAGATACAGAAAACCATGTAACCCCCTGGGTCAAATGAAAATCCACGTCATGCACTCACCAAAGACAATGACTCTAGAACCCCCTGGGTCAAATGGCCAATGTCGAAAATCACAATCAGAGACAAGGCTAAACATGTATCCTCCCGGATCAAATGGAAAATGCAAAGGACCATTGTTTATGACAAAGATAGTCATGTGCTCTCTATCAAAATTATATTCCAAATGGCACAAAGAACATCCAAAAGTGAATTCCCCAACTGCATAAACCATCACCTCGTGTCACCACATCCACAAGGTCTAAAGCTGACATCTGTATGGGCATAGGTGTGACATCCAAATACACATGCTCACTTTTCATACAGAAATCTCCACCATCAAGCATAGAGAAAACATCATCATAGTGGGTATCTCCATTGTCAAAACTATCATCACATGCTCCACCATCAAGCATAGAGCATGCATCGTCATAGTCATCCATGTCCTCATGATAGGTGGTAGTACAATGATAATCCGACACACCCTCCATAGGTGTACGAACCCACCATCAAGCATAGAGCATGCATCATCATAGTCATCCATGTCCACATGATAGATGGTACTACAATGATAATCCCGTAAACCCTCCATAGGTACGACTCTCTCTATGTCATCCTCTATGCAATGAGCATAGCACTTGTCAATGATAGATGGTACTACAATGATAATCTCGTAAACCCTCCATAGGTATGACTCTCTCTATGTCATCCTCTATGCAATGAGCATAGCACCTGTCAATGTTCCATGTACAAGGAGAGTTGCCATACACATCACGGAAACAAGAAGCATCTCGAATAGGTGTGTGTAAGGCATCACTGTAATGCACAACACTCTGATCAATACATATCAAATCATCATGTGCATAACCAAGGTACAATCCTCAAGACCATCATAAGCATGATCCTCATCAACACTAGACTCTGATAAGGCATCCACACATGAAGCAATCTCATAGACCTCACAAACATAAACTTTCCACTCCGAACTCTTGGAAAAGCATCATAAGTTCGATTCACAAATGTAGTCCATGAACCACCTATCAATGCGTATCCACCAACACTATCCATAGATGAAGAATCCAAGGCAGGACTGTCCACACCAAACAATGCATGAGGATCACATATGCCCACATCATGAGCATCATACAAAGTAGATGCACAACTATAAAATCTCTTGTGAACATAGGCATCCATCTCTTCCGCAAAGTCATCATACCCATGGATACATGCATCAATAGAAAGTGTAGTGATTAAAGCAAAACCATCCACCTTCATAACACGTACGGACTCCATCTCATGCACATCAATATCTCTTGAAGACGACTCCAAGTCAACCCCAAGAAAAAATGAGTCATTCCAAGAAACTCGGTGCCAACCCACGTGCTTGTTGCCTCCAACAATCATCAATCAGTGCATCATAAATCCAAGTGTGAAGAGTCCTTAAGAAAGGTGAAAGAGGCTTGTTCACACAACCATCAATGAGCAGTGCATTTCCAGCCATCACAAAGCTCATCATTGGCTCACAATGGGCCACTACATCAACACATATGGATGTTTCCAACATAGGAAAAAAGATCTATGCATTCCAGAACACAATCGGCATATGAGATAGTGTCCAAAACTTCTTGCACTTGAGTATATGGCTTTACAATAACTAGATTTTCAAAAATTTCAGCAAGTGTGTTGTCCTTAAGGATAGCCTCAATGAACTCACAAAGGCCCACATAATCATAGTCCATGCAATGACCAAAAGATTGAGTGGGCACGTAACCTCTTTTTATCCCTTTTAATATCTAAATCTTTCAACATGAGTCGAAGCATTCCATCCCCACTTGAACGTGAAGTGTAACCAAGAATGGGTACTACCAACTCATTCATTTCTAACTTGCTTAGCTCAACAAACTTGCCCTTATAATTGACCCTTTGGGGATGCATGCAGACAAGTTCCACCAATACCATGATCTCATCATCAAGACCAATGTCCTTTTCAATTTGCACAATACTTTGAGATACTTGCATGAAGTATTTGTCTAGTATTTGCACAAAAGCCTCTATACTTTCCTTCTCTTTGATGTCAGGAAGAACGAAAAAGCAAAGGTACCAATATCTCTCCATATAGCTAGATAGAGAGTCCTCATGTGAGAATACCATGTATCGATCTCTAAAGAACTTTTGCTCTTGGGTGGTCACAAAGTGTTACACAACACCATATGCCAAATTCTACAAATCCCAATTATACTTGTGCATTTCCTTCAACCACTAAGATCTAGCTCTTCCCTTGAAATGAGAAGTCACTTTCTTCACTTTGTCAAACTCGCCACCCACAAGGAAAGGCATGAAAATAGGCATCCCAATTATGAATCCAATCCTTGAGTCCCATGCAAGTGACTCCTTCACCCATCAAATGCAAACAATCTTTGTGCAAATGGCTCTCCTCTTTTGAACAACCCACTTGAGTAGACACCATATACTCAAGAAAATCTTGCACTTTCATTGGCTTCAAGAACGTTGTATGTATAAGTCCATACATCGTGGAAAACCTAAATCTTTCTTTTGCATCCACAACCTTTTGACTTTGAACATTACGATCATAATGTTCCATAATCCTTATGTCTTCAAAAGCATATTGTCCTTTCTCTTGACTCTCGATTGATAAAAGACTTTGATAGGCATTTCCATCCATTGCCTTTGAAGATGAAAAGTCTCCGGTGGTGGTTGGCCTTGCTTGAGAGAAGCCTCGTCCTTGTATACCATACATGCTTGAAGAAAGTTGCTTAGTATAAACATTGCTTCTTGCTTATATAGCATCAAATTCCTTTTGCCAACCATCATGAAAATCATCTTGCATGTGCCAATCATCATCATGCAACTCTTTCCTTTATATCCTTG
Source organism: Cibotium barometz (assembly GCF_041138505.1). Taxonomy (NCBI): domain Eukaryota; kingdom Viridiplantae; phylum Streptophyta; class Polypodiopsida; order Cyatheales; family Cibotiaceae; genus Cibotium; species Cibotium barometz. The sequence goes on along the minus strand of NC_141074.1, from coordinate 22,180,355 downwards.
GAACTCTTTCAATATGATTCAAACCTAAATGATGAGTAGAACCATGTGCCAATGATTTTCCTTTTGTAGATGCATAAGAAGTGGAATCAAAGATGTATTTAGCATAGCATGTTGCATATACCCTTAAGAGGAAAGAACAATCTCCTTGTTGCCAAAGTATATGTCATTCCCATGTATAATGTTTACTCCTTTTATAGGTCTTAGCATCCCATCACCAAAAGAGAAGTACTGTTACATTCCATTGCCACATGAGGAATTTGATCCATATAAGTATCTTGCAAAGGTGTCCCATTATAACTATGCATCCTTGCATCTTGATATGCCGGTGGATAGACAACACCATTCCTTGACTCACTTCTTAGAAAATCCATCTCACTTTTTAAAGTGTTGAGAAATTGATTTCGGGAGTTGATGAGTTGGTCTTGAAATTTTCATTGCTATTATTGCAACTATCCAGCATTTTCCTCATCATGCACATTATTTCATACATGTCATTGGAGACGGATGGTACGTCTTTGGCTCTATAAGGTTTTACCCTTGCATTAGTGACATCATCACATGCTCCTTTGCCTTATGATGCCACCACATTCGCATAGGTAGCCTTCTCACAAGCATTCTTACATTTGCCATCTCCAAGCATTTTGTCACAAACCAACCCATGTACCAGAATTTACTCAACATGTGTGTCATCCCCAATGTCAAATCCACCATCAATGTCTTCCACATGTCCCTTGATTAGGTCCCAACATCTCATGAGTTTCATTCACAATCTTGTGTGGCCTTCCCCTTAGTATAGCGGCAAATTTGGATTTGAGTGGATGAAAGGTCAAATGAGATTGGAATTGGGTGCTCAAGGCTCTATGGAGAGCTAATGATGTGTACTAACAAAATATGTTAAAACAATAAATTTTCGGATGGGATATGTACTCTCTGTTTTACGATTTTTTAAGTACTGCGTTGAAAATGGAAAGTTGGCTATAAGATGACCAAAACTAACCAGATTTTAATGATTTGTAGATTTTTAGGATTGTCTTGGAAAGTACCATCATCCCCCCCAAACGGTTTATTAGAAGTCAATTTTGTTTTGACTTTGACCAAAAAGTCACCTATGCTCGGATGTCCTAGAAAATTGTTTAGAAATAGGGATGAGAGTGGAATGCAATAATTGTTAATCTCACAAAGATAATGATGCATAACCAAACTCATCAATGCATATAAGCAATGCTAGATGCACTTATCATGTGACGGGTTAATAAATGAAAAGACCATCAATTAAATGATAAACATGAATACCACAAAGATTACCTTAATGCAATGAGGAGATAAGCTCATTCCGACAAAGGATCCACCAAGTTATATTACCAACATATGGTAACTTGCACAAAGCACTTACAAGAGCTTCTCTCTACACATCCAGAGAGTGTAGGACCTTGTTTATATAGAGAACAACGTGGGAGCTTCCTAGATTGGTAGACACTAGCAAATGTAGCATGCTTCCACTCATGCTTAGTTGAAGGTCTTGAATAGGAGCATGTTGCAACCCATGCTATCTTCAAGAAGAAATCATCACACAGAAGCCACAAAGAAGTCATTAAGTCAATGTAGGTACCACCAAGGTAGTCATCATGAATGAAGTACCATCTAGCACATAGGAATGAAACCACCACCAAGAATTAATCTCCATCAAGAAGTCAATGAAGTGCACCACCACAAAGGATTCTTATCTCACATAGAGATCATAAAGTAGTATCACCAAGGATCTCAACAAGAGATGTGCACAATATTTGTGCTCACTTAGTGAATATAACACAAAGGTAACATAGAAATAACCACGAAGTAAAACTCACAAGGTATGCAAGTGGCCTTCAACTCACAGAGGGAGAGTATCACATGCATTATCACAAGGGTTGATCCAAGTCCTTTATAACATGAGGACATTACAAAGGTTTGTTCAAGAAGTTCACATGATGATGACAAAACCACTACCTTCTCACACAAGAAGTATCTAGAGTCATCAAAATACACACAAAGTAGATGAGAAGATGACCTTATTGCTTCCATCTCACACATGGAAAAGATAAGGTCACCATGTCTTTCACAAAGATAAGAACCACCAAGGAGCCTCACACGTGGGATGCATAGTATGTATCATATGTGCTCACACTAGATCTCACAACATCACAAGGATATCCAATATTTGAATTACCCTTATAATCACTAACCCTTTACACCACAAAGGTTATCACGGATTATCACAATGTGGTGAAAAGAACACCAAAAAACCTCCAACCACTAAGGTTGAGAAAACGTTATAAAATGAAACGTTCCCTTTCATTAAAAACTAAGGAGATAATTTTGCAATCAGTGACGCCACCAAGATTCAGTACCAAATCGAGGACGGTGTACTGCAGAAAATTCGCCTTCATCTGTCGCTAGTAAGTAAACCAACGAAGGAAATGAATTAACCGCTTAATCCATGTTGACTAAGCTCACAAATGAGTGCCCTGTACTCTGCTGTCGGCAGCTCTAAAGCATAATGTGCATAAACCAGGCCAGATTCAAAGACGAGGTGATGATGAATGCCGATTCCGTGAGCTTAGCAACAAATACGCTCTGGTAATCCACTAGGTGAATGACACAGTAGCCATGGAATTCGCTTAAGAGACTATCTGCTGTTTGTACTAATTACTGAGTGGTTAATAGCAGCTACATGGAGCTATAGTGCTCACTCCCAATGTCTTGAGGTAGCTACTGAAGCCCTAAGCAGATGCAGGAGATTGTTGACAGAATACTCACTAATTTTTCCTCCAAACCATTCCTCTTTTGCACACACAGTACTCACCTTGCTCTAATTTCTCTAAGAGCTTTTCCTTCAATGCTTAAGCCTTTTTTTCTCTCTCACATGAGATGTTTTCACAAAGAATCTTCACACCCACAATGATGTGTCCCTAAGCATTAAATCCCCTCTCTTAATCTCACTAATGATATGATTTTAGGTTTACACAAAGCAATGTGTTCACAAAGAAATATATGCAAAGATAATGTTGACTCTTGCTACTCAAGCATGCCACTTAGTTCAAGCATTTAATAAGTTTCTTAATCAAGGTTTTATAACCTATGCAACACTAGACAATACTCATCAATGTGCCACTCATTCATGAGAATGAAACAAATGCCTATGCACCACATAAGAGGTTTCACAAAGATGACAATAATGCTCACTACAATGGATGTAGTGTAACTCACTAAGAGTGTAATTAGAGCTAGATTAATGATGGATTTAAACTTACACAAAGCAATGACCACTACTCAAGGATTGCTTTACTATTTGTTACTCAAGCATGTAAGTTAATGAAATAACAAATGTTGTAATGGAGCAACTAATGCCAAGAACCAGTTTGTTGTAATGGAGCAACTAATGCAATCAACACATGATATGTTGAGACTCTCAACACTTTCCCACACAATGGCAAGAGACCAACAATGTAGAAGACCCACAACACAAAGATGTACCTCTCAACACATGAAAGAGCACACTCCCATAGAAAGGGGCTCTGATACCATGTTAAGAAATAGGGATGAGAGTGGAATGCAATAATGGTTAATCAGAAAGATAATGATGCATAACCAAACTTATCAATCCACATAAGCAATACTAGATGCACTTAGCATGTGATGGGTTAACAAATGAAAAGACCATGAATTAAATGATAAACATGAATGCCACAAAGATTACCTGAATGCAATGAGGAGATAAGCTCATGGCCACAAAGGATCCACCAAGTTATATTACCAACATATGGTCGCTTGCACAAAGCATTTACAAGAGCTTTTCTCTACACAGCCAAAGAGTGTAGGACCTTGTTTATATAGAGAACAACGGAAAAAGAGTGAAAGCTTCCTAGATTGGCTCCATCATCCCCTAATTATCTCACCAGTCTCACCATAAAGTGAATCCTACATCAAGGAAACCACCTACCATGCCTACACCTGTAAACCATGGTAATTATAGGCCAAATGACCTTAGGATGTCTATTCCTAAGGTGCGCACGATATCTATCAACTAAGAACTAATGCTAATGGATGCTACATCACAAAAATCTCAACAAAAATGTTGTTCGAATTGAATGATATTTGTATTGCAAGGAAGCCCTTGACAATTACAACACTCCCATATGCTCACTTTACCAAATTAGCGTGCTGTTTTGGTCTGGGCCAAACTTTGACCTAATTCCAAGATCTTTCGATTAGACAATCAAATGTTATCGGAAACAAGTGTTTGATAGCTTTAATTGTAGCCCTAAGTGCAAGATTTCGAGCTATATATAACCCTTTAAATTAGCTTTGTTGGTTTTGGACTGAATTAGGGTTTCAGGTTACAACTATACATAGATTTTGACCAAATTTTGTTAGCATCTCCTTTGTAATTTAACTCAAATCTCAAATATCCAATGCAATACCAACCAAATTCAACCCAATGATAGTACAATGCCAACCACTTTGAAAATAAATTGACCACCAAGGCAATCCAAATCTTAACCAAAAAAATGCATATTGCTCTTGCCAATTGCCTTGCCAAATTGCCACTTCTTTCACATGGAATTGCAATCCACCAATGGAGAATGTGACAATGTCGATGAAGTGCGTTGAAGCTTACTAATCTCTTAGCCAACCTCTTTCAACCCTTGTACCCAAGTTTAAATTCCAAGGGCACAAGTTTGAGCCATGTCATCACCATCAAGACCTAATCCCTCACCGTACCGCTTTCCCATGGCAATCACAACATTGTGAGTTCAATCCATGCTCTCTCTGGCCTCACCTCCGCATACCAGGGTACCCTCACACATCACTAGTGGCTAGAAATAAGAAGTGTAGTAAAATGTGATGTGGAAAGTGATTGAATCTCAAATAGATGATTGAGATCACTTATACAGGACACTTATAATTACATGCCATATCCATCCAATACAATTTAATGTCATTTTGATGAGGCTATATGGTAGTGCAATAAGGCCTCTTGATTGTCTTCAAATCCTTCTTCCTTGTCTTCATTACTAAAGCTCCATGGAAATGAGTCAAATGCACAATGCATAAAGAAACCCTCAAAGTAAAGAGCAATTTTGATCTTTATGAGTAAAACTTGGATGTATGCACTTCCCAAAGGTGCAAACAATGCATGGCATGATCAACGAAGTCTAGGGCATATGTGTATACATTTAAAATGAAGAAAAACCGAAGGCAAATCCTAATTTTAGAGCATTTACCCTAAAACCTTGTTTCTTCAAGAAACCCTAATCTTCCCACCTTCTTTATGCAATGATGTTATGGATGGATAGAGGAAAGTCTATTGATTGTGCTTATGGCCATGGATCCCCATAATGATTACCCTAATTTCTCAACATTTCAACATATATAAGAAAGAGAAAAAATCCCATGAAATCCCATGCTTAAGCATCTTTAATTACATATATGAGCAGATATAAGCATGAAGAATGAGATTATTGAAGACATTTTTCCAAATTTACGATGGAAACCCTAATTTTTTTAATGAAAACCCTAATATGCAATCACTTGAGAAATGGAAACATTGAAGAGATTAGTGTCTTGCTTACACATTAGAGAGGCCTTACCTACTCCCATTTTTTACAAAATGCGTGCAACTCCATGGACGTCCACACGACCAAAATCGACTAGAAAACCCCATTGCAAAGCTTATTATGAATCTTATGCTTGTTTAAGCCATTCCAAAGCTTAGGTAAGCTTTAATGTGAGCCACAAGCTCCACCAAATGAAGAAAAAAAAACAACACGGTCTCACGACCAAAAACACACAACAAATCCCAACAAAAGAGCCTCCACCACATTACAATATACATTGTTACCTTACAGCTCTTTAAAGAAGATATTGACACAGAAAGAAAATCCTCTAACCTGTAGAGCAACAAACTAAGCAAAGGTAAACATCATGGAAGAATACCAAAAAGTCAAACCCATACACCCAACCTCTCCAAGTCTAAAGCGATAGCTTATTATGAACTCTTAAAAAAATCTACAAACATCGTGAAAGATTAAACTCCAAACCTAAATTTTAAACCTAATTAAAAAGCTATTACCTACTCCAAAAAACTTAAAAACCTTAAACAGTGCTTATTACCTACTCTAAAAAAGACTTCAAAGTACCAAAACTTCAAAATGAAAAGCTTAAACCTACAACATGATAGCTTATTATGAACTCTAAAAAAAATCTACAAACATTGTGAAAGATTAACCTCCAAACCTAAATTTTAAACTTAATTAAAAAGCTATTACCTACTCCAAAAAACTTAAAAACCTTAAAGAGTGCTTCCTACTCTAAAAAACTTCAAAGCACCAAAAACTTCAAAATGAAAAGCTTAAACCTACAACATGACATGCATTATCAATAACTTGGAACCTAAAAACTATTTAACTAATAACATAAACATCAACAAGTTGTTATAAAAGATTAGAATCATAAAGTCTTGAAGACTAGTAAAAAGCAACGTACTTGTAAATGTTTTCTAGCAAAAGTTGAAGAATAGAAAAAGCTATGGTAAAGTTGGATTAGGAGTAAGCAAAAAGAGAGGGCAAGGGAAGGAGGGAGGGATCCAGAAAAAAAAGGAACAAGAAAAAACGAAAAAGTATGAAGGCTAACTTTTTTTTGAATTACGATCAAATCACCTTCTTGTTAGGAGCACAAGATATATTTGTCACTTTCTAATAATTTAATGTAAACCTCGTAATATTTTATTGCCTTGCCAAAGTTGGAGACTGAAGATTCGAAAAGATCTATGTTACATGGATCTTGACTGCTAGCTCTCTCATGGCTGGACCATTCTTTTTTTAATACTTTATCTTAGGACACTTTTTTATCCACGTTTTTCCTAATGGATCGTGTCTTTGGATGTTCGAATGAGTACACATGTATAGCTCATCTAGCTCAAAGTTTTCATAGCATATGGATTATAGAAGCTATCTCTTACATCTAGACATGGCTTTGCTTAGCATTAGTAAATTTCCACACCTGATTGTCCCTAGTTTTATATGGTTGATAACCTTCATCGTTGGAGTTACCTTAATCCCTCTTTCTTATGTATGTGATATTAATGATCATATTGGATCCATTTCTCTACCACAATGATTCCAATGTCATGCTCCTTATATACTTCATACATGTCATGGTTGATATATGATCTTTTGTTATTTGTCATTGATCCTTAAGAGAGTGAACCTCCACTATTTTGTCACCATTTATGCCTTGGCCAAGTCCCAACTAGCATGCTTCAATTAGCCATAAAGGTGACGGCCACTTCATCTTCTCCCACAATTTTAATAACGTCCAACACTCAATTGCCCTTTGTGTGTTATCTTCCGATGCAAACCCATGAAAAACTTGCACCCAAAATACATGAATTTTCAAGGCCACATGCCTTCGAGAGTGATGAGAAGATTACCATAATATATCAACTACATGACCACCTCTCTCTATGTTTCCTAAATAACTCACTGCAAAATCGTATTCATTTTTGCATACTTGCAATGCGTCTACTTTCCTAACGAACCAAATCATGATTTTTATCCAAACTTGGGTCTTCTTTTACAAAAGTAGCATGGCGCTAGCTTTAAATTCTTTTACACATTAAATATTAATTCCTATATATATATATATATATATATATATATATATATATATATATATATATAATAGGTAGAAATTGCTATTACAAATCCAACACAGCCAACATAAGCGAACTGATAATAAATTTGAAGAACACGGATATGGCCATAAAATACTTTGTATGGCATTGCGATCGATGTTCACACACTGTATACTAGCCATCATTTGTATGACAACTCAATCGATACCCTAGCACTGTGCGTATCACCTATTATTGATTACTTGCAACTATCAATCGCATTAGTAATGATGTGAGAACACAACTACAAAGCTGGCTATGCTCGAAGAGCAGAGATACTTCCAAAGAGAGAGAGAGAGAGAGAGAGAGAGAGCTCTCTCTAGAGGTATTATGTTTTATGTAAAATGCCATAGAAGTTTGGGCGATGCAACCACTTATTTGAGGAGGGGAAAGTGAGCGGAATGGCAAGGGGGGGATACAGGGCACTGAGATGAGCAGAGATTTCCACTTCTCGTATCTCATAAAATGCAAACGAAATTCAAGTTTGTTCAAAGTTTGACATGGCTTTTCGGCGTCAGTCACAATCATCGTAGTCAACTTGAAGTTCCCGGTGATGTTTATAAAAACTATAGATTTTTTAACAAGGCACATGTCCATCTATAATTTGTGCACCTAGACAAGTCAAATGAACAAAAAGAGAGATGGCACCTCAATGTATCTATCTGGGTCTCACCTTTCCAATAATTGGACTTGCCCAAACTCCATATGCATTGTCTTCCGTAATGGGCTTTAACCCTATTTTAATGTACCAACCAACAATTTCTAATTGAAAGACGGCACTTTGTCATAATCATGCACCCTTGCACCTCTAGTTTGCTCATCAAGCATCCAAGTCTAAGGATTAGACATGCAAAACTTAGAATATTATGTAACTGTCACATTATTTCTGTAATTGAAGAGAAAACAACTGAATCAAACTTTAGCTTGAAACAGTCATAGCATCATCAAGCCAATATGAGATTGGACTTAGGGAGACCCTTAAGTTAGAAACCAGAAGACAAGGTGTATATATGTATGTACATATTTGTGTCATGTATATTTAGATGAAATAGAAATGTTACCATTTTTTAAAGACCTGAATTTTTTTCATGCAGGTATGGAGCAAGAAATTTTTCAGAATTATGACCCCCTGCTTTTGCATCCTTTTTAAACCCCTCCCAGCACTGCCATATTGTTACGGTTAAAAACGAGAACCATAAATCAAGGTCCTCAACAAAATGATATATGAACTGTGGTATTCTTAATACTTCTCTGGCCTCTGCACTACTCCACCAAGTTCTCTGCTTTCTGTTAATGGAAAGCTAACGAGACCCCCAAAAACCTCTGTGATATGTTTGCCATATAGAGTTTTGCAGAGTAAAAGTTTTCACTTTATCTAACTGGCATAAGAAATTGTTCAGCTGAAAAAAGTATTCAAGAGGGCAAGACATACCCCCTTTCTCCAAGTCCTCACCTTTTTTTTTCTCTTACGCTCTTCGATAAAACCATCATGCCCTGGAGAAAAGGAAGTACCATCAATCCAATGATTACAATAGAGCAGTTTTGGACTCCTGCGCTTAGGAAAACTTTGATGCAACAAGAAGATCATAATTGCATTGTAAACACTTAGAAAGAGACAAAGGCCTTGATGAGATTAAAGCACGGGCACAGCTACTGGGATCATGGTATATCAGGCTGTAAAGCAGCCTCAAAATGTGGCTACACCTCTGTATCTGCTTCACAGGGTAGACCCTAAACTCAATTGACAATTTGGTACCCTGCTCTCTCGCCTTGAGTTAAGAAACGCATGCCTTTAATGAGGTCAATAGAGGGCATGCAGTAATATCTATTCTAAGTACCTATTTGTTGGGAATGATATTGTCATGTTTGTGACTCACCAATTTAACAACCTTATGGCTGCACTGCCACCAAAAGTTTCTCGTAAACCTCCCGCACTGTCAGATCTTCAATCTGGTTGGTGCATAGTTCACTCCCGAGCACAAAAACAAAGAGAAGAGCATGTACCATGTAAGTTTCCAAATAAGAAACCACGAAACCCAAGAACAAACCCAGAAGCAAGAAGGTTGGTTGAAAATAATAAATCCATGCAGACTGAGCCAACTATACACCAACTACAATCCCCTTAGCAAATGCAAGATGGGATTCCTTTTGAAAGCCTTAGGTGCTGTTCTGCCCCCTCAGGCCCTGGTAGCTGCCCACTGTGCTGTGGGCTTTGTGCTGCCCCAGCTGGCCCACACGCAACTGTGCTCCACAATCTTGCTTTGCCCCTCTTTACTGCCCATGCTGCCCTATTTTGAACAAATGCTCCCCCAAACCCCACACCACACCACACCCCACCCCACCCCCCCAAAACCCCTTTTCCCCAACCCCTGTATATGGAACATTCTGTACAGGAACATACATGGATGAAATGTATTTCATGAAAAGGCTCTCAACACTCCATGTTGAGCAACACCTTTGCTGGAGGCAGTGAACGTGTACCCTGCGTCTAATGCGGGGATGGATCTTACTAAGCCTATGAACGATTCTGATAAAGACTCACCACTAGCAGTTTCGATTTATTGTTCCATCCTCGTTGAAGAGTCATCTGAGTAAGCCTCAAACCAAGCACCTGTACCTCCCAACAGACAAAATATATTGAAAGCCTGTGACCTCTACAAACTCTTTCCATAATTGGTCCTCTTATGGATGATAGAAAGGCATGCTCACCTTGCCCATGTACTCAAGAAGTTCATTGTTAGCTTCACCTCGCGCTGCTGGTGCTGTTACCGTTACTCGGACATCATCTGCATTTACTCCTAAAACCACAGATCACCTGGTTAGTCTATTGAAAAACTACTTTACAAGCACAGCAGACCATTCATGCACCAATACATGGGGTATTAAACGAGGGGAAGAGAAGGAAGGTCCCCCAATGGGAGCTGAGGCTCAAGGGTTTGGTTTTTTTTTTTTTTGGTGTGTGTGTGTGTGTGTGGCGGGAGGGATTGTGCCACTTCAGTAGGGCTTTAGTGACATTGCCAGTTGTGAATAGGCTAGCTGAGATGGTGCAAGGGATCTGGGATAAGTCAGGTTGGGGCTGATTTGGGATGTCGTATAAGTGGCGTGTGTAGGTCGCCCAAATCAGGACGGGACTGTGTGTACACACACACACGCACACACACAAAGAGAAAAAATTAAAAGCTGCAGGTAACAGGGGCGACAGGCAAGGGTGGAAAGGGAAGGAAGCGAGGGCCCTGGAGGGGCGCCTGGACATGAATGAAATATTTTGGATGTTTTTTTGTAAAGCCTTGTTTCTATTAAAAGCTCAGCTCCGTTTTTCATTTATCCCTACTTAGCCACAAGGGTGTCTATGGATAGACTAATACAGGCATTTTGTACGGTCAAGCTATTGTATCAAGCCTAACATGAAAGTTTCAGGTGTTGGCATCATTGTGTTCTTTTGTATCCCATGATTGCAGTCTAAGAGCCAAAATCATCATACTGAAGGTCTTTCTCTTGAATGACACCTCCTTCACTCCATAGGGGGGTTGGTTGGATATTTCCGAGTCTAGTGTCTAGTGATGTGTGAATACCCCCTTATTAAGAGAACGCACAAGACCTACACTCACATCATGGATATCTTCCATCCACCATAGCATGAGCTATGATCCTGTGAATACCAACATCCTCTCGTTTCCTCCTTTTTTGTCTTCTCCTCTTCTTCTTCTTTTCTTTTCACCTCTTTTTATCTCATCTCTTTTCTTCCCTAATCCCTATCTTCTATATCTCCTTAATCCCATAAATTATAATCCCAAATTCACAATGCCTCGCGGGCAACAAAAATGACAATGCTCAGATTGTGGGGGATGGCACTATTGGAAGAAGCAAATAATCATCTATCATCATTAAGGTTCAAAGGATCAAGTTTTCCCTAGTTACATTCACCACAAAGTAGATGCCAGGGGTAACCACCTTTTTCCCTATATTCAAGGAGATGATTGTAGAGAGAATGGGGTTCATTTGAATTGATTCCTAGCTACTCAAAAACTTGTGGATTCTCAGCCCTAAAGGTTTGCACTTGCAGTATTTCAGGCCATGAATCAATGAGTACGCTTGCTTACGCTAATCATTTGAGTCATGAGTCTTAATCATTTCTCAAGAGTGTAACTCATTTTTCTTAGTGTGCTTGCCATGATTAACCACCATGTCTAATCTTCATTTCTATCCACCCTAAGCTCTCTAACATCACAAGCCAACAGCAGTATCAGAGCATACCTTGATCCAAGCCTCATTAGTAGGTTATTAAGCCCATCATTAGTGATTAACTAGCTTTTTCCTCTTAGCAAGAATACCCCTCTCTGCAAATCAGTTGAAATCTCCCTCTCTGTAGCTTGCTACTTCAAACCAACCACAAAGACCTCTTGCCATATCAAAGGGCATTAACCACTTCGGAGCATTTTGTGGTCGAATCGTCTCTACAAACAACCCAACCTGTCTCGAAGAAAGTCGTGAATTCTGTGCCTACAACTGAAGTGAAACTAAACACTTCTAGGGATCATTGATTGGATCTATGAGAAGAACACACATCAAGTCTTGAAGCATGTCAAGTGCATGCCCGTGCCATGGCTAATCTTCAACATGAACAACATAATCCCTGATTAGGACAGCAGTTAGGACAGCATTAGGTCATCATCATCATCACAATCATCAGCATCAGCATCATGGAGGACATGGGAGCCTGGTCAGCAGCCTCCATACCACAGTCAGCAGCCTCCATACCACAGTTGGCAGCCAGTTGGGGACCCAGACAGCCAGTCGGCAGCATCAGTGTTAGGGCAGCAGAAGGGGGCAAAGTATTGAAGACAGCGCAGCATTTAAAGCAATATATCATCCAAGAACTGGCCGACAGCAGTCATGCAGGCCAACCAGCAACCCTCAGCGTATATATAAGCATAAAGCAGCATTCGCATCATTCATATTAATCATTCACATCATTGTGGAATTCTAGAAGTCTGCAGAAGTATGTAGAAGGCTAAAGGTCAAGCATTGAAGAAAACGCAGCATTTAAAAAGATATATCATGAATATTTTGTCCAAGAACTGGCTGACAGCAGTCATGCAGACCGACCAGCAACCCTCAGCATATATATAAGCATAAAGCAGCATTTGCATCATTCATATTCATCATTCACATCATTGTAGAAGTCTAGAACTCAGTAGAAGTATGTACAAGGCTAACGGTCACTCCTATGGGGTAGACCAACAGCCTTTGAATATGTAAAGTCATTTAGTCATTTTTGTACCATATAATAAAAGAAAACTTGACACCAACTCTCTCTCTTCTTCTCTCTCTTCTGTCTTAATCGTGTTTAAATTAGCATCTTGTTCTTAATTAGGCTTAGGGCTGTGGAGTGTCCACGCAAGCAACAAAGCATTCACTCATTGGTGAGAATCAAGCATTTTCTCAGTTTTCTGTTATTTGTCATTAACAATGAATTAAGGCTAATTATATGCACTAATCCCTACCATTGAGGGTTCAAACTAGAGATTGAGGAGTTGCTATTTCATACTATATCATTCTTTTTTAAAACCCCATTGATTTAGGCATTCAATTGCATCTTCCAACTTACACTACATTTTTGCCTATGTCATTAGGGCGAGCATTGCACTAATGGTTATTAAGGAGTGTCATTAAGCACCTAATAAGGATTAGACACTGCTGCCCTATTGTAAAAAACTAGAGGGTATCCCATTCCATGCATTTAGACAAGTTTGATGGTCAAGGCTTCCATGTTGGAAATTGAGTGGGGGGGACTAGGTCCTAGGAGGTCATCCATCCCAATTGTGTTCACGCCAATGCGCGCTTAACTGGAGGTTTCCACAAATTGGTCTAGCCATCAAGACCCCAAAACCTTACGGTGATGGAGGACCTCCGGTCTATCCATTTTGTGGAAATCTCCTAGTGCTACACTTTGGCACCACTTTTCTCAACACCCCCCCTTGGTGCCAACTTGTCCACCTTTTTCTTAGCTCAGAGGCTCAATTTGGGTTTTCTTGTGGCTCAGAGGTTACACTTCAAGTCATGGCTCTGATATCATGTTGGAAATTGGATGGGGGGCCAAGTCCCGGGAGGTTACCCAACCCAATTGTGTTCACACCAATACGCGCTTCACTGGAGATTTTCACAAATTGGTCTATCCATCCAGACCCCAAAACCTTAAGGTAATGGAGAACCTCCAGTCTATTCATTTTGTGGAAATATCCTAGTACTACAACTTTGGCACCACTTTTCTCAACATTCCCTACATAGTAAATGAAGGTTAAGTACCATTTTATGAGGGAGAGCATTCGGAGTGTAGGTAATGGGAAAGAAAGAAGCCTACCACTAGAGATGTTGACCTTACATGGGTCACTAGAGATTATGGAACTCGCGGCGGGTGCCCGGGGGACTAGGGCCTTTTACACACTTGTTGATACCATCAATGCATGTTAAAACACTTAAACATGGCCACAGCCTTAACACATACCCATCATCACTTTGCATAAAACATAAAGCTGGACAAAACAACCACAAATGCTGAAAATGGAGCTTGCCCGTGTGACACCGCATAGAAATGGGCCGACCCCCCCTTGGAGTATTTTATTACCCAAGGAGAATAATATCATGTACAAGCTTTGAGGGCCTTACTCTCCCCACGGGAGACACCGGATTATCCATATACAAATGCCATAACACAGCCCAACACGAGGCAACTAAGCCGGAACATAGACTGTAGAAATGCCGAGCCAACAATATAATCCATATACCTCCGTGTGGGTACTGATTCTTCCCCAAAAACCACGGGTCTTCATGCAATAGAAAGGGTACAGCAAGTACAACTCTCCATTCAGCCGGTACAATGGCTGGTACAGCCGGTATAGTGGCTGGTACAGTAGGTACAGTGGCTGGTACAGCAGATACAGCAAGTACAAAAACTGGTACAGCCGGTACAATGGGTGGTACAGCAAGTACAGAAGCTTGTACAGCTAGTACAAGGCCTGGTACAGCAAGTACAATGGGTGGTACAGCTGGTACGGTGGCTGGTACAGCAAGTACAGCAAGTACAAAAGCTGGTACAGCCAGTACAATGGGTGGTACAGCAAGTACAAAAGCTGGTACAGCCAGTACAAGGACTAGTAGAGCAAGTACAACAAGTACAAATGCTGGTACAACAAGTACAATGGCTAGAAATCATAATAAATGATTAAATACCCTTGCCTTTAGTATTTCTTCGCGATGGAGGCCTCCAAAACAGTCCCCAACAGCCGGTATTCTTCATGGGCAGCCTTCAAGAGAGAGAGAAAGAGAGTAGCCATCATTAGGGCAGCCTGTAACGGTGGTAGAGGCTAGTGTGCAGAAAGAGAGCCTCCATTAATGAAGAGAGAGGGCTCCAATTTATAGATTTGGGCCTCCCATGAGCTAAAATGGCAAGAGAAGGCTACAATGACAAGTGGAGAGCCACACAATAGCTGAAGTGACAAGTGTGAGGCCACTTGTCTCACTTTGATCCACTTTCTAACAAGTGTCAGGCCACTTGTCTCACTTTGGTCCACTTTCTTGCCACATGTCCCAATCTTAGAGCTGGATCCTTCCATAAACTTTATCTCTAAAAATATCCCAACTGGTAGACATACTGTCATAGGCACTTTGCCAACTCTTGGTATCTGCTCAATTCCAGATGTACTGACGCGAACAGAATTTCCATCGGAGTCTGGTCAAAAATAGCAACTCTCCTAAATTTTAGGAGTGTGGTCCTTTGTATTCTAGGATAATCCCCCATTCCCAAAGCTTGTACTTTCCAAATATTTAAACATCCTGGAGTCCACCAGACTCCTTTCAGACTGGGAAATGTCCAGGCTGGTGACAGCTTTTCCTATCATTGCATTGGCACTTAGTGTAAACTACATTCATCATATCTCTAACATGGAGTCATATTAGGAGCAAGCGAATGACTCATGATGGTTTAGCTTAAGCTCAAAGAACTCAACCTTTAATGTAATTATAGAGTTTCTACCCTTCACCCCAAACAATTGCTCTAGCTTATCCCACTCCATGTTACACACATGAACAGTCTCATCACTCAACTCTCAGCTATTGGAGCACTAGTGGGTGATGATAATGCAGTGGCGCTCTCTTGAAGAGCATGCCAGATGAGGAGTATGGACACCTAGTCACTACTCCCAAGAACCTTCCTTCTCCAACACATGAAGGGATAATCACTTCCTTCCAAGAAGAAGAAAAGAGATTAAAGAAAGAGGTGAAGACCAAGCTTTCTTCTCCACGAAAGGTCCTTCCTAAAGGCCATCCAAGGGTAAAGATTAAAAAATAAAACTTTCGTAGTAAACCTAACCATGAAGAAAAAGATTGCTACTTCAAAAAGAAATGTAACTTTTGTGGGAAAATGAACCATGAAGAAAAGGATTGCATCTTCAAAAAGAGAGCATCCTCACCACATCTTGTAAGCAATGAAGTAGAAACTTCCAAAGAAGAGGCCAACCTCACACTTGACAATGAATGGGCATTTCTAGAGCCTCCTTGAGCCAAAGACACTTTACAAAATATCGCTACTCTTTTGTAAAAACCTCACTAGACTAAGTTGGTGAAACCAAATCCAAAAAGAGCTTGGTAAATCCAAACATGTCTAAGACTAAGGTGGTGAAATGAAAGCCTAGTAGAGCTTAGTAAAATCCACACACATCCAAAGTGATGGATAATTACTTGAGGGGGAGTATTGGAAGAAGAAAATAAGCATCCATTATCATTAGAGTGAGCAAAGGTTCAACGCTTATTTGTAAAGAATCAAGTTTTCCCTAGTTACATTCACCACAAAGTAGATGCCAAGAGTAGCCACCTTTTTCTCTATATTCAAGGAGATGATTGTTGAGTGGATGGGATATTGGATATCATAGGAGATCACACATGGAGCTATGGAGGATGAAATATCATCATCATGGTAGAGTGTGTAGAAGAGAGAGAGAGGGAGAGAGACAGAGAGAGAAATAGTAGAGCTCAAGTATGAGAGAGATTGCACAACTTGAATGGTACTCATAATGTGTGAATGAAGGACCCAAGTACATGCTTTTAAAGGCACTAAGCCTTATCCTTTGACTCTAAATAAGAGGGTGTTCACACCACTAAGGACACTTGACTAGACTCCATACTAACTCCAAAATACCCAACAACCTCCCCTCCAAAGTAACGTCACAAGAAAATTTCAGGGTTTTTGACGTTTTGTCTTTTGGCTAAGAAACGCAAAGGTTTCGTAGTTTTTTCTATATAAGTACAATAAAATGGTTTAGAACTTGTAGATTGTAGAATTATTTGTAGGCTACCTAGTGCTAGCTAGGCACTTAAAAGATGGTAAAAGCTTAGGCAATTGTGGTCACAATTGGGCAATTAGGGAGTTGTGAAATTGTGACTCGTGAGAAATTGGGCAATTGTGAGAAATTAGGGATTCATGAGAAATTGGGCAATTGAGAATATAGGAAATTGGGAATATTAGGGAATTTGTGAGAATTGGGGGAAAGGAGGAGGAGGAGCAGGAGCAGGAGGAGAGGTGATTGCAGATCGTGTGCAAGAGAGAGAGAGAGGATGTTTGGGCTGCAGGTCGCACGGAGAGAAATGAAATGAAATGTTATATTAACGTCTTCAAAAGGCCAAAGTGACCTATGAGACGAAAGAGAGAGAGAGAGAGAGAGAGAGAGAGAGAGAGAGAGAGAGCCCAACATTTTAAAAAAAACACTTATACAATTTATTTTTTTTTAATTTGTTTTTTTTAGAAACGAAAAAAAATCCCCATTTTTGAAACGCATTTCAGGAGTTCCAACAGTTTCAGGGTTTCAGAGTTTCTCAACCCAGAAACGTGTTTCTATGTGACTATGTTTTAGAGTGATGCTGGAGTTGCATGCATAACCTTTAATAGTCCCGTACACCAACACAAGCAAAGACCAGACCACCCTGGCGCTCACCTGTTGTCCGGCGGGCACTGAGCACCGACCTTGCTCGAGCTCCGCAGAGGAGACCCACCATGCCGATTCGGGCTTCACGGATATCTTCTATGCGCAGTCGGCTGAGTAGGCTCGACGCTCGACAGTGCTCGGAGGCTTTTGACTACTGCTTCACACGGCTTTTTGGAGCGGAGGGCCCCCATGAGCCAGCACCCATCAGAGTGCATGTGGTGATACCTCCGGCCCGAGGGGGGAGGCACTTGATTCAGCAATGGCCTTCTCCTTCCCTCTCTACGGCACTAGTGACCGGGAGTGGACTCTGGATCTCGTTCTTAGCATTCTGAAGACTCAGGCAGTTGAGTTTTCTCACCATGTGAGCGATCTGGAGGTGACAGACGTAATAGGCTGACTCTGGGAGTTGGCTCACTTCTTTGATTCCGGGAGTGCGGATGCCTCCGGGGTTCGCCACTTGGTGGTTCGCATAGTGGCAGACCTAGCACGCGACCCAGGATATGTATGTACACACGAGGTTGCTCTCTCTGAGCGGGAGGCAGTGGCCATGGGGGACAGCCACTGGCGCCTGATCCGAGATTCTCGGATGGGGACTATTCTGCATCCAAGCCGCTTGCGAAGGCCCACCGTATGGCTGAGACAGCCTCCACCTCAGCAGGTCATCCATGAGGATCATCTCATGGAATGTACAGGGCCTTGGCGGCGCACACTATGTATGCTATCGTGGATGCTTGAGGCAGGAGCTTCAGAGATGCCCGGTTGGGGGCAGTATTGATATTCTGATGATGCAGGAGCACCAATTGAGTGAGAGCAGGATTTGGAGATATGGTTCCGTGATGCCTGGCAGATGGGACACATTTTGGTCTGCAGGGTTTGGCCCCTTGGGTGGGTAGGGAGGAGTATGTATGGTCATTGCAGATGCATGGCGGCAGGCCATTGTGGATCGCGCGGTCATTGTGCCGGGTAGAGCACAGTATGTTATTCTGAGGATGCATGAGGAGCTCTTTGGCGTGCTCAATGTCTATGCGCCTATAGTGCCAGAGCAGAGTTCTGGACCCTTGTACGTATACGTGGGGTGCCGCTGCTTGGTCGACTTCGTCAGGGCCTGCTATGGGCTATGAGACGGAGCACGACAGCCAGGCCATCAGATTCATTAGGGGCCAGCCTCGCCTTGTTCCTTCACCGGATTTCTCGTCCGCCAGCTGGACACAGGAGAGGGATCTACAATGGGAGCTCCTCGGCAGCATCACCATCTGGTTCACCTGGAAGGCCCGGTGTTTCAGGGCCTTTGAGGGGAGACTGGAGCCACCAGCAGAGAGTGTTCGGGGGATCTGGCAGGAGTTGATCCACACCTTGCGGGGACAGTACGACCGCATTCGGGGCGACTCGGATGAGGCGATCTTGCGGCGCCAGGCCTTTCACACCACCTCGCGCAGCGGCCCCTTCTATACCCTTCATGCGGGGTCCCCCCGCTGGCACTACAGGCCACCTGTTTGGCTTTTCCCCCCTGTTGGGTTTTATGCTGTGTATGCACCCAGAGCAGTGCTAGTGATCATCAGTAGATTACTGGGGCACTTTTTACTTCAGTTAGTGGAGGTTTTTTCCCCCAGTTTAGCTTAGTTTCACTTATAAGCAGTTTATAGGTGTTTTGGTCCACCCGGTACATTTTATGGCCGGACATGTGAACACATCTCTTTAGGTCACTTATCATGTGGCTATTGTACTTCACATTCTTGATCAGCTGAATACAAAGAAGTCGTGTTCTGTCTCTGTTGCTCTCCACGCCTGTTTGCAGCATCTCCAAACCCTAACCCTAACACTCCTTTGGCCTTCATTTGGTATCAGAGCTGTGTTGGCCTGCCATTGCCCAGCTTGTACACAGCCGCCTTCTGTTATTGTCCGTACTGCACTATCCGTACATCTGCCCGTACACTGTGCGCCGTCTACAGTACCCGTACACTGTTCGCCTGCAGAGCTGCCGTACCTGTTCGCCGCCGTCAGCAGGAGTCGTGCATTCTGTACAGCCCATACAGTCAGCGCCGACTGTACCTGTCAACGCCGACTGCATCTGTCAGCGTGTACGTACCTGCCTTACTGCAAGCGCAACCGTATTGTACCTACCTTACTGCAAGCGCAGCTGTACTGCAATTTCAGAACCTGTCAGGCACCGCCTTCCTTCCGTACCAGTCCGCGCCGCCTTGTCAGTACCTACACACAGTAAACATCTCCAATCACCTTCAGTTCTGTAAAGTACAAGTCGACTGTACCTACACAGTACAGTCAGCTGTACGTGTTCTTTTGGTGGACTGTACCTGCATATGTACCACAACCTGCTCAGTCAACTTGTGGTAAGCATTAAAAATTTTGTTTTTGGGCAATATTATTTTCTCTGTGAAAATCTACAGGCACTACAGGCAGACTTTCTAGCAAAGAAGTCTACAAGTTTTTTGCACAGTTTTGGGTGCAGTAAATTTGGGCATTTTTGGGGCATTTTGGCATTGTGTACGCCATTTGCTGCTCTACTCAGTCATTGGTGCATTGAGCTGCACATTCAGAGGATTGAGAGTGCAAGCATATTTGGGTGAACTGTATTCAGTGGAGTACAGTTGTTTTCAGGGTTCTTGCTATTGGGTTTTTTGATACACAGGTACAACATTGTGCGTAGGCATAATGGCAAATCAACAGCAGAGTGATGTATTCACGTATTTGTCTAAGGAAGACAAATTGGACGGCACGAACTACTCCTTGTGGAGTTTTATGCTGAAAAATGTGCTTGTGGCAAAAGGCCTTTGGTATTTTGTTAGTGGTGATGAACCACGTCCAGGTCCATTGGCTCCAGAGACTCCTCCCCAAGGGGGTGCTCGTGGACGAGGACAACAGGTATAGGCTCCAGGGCAGCCATTGCCTGTTCAAAGAACAAATGCTCAAAAGACATGGGATGCTAGGGATGCACAAGCTTTGTCACTCATTGCATTGTCAGTACAGAGGTCTATTATACCTCATATTCGTTCAGCTGGCTCTTCACAGAATGCATGGGTGACTTTGGAGCAGATGTATGCTGCTCGTAATGAGGCTAGGATCTCATTTTTTAAAAGAGAGCTGGAAAATCAGAAAATGAATGAAGGAGATGATATGTCTAGCCACTTAAACAAGCTGCAGGATTTGAGAGAGCAACTCATCAATGTGGATGAGATTATTCCTGAGACACAGCTTGTGTCCACCATCTTGCACTCTTTGCCAAGACTTACTTGGCTTTTCATACCTCTTTGAACCTCAGCATGAGGAATGTGAACCCCTCAAGTATCAGGAACTTGTTGCTCTCTTGCTACAAGAAGAGCAAATCAGGAAGAATATGAATATGAACACAAATGCTGAACAAGCATTTACTACAGGTCAAAAGGGGAAAGGAAAAACTCGGCCAAAGAGTTCAAATCAGAATTCAGGTGATGGTGGTTCTTCTCAGGATACCAAGAAAGGTGATGGACAGCCCAAGAAGAAGGGCAAATGTCATTACTGTAAGAAGCCAGGTCACTACATCACTGAATGTAGGAAGAGGATTGCCAAAGAGAAGGCAAAGGAAGTTGGGATGTCTGTTAATGATGCTTCTAAAGCTCCTCCAAAGACTGCTTCTTTTGTTGAGGACAGGGATTATTGTTTTTATACATGCAGCTATGATGCCTCTTGGTCTTCACAGGCACTCAGTATGACAGAGCATGCATGTTCTTGGTATTTTGATAGTGGTGCCTCAAAGCATATCACATCTCGCAGGGATTTGTTTAGTCATGTTGGCCCTGCCCCTATTGGCAAAACTGTTCAGTGTGCCAACAATGCTTCATATCCAGTTCGTGGCATTGGGGAGATTCAGCTCACAGCCATTGATGGCTCCATTCTCCGCCTTACAAATGCCTTATATGTACCAGGGATAAAGAAGAATTTGTTGTCCATTTCTTCTTTAGCACATTGTGGAATGCAAGTCCACTTTGATGATGATAAATGCATGGTCAGAGACAAAGCTAATGCCTTGACCTTGATGCTTACTGGTACATTATGTCATGGACTTTATCAGTTGGATGCATTTCAGCCAGTGGATCAGTCTGCTTATAATGCATTCACTCTTACTCCAGCTATGGTTGATGCGGAGTTATGGCATGCTCGCATGGGGCATGTAAATTTTGGTAGTCTTATGCTTATGCAGCGACATAACATGTTTACAGATCTACCTCTCATGGAGAAGCCTCCAGATCACATTTGTGAAGGATGTATTTTGGGAAAAATGCATAGGTTTTCCTTCCCACGTGATCAGTCTCTAAGAGCAACTGCAAAGTTGCAGCTTATACACAGTGATCTTTGTGGTCCCATGCAAACGAAGTCATTAGGTGGTTGCTTCTATTTTGCAACATTTATTGATGACTTCTCTCGTATATGCTGGGTCTATCCTTTGACACAAAAATCACAAGTATATGATGCATTTTTGGCCTTTGTAGCACTTGCTGAGACAGACTCAGGATGCAAGGTTAAGACTCTCCGTTCTGACCGAGGGGGGGGAATATATGTCACACATGTTGAATTCCTTTCTTGGGAGTGGAGGTATAAAACATCAGTATACTACTCCTTATACTCCACAGCAGAATGGGGTTGCAGAAAGGAAGAATCGGTCACTCATGGAGATGGCCAGATGTATGCTAAAGGCAAAAAGGCTACCACATATCTTTTGGGTGGAAGCTGTCATGTGTGCTTGTCATATTTTGAATCGATGTCCCACAAAGGCATTGGTTTCCATTACTCCTTTTGAGGCTTGGCATGGCTGCAAGCCTTCTGTATCGCATTTTCGTATCTTTGGGTGTCTTGCATATGCACACATACCCAAAGAGTTGAGGAGGAAGCTGGATGATAAAGCCACAAAATGCATTTTTGTTGGGTATAGCCGTGAGAGCAAGGGCTACCGGTTATATGACCCACTATCCAGGAAGATATTCACTAGTCGGGATGTGATTTTTGATGAAAAATCAGAAATATCCATGGCTGGTTATGAGGCAAATCAGGCTGAAAATGATGTGTTTGAAGGTCTACTACCTATGGAGTTTCATTCCACAGTTGGTGATCCAACTCATGAGGGTACAAGACAGCCAGCAAATGATGAAGGTGGTGCAGAAATTCAGCAGCAAATTGAGCCAGAAGCTGAACCAAATATGGGGCAGCAGGCACCACAGGTTAGACACATACCTAGATGGTATTTGAGGACATTGCAGGACAGCCATTTAGAGGGTCCTCTTGCTGGTCGTACTCGTAGGGAGACACGGACCAATGAGCATGCACACATCATGGATTTGAATCTGGTTATGGCAGCCAGTTTACAGGATGATGAAGAGCCTGATTCATTTGTGGATGCACGAGATAATGTGCATTGGAACAAAGCCATGCAGGATGAGCTTGATTCTATTAAAAGGAATCAAACATGGGATTTCGTTGATCTGCCCAAAGGCAAGAAAGCAATTGGTACTAAATGGGTCTATAAGTTGAAAAGACATGCAGATGGATCCATTGACAGGTACAAAGCCCGTCTAGTTGCAAAGGGCTATGCACAGAAGAAGGGCATTGATTATGAGGAGACATTTGCTCCTACATCCCGTATGTCGACACTTAGGTGTGTCATTGCATTGGCTGCACATCGTGGTTGGGTTGTTCACCAGTTGGACATAAAGACTGCATTCCTACATGGGGACCTCGAGGAGGAAGTTTATGTATTTCAGCCCATGGGTTTTGTAGAACATGGTCATGAGGGGAAAGTATGCAGGCTGAAAAAGGCCTTGTATGGTTTGAAACAAGCTCCACGAGCTTGGTATGCAAAAATAGATGCTTTCCTACTCACTCAGGGATTTGTGAACAGTCCATCAGAAGCCACTCTGTATGTAAAGAAAGAAGAGACAGATCTGCTGGTCATCAATCTTTATGTGGATGATCTCTTGCTCATGGGATCAAATGATGACAAAATTGCAGCTTTTAAAGAGATACTACAACAGACATTTGACATGTCTCACTTGGGGCTTGTATACTATGGGAATACAGTTTGTGCAGGATAACAGAGGCATTGGGGTGTTGCAATCACGGTATGTTGCTAAACTTCTGGAGAAGTTTAAATTTCAGGATTGCAAGCCTATTAGTACTCCTATGGAGCCTGGGATGAAACTGTCACTACAAGATGATAGTATTTCTTTTGATGCCACTACATATGCTCAGGCTGTTGGGTGCCTTATTTACTTGTGTAATACAAGGCCAGATATTCAGTATGCAGTCTCTCAGTTGAGCAGATTCATGCACAACCCACGGTTGTCACATTGGCAAGCTGTAAAGCGTGTATTCCGGTATTTGCAGGGTACCTTGTCTCTTGGTTTGCTTTATCCTGAGGGGGGTGACATGCAGTTATACGCTTACAGTGATTCAGATTAGGCTGGTGATTTTGATACCAGACATTCCACTAGTGGAAATTGTTTCTTTCTTGGCTCTTCATGCATTTCTTGGCTAAGCAAGAAACAGACCACAGTGGCCACTTCGTCTTGTGAGGCAGAGTACAGAGCAGCCTACACTACTACTGTTGAGTGTGTTTGGTTGCGTCGTCTCATGACTGATATGGATATTTCAGTGGAGGAGCCTACACCTATCTATACTGATAGTCAGAGTGCCATTGCTGTGGCCAGGAATCCTGTGTTTCATGCTCGCACGAAACACATTGAGATTCACTATCATTTTGTTCGAGAGAGACTCCAGGCAGGAGATATCAGTCTGATCTACTGTCCTACAGATCAGAATGTGGCAGACATCTTCACCAAGGCATTACCACGTCCGAAATTCGAAGCATTCCGCACTGCTTTGAATTTGTTTCCTTTTGGTGGATGATATAGCATATCACTCCAGGGGGGTTTGTTGGGTTTTATGCTGTGTATGCACCCAGAGGAGTGCTAGTGATCATCAGTAGATTACTGGGGCACTTTTTACTTCAGTTAGTGGAGGCTTTTTCCCCCAGTTTAGCTTAGTTTCACTTATAAGCAGTTTATAGGTGTTTTGGTCCACCCGGCACATTTTATGGCCGGACATGTGAACACATCTCTTTAGGTCACTTATCATGTGGCTATTGTACTTCACATTCTTGATCAGCTGAATACAAAGAAGTCGTGTTCTCTCTCTGTTGCTCTCCACGCCTGTTTGCAGCATCTCCAAACCCTAACCCTAACACTCCTTTGGCCTTCACCCCCTCCTATTGTATGATATAGCCATTCAGTTCTTTGTACTGATACTTGTACTTTTCAGCACCTAGGGAGAGTCTCCCTGGTTGCCCTGCTGTTTTCTCTGCTCTGTTTTTTCTTGTGAGCAGGAGAGGATCTTTTGTAGCCCTATGGGCGTTTTTTATAACTAATGAAAGGATCTTTTCTCGAAAAAAAAAAAAAAGAGTTCTGGACCCTTGTTACAGATGCATTGCCCGAGGCCGCACATTGGTGTGTCGGAGGAGACTTCAACATGCTTGAGGACCCGGCAGATAGGGTGGGAGGCAGTCATGTTACCGTGCACGGCACGGAGCTTGCAGCTTGGGAGCGATTTTGCATGACACTGCGGATTACTGATGCATGGCATCATGAGGCTTTCTCTCGCTCTCAGGACAGTCTTAGTTTCTCTCGGTCGGATCGCCGGCAGGGAGGGACTAACATATCACGGATTGATCGCTTCTATGTGGGCGACAGGTTCGGGGAGCGTGGGGGCTCCGTTGGCATTCTCGCTAGCACTTCTTTTTCCGACCATGCGCCAGTTATTTTGACACTTGAGGAGGGGACTAGGGAGACCAGCTTGCAGTTCAGGATCCTAGAGAGGATACTCACAGATTCCAGTCTTTCTGATGACATTGAGAGGATAGGGCATGATAGCCAGAGCTCTGACCTGGATGCAGCAGGCCAGTGTGCCCAGGGACTCATTGAGCTCAGCTCTTTTTTGCACGCTGTAGCCTTGACACGGCTGGGAGAGACACGAGAGCGGGAGCGTCGCTTGAGGCGTAGCCTTGCTTCGCTTCAGGGCCTTCAGGAGCAACAGCCTACATGTGAGTGGGAGGCGCCCCAGCTGAGCCAGGCACGACAGGAGGTTAGAGAGGCAGAGGAGCAGAGACATGAGTTCTACTATCATCGCCAGGCCGACGCAACTTGGTCATAGAGTGACTGGGGAGTTCTTTGAGATTACCGGACCCCGCCATGCTCGAGCAGGTGGACGCCAGCTCAGGAGACAAGACGGCTCGTTAGCCACTAAGCCCGGGGAGATTAGAGCCATTGCCACTGAGTTCTATAGAGACTTGCTCTCAGCGAAGCCAGCCACGGAGGCACGTGATGCTTGCAGACAGATTGTGTGGACCCATGTACAGAGGAGGGTCACAGATCGTATGCGCACAGTTCTGGGTGAGCCTCTTTCAGAGGATGAGCTGGTTGAGGCTTTGAGGGTCCTTTCACGCCATAGTTGCCCTGGGGAGGACGGTTTGACGCCAGCCTTTTTTATGCGTTATTGGGACATTTTGGGGCCAGGCCTCCGCAGGGGCTTTCAGTATGTTTTGGACACTGGGGTGATGCCACAGAGCTTTTCAGAGGGCTTGATCTTTCTTATCCCCAAGGGGGAGGGAGTGTCCGATGATATTCGGCAGTGGAGACCTATTACGATCCTCAATACTGTCTACAAGGTCCTGGCCAAGGCCTTGAGTTTGAGGATCCAGCCCTTCCTTGGGGAGTTGATTCATGCTACCCAGACCGGATTCGTCAAGAAGCGCAGTATCATTGACAACATCTTCACCTTCTGGGAGGCGACGGCCCGAGCTAGATTTCTCGGCAAGGACCTGGTCATTATGCTTCTCGACTTTGAGAAGGCATACGATAGAGTCGATTGGGGTTTCCTAGAGGGCACTATGCTTCGCCTGGGTTTTGAGCCAGTCTGGATTCGAGGGGTGGTGGCTCTGTATTCCACAGCCCGTAGCCAGGTGCTGATGGCAGGAGGAAAGGGTTTTGAGTTGACCAGATCAGTCCGTCAAGGATGCCCTCTCGCCCCGTTTCTTTTTCTCTTCTTTGTTGAGGCCATGAGCATGTATCTGACAGCAGAGGAGGTTGGTTTGAGAGGACTCCAACTCCCAGTCCGCGGAGAGGATCTGCTCGATTCTGAGTTTGCTGATGACACGGGATTATTTTTGCATGGCCAGGAGGCCAATCTTCAGAGGGCAGAGCAGTCGCTACTACAGGTTTTTGGGACAGCTTCAAGAGCATTGATCAATTGGCGCAAGACAATGGCCTTTTGGATCAGTAGCGCTCCCACTCCGGCATGGAGCCCAGACCCGGGTTTTAGATGGATTCCTCCTGGCACAGCAGTGCGGTATTTGGGATGCCAGATTGGACTTGATTTGTCACCTGAGCAGCAGATCGCCCCGCTTCTTTTGAGTATTCGGAAGAAGCTTTTGTATTGGAGTACAGCTCGGCTATCCTTGGCTGGGAGGGTGGTGGTGACAAATCAGGTGCTTCTAGCGACCATGTGGTACATTACGTCTTGAGGAGGATTCTGAATTTCAGATTTCAGTCAGCGTTTTGCTGATTTTGGAGCATCTAAACCTGTGTTTTGTTCCTGGCCTACACGGTTTCCCAGTTTCTACATGTTCCTTAACTTTTGTTGGCGGTGGAGTGCTATTTTTTGTTGGATAGCAATGTTTTGGTTGCGTTTTTCTTCCCACAAGAGTTTTCTACACTCAGAGGGGGACCTTTCTCCAGCTACTTCACTTGAGGATCAGTTTCAGGAGCTGTTTTGTATCTGTGGAGACTTTATTCTGTGACAGGAGTTTCCAGTTTTCTGGAGGAGAGCAGTGATCTTTTCAGAGATCCTGAGCAAAGTTTGTTTCGTCCGAGCTTGTGTTCTATGCAGTATTTGCAGAACAAGAAGGGTGTTTTACCCTTGCGGTGTGATCCTTTCACATGGATCCTTTATTTGTTTGCTGATTCTTGGGAAGTAGTTCTACTTCTAGAACAGTCTTCTGCTATCTGTGATGCTTTTGAGGACTTTGTTACCACTACAGTTTATATTCTTGCTTCCCTTCCTCATTGTGAGGAGTCTACCTCTACATCTCTTTGTGATGCTTCTGAGGATACCCTTCCCCCTGCCAGTTCTACAGAGGATGGTTTTTTGGACCCAGTGGGATGCTTTGGATCTGTAGTTGCTAACCGTGCCTGGGGCACAGTGGTACTTCAGAGTTTTTTGGATTTGGATCAGAATCAGGTTGGGCTTATATCAGTCCGACAATATCTTTTTTGTGGAGTCCTTTCATCTTGCGATGCCCACCTCAGTGGTGTGTACTTACGTACAACATTGGGCAACTCATGTTATGGAGTTTGAGCAGATGGACCCCATCTTTTCTACAAAGTCTTTACATCTTGCGATGCCAACCTTTTCAGAGGATGCTTTTATATAGCATTTGGCTACTCTTGGTACAGAGTTGGAGCAGATTGACTCTATTTCTTTTGAGGGTTCCAGTGAGGAGCAATTTACTTCTCCCAGGATTCATTATATACAGGATTTGATCTAGGTTGGTTATGAGGTTTTTCATACCTTCTCCACGCTCGATACATGACATTCGACTTCCGGGAGTGTTCTTACACTTGGTTTTGGAACCATTATTTGGAGCAACATGTCGCAACCTATATGGTTGTTTTCTTCTAGAGGAGCGGTGTATCTGGCAGCTTGTTCTGTTGCTTTTGTAGCTGAGTTGCTGAGGAGATTGCTTGTGGAGCTTTCTTGGTACCTGTTTCTGCAGTCTTGCGTCTTTGGCTTCTTGGAGTTCACTCAACATCCGGTGCTGAGAGGGGGTGTTAGACATCATCCCCTACTTGCTGGCTTCCTATTTGGTGTCCCATTTTAGCCTCTAGGGCTGACGATGTCAGTCTGAGGGACTGGTCACCCCTCACATATATTTTACCCATATTTATTTCCCATTTATGGTCCTGGGTATTTTTCCCAGTCGTGGAGGTTCTTTTTCTCCAGTTGGCTACCTTCATGTAGGTGTGTATATATAGCCGGCATGCCTCCCTCATTCATTCATTGCTTGCCTAGCTTGTCTAACTGCAGTCCCTCACATACGAGGTTCTCTCCTCTTGCTCGGGACATGTATTCCTTTTGGTGACGATATTGAGAGCACGTTCTCACCTGTGTTTCCTCTCCATCTCTCTCTCTCACTCTCTCCCCTCTGTTTCCACTTTCCCTTCTTCCGCTGCACATTCTATCACATGGGTGGTGCCCATGGTCGTGACTATTTTGATGTGAAAGATGGCAAGGTGGGAGATTTAATCCAAATCATTTCGCACAAGCATTTGCCTGTGAAATGCACTTGCATGTGTGACTTGTTTTGTTTGCCTGGACATTGCTTGGTATTTTGCCTGTGAATGTCCACAGGAATCGGGGACGCCTGAACACCCCGTGGATGCGTGTGCACACCTGTTTAGGATAAGGTGGTGATTTTATGTGTTTTGCAGGTGATAAGTGTGCACACTCAACCTTATTTAGTTATTATTCCTTTGTCTACTAAACTTTAAGGTTGCAGGTTCAAACTCGTTAAAGTTTGGGAGGACAATCTTATTAATTATAAGAAAGTTCACATCGGGTTGGACTTCATTAATGTACCGGGACAAGTTATAAGTGATGGGCACCCGGGCACTGGGCCCAAAGCCCATGAGTTGCTAAAAAAGGCTAAGGAGGTATTTTAAGAACACGAATTGCTTTTCTGGGAGCATGGTGTGCTGAACAAGCTAGGGCAGCCAAAAAAAAGCTGGTTGACGTCTTCTTGAGGGAGCATAGGGCTGCTGGACAGCAGAGAGATGAGACTTGAAGCTGGCTGACTGCTTCTTCTGGTGCTAGATAGCTGGTTGGCTTCATAAACATGTGTTGTATAGCTCGTTGACTTCATAAACATGTGCTGTATGGCTGGTCGACTTCATGAGCATGTGCTGTAGTGCTGGTCGACGTGGAATTCCCTCTTTTCCTATCCTGGCCGAGTTGTATACACACCACATGGAGCCAATCGAGTCGCATGCAGGCTCTCTAGGGCTGGTCGACATCTTCTCTTGCTTCTCTACAGGCTTGCTGTGCTGTTTTACAGCATAATTCCGAAAGATATCAAGGGTTTCTTGGGTCGAAACTGATACAGTTTGTGCCTGGCTTCAACCTTGCTCTCCGGCTGCTAGATGATTTGGCCAAAGTGCTGTTTTGGGCCTGTTTGGGGCTGTTGGATTGCACAACTGTGTGGACAGTCGTGAAACCAAGAAAATAGTTGGTGACTGTTTTGCCCTCGTTGGTGACCGAGGGCTTGGTTTCATTGGAAGGCAGTTGGTGACTGCTTTGCCCTGGTTGGTGACGAAGAGCTTGTTTTCTGTGGAGAGAAATTGGTGACTGCTTCGCCCTGGTTGGTGACCGAGGGCTTGTTTTTCTCTGTTTTCACTGATTTGGATAAATCTGGTGCTGACGGAGGAATGGATCTCCCAGGCACCCACATCTTGTACAAGAGAATACTCTGTTGGTAATAATTTATGAAGATACCTCGCAGGGGGGCAACCTCAGCCCCTAGTGTTGTATCTTGTGCAAGATTATCTTATGTGGTTTCATGAGGATGTATATGTTTATGATGCCTGTGAACACATGTATTGATACATGCTGATGATGTGATGGATGCTGAATGTATGTCGTGTTTTGGCCATTAGTTTCTGTATTCACGTACCCACCTGTGACATTGGTATAAGAGCAACGGTTTCTTTCTCTGTTTGAGAAAGGATAATTTATGGGCATACAAAAAATTTAGCTAAGCATACAAAACAAATAATATGAGCACTCACACTGAGCCTCTTGAGCAGGAGAGGACACATGCCGAAGGACCTGTTGGAACTACTCATACTCCTTTTAAGAAGGAGAGGGCATATGCAGAAGGGATTGTTGGTACTGCACATACAAATTCCTGTTGATGTAATGTCTGTGTTGGAGGCCCTGAGACGCCAAGTCAGACGCTATCGTGCTGAGATAGCAGAGTGACGATCTTTGAGAAAAGATCCTGATTTGCAAAGAGTTTTACCCAAGATACAAAGGAATGCTTGTTCAAGAAGCCGTGGGGCAAACGTAATGAACATGGACTGTCAAGACAGCAAAGGATGGAATATGCATGTGATGGAAAATGTTTTGGATGTGGTATAAAGATCATACATTTCCTAGGTGCCCACGGAACCCAAAGAATGCAGATAGTGGTACAGAAAAGCCTCATGTAAATGCTATGCCGGATGTACTGGGGAACACAAGACATACTTCAATTGAGAGACTTATATGTAAAGCATGGGGACAATTAAAAGATCAATTTGCACTATTTCTTTTTGATGATACATCCATCTACAATTACATTTCTATGCAGATGGCTTCCGCCATAGGGTTGGATGTATCAGATTATGGCACTCAAATGGATGCAGATGCAGCTTTTGAGGGTAAAGGAGTTAATGTAATGCCAATCATTGGCAAACTCCGCAGTCACATACAGGGCTATCTTGATCATGAGAGTTTTATGGTTGCTCCTCTCACAAGTTGTGATGTTTTGTTAGGAATGCCTTGGCATGCTCCGTATGGAGCCAAAGAAATCATGCAAAACGAAAAAGATCAGTTTCATGCAGAGGTGGAGATATTGTTATAGATGCATAGAGGTAGAGATATTGTTATAGATGCTCATACTCCAAGAAGTACCATACCTATTGTCAATTATGTACAGGTCAATAACGTAATAAAGAAATCAACTTGTTCTTACTTGGTTTTTGTAAGAGAGAGTGATGAGCATGAAAGAATGAAAGTTGAGAGCAAGTAGATTTCCTACATCTCTAAGGTGATTGTTTTCGAGATGTATTGCCTGGTGAGTTACCACCTAAGCATCCCAAAGATCACCGTATTGATGTGATACCCGGTAGCACACCGCCCAATTAGCCCCCATACAGGGTTAAGTGCTAGTCAACAAGAAGAGATTGTGGCGCAAGTAAATGACTTGCTTGAGAAAGGGTTGATATAATCCAGCTCTTCTCCTTATTGTTCACCTGTGTTATTGGTGCAAAAGAAGGATGGTACATACGGAATGTGTGTTGATTATCGTGCCCTTAACAAGGTAAATGACTTGCTTGAGAAAGGGTTGATATAATCCATGTGTTATTGGTGCAAAAGAAGGATGGTACATACAGAATGTGTGTTGATTATCGTGCCCTTAACAAGGTAACGATAAAGAACAAGTTTCCCATTCCGCGCATTGATGACATTCTGGACAAGCTGGAAGGTGTAGCTTGCTTTAGCCGAATTGACCTCAAGAGCGACTACCATCAAATACGTGTGGCATCACAAGATGTACATAAACTGCTTTTCGTACACAGCTTGGACTCTATGAGTTTCTGGTAGCGCCATTTGGACTCACCAACGCACTGGCCACGTTTAATCGGATGATGGACATGATTTTTAGGAAACACAAACAATTTACTGGTACCTTCTTTGATGATATCATTGTGTTTTCCAAAGATCAGAAACAACACCGAAAGCACTTGGCTATTGTGTTCGAAGAGCTTCGTAGTTACAAGCTGTATATTAGCAATAAAAAGAGTAAATTCGTTTTATCAAAAATCCACTATCTTGGTCACATTGTATCCAAAGAAGGGGTATATATGGATCTAGCCAAATTGCAAGCAATCAAGAATTGGCCAGAGTTGCGGATGGTTCATGAAGTTCGAAGTTTGCAAGATTATGCTCATATTACCGTCGATTTATTAAGTACTTTACTGAAATTACTTCGCCATTACATGATCTCACCAAGAAAAAGGTTGTATTTCAGTGGGATGATATACAAAAGAAAGCTTTTCATGGTTTAAAGCAAGCCATCATGTCCAGACCAATTTTGATTGTGCCAGATTTGCATACACCATTCTCTGTTGAATGTGATGAATGTGGTGATTGTATTGGTGCAGTATTAAACCAAGAAGGACATGCTATAGCATATGAAAGCCGCCGGTTGCAACATGTGGAACTCCACTTGTTGCAAGTCTATGAGAAAGAGCTTCAAGGAGTGATTCATGCTCTCACGATGTGGAAGGATTACTTGTTGGGAGCTGAATTTACCATTAAGACGGATCACCAAAGTCTTCGGTACTTTCTTACGCAAACAAATGTGTTTGAAAAGCATATTAGATGGGCAAATTTCCTCTCTATGTTTCATTTTCAAATTTTATACACTTCCGGAAAGAAGAATGTAGTGGCTGATACGCTTTCCCAAAGGCGTCAAGTTCATGCTGTTACTATGGCCTATCATCAGGATCTCTCATATATGCGTGAAACTTTGCGAGCATGTGGCGGGCCCCACCTTCACATGCTCGCAAAGTTTAGTCGGCATCGGAGCATGTTTTAGTAAGCAATTAGCACCTAGTGTACATTTTTCGAGTCTCTTATTGCTCGAGAAGCCATGGAGAATCCCGCTCTTCTCCATGCCATCATACCCAAACATGCTCCGATATGCTGACCAAACTTTGCATGTAGAGGGGACTGACCCCTGCATGCTTGAAAAGTCTAGTCAGTATCAGAGCTTTTTTAGGCTAGTAATTAGCACCCAATGTGGATTTTTCAAGTCTCTTAGTACTTGAGAGGCCATGGAAAATCTAGCTCTTCCCCATGTCATCGTACCCAAACATGCTTTGATGGTGATCAAATTTTGAAAGCATGTAGGGGAGACGTAAGAATTAACCGCCGATGTACAAATTTGAATGGACAAAAGCAAAATATATTAGCCAATTCTATCTTCACAGCATATTTTAGGCATCCATGCACAAACATTCAACAGATCTTGAGGATGAGCAAAACAAATAACAAATCAGAAACATTACTTGTGATTGCGGAGCGTTGTGCACGGTCTTCGACTTCAATAGCAACTTGAACTAAGCCTCCCTCAAGCTGCGATATGCACGGCGGGACAGGAGCATCCTGTTTTGCCTCAAAGTGATCATCTCATACCAACGGTGGGTGGGGCACATGCATGTGTGCAAACACGTGTGTCCACACATATGCTTAAAAGTGATTAAATTTGCATCATCTCATACAAAGCAGAACATACACTAACCCATTAAAACGAGAAACTGATCAGTAGAAAGATTACTACTACAAAGAGGAATATACAGTAACCTATTAGCATGAGAAACCGGATCAGTAGAAAGCTTCCAACTTACAACTACCGGTGTATATTTGCATGAAAAGAAATAGACCAGTCACCAACCTGAGGATTGGTTTCTGCTGCCACTGAGCTCAAAGCGCCATCCACAACATATAGAAAAGGTGCCATTTCAAAATCCTCCTCCGAATGATAACATACAAAGAGTTCACAACCCGTACATTTCAATCGGAACTGCTTTTCTACTTTCCCCTCTCCCCTGTAGAATTTGCTTGTTAGATGGGCTTGAAAAATACTCTGCATGCATGCTGATTAAAATGCAACACAAAGCATGCAGGGATGATGGATTATGTAACACTTTGTCACATTTTTTTGGCTGTCACTTCTGCGTCCTTGAAAAAAGCTCAGAATGAACCCATGTCAACACAGCATCATTATTTTGGCTGTCACTTCTGAATACTTGAAAGAAAGCTCAGACTGAACCCATGTCAACGCTACATCCTGCATTAAAGTCCAAAAGTAGGTGCACAACCCTCACACAAAGATGATGTATTCTTTTGTTTCTTTTGAGAAGGATTTTACCTAATCCAGGGTGCCAAGGTTTAAACCTGGTACCAGCTTCTCAGCAAGCCCGGATGTTACTACTCAGGCTTGAGCCCATTGGCTATCCAG
The DNA here is from genome assembly GCF_041138505.1 of Cibotium barometz. Classification (NCBI taxonomy): domain Eukaryota; kingdom Viridiplantae; phylum Streptophyta; class Polypodiopsida; order Cyatheales; family Cibotiaceae; genus Cibotium; species Cibotium barometz. The sequence continues at coordinate 22,145,782 of NC_141074.1, read as the reverse complement.
ATGATGCATTCTAAAATATTTAACATTAGTTTGGTAGCCTAACAGGACAGAAATGTTCTTTTAAGGATTACCAAAAAAAAAATGAAGATCTTCTCCAATTACAATTTTCTTCAAGGTGTGTAGCAAACATGACTGAAAGAACCTGGAGAAAATACTAGCACAAAAGAAAAGGTTCAATAAGGCATCCTATTTCCTCTTAAGAGATGCAGAGATACGGTGCCCGGTGCCTGGTGCCTCATGCAATTGCTTTGAAAAGCCATTTTCTAGTGCCCAAAAAAAATAAAGCTTCTACACTAATATTTTTTCCCAAATCATTACTATCATAAAGAATAAAAGTTTGAGGTCCTAAAAATCATTGAAGTTCCAAAAGAAATCAATAAACAAGTATAAGTCAACATGTGCAATAAACCTAGTCACAGACAAACCTTCTAAAACCACGAGGAGATTTTGAAGTCTCAAAACATGCTTTTCATAACTAGTTCAAAACGCTTGGTATGAATGCACATTCAAAAGCTATGATAAGGGTCCCAAAGATCTCATATCAAGTCCAAAAAGTAGCCAGATACAAGAAAAGGGTTCATAGCCATCTAAGGATAATGGTTTTTAAGTCCACAAGCCATTTGACTGAAACAATACACTCTCCATATGCAAACAAACCATCACAAAAGAAAAGAAAAGAAAGGATTACACCCACGAGATAATGCAATCCAATGATCATTTGAAAACTTAAGAGATGATGCACCTCATATAAGTGTAAAAATGTCCTAGGAGCTTCCACGCTCTTGTTTAGGTTAGGTATGTCCGAAAAAGGCTATTGTAATCTCCACAGTTCCACCATTTAAGGCTCTAAAATAACTACAACTACCCTCAAGATGCAAAGGAAAAACTATGTATGCATATAGATTTTAGAATGAGGGAATGGAGACTAATTTTGTGCCAATATAGGGAGAAAGTTGGGATCGTGCAACATCAACAAATCCTGCAAGTTTTAGGGCAAATGAGACTTCTTGAATCATGAAAATTGATTTTGATCCAATGGCTCAAAAATTTGTGAGTTAGGCCCTCTACACCCCTACTTTGTCCAAACCTGCTTTTGCCCTAGCGCTTGTTTTATTGCCAAGAATGTAGGTTGTATAGTTTTTCATGATTCTGTTTGTGGGAATCAAATCTAACCATACAATAATAAAGTTTAGGTCATAAGAAAAAGGTAAAAGAGAGAGCATGTGAAAAATCATTGTAGATGGCTTGTAAAAATTTCCTAAAGATAGCAACTTAATGGGACAGAAAAGTGTGCCAAGACACCTTTGTGTCATATGACAAAGTGTTGAATGCTGACATGAAAAGTAGCATGTAACCATCTTTAAGAGGTGCTACAGACACAGTCCACGGAAATGACCAAAATCAAGTACTAAGCATCAAATTCTATCGTTAAAAGCTCATTAAACAGCTAAACTATTAAAAACGTGTATTTTCAACACTTAAAAAATGGAGCTACTAGTCAAACCTTTTTAGTAGTTGTTTGCCAGCCTCCATAACGTTTAGTCTTGCTAAATGTTTCTTCCTGTCTAGCACATATGCCTTATCAGTCTTGCGCCTTGGCATTTTTTGCAACTGAGTGTCTGTCAAAAACACCGCACTACAGTGATTAGCTTTAAAACAACTGCAATAACTAGCTATTATTACCAGCATTGTAGTATTTATGTAAATGTAAGTGCAAGTCTGCATGCAAAACTAAATGTCCCTAACTAAACATCAAGGAATACTACAAATGACAAGTTCAATAACCATGATAAGTCCTCTTTTGACTCACATTCTCCATACCTTGTACAATAAGAGGAATTCTAAAAGAAGATACAAGAGAACTAGGAAACTTTGTAGGCTTCATGAAATGTTGGATCTTACTTATGCATTGCCATTTTGCGAAGAATAAGAAATGGTCCACAATAATGAGGAGTTAACTTCACATAGCATCCACTTCTCAAAGTCTTTTATTCATTAGGACTCACAAGTATACCTTTCACCCACCTAAAAGATCTGAGGGGATCTATCCAAGTTAGCATAATGACCTGCCCCTTCATATGCTTTCATTAGCATGCCGTGACAATTCTTCTTGTTATGGCTGCCTATTCCCTTATATTCATGAGTCCAAGTCAATAATGAAAACCATACATAAGTATGAACTAACTATAACTCGCAGATGCATGGTTGGTTAAGTGTCGTCGACCATGCTTTTGGAACTGCAATAAGTACCTTTGGAACAAGGACGTGGGCCTTGAGGAGCTAGTATGTGATGCAAATATTGTGCCTTTGCATAGACTTGGGAAGCTCACAAAAGTGCACTTTCTTTAGAACCCCAAAAAGGAACAATGAAGAAATCAAAGCATGCATCTTGGCGATCAAACCCTTTCCAAGATCCCCTAAACACAAATTAAACACACGGTAATCCAAATTAGAATCGGCAAGCTCACGCTCACCACCCAACCACAGATCCAGTAAAGCAGGATCACCTTGGACCATAGAGCTCAAGGCTCCTGTCCATACAAACCATACCAATCAATAAGTCCTGGTGTCCTTTACCACCAAGATTGGCAGACTGTTTGCATCACTATGGACTGGCAAGAGTAGGTTAGCACTCTCGCCTAGGTACTATCTATCATAGGACAAGGCTACAACAATACAATAGCTCACTCCATTCATAACCCTCACTTACATATCCTTTTTCCAATAAATATGGGATTATTGGCTTATAACTCACTTATGAGTAATTTATAAGCCTTGACCCTTATAATCAGCTTGCTTTCTTGATCCCCAGGCCCCCATAGCCCCCAGATTAGGTCGGCTAACCCTATAGTTAACATGAGGTACATAATAACATGAGTCCTCAGACGCATGTGCCAAGACAACTAAGCACATGTACATGGTAGTCCAGGAGAGTGAGGGTTTAACAAACCTTTGTGAAACCTCAAAAAGACTCCGTGAATATGAGAATAAGTTAGGATTTGATGTTGGGTTTCGGAGTCTTCAATTATCTGTACCTGCTTGTGTCTGTGTGTGAACAGCCCTTGTATATGTGTGAGAACACTAACGTATGTGGCTGTGTGTGTATTTGTGTGTGAACCCACTCTTAGAGTGGTTAGCATAATATCTAGATTTTTTTTGTGTGTTTGACATAGGCAATGATGTCACGAGCTCAACCTTTACACCTATTTAGGTATTGTACTTGATTGAAGAAAGACAACAGTCACATCATTTGAGTCGTGCATTACTGCCTCTCTCTTGAGCAGTGTTCTCTCTCTCTATCTCTCTACACACGCTCACCATGGAGCGCTTACATCCTCCATAGCCTAGTTCTGTGCAAGTAACCCTAGCCCTAGTTCACAATTGGTATTAGAGCTTGCTTAATATCGCCATCATCTCTGCTCCTTTAGGGTTTCATCGTCCCTATGCCACATGTACACCTACACCTTCGCCTTTTGTTCGAAGCACCATCAACAGTCGGCTATTCGCCTCAGCACCCTTACCTCCCATCTCCTCTCTGCCCTGTGGACTGTCACCCACCTTCAGCTCGCGCAACACCTCACCTCCATGTTCGCCTCTACTTCCCCTAGCTCTGGTGTCACCAGCTACACGCTCCCCCGCGACCCTGGCCACCACCGCCAACTAAACACCAGCGGCCTGGCCCGCCTACAGCAATCGCCTAGCACACTGCTCCACCTCCTCACTTCTGCAACCACGTCAGCTTCGTCACCAACAAGTGGACCTGTACCACATGCTTATCACCATCGCTGCTGCTCACTATCAACACCATCCTTCACACCTCTGCCTCTTCAGTCTCCCTCATGCACTTCCCTGCTCCCACACAGGCACCTCCCATCAACGAGTGGCACGTTACTTGCAGAATCTCCCACAGTACGTGCAGATTCAAATCCTCAATTATCACGTGCAAAATCAACATTAAAGCTTTTTTCTAAAATTGGGGTTTCTTCAAAAATTGGGTGAAATTCATCAAATTGATGCTTTTACACTCACAGGAAATTTAGTTTTCTTCTGAAATTTCATTACTTTGCATGAATTAAAGGCTATGCTACACTTCAAATTTGGGGCTTTTAAGAGGTGAGAAATCACCAAATTAGAACTATCGCATTTACAGAAATTTGGGAAGTATGATAAATTTAGGGATTTCCCATAAATGTTCATTAAAGCATCAAATTGGAGGCATTGCCTCAGCAAAAATTGGGGTTTTTCCCAAATATGGAGAAAATAGACAAATTAGAGCTCCTATAGCCACAAGCTTTTCCAAAATCAGGCATCCTACATCAAATTGAAGCCTATGCACCAACGAAAACCTTGGTTTCTTCATGTGCTCAAACTTCAAATTTGTGCACATCAAGGTTCTCTGCCTTGGCCCCAAAGCCAAAAAGACCCCCCAAGTGTCAATTGCTTGGCAGCGCCAACACAAAAGGCCTACATCAAAATATCATCGATATGGAAGTTCATTATACTTCCATTCCCTATTTTATGTGTGAGTGTCATGGGTCATCCCCACAAAAAGATTTGTAATAAGTGTTTGTCATCACCTAATGTTATAAAAGGCTCCACTATTCCAGTCTACCCAATTTAGATCAAGGGGGGGTTGATTTTCTGAGAGACTAATGTAAGAGAAAGTCATGCATGGTCAAGCTCTTTTGGCACCTATTCCCTAGACCTTTGAGTCTCTGTGTATCCATGCTTGTTAAGCCTCTGAGCCATGCTTGTTGAGACTCTGAGCCTTTTGTGCCAAGCTCACTGACCTCCGAACCATGCTTACTAGCCTCTGAGTCTGTAGTAGGAAACATGTCCTAGATGGAGCATATTCAGCGTTGAGCCCAAATCACTTTGCCTATTGAAGGTCTATCTCGGAACATCTCCATCTTCGATCTAAAGGGGGGTTTGTTAGGTTTCAAAGTCTTCACATGTGTGTACCCGATTTTGTTTGTGTGTGAACACTCACTTATGAGGTTATGTGTGTATTTGTGTGTGAACCCACTCTTAGAGCAATTAGCATAATATCTAGATATTTTGTGTGTGTTTGACATAAGCAATGATGTCATGAGCTGAACCTTTATACCCATAAAGGCTCTACCCTTCTTTCTCTTCTCTCTCTCTATCTCTCTACACATGCTCATCATGGAGCGCTTCCATCCTCCATAGCCTCATTCTGTACATAACCCTAGCCCTAGTCAGTGTTGCCAGGCGTTTCTAAAACGGCAGGTATGAAACGGGTTTCATACGTTTTGAAACATTTCATAAAAGGTAAGAAACGGGTACAAAAAGGTTTCATACAAAATAGAAAAAGCATGTATATTTTTGACTTGAAATATACGAAAGAAAAAACTGTTGACATAACTTATAAGAGACCACATTGAATTCATTTCAATAAAAACAAAATACATGTAAGATATGATGACATCACAAATCACATGGGTGATCATTGATGACTAAATAGAAATCAAAAGGATCACCACAAGGGTGATGAGTCATGACTCAAAATCCAAGATTAAAATAAATAACATGTCCAAAGTTCAAACTAAATAACATGTCCAAATAAAATGATACTGGCAGCAGCTGCTAGCTACTATCTGCATCCTCATGCTCATCCTCATGCTCTCCCAGATTGGGGATATCCTCAAGGGGGATACCTAGCTGCATGGCCTTCCAAGCCTTGAGGCTATCATAGATTTCTTGTGGCACATGCTTACATGGCCCAATGCCAAAACCCTTTGTTTGTGACAAATGTGCCTTCAGCCTGGTGACACTGCCATGGTGCTTATCAGCACAAAAGTTGCATTTCCACTTTCCGGAGCCCGAGCCACCATATCTAGACTCGAAGGTGACATTGTTCCAAAGAGAATCACCTGTTCGAGGCATCCTACAAGGCAGGGATAAATGCAGATTGTTGGCCCTGCAAGTGCGACACAGAACATAAACTAATCTCATTATATGATTCATGATTTTAACTGTCATCTTGGCCAACAATAGAGCAAGGGGAAGAGAAGATAGCCTTAGAAGTTAGGCCTCAATAGAGCAAGGGTGGAACGTGGAAGATATGCCATAAATATTGATGGAAGAGAAAAAAGTGTGCTGCTTTGTGAGTTGTGCAAAGTAACCAACATAAAGCAAAACATGACATTACCCCTTTGGAAGACCTCCACAAGGCCCAAGGACACCAAGGAGCAGGCGGGCTGACACGAGCGATTGAAGGCTGGCACACAAATCGGCGAAGTCACAGGCGGCCGCCACTGGGAAACGTGAACGAAAGTGCGCCGTACGAAACGATTTGTTTTTTGGGTTTTTAAAATATGCATGATGAAAAAAATGCATTTCGTACAGGACCAAACTGTGGCCCTAGTTCACATTTGCACACTCAATAGTAGTAGGTGCAGCCAATAATGAGAGAGCCACCTAGAGGCACATGGACATGGAGATGAACAAGTCACGAACTCTAGAAGGCACCAGAAGTAGGATTATCTTTGCTCACTAGAGACCTGTGCAGCCTTGGAGTAAGATCAGAAAAGCAAGGAGCAAATGCAGACAAGAAGAATCCATAAAAGCCAAAGAAGACCAAAAGGCCAAGATTCCATCCAAAGTTGCATTATGTACCTATGTTTGGAACCATAAAATCCTTTCTGTACTTTGGATCCATATGTTACATTTCGTACCCATACGAAATCAGCCCAAACATTACTTTTCTAAAAACAGCTAACTGTTTTTCTCCCTAGGAAAGACACCCTTCTATTAGTTTAAAAAACAGCAGTCCGAGGGCTAAATGTACATGCTCAGAACCCTCATAAGAGGCAAAAAACAAACTTGAGGAGGGGGGGGAGGGGGGGGGGGGGGGGGGGGGGGGGGGGAAGAGACCGACGGCCTGTAATGCCGAAGTAATCTCGTCGGCCCGATCAATAAGAAAGGGACCCGTGCAGCATGTGCACAGGAAGGCATCTCACTGAAGCTTCCCCCACTGACCGCGCAGGATATGAATGATGTTAGTCCAAATGGGGCAGATGGACTAAGCTGGAGGGGTGAGTGTACCCTTGATGGCCTCACTCCAACAGGCCCGCCATATATGCCATGTAGCTATGCTACTAATAATCTCCCATCTCAGACTGGTACCCATCGACAAGGGCCATGCTGACATGTCCGGGGTGTGAACTATATCAATCCTGCAAAGAGAGAATCAGAGGGCCTGCCCACTGGATGCTTGCACGTGGAAAAGAGTGGGGCTAGCCTCAGTCACCGAGGCTTCTACCCCCCTAGGCGATAGTACGCGAAAGATCCTCTGCCAAACCTTGTGCACTTTGGGACAATCCCAAAGGCAGCACCGCTGTGAGTCCGTGGGGTGGTTGCATCCCATGCACAATGCCGGCCATCCTCCAATTGCCAACTAAGTGCCGACAGTAAGCCTAGGGTGGGCTAACTGCCATAGGAAGAGTGTGGCCTTCCTAGGCCGAGAAGCTGTCCCACAGACGCTTCCAAATATCTCCAAGAAAGTGGGAGGGGATGCCCTAGGAGGCCCAGTGGTTTGTCATTGCCGGGGTGCGATCTATCTCATAAATCTGGATCATGCGACCCATCCTCACCGTTAAATGAACAAAGGGGGTGGTCGGGCTCTCTGGGCTGCTGAAGGGGTCCTGCTACTCCCACTCACCTGGATCCCACTGAATGCAAGTCAAAGGTCAGCTCTCCCAAAGCCATAGGCACCAAGAATTGTAGCAAGCCACCTTGGCTAAAGGAGGGCCCCTGTGCCATAGGTGATCATGAAAGCCAAGAATCCTCACCCGCTCTGAGGATATCCACCATTGTAGTCCTCTGAGGGGGAGAGGGTCACCCTGCACTAGGGACCAACTGAGAAAATGAGTGTATCCACTTGATCCAAACATGCCACCTTCAACGTCCGAAGCCCACAAAACTCCCCAAAAGCCAACCAAGCATCCTCCAAGGTCTCCCCAACCCGAAACTGATTCGATTTCTTCCACTTGCCTCTCATGACAGTGGCTAGGACTACACTAGTGTCTACCGATGTAGGCAACTTCGACCACTCAACCACACGGTCTCTAATGATGTTTTTTGAGGCTCCTCCATCAAAGAGTATGGACACCGGATGTCCATGAATCATCCCTCGGCACATCACCGTATAATGCCAGCCAAGGACCACTCAGATCCTCCCATACCACATCAAGTAAAGAGCACTTGTGGTACTGGTGGGAGTAGGAAGAGGGGTGGATGGTGTCGGTGTCGTAGATATTACTCCGACGGACGAACTATCCTTCTCCTTCTACTTCTCCTTGCCCTTACCATTCTGCTTCTTCGTGTTCTTCACGGGTGAGGCAGACACCTTGATGGTGACACTCTTCACGGGTGAGGCAAGTCACCGTGTGTTCTTTCAGCCCCTAAGCACTGAGATGGGAACATCCTGATGCAAAACACAAATAGATGGAGAGAGAAGAGAGAAAGATGGCTGTGTATTCATTATATTCATATGGTACAAAAGGGTGTATATGTCTGTGAATAAACAATGGACAAAGCCTTGCCTTTTGCGGGCCCAAAAAAGGCTGGTCGGTCTGCCCTTCTCCCTGTCGGCCTGCTCACGACCAGAATAAACAGCAACAAAGAGGCGCCCTTTCACATGTGTGGGATCCTTTAGCTCGCCAACAAGGTCCTCGTCTGGACCTAAGGCTGCTATTCCCCAAACCTACTGTTTTATATGTTGCCTACTCAGGGATTAGCCTTGGAAAGCTGCCATATCCATGTGTGCACATGGCACTTAGGGCTATGGGATTCTCTCAGAACTGGATCATAAGTGTTTCATGCTTGTATCGGGATGCTGCCAGTAGTGTGCTTGCATACGGTGGTAGAGGTGATCGTTTCCAGATCTCTCGTTTTGTATGCTACGGATGCCCCTTAGCCCCCCTATTATATTTCATTATTACCGGGGCTATGAGATTTTTCTTCACTCCACTACTTGAGTTTTTGGTCTGAGTCTACCCTTGCGTAGTGAGGATGAGCTTTTGGACTCAAAGCTTGCTGATGATACTGCTATGTTTGAAAGAATGTGCACAAGCGGAAGCAATGAACATAAGAGAGAGAAAGTTTGCAAGCAAGAACTGAGCTTTATTAACTTGAGGTTACAGAGTACAAGAGCCAGCAAATAGGGCAGAAATGATATGTTGGAATGAATAAGGGAGCAACTCTTATATACTAGTGAAGGAAGCAGTCGGCTGTAGGAAAACAGGCCGGCAGCTCCACGACACCAGAAAAGATGCAATATTTTAACACCCCCTTTGCATCTTGAAGTGTGCAAAAAAGTCGGAAGAAAACTGATGACGAAAGTGCGATCATGGACACCTCAGCATGGCCAGTACTGAGTACACCTCGGAAAATGCACATGTCAGCTTGTTGTCTTCAGAAAACATAATGCCACTATAAAGAGCAAAAGAAAATCTGCTTGGCTCCAAACTCAAAGTAGAACTGTGAACACATCACATCCAATAACCTCAAACAAATGAACATGAAACACATCCTGTCCATAGTCTCTCTAACCAATAGTTCTGGAACTCATCCGAACCCCCTTTGCATCTTGAAGTGTGCAAAAAAGTCGGAAGAAAACTGATGACGAAAGTGCGATCATGGACACCTCAGCATGGCCAGTACTGAGTACACCTCGGAAAATGCACATGTCAGCTTGTTGTCTTCAGAAAACATAATGCCACTGTAAAGAGCAAAAGAAAATCTGCTTGGCTCCAAACTCAAAGTAGAACTGTGAACACATCACATCCAATAACCTCAAACAAATGAACATGAAACACATCCTGACCATAGTCTCTGCTAACCAATAGTTCTGGAACTCATCCGAACCATGAAGGAAACTTGGTTGATCCTGGAACTCATCCGGGCCATCAAGTAAACTTGCCTGTCTTTATACTTGGAACTCCGACACACGGGTCCCATGCTCCAGATTTAATAGAAGAGAGCTTTTGAAAGCTCCCTCACCCGCCCACAGGCCGTTTCTGGAAGACAGCACGCAGGGGATGCCCTTGGGATCAGAGCAGGACACCAATCATGTTCTCTCCAGACTGTAAGGCCTTGGGAGAGCTGAGGTTGTCACTAGACGAGTCTGTCAGTGTCTTGTGACTTGTCTTTGCCCTTCTTCGAAGACTTGCCCTTGTCCTCCTTTGTCCTTTGACTGACAATCCTTTGATAGGTGGCCTTTCTTCCCACATTTGTAACACCGACTCCGAACTTTCTTCTACACTATCGAGCGTGCCTAATCAGGTCCAATAGACGATGAAACTTTCAATTTCCCTTGAGAAACTAGGATGGATTCCTCTTCCAAGAGGAGAGTACACAGATCATCAAACTCAAGGGAACGTGTTGTGATCTCAACCCGCAAAGCTCGGGAAACCATGTCATAATCTGCAGGAAGCCTGATGAGAAGGAGAGCAGCTAACTGAGAAGAGGTCAGGGCACTACCCATTGCCACTAATTGGTTGTGAATTACCTCAACCTTCATCACAAATGACTGCATGGAAGTCCCTGCTGTAAACTCCAGAGAAAAGAGCTGACCCAAAAGGTTGACAGACCGCATTGTAGAGTCCGGTGCATATAGGTCTGTCAGCTTTCTCCAAACAGAAGCAGCACAATCCAATGTTTGCACGACGGAGGAGACCTCTGGTGAGATGACTCGTACAAGTGCAGAGTGAGCTTTTGAGTCTTGATTCTCCCAAGTTGAAAGTTCAGTGAGAAAGGCATCCTCCTAGTCCTGAGTCCACTTCCTAGAGCTGGTAGGGCGTTCAGGCTTTCGTTCGTGGCCCTGAACAATCTCCCAGAGACCCTTGTGTGTGAACCAGACCTTCATCTGTAGCTTCCAGTGATCATAGTTTGTACCACTAAGCGTGTCCTCCTTGTTCATGCAGGGGGGACCCTTGTCTGCCTCAAAGAAGCTATGTCTCAAACAACCTCTGTAGCTAAGCAATCCACGTGCTCTCTCGAGCGCCTTTCCACAGGATCCAACTAGGAACTAATAGCCCCCTCTGAAGATACAGGCTGGACAGCAGCAAAAGAAACCCAAAAAAAAAACACACCACCGAGAACCTCCTACCGGTAGAGGGAGAGGATCTTGAAGGGAGAAGAGCTGATGTGCCACTTGTCTGATGCACTTGCTAAATCTGCAGCGAGACCTCCTCCACTTGCCTCCGTAGAAGAAAACGCAGCCTGGGGACTGGCTGACAGCAATTGGAGAGCTTGTAGAGCAAAAAACGCAGCTAAGAGAGAAACGCAGCCACTGTTCTGAAGGATCTACAACCTGGAGAATCTAGGGAAGCAGAAAACGTAGAGAAACAGATTGTGCACCAACCAGAGCCTAGGCGAATGATACCATAAAAGAATGTGCACAAGCCGAAGCAATGAACATAAGAGAGAGAAAGATTGCAAGCTTGAGGTTACAGAGTACAAGAGCCAGCAAATAGGGCAGAAATGATATGTTGGAATGAATAAGGGAGCAACTCTTATATACTAGTGAAGGAAGCAGTCGGCTGTAGGAAAACAGGCCGACAGCTCCACGACACCAGAAAAGATGCAATATTTTAACAATATTCCTCCAGGCCTCACACATATGTTTATGTTCCTTTCAGATTGCATTGGAGGAATTTTGCTTGGCTGCAAGGGCTATATCATTAATTGACATAAGTCGGTTGGCTTTTGGATTAGTGACTCCCAAAGAGTCAATTGGGGTATAGAGCTTGAGTTTACTTGGATTGACAAAGACTGTACTGCTATATATTTGGGGTGTCAAGTTGGGGTTCATATATCGCCTACAGAACAATTTGCACTAGTACTTATGAGCAGGAGGAAGAAACTTCTTCATTGGAGTTCCAGGAGATTGGATCTAGCCTCCAGAGCTTTGGTGGTTAACCAAGAAGTGCTTTCCTCAGTCTGGTTCATTGCCTCTTATCAGTGCTTCTCTCGTGGATGCATTGGCCAGCTAGAGAGATTGGTCTGTACCTTTTTTTTGATGGATGGTACACTAGACACCCAATTTTGACTGACTTGGAAGACTGTTATACGTCCTAGACAAGAAAAGAGGCTGAATATTGTAGATCCGGATATAGAGTGCAAAGCATTACTTTGCAAGCTAGCGATCAAAGGATTCCTTCCAGACACTGAGTAGTGGAAGAAATTTTTTGTGTCACATTTTCGGTTGTATCATGTGTACATGCACATGGTCATGCCTGTAAGATTCCTCCCTCCAGCTTTTGAGGTGTGCAGGTGTAAGAACCTCCCCTTCTGATCTTATAATTATTCCCCTCTCTGAAATAAAAGAAAGATCCTGTTTTACCCTGTTTTGATCTAGAGAGAGAAAATGTCAAGAGGGAGGTAATTCAAAATTGAGATATTTTTGGATATAAAAATCCTCCTAGTGTCTAAAATGGTTTCCCCTGAATCAGAAATTCAAAAAGAACTTTCCAATATGCAATTGGAATTAATAAAAAATAAGTATCTAAGGGTCCAGATTTTCAAAAAAAATTGAATTATGCTCCAATTAAGGTTCCTATAGACCAATAAGATTAATCCAAATGTAGGGAGGAGATAAATTGAAAAATAAAAAAAAATCTCCCAAAAAATGAGTAAATACTCACATAAGATAAAGAGTTGACTAAGGACAAAGTTTATTAGTTAAAAAAAGAAGAGATATTTAGAAGAAATGATGCATTTTTGACACCTCAGTGTGGGGAATTCCCCTCATGAAAGAGGCGCCTAATTCACATGTGAGGAGGAGTTTTAATCTCATAAATAATGAGATATTTTCATCTCTCCTCTCTCCTGTTTCACCTAGATCCAAAAAGTAAGCTAAACTGACCTAAAAACGATCAAAAAGTGACCAAACTGATCTGGTAAATTCTAAAATCAATTTGCTTGGTTAGAGGCTCACTTTTTCCTATAAATAGAAGCCTCCCCCTTTGTAAAAGGTTAATAGTATTTATGCACTGTTACTCTACTCCTCCTCAGAGCCAAAAACATTTAGCACGGAGTATGTGGTAAGAGTTATGGTATACAAGGATTATCGTATATAGGTCTATGGATTCCTAGACTTCTTTTCTAGGGATTTGGATCCATCCTCATGTTTATGGATTATGTTTATGATTCCCTTTTACTGGGATGGATTATTCTTTTTGGCTCCCTTTATTTGGGATGCATTGGACTTATGGAACTCATGGTTCACATACCTTGTGTGGTGTTCTCTTGTCCTACGTGCTCTCCTGAAGATTATTTCTACCATGTGAGGGTGGAACAATAGACAGCAGATGGAAGGGAACATGGGCACTTCAGAGGGTAGTGTCAAGCACAACATACCCTGTGTAGTGTTCTCTTGTCCTACGTGCTCTCTTGAAGATTGTTTCTACCTTGTATGGGTGGAACAATAGAGAGCAGAGGGAAGGAAACATGGGCACTTAAGAGGGTAAAGTGAGTTGGTGGCCAAAGTGCCTATAAACTATGTGCAGCAAAAATGCTTAAGGAACACCAGGCTATTTATGCCTGCGAGTGATTGTTTTATCTTGTTACTTGAGCCCACCTCTCATCCAAAGTGTGTGGTGTGTGGGAGAATGAGAATTAGGGTTAGGTTATGTGGGAGACATACACAGAGAAGAACAAGGGAGAGAGAGAGAGAGAGTTGTGGGGATAAGTCAACTCATGAGGCATGAGTGTGTGACTCCCCTATCACACATGTATATTGCACTAGTACACATAGTGCACTTAGTATATTAAAAGTACTAAGTGTACTATGTACTATAACTTATGGGCTTGTACACACTATAAGAGTAGGCATAACGCCTTTACCCCAACAACCTCCCACTTAAAGGCAAAGTGCCCTTAAGTAAAGGAAAAGAAAAATCAGCATATACATGATAATATACAAGGCCATATCAAGGCTGAAACTGGCCTCATCCAATGCCCATCAAGTGTCTGCAATGAGCAAACCGCTCCGGAGGCAAACTCTTTGTCAACAGATCAGCCGGGTTGTCATCCGTGTGAATCTTAACAAGCTGAATTTGCTTGTTCTCTATCACCTCTCTGATGAAGTGATACTTCACATCCACATGCTTCGTCTTTGCATGAAAGACAGGGTTCTTTGCCAACTGGATGGCACTCTGACTATCACAATGCAACAATGGAACATCCCCTGTATATCCCAAATCAACCACTAACCGAGATAGCCATAATGCCTCCTTGCAAGCCTCTGTGGCTGCAATATACTCGGCCTCTGTAGTAGATAAGGCAGTGCACTTCTGCATCCTGGATATCCATGACACAGCACCTCCTGTGAATGTAAACACATAACCGGTAGTAGACTTCCGGTTATCTGGATGACCGGCATAATCCGAATCCGTGTACCCATGCACTAATGCATCCTGTTTGCCAAAGCAAATGCACATATCCTGTGTGCCCTTCAGGTATCTCATGACACCTTTCACTGCTTCCCAATGCTTCTTGCCAGGGTTGGCCATGTATCTAGAAACCACTCCCACTGCAAATGCAATGTCCGGCCTAGTAGCGACCATGGCATACATGAGACTGCCACAAGCTGAAGCATACGGAATCTTGGCCATATCAGCCCTGTCTCTATCTGACTGTGGGCTGTCCATAGCACTGAGTTTCACATATGGAGGCAAAGGAGTACTAGTCTTCTTCCCCCCGTCCATATTGAACCTCTGCAAGACTTTGCCAATGTATTCCTTCTGAGACAAATACAACACATGCTGATTTCTGTCCCGAAGTATCCGCATACCCAAGATGTGATTTGCATCACCCAAATCCTTCATATCAAAGGTTTGATGCAGCCTCTGCTTCAAGGCATCCATCTCCTTACGAGATTTCCCGGCAATCAACATATCATCAACATACAAGATGAGGATCAATAGACTGCCATCCAAAGCTTTTTTGGTGTACAAGCAGTGATCTATGTCACTTCTCCTGAATTTCTGAGATTTCATGAATGTATCAAATTTATGATACCATTCCCTTGGTGCCTGTTTGAGCCCATAAAGACTCTTTTTCAACTTGCATACAAGCTTCTTCTTTCCACTCACTGCATAACCCTCTGGCTGCTGCATATATATCTCCTCATGGAGATCACCGTGAAGAAAAGCAGTCTTCACATCCATCTGAATCAAGTCCAGATCATCATGTGCAACCAAAGCTAACACAGCTCTAAGTGTGGTCATTTTGACCACTGGAGAGAAGATTTCCTCAAAGTCCACACCATATTCCTGCTTAAAGCCCTTAGCCACTAACCTGGCTTTGTATCTTGGCTTTGCATCTGATGCAACTTTGAGCCTGTATACCCATTTGCTTGGCAAAACCTTCTTGCCTGCAGGCAAATGCACCAACTTCCAAGTTCCATTTTTATGCAGAGAATCCATCTCTGACTTCATGGCACGCTCCCATAGAGCTTTGTCTGCCCTCTGTAAAGCCTCCTTATAACATGAGGGCTCCCCACAGTCAGTGAACATCAAGTAGTCAACCCCTGGAACAAACCTGTCAGGGGCTCTAGAGGGTCTAGTGGACCTCCGTACCCAATGACCATCATTTGCAGGTTGCTGTCCAGCCTGCATATCACCCATTGGTGGCTCCTGTTCCATGCCATAAGGCTGAAAAATCATGTGCGGTATCTCCTCTAACTGTGGTATATCCATAGGGATATCTTCTGCCATCTCTGGCTGTCCATTTGGACCATTTTCAGCACCATTTAAGGGCTGGTTTTCATGCTGTAATGGCTGATTTACAGCCCTTGGTTGTTGTCCATGATGTCCATCATCATCAAAGATGACTCTGCCAGGCTCCTGTTGCCTTGCAGGCTCCTTATACATGCATGTTTCATCAAAAATGACATCATTGCTGCGTATGATCTTTCTATTCATGGGATCCCAAAGTCTATACCCCATTTCACCTCTGTCACCATATCCTAGGAATATGCATTTGTGAGACTTAAGATCAAGTTTGGTGCGCATTTCCCTGCGTATGTGCACGTACGCAACGCAACCAAACACTCTCAAGTGCTTGTATGACGGAGGCTTCCCTGTCCATACTTCCTCTGGCACTTTCCCACCAAGCCTCGTGTTAGGTGACCTGTTTATAAGGTGAACGGCTGTCATAACAGCTTCAGCCCAAAAACCATGAGGTAATGCAACATAGAACGGACCTTCTCCTGAATGGTCCTGTTCATCCTCTCTGCTGTCCCGTTTTGTGGAGGATCATAAGGAGTAGAGAGCTCCCTCTTGATGCCTTTAGCATCACAAAAGTCCTGAAACTGTTTGGACATATACTCTCCACCATTGTCGGAACGCAAAGCCTTCAGTGTTTTGCCAGTTTGATTCTCAACAAGAGCAACAAACTTCTCAAACACTGAGAATGTATCACTCTTCAAACGAAGAGGATAAACCCACACCTTGAGTGTGGCATCATCAATAAAAGACACAAAATATTTTGCCCCTCCCAAAGAAAGCTGAGGCATCTCACATACATCTGTATGCACAAGCTCTAACTGAGCATCTTTCTGTCCAAGAGCTTTCTTGTGGGGGCACTGTAGTTGCCTACCATATATACAATGCTCACAAAACTGAAAACTTGAAAACTTTAGAGAAGGCAAGTAACCCAAACGAGACAATTGCTCCATTCCCTTGACACTCATGTGTCCCAACCGGCTATGCCACATAGAGATTTCCGGCAGCTCGGTTGCATTTACATTAGCATGGTGACAAACACCTGCATGCATGAAATAAAGAGTGTCCACCTTAGAGCCTCTGGCAACAACCAGTGAGCCCTTACTAATCTTCCACTTTCCACGACCAAATGTGGTAACATAATCAGCATCATCAAGCTGTCCAGTAGAAAGCAGGTTCTTCTTGATCTCAGGCACATGCCTGACATCATGGAGCATAAGCTGTGAGCCATCTGAAAACACAAGCCTCACATCACCTCTGCCAAGAATCTTGCATGCATGGTTATCACCCAAATAAACCACTCCTTCATTGCCAGCAGTATACCTGACAAACAAGTCTCTGCAACCTGTGACATGAAAGGAGGCACCTGAATCAATGATCCATGAGTGCATACCTGACAAACAAGTCTCTGCAACCTGTGACATGAAAGGAGGCACCTGAATCAATGATCCATGAGTGCATACCATGACCACCTGTAAAAAGTGAATGGGCATCAAGTGAAGACGTAAAGAGGACCTCATCCTCACTGCCACCTGCATGTGACACATTGATTTCTTCAATCTTGACTCCACTTTTGCCCTTTGGCTTTACATCTTTGGCTTCATCTTTCTCTTTGTCTTTGCCTTTTCCCTTTTCCTTTTGATCATTTTTCCATTTGTAGCATTGCTTTTTAATGTGTCCCTTCTTGCCACAATAATGGCATTCCAAATCCTTTTTGGAGCGAGACTTGCTCCTTCCCCTTTCTTGGCTTTTCCCCCTTTGCTGGGATCTCCCACGTGCATTCATTGCATTGGACTTTCCAACAAAGTTGTTTTTCCTGTTCATCTCTTCTTGAAGAAGAGCACCCTCAACATCTGCATATGACAGCATAGCATGCGATTTGCTAGTGGCTGTCCTGAATGTGTCCCAACTCTCTGGCAAAGTGCATAACAGAAAAGTGGCTTTGAACTCATCGTCCATTGCCAACTTTTGATTAATGACCTGGCTGACAATACCATTAAACTCATTTAGATGGGCTGTCTCATAGACGCCCCTTCCTTCATCTGAAGACCTATGAGTTTCTTCAACCAATACACTTTGCTTGAGGCACTTTGTTGGGCATACAAGTCCTGCAATCTCTGCCACATTCCCCAAGCTGTCTTCTCTTCACGAATGCTGAAAAGTAATGAGTCTGACACAGACAACATGATAGTAGATCTTGCCAGCTCATCCATATCTTCCCACTCTTCAGCAGTAAGAGAAGCGGGCATTACACCCCTTTCTTTGATAGGCTTGTGCTGCTTTTTCTGGAGCAACACATTGTAGCACTGGGTTTGCCAAATATCATAATTATGCGAGCCTTCAAGCTTCTTGATGTGAAGCAATGAAGAGCTCTCACCTGTGGTTGCCATAGCAAAATGCAACCTGTCAATGCCTGACTCCCTGCAAAAATGTGCAAACACTGCACCAAAAGCACACAAAGTGCTCACAGTTTTTTTCTCCCAAACTTTATCTCCCACTGCGGAAGCACAAATGCAACTTTTCTCCCACTTTATGTGATGAAATCAACAAAATCTGGTTGCTGCAGATTTTGGACAGCACCTTAAATGTGCTCTGTTGCCCTTCCAAAGTACTGTACAGCAGTACCAAGTGCTCACCAATGATGTACCAAACCTGTACCGGCAAGTACAGCAACTGAAATTGAACCTTTTGATCACTCAAAACAATGTGCAGCCATGCCAAAACTTGCACAAAGCTGTGCCAAATCTGTACCAGCAGGTACAATAGCAATAAATGCTCTTCTGGCTGTCCAAATGAGTGAAAATCAGACTTTTACAGTCCCGTACACTGCATACAACAGTCCCGAACAGAAATTGGGCAAAAGCCCCTTGACTGCAAGCTGATTTCTGAGGATTCAAGGCATAAATGTCTTGCCTGCTGCTTTGCCAAGCTCAACAAGCATACGAACTTGAAAAGCCCCTTGATTTAAGATCAATTTCTGATCATACATGGTACATTGACGCACATGAAGGCATCCAGAGTGTTCACGATGCTTCCCCCTGGCCACATATACATCAAATTCATGAAAGCCCCTTGATTTACAGGCACATTGAGTGCTTGTAAGGCATCAGCACATTATCCACAGCATCAAATGCGATTGCCTGCATGCAAATCAACCAAATCGGCACAAAAGCCCCTTGATTTGCACTGCAATTTGCTGCAATTTTGCCCAAATGTGCGATTTTTCACATCATACAGCATGTATGAGTTCTTAATTGCACAATTACATCAAAAGCCCCAAATTATAATGCCCAATGTCCTGTCAATTGACTGCAAATGTGACCAATGTCACCGATTTCCTGCCAATTGACCTAGGGTGTGACCAATGTCACCCAATTTTGCTAATTTTGCTCAAAATTTGAGCAATTTGGCACCTGTACCTGCTCAATTGCAAATAATGGACATAAAAATTCCCGAAATTGAAGCAAAATACCTCTAATTTGGGCTGAATTTGAGAGGCAATTCTGATTTGAGGGGCAATTCTGATGTTGACTGCTGATTCGTGTGGATAATTAGCTGCTGCTGCTGTAGAGGACACGTGGCTGTTTTTGGGCAGGCGAAGGACCAGTTTGGGCAGGCGAAAGACCAGACGGACAAGCTATGGCTTCTCTCGCAGTGATGAAGTGCGGTGAGGCAACAGTGGCGGGACTGTAGCAACGATGATACCAGTGGCGGGACTGCAGCAACGCCTCACGACTGTCCCATAACACGCGTAGCTCGCGGAACACAAGTGAGGCTTGACAGGTTTGGAGTGTGGCGAAAAAAAACGGCCACGGCAGAGTTTAAGCGACCACGCGTAAAGGTCCGCCCGCCAGCCGACGACCAACGCGTTTTTCTTTCGTACGTGTTCGCTCGTTGACGGCGCCTCCGACCGGTAGCTCTACGCCGTCTAACGTTCAGCGCTGACACCCCTTCGTTACACGCCTGCCTGCGACCTTCCACGCTCACCGCACCATTGACTACTTGATGCTCATCGCTTCTTGCCTATGGCGCTATCGCCTGAGTTCGCACAGCTTTGGTGATGGGTTGGCCCCCAATTGCTTGTCCAGCACAGGAATAGAGAGGCAGTTTGGCAGGACTCAGGAGCTTACCTCTTAGCTCTGATACCAGTTGTGTGGGAGAATGAGAATTAGGGTTAGGTTATGTGGGAGACATACACAGAGAAGAACAAGGGAGAGAGAGAGAGAGAGAGTTGTGGGGATAAGTCAACTCATGAGGCATGAGTGTGTGACTCCCCTATCACACATGTATATTGCACTAGTACACATAGTGCACTTAGTACATTAAAAGTACTAAGTGTACTATGTACTATAACTTATGGGCTTGTACACACTATAAGGGTGGGCATAACGCCTTTACCCCAACATGTGGTCAGAGTACAAACACGGAGTGCAAGTGGTAAAGTGGACATGATACCTGGTTGGCAAGGGACTTATGTGTACGCCAAGGGTCATGTGGATTGGCACATGTTTGTGTGCTTTGAGCTTGGATTATGATATCTGAACTTATGGGACTGATTTGTCTCGCCCATTTACTTGGGACATGATTATGATATCTGGACTTATTGAAATCACTATCTCCCCATACAGAGGCCAAGAGGTTTTGTTCATCTCACCATGCATGTGGATTCATGTTGGGATTGTGAGAGGGCAATTCAATGAACACTCCACCATACACGTGGATTCGCGTTGCGATTGTGGAGTGAGTGTTTCATTGTTTCCACACCATGCTTGTTGATCAGAGTTGGGATTGTATGGGAGAACATGGGAACTGTTGGGATTGGGAGAAGGATTGCCAGAACTATGGAGAACTAGCTTTTCTGTCACCATGGTTTGTGCTCTTGAATGGCACCAGCTTGTGTGCATAGCATATGTTTTTGTGCGAGGCACTAGTTGCTTGTGCATGGCACTTATTTAAGTGTCTTAGCACTTGGTTGGTGATTTTCATTGGCATATGATTATCTCATTGATATTGGTGATTGAGACACAATTGGCTCTTGTGCCTGTGTCTAGCATATCCACGGAATTCTCGCCCATTTATTTTGGGACATGATTTTGATATTGGTATTATGGAGACTTATTTAGTCTCACTCATTTCTTTGGGACATGGATTCTTCCATTATATTGGATTCTTGAGACTGTCTCGTCTTGCTCACTTGAAGGGACATGATTATATCTTGAATATCTGGCTTGAAGCTTAAAGTTGCGGACAACTTTTAAGAAGCTGGGGAGGATGTCACCAGCCTGGACATTTCCCAGTATGAAAGGGGTCTAGTGGACTCCAGGATGTCTAAATATTTGGAAAGTACAAGCTTTGGGAATGGGGGATTATCCTTGAATACAAAGGACCACACTCCTAAAATTTGAGAGAGCTGCTATTTTTGGCCCGACTCCGATGGAAATTCTGTTCGCGTCATTACATCTAGAATTGAGTATATACCAAGAGTTGGCAAAGTGCCTGTGACAGAATGTCTACTAGTTAAGATATTTTTAGAGATAAAGTTTATGGAAGGACCCATCTCTTAGATTGGGACATGTGGCAAGAAAGTGGACCAAAGTGAGACAAGTGGCCTGACACTTGTCAGAAAGTGGATCAAAGTGTTGAGACAAGTGGCCTCACACTTGTCACTTCAGCTATTGTGTGGCTCTCCACTTGTCATTGTAGCCTTCTCTTGCCATTTTAGCTCATGGGAGGCCCAAATCTATAAATTGGAGCACTCTCTCTTCATTAATAGAGGCTCTCTTGCTGCACACTAGCCTCTGCCACTGTTACAGGCTGCCCTAATGATGGCTACTCTCTTTCTCTCTCACTTGAAGGCTGCCCATGAAGAATACTGGCTGTTGGGGACTGTTTTGGAGGCTTCCATCGCGAAGAAATACTGAAGGCAAGGGTATTTAATCATTTATTATGATTTCTAGCCATTGTACTTGTTGTACCAGTCTTTGTACCTGTTGTACCAACCATTGTATTGGCTGTACCAATCCTTGTACTTGTTGTACTTGCTGTACCTGCTGTACCAACCACCATAGCGGCTGTACCAACCACTGTACCTGCTGTACCAGCCACTATACCGGCTGTACCAACCATTGTACCTGCTGTACCGGCTGAATGGAGAGTTGTTCTTGCTGTACCAGCTCTATTGCATGAAGACCCATGGTTTTTGGGAAAGAAT
Organism: Cibotium barometz; assembly: GCF_041138505.1. NCBI lineage: Eukaryota > Viridiplantae > Streptophyta > Polypodiopsida > Cyatheales > Cibotiaceae > Cibotium > Cibotium barometz. The sequence goes on along the minus strand of NC_141074.1, from coordinate 22,123,816 downwards.
CAGTACCCACACGGAGGTATATGGATTATATTGTTGGCTCGGCATTTCTACAGCCTATGTTCCGGCTTGGTAGCCTCGTGTTGGGCTGTGTTATGGCATTTGTATATGGATAATCCGGCGTCTCCCGTGGGGAGAGTAAGGCCCTCAAAGCTTGTACATGATATTATTCTCCTCGGGTAATAAAATGGGGGGTCGGCCCATTCCGGCCTCTATGCGGTGTCACACGTGCAAACTCCATTTTCAGCATTTGTGGATGTTTTGTCCAGCTTTTATGTTTAAGTGTTTTAATATGCATTAATGGTATCAACAAGTGTGTCAAAGACCCTAGTCCCCCGGGCACCCGCCGCGAGTTACATTATATGCCGATGATATTGTTCTAATCTCAGACTCTCCAAAGGGATTACAGAGACATCTAGATGCATTACAGGCATTCTATGCGGATAGAGATGTGACAATGAACCTTGGGAAAACCAAGGTTATGGTGTTTAACACCACACACGCATGGGTGACGAGATCAAAGCCTCAGTTCACTTTCCGAGGGGAGCTGGTTGAGTACGTCAGGTCATGTCTACTTGGAAGTTACTTTCACAGGACCGCGTTTCTCCCTGAAGGAGGCAGTAGCAGCTAGATTAGCTCGAGGGCATGCAACCTTGGGGGCACTTGAGAGACAATGAGCACACATACAGTTTCAAGAGCCGCACACCAAATTGTGGCTATTTGATTAGCTTGTCATACCGACCCTCCAGTACAGAGCTCCAATTTGGGGGCCCAGCATACACCACAGATCTCAAAGAGGGATGGAGGCAAATGGAGAGACCACTCATTATGATGATTGCCTGCATGATTCGGAGCAAATCATCAGTACCACATGAGATTGTTAAGGCTGAGCTGAATGCCGCACCAGTAGTGACCGAGGCCCTATTCCAGGCAGTTACCTTTTTACAACGGCTATGGGAGCTCCCTCAACAGAGGTACTCCCGATTGGCATAGACCTCATCCATACAGTTGGCAGAGGATGGAGATACTCATTGCTGGTATGCTCAGATGATGAGATCATAGTTTGACCTACATGGTTTGCGGATAGAGGCACTACCACCCTTTCAGTACAGTCTGAATTGTCCATTTTTGGATCTCATCATCTGCTCAGAGCAAAACTGCGTGATCAAGATGGATATCATCACAGTGGACACAGAGAGGACATGGACTAGTCCCCTTGAGGCCTTAGGCACGAAAATGGCTCATTACAAGAGCCATTTTCTACACCTCTCTCCAGATGATTTTATCAACCGCCCAGCGTACATGGATGTACACCTATCACATGGGATACGTTGTGCCATTGGACAAATCCGGACCTCATCACATCAGATGTGGATTGAGACAAGGCGATATGTGCATCAAATCTCGGATGACCGCATTTGTCAGCTATGCTACCAGGAGGCACAGACAGAGGAGCACTACATTTGCCGATGTACAATCTATAATGAGATCCGAGGGAGATATCACTGCCTCTTCCGAGAGGGTTTTGGGCCGTTACGCAAGGTCATGGAGTTTGAGAATCAAAGATGCCTAGGATTGTTCTTACTTGAGCTCAGGAGACACAGAGAGACCCTATTGGCAGACAGGAGACCGAGCCATGATGTACCTAGACAGAGGATCTTGACAGATTTCTTCAGCACCAACACCAGCACCAGCAACCCAGCCCACACATCTCCTAATACCTCCTCCATTGGGCCATCAGGGCACCAACCACGCTCCCAGGGAGTCACCACTCATAGAGTAGTCATCTTATGTCGTGCTCGTCGGCCACGCCCACCAGGATCCCGACCATGGCATCCTCACCATCGCCAGATAAAATCCATTATCGCTCGGCATCAGAGGTGCCTACCTCCCTTCTACGACCTCTCCATTCTAGACAGCCCCATGGCACGGATATTTGATCTGAGGAGAGGACAATACTTCAACTGATCAACAAACATGGATCTGCTTGATATACATTTTCCAATATGTTCTACTCAGTATCATCTAGGAGTCATGGATCTGCTTGATATACATTTTCCAATATGTTCTACTCAGTATCATCTAGGAGTCTTACTTACAGTTCATATAACTGTAAGACAATCAGTTTATTGTACTTTTTAGTTTCATTTAGTTGTTCTCTTTGATGAGACGCCAACTTCAGATGTACTCTCAGTTTTGGTCTCATAGGCCATTATGGCCTCTTACAGACATTAATATATCATTTCATTTCATTTCTCTCTCTTCTCTCTCTCTCTCTCTCTCTCTCTCTCTCTCTCTCTCTCTCTCTCTCTCTCTCTCCCTCCACTCCAGCCATATACTGTTGTACTCACTATCACTTTTGTACTCCCCCATATTCATGTATTCATGTATCCCATTTTGACTAGTAGCATTAGCTTCCCACTCTCCCTAGTCATTGCTTCCGAATGCTCCCTCCTGATGTATTGTAGGGCTAGATACTTACCTTCAGTTCTTTCTTTTCTTTTCCAGACGGTGTATCAGATGTCACATGGTTGGAACTTGGTCTCATAGGTCACTTTGGCCTTTTGAAGACGTTAATATAACATTTCATTTCATTTCTCTCTCTCTCTCTCTCTCTCTCTCTCTCTCTCTCTCTCTCTCTCTCTTTTCTGCACCTCTACTTCAGTTTTGTGCGTTATATTCATCATGAAAGATTGTTGAATTCTGAGCATTGAAGTTAGCGATTCGACCACGAAGCTTCCGCATGTTAAATTACACCAAAGTACAAGCTTGTAAAGTGGGAGTTTGGGCCAATAGAATGATGCATTATGCATTAAGCATGTTTATTTGACATATGACGTGCATGAGTGAACCTATGCCTCTGAATGTCCATAGGGCCGGGGACATCTAGAAACCCTGTGGGGGCGCATGTGCATGACCCTATTTGAGTATAATATGTGTTTCATATGGGATTTTGCAAGTGGTAACAATTACACTTGGCCCTTTTTAATGTTTATAAGGGTTTATTGATTAATGTGTGTATGGAGGTACACAACATAATAAATTAAACATGCAGACCATTTACAAGTTGCGCATCTATTAATTCCATCATATTTGGTGTCACGTGCACACTCGTGCCATGGCTTAATCTCTAACATGAACAATATAATCCCTGATTAGGACAGCATTTAGAGCATCATAAGCAATAGCATCATCACCATCGGCAGTAGAATCATCACCATCAACATCAACATCATCATCAACATAAGCCTCATGGAGGGCTTTGGTGACCAGTCGCGACAGCCTCCATGTAACCATTCGACAACCCATCTAGGACCCAAGCAGTAGGCAGCGAGGCATCTGAGTGAAGGCCATCATGCGTCGGCAAGCAATGAAGAGAAGCGCAGAATTTAAGATTATTATTTTATGATTATTTCTCCAAGCAACAGGCAAACAACACCTATGCCTAGCCGACCAGCACCTCATGCATATATAAAAGCATAAATCATCATTTGCATTCATATATTCAGTCATTCACCATATTCAGAAGTAGCATTCAATAGAAGTCATGTTGAAGGGGCCAGAGGTCACCCCTTCGGGGGTAGGCCAAGGACCCACATCATGTACAATCATTCAGTAACCTTTTTGTACCATATTAGTACAAGAAAACCTCACACAAACTATCTCTCTCTTCTTCTTTCTCCTCTGGCTTAATCATGTTTAATCAGCATCTCGTTCTTAATCAGGCTTAAGACTGTGGATCAATATAGCAAGGCTTCCACGCATGCAGCATTGGTATCAGAGCATTCAAGCTCAGCCACTAAGCATAGTCCCAAGGAGGTCCACAGATCCATCAGAAGAATGCAGCAAGGTATTAGATGGAGTGGTCCACAACAAGCAAAGCTAGAGGAAAGCCTTTCCTAAGGGTATGTACTCAGAACCAGTACATCATTAAGCTCTCAGATCAGTTCCAAAGGCCTAGCAACACGCATGATCAGTTCCTACAGGTAACCCACCGTTGTGTAAAGGGTAAAGGATAGCAAGCATGGGGACAGCAGTGGAACAGATGCTCAATTCTTCACAAGACTTGGAACTCGAGATCAGAAGTGAAAGGTGTTCAGACAAAAAGTGTCAAAGTCAAAGTCAAGTTAAAGTAGAAGGTCAAAATCAGAAGTCACTAGTCCGAGGAAGGATGACAGAGTGTCCACCCCGTCATCAAGTTTGGCAGGAGGGGATGTCACGTGCACGCCCATGCCATGGCTTAATCTCCAACATCAACAGCATAATTCTTGATTAGGACAACATTTAGAGCATCATAAGCAGTAGCATCATCACCATCAACAATAGAATCATCACCATCAACATCAGCATCAGTATCACCATCACCATCATCATCATCATTATCATCATCATCATCATCATCGGCATCATCATCAGCATAAGCCTCATGGAGGGCTCTAGTGACCAGTCGGCACCCTCCATGGACCCAAGCAGTAGGCGGCCAGGCATCTAGATGAAGGCTATCAAGTGTGGGTAAGCAGTGAAGAGAAGCGCAGCATTTAAGATTATTATTTTATGATTATTTGTCCAAAGCAGAAGTCAGATAGCACCTGTAGCTAGCCGACCAGCAGCTCAAGCATATATAAAAGCATACATCATCATTTGCATTCATATTGTCACGATTGTGACTTAGTTCATTATACACAGTCTCCTCATGGTTACAGATACTGAAGTGACATGATTACAGAGGACCCCTACACTCGGATGGTCACGACTATTCGCTTTAGAGACATGCCTCTTCATCAAGAGCGTCACATCTTGGAAAGAAATCAGCCATACCAAGATGGGCTGGCTTAGTGGCACGTGTGCCCGACCCTAGTCGAGTACTCGGTCGTGAACGCCGCGACGTTGGACAAGTTTCCCCTCGCGAGCAATGCCCTACATTCAAGTCCTTGCAAGCTCTTGGTGGCAGTGTTGAAGACTTACTCATTCTCACGTTGTGCAAGAGCATCCTTGAGAGGTCTAAGAGGCGCAAACAACCTCAACCTCCCCCTTCTACATTGGAAGCCTTAATACCCGCTGAGAAAGCTGAAGATTCAGAAGATTCTTGTACATGTGTGACAAATACAATGTCCACAACTCCTTTTCTTGCCGTGACCCAGGCAGAAGCACTAGCCTCGTCACCGCCCGTGCAAAACGAAGTCTTTGCCTCTAACCAGATACCTGACGCCGTGGTGATGACTGATGCTTCTTCTTCAAAAATGAAGACTCCAGTCCTTACCTCCAGTGGTGCAAATGAATCTTTGGACATAACTTGTCCCGAGAACAACTTTCTGAGCAAAGAAAAGCATATGGAAGATATTTCTTCTCAACCTACGACAACACTTGAAGACTTTTGTGTTCCAGACAAGCCAATGGAATCCCTTTCAGATTTCCAAATGATGGTCACTAACCAAATGCAAAGTTTGGTGACACAACCCTTGATATTGGAGATTCAAGACAGTTTGCTTATGGTTTCTCTAAAAGCAGATAAAGATTCAATCTTTTCTTGGACAAAGCTCGAAGTTACCAATGATGTTAACAAAAGTTCTACTCAAGTTACAGATATGATTCTCATGCTTTTGGTAAAGATGAGACAAGTTGCAGATGCAGTTAATATTCAGTTTGGTATATGCAAGATTGTTATGGTCAACAATAATGCCATGACATGGGATCTAGCAGCTAGAGCTTTGGATGCAGAAGCAATACAATCATTTCCCTACTTCCAGAGTCACAACAACTACCCCTGGGTGTTATTTTAAATGGGAGGGAATGTCACGATTGTGACTTAGTTCATTATACACAGTCTCCTCATGGTTACACATACTGTGAAGTGACATGATTACAGAGGACCCCTACACTCGGATGGTCACGACTATTCGCTTTAGAGACATGCCTCTTCATCAAGAGCCACACTCCTTCGACGACTGGTCACACCCCTTCGCTCGGGTTGCAACTCTTCATCCAATGGTTGCAGCTATTCGTCCAAAGGATGTGTCTCTTCGCCTAGAGTCATGAGTATTGGTCATGGGATGTGTCTTTTCATTCGTGTCTCTTGAACTCCTATATAAGAAGCCTGTTGTATCACAATTTCAATCAATCAATCAAACATCTGTGTTCAAGTCTACTTTCAGTTTCAGTCTTAAATACACAGATAGTGGATGAAATACTAAGTAATAACAGTAATCCTTACACATATATTCAGTCATTCAGCATATTCAAAAGTAGCACTCAATGGAGGGAATGTCGAAGGGGCGAGAGCTCACCCCTTTGGGGGTAGACCAAGGGCCTACATCATGCACAATCATTCAGTAACCTTTTCTATCATATTACAAGAAAACCTAACACCAACTATCTCTCTCTTCTTCTCTCTCCTCTGTCTTAATCATGTTTGATTAGCATCTCATTCTTAATCAAGCTTATGGCTCTAGATACAGCAAGGCTTCCACACATGCAACATTTGGCCACTCATCACCCACAACCTTAAGCATCCCTACTTTAGTATGGTGTGTTGTGATAAAGTTGCACAATGCGGAAGTAAAACATAGGAGAGAGGGAGAGAGGGAGCTTATGTCGTGTTTCTTTCTGTCTAACATCAAGAATTGTCTCTGGAATTAAGAGTATGTGTTCATCTTCGATTTCTGGAACATAATCCATAACATCTAAAACTGGAAAATCACCGTCCACAAAAATTTAACCAAAAATTCTGTAGTGAGCTTATGTCGTGTTTCTTTCTGTCTGACATCAAGAATTGTCTCTAGAATTAAGAGTATGTGTTCATCTTCAATTTCTGGAACATAATCCAAAACATCTAAAACTGGAAAATCACCGTCCACAAACTTCTTGAGCCAAGAAATATGGAAAGTTGGATGAATTCTACCCCCCAAGAAGGCGGCAATTCCAACTTATAACTGGGAGATGAGTTCTTCTTAATAATACGAAAGAGTCCATAATATCTTGGGCGAAGCTTTGTGGAGAAATATAGGTAGGAGAGGGCACTATGGACTGTGAGGGTGTATCCTGTAAATAACTGAATTCATAGGTTTCCTCTACCATAAGAGGTCGTAGAAGAGGGTAATGTGAGTCCACGTGATCTAGGAGGTGCTCTTAAACCCGTAAAAAAGTGATATTGGCCCCTGATGAGTGGAGAGCACGCAAAAGAATGAAGTGGCGGGTTTTCGATATTCTAATGCACCACATTATGTGAGATTTTAATGCCCAAGAAAATGAAAAAATCACACCTATAAAATGTTGCCATAAATGATGCTGCTGTTGCTTGTTGCTTGTTGCTGTAGGAGAAGCACCAGGGAGAAGGTGGCCGTCAATCATACGAGAGTCTTCAAAGGGGAGCGGCTAGTCCAAGCAGAGAGAGTGGACAGCAAGAAGCACATGGCGAAGGGTTGAGGCGGGCTGGAGCCGTCAAGAAGGAGGCGGCTGCAGGCTGGCGCACGCGGAAAGAAGCACGAACCGGCACAAACAGGTGGCACCGGGTAGTTGTGGCTCACGTATAGGTTTTTTTTTTGTATGCGTGGCAATTTACACCTTAGGCTCGTAACGTTTTTTTGTTTGTGTTGTGTTTTTTTTTATTAAAAAAACATCCATTCGTCATTTGCTTCTGAAACGGACAGCCGGCTAGAGCAAACCCACGACGGGGTGTGGCTACTCGATGGAGGGGTAGGAGGGGTGCCTTTCCATGAAGGGGTGCCGCAGCTGAAGAGATAAGCTCCCTTATTGATAGGTTGCATGCTGTCTTGCCTTTGTTCGAGAGTTTTCTGCATATGGCAGGCCCTCATTAATCAGCAAAAATTGGGAGTTTGGGACTGAATTTGATGGGGGCATTCTCTCCTGCTCTTCCATTCAATACCTGCCACACCCAATTTTAGGGTTTGGACTGACTGATTTTAGGGTTAAGGTTAGGACTGATTTTAGGGTTAGGGTTAGGGTTAGGGTTACAGTTTGGGCAAGTCACAGGTTGGAAAAAAGTTTGCTCTAATACCATTGTAAATCACGATCCTTTGAATAACGATCCTTGAAACTTTGAGGTATATCCATTTCAACTGTAGAAATAGCCAAGACCGAAGCTGGCGAGATACGACTGAGAGCATCCGCAACCACATTGATAAGACCAAGAACATACTCAATTGTCATATGAAAATTGGCTAAGAATTCGACCCAACGTGCTTGCCTATCCTTCATAACTGGCTACGTGAAGATGTATTTCAAAGAATGATAATCTGTTTTCACCACTAAATCCGCACCAAGGAGATAATGTTTCCATGCACGACAGGCATGAACAATAGCCCAAAATTCCTTGTCATATACTAGGTATCTTACTTGAATCGCTGACTGCTTATGACTCTCAAATGCAATAGCACGTCCTTGTTGCATCAAGACGGCACCAGTGGCAATATCGGAAGCATCCGTATAAACATCGAAGGGGAGAGTAGAGTCAGAAATAGCCATGACAGGAGTTGTGGTCAAAGCTGTCTTTAAACTTTCAAAAGCTTGAGTTGCGACTTCAGTCCACTTAAATGCAAGAGTGGACTTTAAAAGTTCTGTGAGAGGAGCAGCTATTTCTGAAAATCGATGAACCTTTGTGTGATAGAAGTTAGCAAGTCCCAAGAAAGAACGAACATCATGGATGTTTGTGGGAGTTAGCCAATTGACAATAACATGTATTTTCTTTGGATCCACAGAAATACCGTCTGCTGAAACAACATGTCCGAGATACTCCAAGGATGTCTTGAAGAATTCACTTCTGCTTGGATTAATGGGATCTTTGGCTGAATAGACCATTAAAAGTGTTAAGGAACAACCACTCTTGCGGACCCACTGTTTTGCTTGAAGAGCTGAAAGGGTTGGTGTAGAGGGTTGGTCTCTGATGCCTTCGAGTGCTACAAGCTCATCATTTTGAGCAAATTGTATGGAATGGTTCCAAAAACTGATGAGGGGATCATATTGGTACAACCATTCTTGAGCAAGAATCATATCATAATGTGCCAAAGACATGACTTGGAAATCCAATTTGTCATGACAGTGCTGAATTCGAAAGGAGAGATGTTTGGCAACGGTGTTACACAAGGATGTGGAACCATCGGCAAGCTCTACTTCATAAATAACAGCACTTTGAGAAGTCCAAATCTTCAATCTCTGGGTTAAGGTGGTTCCCACAAAAATATGAGAACACCCACTATCTATGAGCACATGAATGGGGTGATTGGAAATAGAACCTTGAAGAACCAAAACCTGAGTAGACTGTTGGGGTAACGGTGAAGAGGCAGATTGAGCTATGGCAGTAGAGGTGATCACCAAAGCATGTGCAATAGCATGGTGATTAACTGCACGCTTTCATTTGCCAGCAACTAGAGGTTTCTCCTCGGAAGTGGAGGGTTCAGCATTGGAATTCTGTCGATGGATTGGTCTTTTGGGGCACTCAAACCAACGATCAGGTTCATTGCAAATTGTGCACAATCCTATCTTTAGTTGATCCCATACAGAAGGAATAGTGGAAGGACGAGGATTGCGAGTTGGTCACGTCCTTGGTCCCATCCACGATCTGAATTGCATGGTTGGAAGGACTGAGGACATTGTGACTGAAAAGAGGACGATCCTTCTGGTCGGCAAGGTTGTTGAGAATTATTCTATTAGGGATTAGGCCAGGAGGTAGAAGTGCCAGAAGATTCTCTTCGACTATCTCGGTTCATACGAGACCCATTGGCTTTCTGAAAGGCATTAGCTTGATCGAAAGAGGCCGAATTTCGAGAATTAATGTCTGCACGTGCTCGACGTAACGTATGGCATCAGCAAGATCAACATGATTATATTTCTAAACATCGGCACGCAGTGTGGAGTAAAGACCTTCAACAAAGGCATGGAGTTCGTCCGCTGGGAACAAGGAGTCAATCTCCAGTATCAAGTTGGTGAACAAGGAGATATAAGAGGCCAAGGAACCATTTTAGTCCAAATGGCGTAAGCGAGTACAGGCTTGGAAATCTGCATTGGCAATATGAACTGCTTACGGAGGACCCGCTCAAATTTTTCCCACATTGTAAGCGATTTCCCGGCGTGCCGTTGTCGTTGCCACCACAATAAAGCAGTGTCTTTGATGTGTGTGCACGTGCACACGTGTGCGTGCGTGCGTGTGTGTGCATGCATATGTACATACATGTGCATGTGTGTGTGTGTGTGTGTGTGTGTGTGTGTGTGTGTGTTAGGGTTGGGGGGTAGCTTAGGGCTTTACACATGTAAACATGGTGGACAAGGAACTACAAGCTGAATGGGCTATATTTGCTTATTCCTAAGCTTTTCCACAGCCTAATGGCATTTCCTTAATGCCCTTCATCAAACGATCAAACACCCATCGCAAGTGTGTAAACACCTTTAGTGAGATGAGTCGGGGATACCGCAAAAGTCACCTTTTTGGAATTAGAAAGGGTCATGGTTTCAAAGTATAACCGCAATTTGTAGAGCCATTGGTCGAAGATGCGCTTATTGCGTTGACCACCATAAGATTCAAGGGGTTCAATTTCCAATTTCTTTGTTTTACTGGCTTGTAAAAGACGATACAGAGTTTTAAGGTCGTGGCCTTCTACCTCGGAAGGAATGACGTCTTCGTCTGCTGGTACTGTTGCTGAAGCATCTGCTGCTGGTACTGAACTCGTGTGGGAGTGGCGGTCCGTATGGAGCTGTTGGATCTGTGAAGCCAAGGATGCCATGGACTCCTGGAGTTGCTGTTCGAACTGCTGCTGAAGTTGCTGCAAAGCTTGCTACCATTCTAGAGGAGCCGGTGTCAACACGTTCCGCCATGAGAGAAGATGTTGATGTAGAGGCTGCAGGGTGACGAGGCTCTGGGGGTTTTTGCTACTGATGACGCCGTTGGGCTCTAGTAAGAACCATCGGCTAGAGGGTGCGGCATCTGTAAATCCAGTGAGGAGAGGCTACGTGCTGGTGAGGCGGCTATGAACCATCTAGTATAATGAGGGCGATCCTCTGGGATTGGGCTCGCATGAGAGTCTGCTACTAGAGAAGAAGGTATAGGGGTAGGGACAGTTGCTGGTGTCAAAGGTGTATAATCTGGTGTAGAAGGGTGCATCGTGAACGAAGATGGATAAATGTTCTCAGAATAGGTGCAATATTCATGAAAAATGATGCTGCGCTCAGGAAGGATAGCGCCCAGATAAGGATGACACCTGAGTATAAAAAAACAGTTGATACAAATCCTGTGCGAAAGTACGAACACGGATCACCCACACATCGAACTCTCGGAGGTGAGAAGCTGGTGTGGCTATCTGAACACGATAATGAGTGGGCTGTAAAGAGGCAAGCACACTCATTGGAACAAGGGCAGAGACCGGTGGAGAAACACGGGTAGGAGATGGCAGTATGGACTGTGAGGGTGTATCCTGTAAATAACTGAATTCATAGGTTTCCTCTACCACCCATAAGAAGTCGGAGAAGTGGGTAATGTGAGTCCACGTGATCTGGGAGGTGCTCTTACACCCGTAAAAGTTGATATCGGCCCCTGATGAGTGGAGAGCACGCAAAAGAATGAAGTGACGGGTTTCCGATATTCTAATGCGCCACATTATGTGAGATTTTAGTGCCCAAGAAGATGGAAAAATCACACCTGGAAAATGTTGCCATAAATGATGTTGCTGCTGTAGGAGAAGCACCAGGGAGAAGGTTGCCGTCCAACATACGAGAGTCTTCAAAGGGGAGCAGCTGGTCCAAGCAAAGAGTGTAGACAGCAAGATGCACACTTCAAACGAAGGGCTTAGGCGAGCTGGAGCTGTCAAGGAGGAGGCGGTTGTAGGCTGGCGCACGCAGAAAGAGGCACGAACAGGTGGCACCCGTTTGTTGTGGCTCACGTATGGTTTTTTTTTGTATGCATGGCAGTTTACACCTTAGGCCCTTAGCGTTTTTTTTTTTTTGTGTTGTGTTTTTTTAATTTAAAAAAACATCTACTCGTCGTTTGACTCTCAAACGGACAACCGACTGGAGCGAACCCACGAAGGGGTGTGTCTACTCGATGAAGGGTAGGAGGGGTGCCTTTCCACGAAGGGGTACCGGATAAAGAAGTAAGCTCCCTTATTGGGTAGGTTGCATGTTGTCTTGCCTCTGTTCAAGAATTTTCTGCATATGGCTGGCCCGGCATTAATCAACAAAAATTGGGAGTTTGGGGCTGAATTTGATGGGGCATTCTCTCTTTCTCTTCCATTCAATGCCTGCTACACCCAATTTTAGGGTTTGGGTTGACTGATTTTAGGGTTAGGGCTAGGATTGATTTTAGGGTTAGGGTTAGGGTTAGGGTTTGGGCATGTCACAGGTGGAAAAAAAGTTTGCTTTGATATCACTGTAAAGCTTTTATAGCTTAATTAACATGATTAAAGACTTGATTAATGAACATAAGACAAACGCTGCAAGAAAAGATTGAATGATTGCATTGAGATAGGGGCCTTTCTTAAATAGAGGCCAAAAAGGTACAATTGAAGAGGCACATCCTTGTGAAACGGTGCGTCTTTAATGAATAGGCATGTCCTTTGATAGTGACCTATGTGCAAGGGTGTGACCCTTCACAGGTGTCTTTATAGTTAATGAGAGATTAAGGAGTAATTAGGGAGAGATTAAGAGAGTTAGTCACAATCGTGACAGCAGAAGATGCACCTACCCACCTATCTCCTCAAAACACAATGTCACCCTGAACAACAAAGAAATCTACTTGGCTCCGAATTTCCGCACTAGTGTGCAGTGAACTCCAAGTATAAAAACATGAGCCTACGGACACACCGTGCCCATTATCCCCCGACAGTGGACTGTGAGAATTAGTGCATCTCAGTGTTATTTCGGCAAACCCTATTTTGGGTATTTTATGTATTTTCTCCTTGTGTTATGAGTCGTCAATAGGTCCATAGTTGTTTCCACACAGCATACGAGACCATATCATACAGAATATTGTACGATACGATACCGTGCGGACTTCCTCTGTTCTATGATGCTTCCCTCCTTTTAAAATACTCCATATCTCGAATTGGAAATACCCAAGTTTATAACTATTTTTTTAAAACACCGTATTTTATCGTACGGTAAGAAAAAAAAATTATATCATACAGTATTTTCCCATACGATATTGTATCGTACAAATCCTACGGTATAGTACCTGACAACTATGAGCAGACTGGCCTGTTCCAGAGGCAATCGGCCAAGTTCACATCTTCACTTTGTAATAAGCCTCCCCATTATTCACTTCGTCATCCAATCCCTTGCTACACACTGTTCAACATCTCTTGCTGGCTATAGCCATTGTAAAGCTGTTTGCTATTATAAAAGGTGATCTTGTTCACAAGATCTCTCTACTCTCTCTCTTGTTCAGTTCATGCTTCCGCCTGTGCATTCTCCAACATGGTATCACTCGCTTAGGTTCAAGCTACTACATCATTTCTGCAATCTGCTCACCGATTTCCTCAACTGTGCTATGCGTTTTGCTTCCATAGCTTCTCCTAGCTGCAGATCAGTCTTCTACAATGGCTGCATTTCTGTACCTTGGTGCGTTTTTTGGTCCAGCCACCATCTTCTTGTTGCTATCAGCCAGCCGTCAAGGCTGCGTTTTGCTCTACACAGAGGCAGGTTGTGAAGTTTTTTTGGCTGCGTTTTCTGCTTCAGCATCAGTTGGTGGTGAGTTTCTTGCATGTGGTGTTGCCAACTTGCCAGACAAGTGGCTCTACATCTTCCTCCTCTGCCCTTCTAGCAAGGTGGAAAGGTACGTAGTGTACGGCACGCTATCAATACGTACGGAACGTACTTCTGTACGGAACAAATTTTAAGGTACGTAAACAGTACGTACCATTTGTAAACAGTCCTAGAAACCTGAATATTTTGTAGACATAGCAACCAAAATACTTAAAATAAAGACTGAACCTCATTACTTAAAGTTTAAATCAATTATCAGTTACCAAGCCCATTACACAATACCTCATGTCAACAGTCATAGTGATATAAGCAAGAACCATGAAAGTCATAGATGATAAAAGAGAGTACAAATATCATGTCTACAGCACATGTCCTGGTCCACAAGTGCAAAAAGCAAAACAATGAAACACTACAGTTGTCTAGACTCTAGAGTCTAGACGCAAGAGTCTCAAATCTCATCATCAGATGAAGATGATGAGTCTTCTGAAGAGAGCATGCCTCCATCATTGATACCATTGCCCTCTTCATCGAACTCTGGCTCAGCAGCAACAAGCTCCAGTGCATCCTCGTCATGTGCCTCGGGAATCTGAGTGTGAATGAGTTCGACAGCATGGATGTACGCATCTTCGTATACTCAAGACCTATCCACGTCTCAGTAGGCCCTACCTGCGCAATTGCTTTCACCATTCTTTTCCATTGGTCTGTCCTTAACACATTGAAGGATATATTACACTCAATAAGAGTACGACAAATCTCCATTTCTGCCACCCTTTGCCGCTCCTTTACCCAAGCTTGTGATGATGAGATACAAGAACGCAGAGTGGATTGCTTTGATGCCTCCCCTGTACCTCTCACATCTTGTGGCAGGAGGTCCTCATCATCGGCAATACGTGCCCTCTTCCTGCCTGTGGTGGATTGGGCTGAAGCCAAAAGACTTTCACCCTCATCTAGTGTACCTGAACCTGTAACATTTCCAATAAAAGCATCATGGTCTTCTTAGACAAACAATCCTTTGCCAAGTGACCTTTCTTCCCACAAGAGTAGCACCGGCTCCAACCTTTCTTCTGCACTGTAGCAACTACGTGATCCTGACATTAAGAGACATCCTGACCTTATCCTGTGAAATGAGGATGGACTCTTCTTCCAAAAGAAGGGAGCTGAGGTCATCAAAATCTAGCTTGTTTTCTGTGGCCTGGCACCGCAAAGCCTGAGAAACTACTCCGGAGAAAGCTTCCTGAGGATAAGTGCAACCAACTCAATCATAGTTACAAGAAACGAGGAAACGGAAATGGAAATTTTGAGGATGGGAAAACAAAAATGCCACGTCATCCTAGGTTATCCTAAGAGCCCCTACGGGGAAAGTCACTAAGTTGAGAGGCCACATGTATACTATAATGTAAAACATGTGCTAAAGAAATAAAATCTAGAGTCTATAGTGTACATACTACACTCTACATTTATGATTTGAAACTTCACAATTTAAAACTTTAAAGTTGCACGAGAAATCAAAGCATTTAGAACTTACCATAATCACAAAATAAGCTAAATCCATCACTCAATCATCAATACGAGTCAAGACCAAGTCATTACAAAAAAGTGTAAAATCAAATGCCAAAAGGAAGCTACTCTCTAGAGTCTAGCCTCTAGAGTCCTGACACCTCAAGACTCTTCTATGCTATAGAAATAGCCTCATCCTCCTAAAGCTCCTCCTCTAGTGAAGCTTCTTCCATGCCATCTTCATGTGTTTAACCATCACCCTCTGCCTCCTCAACTACATCACCAATGATGGAGCTCGTGTCTACCTTTGATTTATGAAAGCCAATGTATTTATCATGCATGTACTCGTGCTTCATCTTTGTTACCAAACGCAAGTTTGCATTAACAAAGACGAGCTCATCAGCTTTCTTGCTCCCAAGGGGATTCCTCTTCTTTGAGTGTATATGACCAAAGGTACTCCATAAACGCCCCAAAGCTAATGAAGAGCACACCTGCCCCAAAATACGAATGGCCAGGTACTGAAGCTCTAGCGTTTCTACACCATAGTCTTCCCACCAAGTGACAGCACCAACATGAAACCTACAACATGAAAATTTGAAAAACCACAATTAAACTTCAAACATCAAATAAAGGTTCATATGACATAGATTTAAATAAAGGTTTAAATTTCAACTTTCAACTTGTCATGTTGTGCGTCACTCCATCCAAACATTCTCTCTTTGTTGTCGTAGTTTGCAAGCTGATCCTCCACCTTGCGTCTTTCCTCTAGAGTACCAACCAACCTTTGCAAAGTGGCATTCCAACCACGTGCCACCTCACCGTCTGCTTGCTGATGTCTCCCCTTGTGTTGAAACTCTGGATCAAGCACATAGGCAGCTCTATGTAGTGGAGAATCATATTGGTTCTATCTACTCAATACAAGATCCTCCAACTCTTGTCTTCTATCTACATTAGTCTCTATCAAACGGATGTTCTCAACCATCCGATCCATGGCCTAATAAATCTTCCCAATGTAAGGCACATCTCCATCCACATGTTTCAAAACCTTAACAATCGGCCAACATAACATGAGAAAATGCTCTATAGAAGGCCAAAATGTGAGGGCAAAAGAGACCAAAGGACCAAATATACGAAAGATCAGAGCAAATCACATAGCATGCAATGGGGATATATATGTATAAATGATAAAATCCAATATAGGAGCTCTATCTGAGACTCCAAAGAAGTAGAGAAGGCTGTTGTCCCAAAAATGCAGATAATAGTCCCGAAGTAAGCCTGATGTAAGCACCGATAGCCTGATGCAGATAACAGTCCCAAAGTAAGCCTGATATAAGCGCCGATGTCTGCCTGATGTAAGGCTGATGTGAGCTGAGATGTAAGCACAAATGTAAGCGCTGATCACTACTGAAGTGAAATGCAGATGTATGCTGAAGTGAAACGCAGATGTATGCTACCAATCCAGCAGCAGCAGAATGCATGTTCCACCTATTGTAGGCGGACTGTACCAGCAGCAGCAGCAGCCGGAGAGGAAAACACTAATGATCAGCCCTGATGTAATGGTCTATTCAGCCAACGACCCTCCCGAGGACATAGATACAAAGGTGATGTATCTCAGGCAACTTTCTTTGCTCCATACTTGGATCTTTTTCCTCAAGAGCTTCCTGCGATTCTCCCACCTCGTTGACCAGTCGACCATGCTATTGATATTCTTCTTGGCAGTGCTCCACCTACTCGTGCTCCATATCGAGTTTCTTTTACGGAATCTCAGGAGATACAGCGACAACTTACTGAACTTTTGGAGAAAGGACATATTCAACCAAGTAAAAGCCCTTTTGGAGCTCGAGTGCTTTTGGTGAAAAAGAAGGATAAGTCTATGCGTCTCTGCATCGACTATCGTGCCCTTAATAAGTTAACTATCAAGAATAAGTATCCTCTTCCACGCATTGATGAATTGTTTGATCAATTGCTCCATGCAAAGGTCTTCTCCAAAATTGATCTTAAGTCTGGATATCATCAAATTCGCATTCGCGAAGGTGATGAATGTAAGACGGCTTTTCGCACAAAATATGGTCATTACGAGTACCTGGTCATGCCATTCGGATTAACCAATGCCCCTGCAACATTTATGAGTCTGATGAATGATCTTTTTCATCCATTTTTGGACAAGTTCGTCATTATTTATCTTGACGACATCCTGGTGTTCAGTCGTAATATGGAAGACCACAAGGCACATTTCCAGGTGCTTCGAGACAATGCTCTTTATATTAATCCAGGCAAAAGTGAATTCTTCAAGACATCCTTGGAATACCTTGGACATGTTGTTTCAAAACAGACGGAATTTCCGTGGATCCAAAGAAAATACAGGTTATTGTCAATTGGCCAACTCCCACAAACATCCATGATATTCGTTCTTTTTTAGGACTTGCCAACTTCTATCACACAAAGGTTCATCGATTTTTCAAAATAGCTGCTCCTCTCACCGAACTTTTAAAGTCCGCTCCTGCATTCCAATGGACTGAAGCCGCAACACAAGCTTTTGCAAATTTAAAGACAGCTTTGACAACAACTCCTGTCACGGCTATTCCAGACCCTACTCTCCCCTTTGATGTTTACACAGATGCTTCTGATATTGCCACTGGTGCCGTCTTAATGCAACAAGGACGTGCTATTGCGTTTGACAGTCATAAGCACTCTGCAATTCAAGGAAGATACCCGGTATATGACAAGGAATGTTTAGCTATTGTTCATGCCTATCATGCATGGAAACATTATCTCCTTGGTGCGGATCAGTGGTGAAAACAGATCATCATTCTTTAAAATATATCTTCACGCAGCCAGTTATGAATGCTAGGGAAGCACGTTAGGTCGAATTCTTAGCCAATTTTCATATGACAATTGAGTATGTTCTTGGTCTTACCAATGTGGTTGCGGATGCCCTTAGTCGTATGCTGTCAGCTTCGGTCTTGGCTATTTCTACAGTTGAAATGGATATACCTCAAAGTTTCAAGGACCGTTATTCAACAGATCGTGATTTTGGAAATGCATTTCGAATTCTCAATTCTCAGAATGCAACTCCTTCCGACTTAAAGATTTATGGAGCATATACAATAGTGGATGGTTTATTATATTATCAGGACCGTATTTGTGTACCTCATGATACTCATGTTCGAAGAGTATTGGTGAAAGAACATCACGAGGTCACTTATGCTGCACACCCAGGCATCAACAAGACTTATCGTCTTTTGACAGCTACATACTATTGGCCTCAAATGAAGCAAGATGTTATTAAGTTTGTTACAGCGTGTCCCAACGTATGAAAGCTAGCAGACAAGTTCCAGCTGGTCTTCTTCAACCACTTCCAGTTCCCAATGAACGCTAGGAAAGTATTAGTATGGATTTTATCACTTCATTGCCACATTCTTCTAAAGGCAATACACAGATTCTTGTGGTGGTTGATAGATTTTCTAAAATGGCAATTTTCATCCCGTGCAAGAAAGCAGCCCAAGCTTCAGATATTGCAGTACTATTTATACAGTATATCTTCAAACTTCATGGATTGCCAAAATCTATAGTTTCGGATCGAGATCCAAAGTTTACAGGACATTTTTGGACTTCGATATTCAAGTCTCTTGGTACAAATTTACTCTTTAGCTCTGCTTATCATCCTCAGACAGATGGACAAACGGAACGAGTTAATCAGATTCTGGAAGAAATGCTGCGACATTATGTTCAGTCTCGATTAGCTTCATGGGAAGAATATTTACCTTTGGTGGAATTTGCTTATAACAATTCTTATCATTCAGCTATTGGAATGACACCTTTTCAAGCAGCTTATGGCCATACTCCCCTTATTCCTGCCAACTTTGTTCTTCAACATGAAGTGGCTTTAGCAGACCACCTCATTCAGGAAATGCAAGATATTCTATTACACATTAAGGATAAGATGATCAGCGTCCAAGAGCAATATCAACGCACAGCTAATAAGCGTCGTCGTCACATTGAATTTCAAGAAGGAGACTTGGTATTATTATATATTGCCCCTCATCGATACAAGACAGTGAAATCACTTTTCCCAAAGCTTCGTCCAAGATATTATGGACCCTTTCGTATTATTAAGAAGAACTCATCTCTCAGTTATAAGTTGGAGTTACCACCTTCTTGGGGTAGAATTCATCCAGCTTTCCACATTTCTTGGCTCAAGAAGTTTGTGGACAGTGATTTTCCAGTTTTAGATCATTTGGATTATGTTCCAGAAATCGAAGATGAACACATACTCTTAATTCCAGAGATAATTCTTGATGTCAAACAGAAAGAAACACGACATAAACTCACTACAGAATTTTTGGTTAAATGGAGAGATCTTGATGATTCCGACTCTACTTGGCAAAGTGATGAAGACTTACATGAATATCCAGAACTTCTTCGGGAATTCTTTCAAAGACAACCATCTCCTTAGCCGGAGTCTTATTTTAAGTGGGAGGGAATGTCACGATTGTGACTAACTCTCTTAATCTCTCCTTAATCCCTTATTAACTGAAAGGACACCTGTGAAGGGTCAAACCCTTACACATGGGTCACTATCAAAGGACATGTCTATTCATTAAAAGACACACCCCTAAGTCCAAAGGACATAACCGTTGACTCACGAGCCACACCCCTTCCCAGGGATGTGTCTCTTCACTTGTACTCTTTCGGCCTCTATTTAAGAAAGGCCCCTGTCTCAATGCAAACAACTCAACTCAATCTTTCTATCAGCATTTGTCTTATGTTTGTTAATTAAGCCTTAATCATGTTAATAAAGCTATAAAAGCTTTACATCCTTGGGGTTGGTTTCACATCAAGGAGCTAAGAGGGGGTGTTAACAGTCATCTCCTGTCTGTATATTTACACCAGGGCCTCTGTTGTGGGTGTGCTCGCCCGATTTAGGTGTTTTCTCATTTTTCCCCTCTCCATATTTTTCCCTATTTTTACCAGGTGTGGGAGGTTGTTCTGTGGCTCTGGCTGATCCAGACACTAGCCGACTGCTGGTCTGAGTGTTTTGTATGCTGGCCGACTGTCTCTGCCTCTCCTTGATCTTCCTTGAGTGCTGGCCGACAGAGATTTGCTAGCCGACTAGAGGTGGGAGCAGGTCATGGGCCTGTAGCTGCTGTCAGCTGTTTTTTGGGCTGGCCGACTAGCTCTTAGGGGCCATATAAAATGGCCCCTAGCCCCCCCCCCCCCCCCCCCATCATGTATTCAGTATTTGAGATTTTCTTGTGTATATATAGCAGAGTTACATGCCTCTCTCTCTTCTTCTCTATTGTTGTTTTTCTGCAGTGCACTTGCTCTTGTGTTCTCAGATTTTGTCTTCATCTCTGCTGCATATTCTGACAGAGCCACCTCTTTCCAGCCCACAATATCGGCAACGAAATCTTCTTGCCCCACCTCTCTTGGAGTCATATTTATTAACAATATCCACTTGGGTGAATTCCTTCTCATTCTCTCTCAAGATGTGGCTACCTAGATGCCATGAGAATGACAAAGAAAAGCCTGCAAGAATGGGGATGGAAAAGAAAGGGGCAAACACAAGAATCGGCACAATGTGTACTATCCAACAAATTGCAATGCAATAGATAAGTGAAAGAAAAGGGGAGGATTTGCAGTGCAAAGGGAGTGGAAGAAAGTAAGGAAAGAAAGCTGAAAAACGGGTCCCTACAGAAAGAGAGAATCGAATGGCTTGTACTCTCAGTGCTATGCGCAACCAGGTAGCCGAATTAACCTTTTTTTTTCGCCCCCACACCTACGGCCGTTCCAATGAGGATTTGGGCTTTTTTTTTTAATCTCCACACGATCCCAAGTTGCGGCGACCGTTTTGATGACGACTTGGGCTTTTTAAAATTATTCGTACTGGCCACCGTTTTTTGGTCGTTTTTTGGTACAGTCCATTGGGCGCCATGGATCGCATCTTCATTTGGGGTTTTTTTGGGGCTTGCCCGCCACGTGGCATATGACCACACGAAACGGCCGTTTCGTGTCCTATGAAACATTTCACCCATGCTGGTAACACAGAAACCGTGTTTCCAGCACGTCAGCTACACAAAACGGCGTTTCACCCCTTCTCCAAAGGCGTTTCCATCATTTCCCGTAGCTATGACAAGGCAGCACCCATTGCCAGTAAATGGTCATGGATGACCCAAGCCTTCATTAAGAACACCTGCATAGAACTACCTACAAAAAAACAAGTTATAACCTTGCAAAGTAACTACCCGCATCAAGGAATCCCGAGCATAGAGATTCGCCAACTTAGACCAAACTTCGTATGCGCTACCGAGGGTTTGCACCGCCAATGAGACCTCCTTTGTGATGGTCCACATAAGCACCGAGTGTGCCTTAGAATCACCATCCTCCCAGTCTTCAAGCTCCGCAAGAAATTCATCCTCATGAACCTAGATCTAAGCCTCGAGATTTTAGGACACTCAACAATATTCCACAAACCCTTATGAATGACCCAGACCCACATATTTAGCTTTCAATGAGCATAATTTGTCCCATCAAGCTTGTCCTCCTTGTTCATAAGGGGGTAGCCGTATCCACAACAAGAGTCCACTCTCCATAAGCACACCTTTGAACCAACTGAATCACAACACTCCAGGACTTCTCTTGAGCACTTTCCAACGGAACAAGGCACAAGGATCGATCAGCCCCCTCTCAAAACTGAGAGAGAGAGGGGCTGGACAGCAGCAAACAGTCCACCAAAACGTACCAGAAGGAGAGGGAAATCAGGGAAGAAGAGGATCCGTTGAAACCACTTGTCACGCCACACCACACCCAAACACACCACCCTCCACTGCTGTCCTTGCTGCAAAAATCAGACCAAACACCACCAGTCGCTACAAAAAATGCTCAAAGAAGCAAAAAACGCAACCAACCAGGCTTGCACCTAGACGCCTTGTGGTTAGCGCAAGGGCAACCTCCAGGAGCACGCTAGAAGCAAAACGCTGATGAACAAGAAGCTCTTGATGAAGAAAACGCAACCACCAAAAGAACGCAGCCCACCAAAACGCAGACGGCAGAACAAGGAGGAGAGTGCGAGAACGCAACCGGGTACCTAGAGCGATGATACCATGATGAAGTTGCAGAATGCGAGAGGAAGAGAGGCAGAGACAAAGCGATATCAGACAAATCATTCTCATGTGCAAGACGTATAGGCTTAACCCAAAGCTATTTCCTTGAAGGTCACCAAGGTAAAGAATAAGATTAGAAGCAGATCAGGACTTGATTGAAGAAATGCAACAGCTACGTGTGGATAGGGAAGACATTGGAGCAACCCAAGGAGCTGTCGACCAGCATTTATGAAGACTGATCTAAATCGGCTGCAACAAATGAACGAGACTGATCTAAATCGACTGCAGCAAATGAACGAGACTTGTCCAAGGATCTCGCCAACAACAGGTCAACCGATTCATAGTGGTTT
Organism: Cibotium barometz; assembly: GCF_041138505.1. Classification (NCBI taxonomy): domain Eukaryota; kingdom Viridiplantae; phylum Streptophyta; class Polypodiopsida; order Cyatheales; family Cibotiaceae; genus Cibotium; species Cibotium barometz. The sequence continues at coordinate 22,101,165 of NC_141074.1, read as the reverse complement.
TTCCACACTATAAATAGTATTGTGTTGTGTTCTTGTGATTCATTCAGTTCTTTAGGAGCTGAGTCTTATTAGAATAGGTATTTCTACCTTTTTGAAGAGGCAGCCTATGGCTGCAAGATTTGTACATCCTTTTTATACTCAGCTCTCTCTCTCTCTCACTCTTCTCTATGCGTTTTGCATCAAGCATGTTGCAAGATGGTGTTTAGGGCTGAAAGAAGACCCCTAGAGCTTCCCCACGTGACAATCACCTTTGTATCATAGCATGAGGTTTACAAGAGCTATACTAGCAAACAAATGACTGAGGACATATGCCTTGTGGATGGATGAATACAAGAGAGAGGAGAGGAGGCCTTTATATAGGAGGCCATGAAACTAGCCGACTGGCATCATGAACCTCGCCGACTTGCATGAATCACCCACGACTAGCACAAATCTATATATAGCATGTGATAAATGCCCAAGTTACCAACGTCACCGCGAAACGTTTCAACCCCGAAATGTTTCACCTCGAAACGGAGCAAGAAACGCCGAAACGTTTCACCCCTCGACAAGTGCTTACTGAAACGTTGGAGCAAAACGGATATATATATATATATATATATATAGAGAGAGAGAGAGAGAGAGAGAGAGAGAGAGACTTAAAACTGAGCACATGAAATGGCATTTCAAGGTTTCACGAAACGCGAAACGTGTTGTGTTTCATGGTTTCAAGGCTATTTCATGGTAACCATGTGCCCAACCCAGTACAAGGCCTAGTTTCCATTCAACACATGAGATGCACATATTCTAACATGTTGGAGAACAAGCCTTATCCAAGCACAAAAGGATAAAGGTGTGTGAACAACCTCTAAAAAGGGCTACATGTGTATGCGTGTGTGAACCCACTCTTAGAGTGGGTCACTAAAATATCTAGATATTATACCTGTAATGACCTACCCAATGATGTCATGCAAGAGAGGCTCTAAGCCTATAAAAGCATTGTACTTGATTGAAGTAATACAAGTCACATCATTAGTCGTGCAATTTCTCTCTCTCAGCATTGTCTTTCTCTAACTCTCTCTGTCCCCCTTACTTCTCTCTGTTCATCAAATACCATAGCCATGTTTCTGTTTGATCCACCATAGCCTCCACTTCAATGTTTTTCAATATTTGGTATCAGAGCTAGGCGATTGTCAGAAGTTTCACCTCCTTCCTTAACTCAACGCTCACCTTCAACTACCCGCAGCTACTCCGTGGTCGCCTCTACCTCCGCAAACAATGGTAATTATACTCCAATACTAGCACCAACTCAAGAACCTCACGTAGACCCTTTGTTCATCGCATGTGCATCACTCTCTGCCCCAGAATGAAGATGCAGCTTAGAAAGCATGGAAGCTTAGAGATCAAAGAGCCTTTGGCCTCATAGGCCTTGGCCTCTCTAATAATTTATAAACCATGTTGTAGATCTCCCAACCTTCAAAGAAGCCTATGAAAATTGGTCTTATGATACAACCACATGAGAACTTTAATGTTCATGTGAACAGTATGAAGTCCTTAATGAACCAGCTTGTAAATCTAAAGATATAAGTTGAAGATAATGTGGCCCTTGCACTACTCATCATAAAATCCATGCCGGAAGAGCTTTACGAGAACCTCATCACCACACTAAAGACCTTGCCAAATCTTACCTTGGAAGGGTCATAGCCTTCTTCAAGGAAGAAGAAAGAAAGATTAAGAACAATGCAGAGAGAGACAGCTTTTTCTCACAAAGAAGAACTTCAAAAATATAAAGTGTTCCCTTTGTGGAAGGAACAATCATGTAGAGAAGGACTGCCATTCAAAGAAGCCTTGCAGACATTGTGGGAAAAACAACCACAATGAGAAGAATTACTTTCACAAGAAAGCGAAGGCCAATGTCACACAAGAAGAAGAAGAAACTTACAAAGAAGATGCAAACTTTCCAATGTATAAAGACTCGTGGGTCCTTTTAAAGGTCTACTATATGGAAGGTGGCTTGACTACAATGTACTCTACTCCAGAGTCCAAGGACAAAACCAAACACAACTTCTAGTGAAACTATGTCATAGACATTGATTTATCTAAATGAAGTGTACTATGATAACACTTGAGGGCGAGTGTTCGAGAACAAGTCTTATCCAAGTACAAAAGGATACAGGTGTGTAAACAACCTGTAAAAAGGATACAGGTGTGTAAACAACCTCTAAAAAGGGCTACATATGCATTGTGTATGAACCCACTCTTATAGTGGTTCACTAAAATATCTAGATATTATACCTATAATGACACAAGCAATGATGTCACACGGGAGAGGTTATAAGCCTATTAAAGCATTGTACTTGATTGAAGTAATACAAGTCACATCATTGAGTCGTGCAATTTATCTCTCTCACCATTGTTTTTCTCTAACTCTCTCTCTCTGCCCCTTACTTCTCTATGTTCATCAAATGCCATAGCCATGTTTCTATTTGATCCACCATAGCCTCCACTTCAATGTTTTTCAACATGGTGGCTCCTAATACAACTCTCAACAAGTACAAAACCCAGATACAAACATTCATGTGAACCTCGCACCCCAAGGTGTGGTGGGGCGTTTCTCTATCTTCAAAAGGTTGGGCTTCATGACTTACCGTCCCCAAATCTTGCACATACTTTTAATATGCGCCTGATGTCTTCTATTCCCTTTAATAAAATACTGCACATCCAAGGTTGGTAAATAGTTTGTATGTGCAGTCTTCAATATTCGTGAGAAAGAATCGCCCGAGGAGTCAGCCTATTGGATGTGGGTGTGGATGTTGCCATAGCAAGCCTGTGCCACGGGCAGGCATATCCCTTGAGCTTTATTTTTTCATGTGTGATAATCAGTCAAGGCTTTTCATTTCCGCGTTTCCTCTTTAAGATCCATCGACGGAAAGAATGTGTAGAAAAATGATTACGCGAGAGAGAGAGAGAGAGAGAATACCCGTGATTAGCACGTGCGAACCACAATGTTTGCAGTAGTAAACGTACAGATCAGACTCGGGGCCATCCGGTGCAGCATCCTCGCTGGAGTACGTGTGAGTCGTTCGCTTAGGCATTCTCACTTGCCTTCAATTCTCAAACTGATCCTCGCAAACATAAAATTGCAAAGTCTTGACCTTCAAAATATATATTTATGTTTAAACTTTAGAGAAATTTTTAAAACAATGGCCTTCTTTTGCAACCCATGACTTCTCTAGAAGGTTTGAAGGGCTTGGATGCCCTTTGAAAGGCTTCAAATTTCAGCACTGTCAATGTGGTGCTTGTGGTTTCACTTGGTACTTTCTCAATTCATATTATTACTATTATATTAGATATTAGAAGAGGGATGTGACTCTAGGCTTAGACTTACTTAATTGATGCAGTCACATGGTCACACTATAGTTTGAAAATAAGTATTGCTTGAATAACCTCATGTTTTCGAATTAGTTATTGTATCCAAATTCTCTTCCATAGTATCTCCCATCATTAGCCAATCGTATCTACTTTGTTATAAGGTGTGTAACTTTATGCATGATAAAGGCTTTGTTGCTTTGGCATTGTTCTTCAACATGTTGATGCATCTTAACTAATCGATCATTTATTTTTCATTGATTCTGGAATGAGAGTGTGTAAGAATATTTTTCCTTGTCCTGTAATGTGTTAAGACCTTAGATTTGTACATATCTTTTTTCGTATATGGAATAATGCAACAATGACAAACTAAAATCAAAATGATATCAAATAATAAATTATTTTGATTTGTTCTCCTTATGTTTCTTACTTTTACACAAATTGCATACTTGTCGTATTTGTGATGCCATGAGTAGCATCTTTCTTGAGATAGTTTCCATTTGTTTCGTGTGGCCTATGATAGCATTTGCAAGCCAATGAAAATGTCAACTTGTGATACCATGATCTGTACATAGCCTTACAACAGTGCCTTGAAATGGTGTAGTGTGATTGTTGCACTAGTTATTTTAATATTCATGTTAGTTCTTGTAAAATGATGCTCAAGCTCAAAACGTTAATCTCTTGAATTTGGCATGTAGAGCTAGAGTCTTTCATGTCATCACAACTAGAACTCCTAGAAGGAGTTCTAGTTGTGATGACAAATTTTGAATTTAAGCATTGTTACATAAACCCTAAAACAGAGAATATTAGGGCACCTCGAAATTGTACTTTGCTAAGAAGTGATCATGCTAAGGTGTACTTTTCTTCACTCCACATGGAGGGGTATGCACACACTTGGTGGTGACACTTGCTTTTAAAGGGAAATGAGATCACCACACTCTGGGTAGTATACACACACTTAGTGGTAACACTTACTTTTAAAGGTGAAATGAGATCACCACATGGGGTGCTTTTAAAGGTGAAATGCAAAATTCCTTCACTTCCAAGTTGAGAAATGACAAGTTGATTAGTGAATGGGATGACTTGGAACAACGCTTTGGCAAGGTTAAGGACTACACACAAAAGTTCTTGAAGCTCATTCTCCATGTGGAAGGATTTAGTCAAAAGTTCAAGATGCTAAGATACATCAAGGGTCTAAAGCAAAAATTAGGGCAAATATAAAAGTACAAAGGCCTTCTACTATCCATGAAGAAATTATGTATGCCAAGATTTATGAAGACAAATATGAATATAGAGGACCGGCAGAGTGGAGGTAAGCTTATTTAAATGCCTCAATATTTGGAAAGTTTGCAAGGGATGCCTCGTCAACTCCCACTATTCCTAGGTATCCTACCATTTATAGTGGTGGTTCTAGGCCAAATACACTAGATGAGGAGTTGCCTTTTGACCTTGGTGGTACATTACAAGAGACTTTAGAAGAGTATGATGATGAGATGACTATGTGTACTTTTGATCCAGCTAGCATGAAGCCTACCTTATGCCCCTTATCTCAACATTTTTATGCGGGATGCAAGGGTGCAAACACTTCGAGGTTCAAGGTCAATGTCAATGGTAGAGTGGCTCATGTTTTGGTGGATAGCAAAAATATGCACAGTTTTGTGAATAAGAAGTCATTATGCAGTCTCAAATTACAGCCCATATCTTTGGCAACTTTTTATGAAGTTCAAGTGGCAATTCTACAATGATGTGTCAAGATGTGAGTTTAGAGCTATCAAAAGAATACACATGCAAAGCTGATTTACTTGTTCTTGACATGGGACCCATCAACATCGTTCTTGGTTTTGTGATTGGCTCTCACATGTTGAATCCTTCACCTATGAAGCAAGGTTTTATACGGTTTATGCACGGTGAAACGTAGTGTCACATAATAAAAGTAACACTCAGGAAACGTTTTCACAAAATATGCGCATTTTTCCTTCATTTTATATGAAGCCAAAATTTTGATGAAAATGATATTACTTTAAAAAACATTATTATTGTTGGAGTGGAGATTGAAAATGATATTACTTTTAATAAAATTACACATTATTATTGTTGGAGTGGAGATCAAGGTAACAACACACACAGAGATGTAGTAAGCAAGGAGAGATACATAGAAGCATAACACTCAAAGTAGATTGATGAGAATAACTGAAGTACAAGTGAAGCGACGTAATAAGGTCACTTACACACACTCATAAGAGTGTGTACATACGCTTGAGGGAAAAAACCTCCCAAAGAGGAAAACCCCAACCCACTACACATCACTACCATATAAATTACTACAAATCCCCCATGTAGTGATGATGTGAACATGTACCTAGATCACATGGCTAATCAGTCCACAAATGGCAATAACAAAAGCTTTAACCTTCTCTCATGAGAGAGCCTTTGTGAACATATCTTCCACATTGTCGTGGAATGAAGGCTCTCTCATGAGAGAGCCTCCATGAACATATATGCCTTATTGTCATGTGTTGAGACATAAGCTAGTCTAATCTCTCCTATAATGAGTCTCTCCCTAACATAATGATAATTCACCTCAATGTGCTTTGTGCGAGAATGAAACATTGGGTTCCTCACCACAACAACGACTAATACACTATGGTTATTTTAGTAAAGATGGAGGTGGGGGACTGCTATCCAACGTTGTTGTTCCTCACCACAACAACGACTAATACACTATGGTTGTTTTAGTAAAGATGGAGGTGGGGGACTACTATCCAACATTAAGATCTACCAAAAGGCATCTTAGCCATACACACTGCATAGTTGTTTTTCTACCCTATACTCAGCTTCATAGCTCAAAGTGACTAGTGTTGCTACTTCTTGCTAAGCCATGATATACATGAATCACCAAGGTGAAAGTAAAAGCCACTAGTGAACACTCGTGTGTCATAACATCCTATCCAAATGAAATTACTAAGATCATATAGGTGAATATCAACCCCCTTAGTATAAAATATGCCTAGGATTTGAGTACCTTATAAGTAAATACTCGCTTAGTAGCCTGCCAATGCTTACTTCTCAGACTGTGCATAAACTTGCTCAATTTTGGGAGACCCCAAATAAAATGTTTAGCCTCCTATTACATAGATAGATGAGACACACAAATAGTTTTGCTCCGATAGAGTGATGAATCAAATCATTCACCTGCATCCTAGAGACTAAGCCTAGCACATATGTTTACTAGTGTGGAAATAGGCTTACAACTTCTCTGTATGTACTTTGACTATAACATCACAATACCATCATCATATGTTGCATAAATTGTATGCCCAAATATTAATGCAACAAGCCCAAATCTCTCATCTCAAATGACATGTAATTCAACCTTCAAGGTTGAAACCTTGTCCTCATGGGCCTGTGAGTGGCATGTCATCAACATATAAAATAATGACCAAATTACGATCATTAATCCTCTTTACATAGAGGGTACTTTCAATTGAACTGTTGTAAAAACCATTTGCAACCAAGTATGTGTTTATCTTCTCATACCATGCTTTGGGAGCCTGTTTAAGACCATATCTTAACTTACATACTTTAGACTCGTTTCCCTTTTGAACAAAACCATGAGGCTGAGATATGTAAACCTCCTCATGCAAATCACCATTCAAAAAGACAATCTTGATATCAAACTAATGTGCATTCTAACCATGAGGCTGAGATACATAAACTTCCTCATGCAAATCGTCATTAAAAATGGAAGCATTGATATCTAACTAATGTACACTCTAACCATGATGCATTGCCAATGCAATGATACACCTGATCATAGTAGTCATACGAGACATAGGTGCAAAGGTCTCATCATAATCTATGACTTTCTCATGAGCATAACCCTTTACAAGCCAACAAGCCTTGTCTTGTAGCTGTTAACACTACCATCAGCTTTATTCTTAAGCTTATAAACCTACTTCATACCAATGGCCATTTTGTCCATAAGGCAAATTTATCAAATACCAAGTGTCATTTTTTAGGATAGAGTCGTACTCATCCAGTATGGCCTACATCCATTTTCTTGTGCTTCTCTAGAGGAATTAGGTTCCTCTTCATTGTATATACTAGTAATGAGAGCGTGATCCACAAAAGAATAAAATTTATGGATGAGAACCTACACGTATCCTACTAGGTTAATAAATGAGAGTAGCTAATTTGCTATCTTGCAATGTCTACACCAACCATTTTGGCATACTCTTAAATGCTTGTATGGTCACCTTGTCCTCACCCCCATTGCATCATCCATAGTTGCCTCATCAATAGGCTAATCTATGGGTTGAAATTCAAGTTTATTTTTAGCCAGTATGGATTGATTCGTAGCACTTTGTTGAGCTTTCATTTGCTCCACATATGGTTGCCCATATTTTACAAATGTAGGAGTATATCAAAGATATCATGTAAGCATATATTTTGGAGTTTTTTTTTGCAGAAAAGCATGGGCTGAATTGAGTTCTCAATAAACACAACATCTTTACTCACCAAAATCCACTTTGTGGTTAGATGGTAGAGTCTATACCCTTTGCTTTTTGGGTTGTTGTTACTCAGGTACAAGAGCATAAGCAAGATGACCAAAAACACACAAATGAGTCATAGAGGGTTTCTTGCCATTTCAAGCTGCATAAAGAGTATATGTCTACAACGCCTGGGTGGGGCATCTATTTAGCACATAAGTGGCACACATGATTACCTACAACCAAAAAACGTCATGCAAATCCTAGCCTTTAACCATGTAGTGTGCCATCTTTATGAGAGATGCATTGAACTTTTATGCCCTTTTCAGCGATATATACATGAAACTCCTTTAACATACATCCCTCCCCCCCCTTGAGCTATATGAAGGGTGCCAACTTTACATATAAACACATTTTCAGCCAATAGAAACAAGATGTCTAAAACATGTAAAAACGTTTGAATGGATACATCTAGGTGTGCTCGGAGTAGTCATCAATAAAATTCACAAATTAGAGATTTTCCCCGATCAATGGTGTCCTCATAGGACTACATATAGCACTATGTATAATCTGTAATTTCTAGATAATCCTTACTGATCCATCTTTTAAGAATGATGCCTCTTGCATCTTGCCCAAAATGCACCCCTCACATGCATGTTTTACTCAAACTTTGGCAACTCTGACACCATCTATTGCCCTTTAAGATGTAACAAACAACCAAAATTTAAGTGACCAAAGCAGGCATGTCATAGCTCGATGTCACTCATAGCACATATGTCAGTAATTGAACAATGTGCCAATATCATAACATGCAATGTGCCATCCCCATAATAGATATGCATTGATGTTTTATGCCTCTTTTAATCATATATACATGAAACTCCTTTGACATATATTCCCCCCCTCGATCTGTATGAAGGGTGCCACCTTTACATGTAGACACATTTTTATGCATAGAAATAAAATGTCTAAAGTATGTAAAAACCTCAAACTCTCCTTTCAATGGAAACACCTAGGCGTGCCTAGAGTAGTCATTAATAAAAGTCACAAAGTAGAGATATCCCCTCAGAAATGGTGTCCTCACTTAGAGAGCTAAGGTGGGATGTCATCTTCCATGTACATGTAGATGCATCAGTCTATGTTATAAGATGCATATTGGCACAACTTGGCAAAAAGAACATGGATTTTCCTATTTGTTATGCTAGCAGAGAACTTAATGAGCCATAGAAGAATTTTATAACCACAGAGAGGGAGGGCCTAGCAATGGTCTATGCTATAAAGAAGTTATGCCATTATCTTTTAGTAAACAAGTTTAAATTTTTTGTAAACCATCAGGCTTTGCTTTACCTTGTAAACAACTTGTAAAACAAACCATGTGCCATAAGGTGAATTACAAGGTGGTTATTACTTCTTCTCTTGAATTTGATTTCAGGATGTTGATTTATAAGGGAACATCTCATGTTAGAGCTAATCACCTATTGATATTTTCTAATGGAGAGGGACCAATGAGGGTCAAGGATGATCTTACGGATGCGTCTCTATTTCAAATAAGCTTAGTGCCAAGGTGGAGTTACAAGATTTCTAATTACTTGAGCATTAGACTCCCCTTAGATAAGATCATGTCCTTAAGAATAAAATGCCAGTTGGTGAAGGCAGTAGGCATGTACCAACTCATTTCAGGACAACTCTACAAGAGAGGAGAAGATGACGTCTTAAGACTCTGCATATGCAAAGACATGAGTACATTGATATTCTTGAACAAGCTCATGGAGTCGCGATAGGAAACTTCAGGAAAGACATCGTAGTAAGAAAAGTCCTCTATTATGCAAGACTATGGTGGTGGCCAACACTCTTCGGTGATGCAATGAAATACATCAAATGTTACATGAGTGCCAATGCTTCAACAGCCCACAACAAAAGGATAGGATTCCACTATACATTTGATTGTTTTGTTAGACCTTTTACCAAATGGGGCATTGACTTTGTAGGACCGATCAGTCCAACCACTTAAAGTATTCAAGTGTGCAATACATTATCATATGACAACAACTGACTACGTGACAAAGTGGGTTGAGGTTAAGGCCACGGTAAAACATTGATATGGAAACCACCACCAAGTTCATTTGTGAGTACTCATCAGTAGATTTGGATGTCCTTTGGAGCCAATTAGTGACCAAGCGACTAACTTCTTACGTGATATGGTGAAGTTTATTTTAGAAGAATTGATGATGATGCACCACAATTCTTCCCCATATTATCCACAAACGAATTGACATATTGAAAGCACGAATACTATGCTTACAAAGATAAGTTGTGCAACCTAGTCTTTGGACTTGATGCTATACTCCCAGTTGAATTCATGATCCCAAACACTTGAGAGTAACAAAGTAAATCAAACTCGAGAGTAGTAAAGTAAATCAAATGGACAAGTAATGAGTTATTTGAATGACTCATAAAGCTCAAGAAACTAGATGAAAAAAGGCTACACTCAGTTGTGGTCATGAATACATAGAAAAGAGAAGGAAAAGATGGTTTGATGCCAATGTCAAAACCAAAAGGTTCAAGGAAGGGGGCCTAGTCCTACTCTACAACTGTAAGAAAAATAAAAGAAAACTAAAACTGAGAGGGATGGGACCTTTCAGGATCTATGAACTCATGACTCGAGGTGTAGCATGCCTAAAAACCCTTGATGGAGTCCAAAATGGAAGGATTTATCAATTGGAGTAAACTTAGAAAATACTATGGGCCCTATCTTACGAGCAACTTTAAGCCATTCACAAGGCTAAAGGAAAGAGAAAACAAGACACCGAGGTGAAGAGACAAGCCAAATGGAAAGCTAAAGCTCGGGATAAAAAAGAAAAGCAAAGGAGAGGTATTATGCTTATCCACATGGCGGAGATGCATAATGACCATGAGGAGGAAGAGGTTAAGCCCGCAAGGCTTTACCTAGACTTCCCCATAGATAATCAAACCATGGCCAAACTTGCTTTACTAGACATATGAGTAGGTAGAAATCTGATGTCATATGAGACTTGGGTCTTATTAGGAAAACCTGCCCTCAATTTGACAAAAGCTTCAATATATAAATAGTCTCATGCCTTTATAACGAATGTGAAGGGATGTTAAAGCTTAAGTTCCACATCAATTCCTACCCCAAGGAAGGTAGTTTTTATGTTATGACTATAGGAACTACGCTAGAAGAGATCATCATTGGAAGAGGATAGATTGCCAAACATGATTGCAACCATATATTGGACCGTGTGAGGATGGCCGCTATCAAGCTAGCACAACGGACAATGAATGTTCTTCTCGTTAAAGGAGAGCTAAGATAGATCTTTATCAAGATCCATAGGTAACTAACATTACTACAAGTTGGTCCCCTATCGAGCTGATAAGTGTGATCGTCTATAAACTCAAGGCCTCATCCCTTTAACCCTCACCAAACCCCTCAAGACCAAAATCCAAGGAGCCAAAAGCTCAAGCAAAGGAGGTGAAGCCTCATCAAAAACCAAGGAGGAACTACGAGAGAAACCAAAGGCGAGCAACTAATACTTCCAGTCCTTCTATCTCTATTTTTTAAAACCCCCAAAGAACCAATTGAAGTAAGTTTGGATACAAAAAGACACCAAAGAAGCCAACTCGTGAGCCTACCAAATAGCTAGAGCCCAAGATTAGAAGACCTAAACAAGTGTGGATCTTGAAGGAGAGTATCCCGATGCTGATTAAAGTTGAAGATAAGCTGGTGTGGATACCCAGGTCGAGAAGAAATAGAAAGCCATACTAGTAGCCCAAGGATACTACCAAGGGAGGAGCCAAATCTGGGTGCCAAGGATGCAGTCCACACAATGATGCAACCCTCCTAAAGTGAGAAAAGAAAATCATCATCATGCTCAAAGACCTTACAAAGTTACACAAATATAGGTGTGGAGGCCCAAAAGGCAAGATCTCATGACAATGGAATTATTGGGAGCCTAGAGAGCTCGACCATCCAAATAAATCACGGGTGGGGTTTAGGGGAGCCAAAATGACCAGGTACGAACTTAAGAGTGGCCGGACACTAGTGAGAATGGCCGGGCACATGTGAAGAGCTTACTAGCTAATAAAAGAGTGGATTCCAATCTTAGAAGGTGACCTAGTTTTGGCTATGGTTGGGAGAAGAACTAGGAGCTCTTAGCACTCTTATCTTGGGAAGGAAGTAGTGCAGCATAAGCTGTCCTTACACTGGTATTAGAGCTTGGATCCTTAAGCGCTGAACGCTATGAAATTGGGAAGGAGATCGCTAGCCTAACTGCCCATAAACCAATCGGATTCGCCATTGCCACCAATGTTGTTACCGTTGTAACAACAAACACCGGCAAGAAAGCCCAGAGCCGGCTCTATTTGAATCCGTGATCGCGTAGCTCATGAGCACAAGTAACGAGGCGCGCAATCACGCATAACAACTCTTTTAACATCTGTCAAACTAGGCACGTAGACACCCTAATTTTCAACGCCAACTATCATTGTTGGCAAGCAGGCAAGCTAGCCGACCTATATTGTCCATAGCTACCACCAAGGTGATTGGTCGGCACAATAGCTAGCACCGATATCATCAACAGCAGTCGACCAATAGCCAGCGGGAGCTAATACAACCCTCAGCCATCATTAGCGTGGGTTGATGCAACCCCCTGCCACTCACTAAACAGAAAACATGGAGTTGCCGGATTCAGAAAAAAATCGTGTTGCAGAGAGCACTGGAAATTCACTAAATCTCAGAGTTTAAAAAATAAAATAAAATCAAAGGTTATACCTTATTAAGGTTTAAACCTTTGTAACCAAGAGCTTATTCCCACGGAGGAATTACTCAAGTGGAATTTCGATCCCTTATACGACGATCGAGAGAACTTGGACTTGAAATTTGTAGGTCATGAGGAGTACGAATGTGTGCATACAGAAGGGGAAATAATTTAACAAGATAACAAGATAAGGGAATTCTTTCCTTGCAATCTTTTTCACATGCTTTTTCTTGAATAGCATCCAGTTGTGATGATCAGTTAAGAGCTTGTTTCTCCACGATTGCAAATCGTCGATTTTTGAAAAGCATGATTGTGTGTGAGATTTTCCTAACTAGAGTTGCTTGCATGTGAAGGTTTTAATGTGTGCACATAGGTATAACAAGTTCCGACTATGCTTAAGGACATGTTTGCATTGCTTTGCATATGTTTTTAGCCTATTTAGAAAGTTTTTGCTAGTTTGTATGCATGTTCACATATGAGAAAGCAATTAAGGTGTGTTTTATGCATATAAAGAGGTATTTTTATGTATGTAACATTCATCAATGTGATGCATGTAAAAGTTCTTTCTTGTATACTATCTTGGTCATACTGTATGATCAAAGAAGTGATGGCAAACATAAAGCTTCAAATTCATCTAAGCAACAAGTAGGTTTGAGTCAATTTTTCTCATATGAGAATTCAAAAGGGGCTCGTAAAGAGAATCTATGTTTTTGAAGTGCTCATATTAGGTCTTAGTATTTCTAAGCTTGTCGTCGACAGTACGGACAAGGATAAAGATAAAGGTAAGTAGCAATTTTGTTTTCCGGTTTGGATTAAAGTAGTTTACTTTTGGCTGAAGGCATTCATGAGTAGTCACATTATGTATGAATTCTTTATATGACCTGTTTGAGCATTTAGGACCAGCATTTTATAGTGCTCAATCTGTAAGCTATGCTTCGTTCACGGCTCTTTTTGTTTGATATGTTTCTATGTGTAAATTATTGTCTAACTTAGTTCAAAAGTCTTGAGTCTTGTACGGTTAGCCTAGCCTAGAGGCTAAGAATGAAAGGATTCTTCTTATAATCCAGAACAATTTGAGGGCATCCTCCCCACAACTTGTGTCTAAGGTAGAAACATCGAATGTTTCTCCTCGTGGGGAAGGGATGTCTAACGTTCCTTCTGCCCCTAGAGGCCAGGTGAATGTCAGTGGGTCTCTACCACCACCGTTCTTCTCTAAAGGATTTAAAGTCTCCCACCTTCAATGGGGAGAAGAAGGAAAGAAAAAAAAAAGATGTGGTGACTACCTTCTTGCAAAAGTGGTGGATGAGTCTCACGTAGTCTAAGACCCACCCCACGATTGGGCGGGTTTGAGAATCTATTAAAAAAGAAGTTCCTCCCAGAAAATGAGATGGAATAAAATTGGGATACATGGGATCATTGCGTAATCTCACTTTGACTCATTACATCGGCAACTTATTTGACGACACGGTCGACAAATGCAAGCGTGTAGTTGATGCACAAAAGTCGTCTATGATGGCATGCGGTCCTATGTTTCAAGGTCCCATAAAACAGCAAGGACCTATGCAAAAATAGCAATCAAGCTAAGAAAACTAAGGGACCCATGTGTTTCTTAAGGTCAAAGGACTATGAGAAAGAAAATCAAGAAAACCTAAGTTTCTATTGTGCATGGGCAAGGGACATAATAAATCCCACTACCTTAAGCTTGGTTTGTTGAGCATGGTAGAGGGTTCACAAACCAAAGAAAATGGAAAGGACAAGAAAGTTTATTTGTGTGTCCTATTAGTATGTTGTTTGTAAATCGTTTGATGTTATTTATAGCTAGTCCGAAGTGATGGGAAGGCATTTATTTTTTGACTCTATGGAATTCGAGTTATGGTACTTTCTAATTTTTTTACAGACTGCATCTTTTGGTGTCTATGAGTTCTAGGCTTTTTATTATTTATTGTCCTTTGATGCTTTTACTAAAGCAATGAAGTGATAAGATTAAGGTTATCTGTGAACATCAAAAGATTTCGGTTATATTTGGATCACCTCAACACAAAGAATTTCAGCATGTGGTTATATGTATTTATGAAGCTTTCATTCTTGCAGTTTGAGTGGGTTTCTTTCTTTTGGTTATTTAACTTTAATCGCATGTCCCTTTGGGATTCTATCTATTAATTTTTCAGAGGACATATTAACTTTAAGGGAAAGGGAAAGTCCCCAATATTACTGTTTCTAGAGCTTATGATAGCTTTTGCTATAGAATGATCAATCCAAGTTAAACCCTTGTGGTGGAAACGAATATGATTAATGATGGCATAGGAACTATTCTTTGTAAGATGGTAAACCTATTCCGTAAGAAGTTGGACAAGGTCCAAGAAAAGTACTTAGTATGAAAGAGAATTGTATGCTATGGTGCATACGTTAAGGCAACAGTGTCATTGGTATGGTACCTAGTTTGAAATAGCTTTTAGCCTTTTGAGTATCAAATGGCTGTCTAGATAAAGGAGTTGAAAGGTCAAAAGGCTCGTCGAACAGAGTTGTCAAGATTTTAACCTTCAACTTAAAGTAAAGAGTGCTTGCTTGTAATCATTTTAGGGGTAGTGCATTGATAATCCGCATGATGCCCATGTGTGGTGTGCCATAGTGATCAGATGGTACTCATCCTAAAGTATAGTGGCCCCATTTTCAAGACACACACAACTATTAGCGATAAGTCTCCTAAAGAGGGTAGTTTGTGATAAGTGACATGATTCCCTAGATGGTAGATATGATGTTGGGATCCCTATTCACCATTGTAATCAGAATTGTTAAGCTTACCACACTACCATAAAAAGAATGTCCGAGGTGACATTGTCCCACTTTAATTAGTGAGATATTAAAGGATTTATTGGCTAGACCAAAGGACATCTGCATTTAAGAGGGTCTAGTCGCAATAGTGGATTGCCCAAAGTATCTTGTTGTTACTAGGTGGTATGGTATACTTAGTAGATAATGAGGATGAGGTAATCAAAAAGTTGTTGACCGATTGAGAAGTTTCTCATCTAATGATATGTCAAGCTAGTCGACACTTATATAAAGATTTGGCCAAAGTAAAGTATATGTCTGTTAACGAGTAAGATCTAGAACTCGAGAGTTCTCAAGGATTATCCACAATGACTAGAGGCCATCATTTGGTTTGGATAAAATGAATTGGTTGACTAAAAGGTGTTGGTTCATTCCAACAAAAAGATAGTGAGTATGCTAGAGTTAGTTCGCCTATTTATTAAGTATATCAATCGTATATATGTGGGCTGATTGCCAATATAGTAAGCGACAGTGATATAAAGTTTAATAGTTGTTTTGGCATACTGTGTTCAAAATATTGGATACTATGCTAAGCTTGAGTACGATTAATGATCCATAGCAATGATCTAACTAAGAGAGTGAATCAAATCCAAAAGGTTATGCTACGAGCATAATTAAGAAGCAAACCAATTGGATGCGTATTTTCCCATATTGATTTACTAACAACTATACCAAATATTCAAAAACGAGGATCATGGGCCATTGGACTCGAAAAAGAAAAGATACAAAAGGTTAAAGATTTTCTTCAAGATCTCCCCACGAGATGACAAAAATTGTGAAAGATAATGTTCAGAGAGCATAGGACCGTGCTAAACATTATGCAGACAAAGATCGTAGACAAATCATCTTTAAGGAAGGTGATAAAGTGTTTTTAAAGGTTCCCGCACACTCCGAATCTTTGAAAATGGGAAAAAGTCCAAAGCTATCTCCAAGGTATTGTGGTCCATTCATAGTACTTAAAAAAGTTGGTAGTGTTGCTTATAAGTTAGCTTTACCAGAAAGCTCTAAAGTTTATCTAGTTTTTCTCATTAGTAGACTAAAAAAGAAGTTGGGTGATGACGATAATCTCGTCAATCAAGAGATCCTAGTAGAACTTATTGAACCCCCATCCTTACCACACAAACCAGAAAAAGTCTTGGATTTCCAAGAAAAAAGAACTCAATACTCTGTACGACAAGAGTGTTTAGTCAAGTGGAAGGATAGGCCATAAGAAGGTTCTACCTGGGAAAAGGTAAGCACACTCAGAAAGAGGTTCCCGAATTTTATTTTCCTTGTCTTGGAAAGGAAGTAGCGTAGCACAGGTTGCCCTTACACAAGATAAAAGTAAATCTAAAGTAGAGAGAAAACACGGACTATTGAAGAGTAGGAGTAGCTTCAAAAGCAAATCCAAGAACTATCCTCTTCTACAGCTCAACAAGAAGTCCTAGTTTCCCTACCTGAAACCTCAATTGAGCATGGTGTCAAGACTGCCACATTAAGTCGTCAAGGCCCAAAATGAGCCTAAGGCATAAGATTCAAGAGTCGAGTTGCTATCAAAACACCAAAATGTGTCCAAGCATAATTCCTAAAAAGGCTCACATTACTTATACACATAAACACAATTGATATTTCATAAGTTGAGTCATTTATGCTAGAGAGACAAACATAAGAGTTCAGTTGAGTCACATATGTGAGATGCAGTTGGCATAAGTGTGTCAAGTCCAATTGAGTCTAGAGGAGTGGCAGAGTCAAGCCCTTAAAATACACAAAAAAGGCACAATAGGAACACTTTTAGTGAATCTCGCCAACAAGCCTAAGACCCTTTGCTCACAACTTTGCTTGTACCTTGTATGCCTGATTTGGAACATTATTTTTAAAACATTTGGTGTCACAACTAATTGATACAAGCGTTAGGCACTCTTATATCTTTTGATCTCCCAAGCACTTGCATGATGTTATACGACTTATGCACCGAATGTTAGATATTTGGTAGTACTTCACCATGAGGGCATAAACTTATGCCATGAGCACTGTTGTCCCACTGCGTTTTCCCCCATGGTCATCCATGTGTGAATGGACACCTTAGGGTTAGTTAGTATATAAGAAACCTTATTTATAGTTTAGGGTCACTTGCTCATTTGTACTTTCTCTTTTTTGTACTTGCAGAGAGCTTTTATCTCTCTCCTTTGAGCTTGGCATTCTCTCTCACTCTACACTTTTCCATACCTTGCATTCTGGTTTTCTCTACATTTTGTTCAAGCTTTATATATCTTGTGTATAAGCTTTCCATAACTTTTTCTATTTTGTCTTTTCATTTGGTTGTGTACAAGCCTTATATAGCTTGTTCTACTTGGTTGCAGCTCAAGTTAAAGCTCTTTATTATGGTGCTGATTGAAGTCTTACTGTTCAAGCTTCCATTGAAGTTGTCGCTCTCAATAGTGAAAGAGACTTCTTTCTCTTCTTGTGTAAGATCTTTTATTTGAAGTAAAAGCAATATAACACACAATTTGTACAAGCGATTCCAGCACAACGACTAGTTTTCACAGTCAAATCATTTTGATCTCGGTCTAATTATTTAGGTTAATTAGTCACCATAATGATTTGACTCTAGTTTCCATTGCCTTACTTGCAAGTGCATGTGGGATAAAATCACTCGTTTCTTGGAATTTTTTTTATCGTGGGTTGTTTTTGGTTGCAACCGTCCAATTTTGTGAATTTTTTTTTGCCGATTTTGCAATTGGCCAATTCAACTCTGGAGTTGTTGATTTCTTGGACCGACCGATTCCACTATTCAATCAACGATCCTTGTTTGGAATCGCAAAACGATTTCCAGTACTCTCACGATCCTATTTTGGTGATTCCACTTTTTTGTGATTCCAGTTCCTCGATTAATTCCACTTTTAGGATTGTCCCATCCTACCTTTTGGGATTGACCGATTCCACTTCTCGAGATTGCCCAATTCAACTTTTCAGATCAAATGACTACTTTCTTGAATCTCTTGACTCTAATTTCTTGGATCGTTCGATTTCACCTTTAAGGTTCTATTACTAATTTTCAATAGTTTATAGATTGTTCATCAGCACCACAAGCTGTCATCAGTTCAAGCTTTATTTTAGCATCTTTCATTCTCAAATTCTCCAATAAAGTATGGCCAATAACTATTATTATAAAGGGTTCATGCATGGGGTCATATTAGTGGTGACGATCCCCACCTTGGTGTTATTGTTTCTACTAATCCTCAAACACATCAAGACTAATAGATCTAACAATAAGTTTCTCAAATTACTGGTAACTAAAGAAGATGGGATTCACATGATGCTTAAGATTGCCTTGTCAGTAAGTCTATTGTTCCACACAATCGCTTTTGTAAAACATCTATGCTTGCTTGGAAAACTCTAGAAGTTATGTATTAGGCTAGAAATAATGCAAGGATTGCTTATTTTAGAAGGCAACTTGATAATGAAAATATGCAAGAAAAGGGATCCATGAATGAACATTTAGCAAAATCACAAGACTTGAGAGAACAACTTCTCAAAATTGATGAAGTTATTCCTGAAAAAGGATACAATTAACATCACCCTTAACTCGTTGCTTGAATCTTATTTAGGTTTAAATACTTCCCTTCAGCTTTCTTTGAGAGGCAATACAGACCAATTCCAATAAAACTTATGAGACTAAAGGGTAATTCCGAATAGCCAAGAAGGTTACTTGTCGATATTACAAGAACCCCTGCCATGCAATAAAAATTTACTTTAAAGTTCAAAAGAAGGAAAAGAACAAAAGAGGAATCTAACAAAGATTCCAATAGTTTTGCCTCTAATAATTAGGACTCCAAGAAAGAGGACTCTACCAATATTGTTGTCTATCAAGACTTTTCACTAATGGTTATTTGTAGTTATAATCATGAACAGGATGCATGTCTTAGTGTAACTGTCTTTAATAGTTGGTTTCTTGATAGTGGTGCTTCTAAGAACATAACTTCTCAAAGAATTTTGGTCAAATGTACGGAGACTACGCAAAGTGATCACACTATTACATGTGCCAACAATGCATGTTACCTCGTCAAAGGTATTAGTGAGATAGCTCTCACCACTACTATAAGCGGTGAGGATCTTTGTCTTCAAAATGTACTTTTCATTTCAAGAACATGACAAATAGATTGTGTTTTAATGGAACAAGTGATTTGTACAAATTGGACATATATGACAAGTGTAACATTGCTTATCTACCCCATAATAGACACTTCTCATGTAATGAAAGATGCCCAGTTATGGCATGCTAGGTTTGGCCACACTTCTATTGGTGGTTTGATGCTTTTACAGTAACATGGGATGTTGGAGGATCTTCCTCAAGTTGATCCACCACCAAGATATGTTTGTGAAGGATTCATCCTCCTTGGCAAACTTGCTTGCCAAGCTTTTCCAAAGAATGTAGCAGAGAGAGTTGATCACAAATTGCAGTTCATACATAGTGATGTGTATGGTCTAATGAGGACTACTTCTTTTGGAGGAAACTTATCCTTTGTCACATTGATCTTCCTTGGTAAACTTGCTCACCAACCTTTCTCAGATTATAGCAAGTACAATTGGTCTTACCCTATGAAGGAAAAATTAGAGGTATTGTATCATTTTCAATACTTTGTTGCTATGGTTGAAAATGAAATTGGATTATAAATTTAAACTCTTCGTTCAGACAGAAGGGGGGGGGGATATATGTCTAGTGCATTCAAAGATTTTATGACATAAAGTATTAGTGTGTATAATACAAAAGACCAAGATCCAACATCTCAATATTTGAGCCAAGGTTAGCCTTGAAGGCTGTAATGAAATCCTCATTGATGCATGTCAATAGCATGATATCTACATAAAGAATGACAACAAGAAAATCTTACTTGTTCTTTTTCACATATAGAATGCTTTCCATAGGACTATTTTTTAAATCCCTGTCAAGTCAAATAGGCATGAATCTTCTGGTACCAAGCTTTAGGAGCTTGTTTCAAACCATATAAAGCTTTATTAAGCTTGTATACCTTTTGCTCTTGACCGAGTTGGGTATTGGTCGACTCACATAAACTTCTTCCTACAAGTCACCATTTAAGAATGTTGTTCTGATGGCCAATCGGTGCACTTTCCATTCATGATTGGCTATGCCAAAGTAATTGCAAACCAAATAGTGGTCATATACGGGAAGTGTGAGCAAAAGTTTGGTCATAATCAATCCCTTTTTGCTGGGCATAACCTTTTGCAAACAATAAGTATGGATTTGAATTTGCGAACGGATCCATCTATTTGCCTTTCTTTTAACTTTAAAAACCCATTTAGTACTAATAGCTTTCTTGCCAAATAGTAGATCCACTAAATCCCAAGTCCCATTTTTATGAATGACATGAATTTCATGCTCCATATCTTTCACCCAATTTGGATCTTCTTGAGCCTCTTCAAAAGGCTCAAGTTCATCTACATCATGTAGAAACTTTAGGTTCATCTTCATCACGTGGAGAACTACGAAATGCAAACTCAGCAACATCTGCTAAAGAAGTGGGTTGAGCACACCGGATTTGGTTTTACTCTACAAAGGAGTAGATGATTTAATATCATACAAGGCACTTCTAATCCATCTAACTATAACCCTGTATTTATTGATTGCTAGTCTTTCATATTTATTACATCTTTCAGTTGATCTCTGAAGTTGGTGCATCAATTCCTTGAGCATTCCCCCCTTTTAGGCAAAGAATCAATAGAAACTGCCACAAGAAACAACCCACCAAATATGTTCGAATTGGCATAGGCATACTTATTGAATTTCATCATTAGATAGAAGGAATCCTCTACAAAACAACATCTCTAATGATAATAGTCTAGTGAGAGAATTCTGTCATTGGATAGAAAGAATCCTCTACAAAACAGCATCCATACTGACAATAGGCTTCTTAGTGAGAGAATTGTAGAGATGATAACCTTTTCTTCAACACTATAACCGAAAAAATGCGTTTCATTGCCTTGTCATCAAGCTTAGTTCTACTTTGTGTTGACAAATGTGCTATGCCAAACAACCAAAAACACGCATGTGTTCAACCTTAGGTTTTTTATAGAACTAAGCCTCGATAGTCTTCAAAGCTTCAGTAGGGCAACGGTTCAGCACATAGGTAGCACAAAGAACTGCTTCCACCCAATACTTATGTGGAAGTTGTTAACCTTTAATCATGCACTCTAACCATCTCTATAAGAGTCCTCTTTCAAAAGAAGCGATAGTCTTCAAAGCTTTAGTAGGACACCTATTCAACACATAGGTAGCACAAAGAACTGCTTCCACCCACAACTTGCATGGAAGTTGCTAACCTTTTACCGTGTACTCTAACCATCTCCATAAGATTTTTCTTTTGTCTCAGCAACAATATTTGGGTATGCAATTTATGTTGTAAGATGATGGTATAGTCATTAAATAAATAGTCAAAGTACATCAAGGCACTCCTTAAGAGCCTCAATATGGAAAGTTATAAACGGATCCAATGAAACGTGGTGTAAAACTTGGTTTGTAGGATATTAGTGAACATTGACATAACCACTTATAATTAAATTGTTCGATGCCTAATCTATTTATGCAACTCGTGGCCATATATCCAATATGGTGTGTCACAACTTTCAAAGTTATTGCATTGCCCATGTACTAAGCATCATCATAGGTAGTTAAACGTATAGTTTGATGCTTGCAAGAGGCACTCAAGACCTTGGATTTTTTTATGCCAAGGGGGTGATTTATAACTGTAGGCCTTTAGTGATTCCGATTAGGCTGGCGATTATGATACATGGCAATCCACATTTGGAAATTGCAATTCGTATATATCCTTAGCTAAGCAAGAAACAACCAATTATGGTAACATTGTCTTATAAAGCTAAATATAAAGCATCATTCACTGTAACAGTTGAATGTATATGGTTGAGAAGATTGATGGAGGATCTTTATGTCCCTTCAGACACCCCTACTCCTATTCTCACTCCTAACATTAGTTAGAGTGTAATGGTAGTTGCAAAAAATCTTGTCTTGCATGCTAGGACCAAACACATTGAATTGTATTATCACTATGTTAGAGAGAGGCTCCATGTAGGAGAGAGCAATTTGATTTATTAGTACACATGATAATATGGCAGATCTTTTCACTAAGCCTTATCCCGTGAAAAGTTTGATGCTTTCTCCAAAGCTTTGGGCCTCTTCCCTTTTAGATATTGATATGCAATCATTTGTACTATAGGGGATTTTGTTAGATATTTGGTAGTGCTTCACCATGAGGTCATACACTTATGCCATGGGCATTTTTGTCCCACTAGGTTTTTCCCCATGGTCATCCATGTGTGAACATGCACCTTCGGGTAGAACCTGCAGGAACCATAGGTACTCCTTGACTAGCTTGTGGGACCATCTGCATAGCTTGGGCTTCAGAGGGCTTCATCCTCTCAATCACTGCATTCATGGGTGTAGCCTCCACTCTACGAATCTCCGGCTGTGCTACAACTGGAATCATCCCCAGCTGATTCATCCGCTGCAACTTCCAGTCTTTTGATTTAGCAATTTCTATCGCATCCTCATAAGACCTGGGCTTCTTCAATTCCACTTTCCAGCGAATACTCCTCTTAAGCCCGGTTACAAACTTGTTTTTCTTCATCATGTCAGGGGGTACCTGGTCTTCCCCTAAAGCCCTGCATAGAGTCTCCCATAGCAAAGAAAATTTCTTCATATAATCATCTATTGATTCAAACTCACCTTGTGTCAGAGCTTGCACCTCATGCCAAACCTTGTCGGGGTCTTCTACCTTCTTGAACCTGTTGCTAAGTGCTGTCTTTAATCCATTCTCAGTCATATCAAGATGTGGAACAGCAACCCTCAATGACTCCTCATAAGCTCTGTACCAAGTCCTTGCATCCCCTTTCAAACAGATGCTCAGTAGCCGCAACACCTGTACCGACTCATTAATATGGTTGCTTATGCATGCAACCTCCATCCTTTCCAAGAAATCTGCCACATCCTCATTAGGGCTACTATAAAACTCTGGATAAGACATCATTTTAATCCTCAAACTTCACTTTCAGACCCCAAGCAAAAACCAGAAACACCTTCCTTCAATCTCCTACTCTGGGGCATACACCCTCGTAAGAGAAATCCCTGAGCTATCCTTAGTCAAACAATGCCTGAGCAACTCCTCAGTGGGGGCACCAGAAGGATGTGAGGTGAAAAAAAGAAAGAAAACCCTGCCTCTATAGCTCTTCCACCTCCCAAACTTAGAAACACTCTCTCACCATGCACCACCCACCCACACCATAAAGATAACTCAAACCCCCATAAACAGATGATTATTTCAGCAAAAAGATACAAAGCACCAACCATGTACAACTCAGCAAATATACCAAAAACCAGGACTCTGGCCAGGATATACTGCCAAGGGAATACACCCTTGCGTCTGACAACCAAGCCTCTGTCTCTTGGTCTCTGCAATCTCCAGAGGGCGCCCACACCAGCAACCCTTCTTCACTTCCTCTATAGCTCGGCTATTCTCTGTCCAGCTGCTACCTGCCAAGTGTCGTAGGCGAGCTCACTGTCTCTAGCCCACACATTAGCACCTCTTCTGCATCCAACACACACAAAAACCCAAGGCTCCCTCTCTGGTCAGCATCCACTCTCTGCCTGCAATCGTCGCCCACACAAGACCAGCTACTACTCTTCAGAAGGCGCCCACACCAGCAACCCTTCAACTCAGCAGCTCCCACTCTCTGTGTGTCGTGACCAGCAGCCTCGCCAACCACCAGAGCCTCTGCACAATCTCTTCAGCACAAACACCAACTGCTCAACACAGCATCACCTCCTCTAGCATCCAGCCCAAGCCACATCACCCAAGGCCCACACCAGCCTGTCCCTTTACCTGCATCCCTTAGCCTCACCTGCGCTACCAACTACCTTCCAGCCCTTCAAGAAGCCTCTCTTCCCACAGCTTTCACAAGGCGGTCGCACACTGTGGCTCTCTTCGACCTCTGCACTGTGCTCTCCAGAGGGATCTTCTTTCTCTCACACCCCGGCTGCCACCTTCAGCATCTCTACAATGCTGCTTACAGCTCTTCTCTCTCTGCTGCCCTCAGTTGAACCAGCCTCAAACTCACCAGCCTTTGCTTCCTGTACACACGACGGCCAGCTTTACTTTGCCTGCACACTGCTCAACTCTTTTCACCAGGCGGCTCTTTTACCCGACGGCCCCACTCCTTCTACTCGACGACCTGTCTGCTCCAGCACTCTAGCGCTACCCTTCCTGTCTATCGCCAGGGAACACTCCTGAAGCTCTGTAGCCTCACCTGCAGCCACGCTATCCAGAGCCCAGCAGCTCTTCATAATCACTCCAGCGTGCAACATCTCCTCTGGACCCACGGCCGCCAGCTCTACCTTACACTAGCAACCCTTCGCTCACACCTGCCACCCTTTATACCATCATGAGCCTCTTCTTCACGTTTGCAGCAGCAGCAGCGCCTCAGCAAAGCGCTTCACACACACACCAGGCGGCTTTCCTTCCTCTCTGCAGATGCCCAGAGCCGCCCCAGCAGCCCACGTCCAGCCGTCGCCTCTGGTCTCCACACCCAGGCACCTCCAGCTAGTGCCAACACCTTTGTTATCTACAAGCGATCTCTCCAGCAGCTCTCGTACTAGGCGGCCGCCTTTTCACCTTCCGCAGCTGCAGCTCCTCAGCAAGGGCGATGACTCCATCTTTTATTCGGCGACCCCACTCCTCCGAAGCGGCCATCCTTCTTCCTTTCCTCCCTTCTAGATGTCGAGGTGGCGGCCCAAAAAAGCTTCCAAGTGTGGGCAAAAGATGCATGGGATGAACTCAATAAATTATTTGGCACACAAGCAAAAAATTCAAAGATAAATCTATTAATGTAATTCTACAAATTGGATGAAGGAAAGTGAATCTTTAATCACACACTTGAACAAATATAAAAGCATTAAGCAACAGCTGGCTATTGGCAAAAAGGTAGAAGATGATGAGGCACTAGCAGTGCTTCTGAAGAGTGTGGACAAAGGTGAATATGAAAATATTGTAGCAACACTAAAGAATGTACCTGAATTGAAGCTACACGAGATAGAAGCAGCTCTACTAGAGCAAGACAGCAGAGGCAAATAGAAGAAATGGCTCGACTCAACAACAGGAGAAGAAAAAGCATTCTTCACCACCCGAGGAGGATTCTTTCAAGGACGAGGACGAGGAAGAGGCAGAGTAGGAGGAAGGACCTTCACTTGCCATAAATGTGGAAAGCCAGGACACATGGCGAGAGACTGCTACAGCAAACCCAGTGGAGAAGGAACGACATCGGCAAACTTCATGGAGACTCCAAAGGAAGTGGAGTCAGATCATCTTTTTTGAGAGAGAGAGAGAGAGAGAGAGAGAGAGAGAGAGAGAGAGAGAGAGAGAGAGAGAGAGAGAGAGAGAGAGAGAGAGACCCCACAACCCAATGTAACCTGCCCCAACAAAGTAAAACCACCTCTGAGCCACCGATGATGTAGGCCACGTGGTAGATGTATGTGTGAGCACTTTAGTCAAGGTCGCGGACACTTATAGTAGCCTTGGACACATAGAGAGAGAGTGTGTCAAGGACTATGGAGTTTAGGGACTTGAGGCACTGGTCGTGGGCTATCAAGTAAGAGAGAAACTTGGTATAGGGTCCAGGTGTGCTAGAGAGTATTCACTTGAGGGGAGGTGTTGAAAATACAAGTGAATAGGGTGTGTGCGAGAACAAGCCCTTGGTTAGAGGCTATAAAAGAGGATGAGTAAATGTGAAAGAACCTGTGAAAAGGTGAGAAGAATCTACTGGGAGAGAATAAAGGGTAGCATGAGAAGATTTAGGAAGTGTGGAGATATTCTGGGAAGTGTGGAGATATTATGGGAAAAGTGAAGAGGTGGAGAGAATCAGGGAGAAGAGGTGGAGTGAATCATGGAGAAATCAGTGGGATTTGATGCTTGATGTAAACTCTATAAATTGAGGCATTGCCCTAATGAGAATTTGCTGGTTTTTGAGTATCCATGCCTACATTAATCTATTTGCTAATTACCCTACGTCTTAATTATTTGCTAATTGTCAGGCTAAAATCTGAAAGATATTTTGGGTCTGTGTACATATGGGACGCGTGGTGTGCGAATAAACTTTGCTCTGAATGCCCTAGCAAATGTACAGGCCGGGTGGTTTGGCAGACAGTGAGCTGGTATAAGCACGTGTTTTTTTTGGAGCGGATGATGGAGATCTCGAAGTTTTTATTACAACTGTGTGATGTGCGGGTGGTTGCTAAATACAGAGCACCGACTGGGAAATTGTCGGGTTTGGTAAGTGGGTGCTGATGCTGATGAGCGGTGGGCAGCTCTGGTATTGAAAAGTTATGGGCTGGGTGTGATAACCCGAAGTACAAGGAAAAGAAGAGAGGAGTAGCATGGCTAACCATCATTTTAATGCTCAGAAAAAATTAATTAAAATGTAATACAAGTGGCCAGCAATTACATTCATCTCTTCCCTCAACTAATCCCCACAGATTTTTCCTCATGAGTAAATACATGGTTTTTGTCTGCCATGTGTAAAATTGCTCCCCCTATTTCCTGTGCTGTACTCATAGTGATGTGAAGGGGGTATTACCTCTTGATCCAATTTCAAGATTCAAGGGCAGTGTCTACCCTTTTACAACTCAATCTGGTGTTTAATAGATGATTACAATAAATTTATCAGCATAAAATCACCAAAAATTACATTAAATCAAGGGTAACCAATTTGTACGGAATGGTTGGAGTATCAAACCAACTCCGAATTGCAATCTGAAGTTATAGGGATCTGTATCAGATACCTAATGGTTAATTTGAACCCTCAATTGCACCAAAATACAGTGATTAGCACTGATTAATCACTTATTAGCAAATTAATCCACTGTTTTGTGTGCAGAAAACAGAGTATGCGGGGAGTCCAGATCTGGTGCTTTAGACTTCAAATGAGCTCAAATGCTTTCAAAGGCATCAATAGCAATGAGTCTAGTAGAGGATTAAGAAGATTTGACCAAATATTGAAAGCTTAATCTCTGTTTTACTAAAGTCACCTGCAGATTTGATGAAGAGCTTGGATCTCACTGTAGACTTGATGAAACTGAATTCTGTCTTCACCAGCTTGTAGAGCATGCTTGAAAACACCTTGGTCTAAGAGGAATTAGAGAACTTTGATTTGGTGAAGTAGTAATGTCAAAAACAGCTCAGAAAAACGGCACCCCTTAAGCTGCAAAAATCGGCACTTCTACTCGGCGGTTTGCTACGATTCTTGCATAAGCTAGAGCCCAATGATGTTGGCTAGCTATGGCTGGAAGTATTTGGCCTAATGTGATGTGTGCAAGGAGAGGGAGCTCCTCCACTAGCTGGGGGTGCAAAAACTAGTTGAAAAAAGAGGGAAAATTATAATTTTCTACTAATCCTAATTAGCAAAATAATTAGCAAGATAATTGGCTCACAAATTAGCATGGCTCTGATACCATGTTGAAATTAGGGCATTGTGATGAGCTATGGTGGATCAAATACTAGAATCAACATCCTTAACAAGGTGATTAGCAAATAATTAAGATGTAATTAGTAAATAATTAAGATGTAATTAGTGGGTAATTAGCAAATAGATTAATGTAGGCATGGATACTCAAAAACCAACAAATTCTCATTAGGACAATGCCTCAATTTATAGAGTTTACATCAAGCATCAAATCTCACTGATTTCTCCATGATTCACTCCACCTCTTTTCCCTGATTCTCTCCACCTCTTCACTTTTCCCATAATATCTCCACACTTCCCAGAATATCTCCACACTTCCTAAATCTTCTCATGCTACCCTTTATTCTCTCCCAGTAGATTCTTCTCACCTTTTCACAGGTTCTTTCACATTTACTCATCCTCTTTTACAGCCTCTAACCAAGGGCTTGTTCTCGCACACACCCTATTCACTTGTATTTTCAACATGCATGACCCTACTGGGGCAAACACTGGTGCAGAGAGCTCTCCAAATCCATTGACCTCGCCCATCGATTCAGCTTGTAATTAGGTAAGTGTCTAGCCTCCTATGCCATTTGAGCTCTTCTTTTCTATCGGTTATTTGGGGGCAGAGAGCATTGCTACACACAAAGAGAAGATTTGAGCTCTTCTTGTCTAGCCCATGTGCCATTTGAGCATTATTGCACACAAAGAGCAGATTTGGACCCCCTTTAATGTGCCTTTTGAACTATTTGGTGGCAAGGAAACAAACCTCCTTGTCCATCACAACATCAACCAATAGTAAGCAAGCCATAATTTTATTCATGTGCCTTATAGTTGATGAACAACTACATAACAGAATTGGCACGATTCTAGGATCGGTCCAATTCTAGAATTGTTTGCACAAACGGATCACCAACCAACAATCAAATCGGTCAATCAGGTGAATCGGCCAAGTCACATCGGTCGTGAGTGCAATCATCCACTAAGAGTAGGATCGATTCAGCTAAGTGGGATTGTTGAGCAGAGCGGGATTATCATGATCCATGTTCACAGAGTGCCATGATCCCAAAAAATAGAATCTTTCTAAAGCTTGGATTTGCTTTCATCTTACAGCTATACATGCATAGTGGGATTTGATGTATTGAAGGTGCTTTGTGTGAACAAGAAATGAGCCATACTAGAGGCTCTTAAAGAAAAAAGGCCTTATAAAAGAGTATGGTTTTATTCCCATACATATGTGTACGTATGATATTAAAAAAATTATGATATAATTAAGAAAAAGAAAGTGTGTGTGTGTGTGTTAGAACTTGACAACCCCATGATACTGGACCATACACATGTATACAATGCTATATAATAGAGTATGAATGATAAATAATTTTCTTTTTGAGAAACATGCTTCCTTAACACATGTGTGAAAGATGCAATCACTGTTTTAAGAAACAAGCACATATGTCAAATTTAAGGCTTGATGTTTTAAGAAACAAGCACATATGTCAAATTTAGTCTTGAAGGCTTGATGTTTTATTGGAGTAGTAGACCACATGCCATCATTCAACCTACAAAGCCGAAGGGGAAGGATTCATGCCTACCGTCCCAAAAGAAAAAAGTTAGCACTTAAATTTGTTTGAGGGGAAGGCAAGTGCCAATATCCTTCCCCCCTTGTTATCGGGGTCACAACTTTAAAGATCGACATGGAATGAGTTCCCCATCTCCCATGGCCATTCGGGCCCCATAACGTAAGGACAAGGTATCCAAGTGTAAAGTCTACCAACTCCATGTGTGGATCGTTTTACGAGATAACAATTGGTCATGTAGCCTACTTGGCAATATGTTAAATCTAATCCAAACTCTTCGGCCTCGACCACCTTCTCGTGTGAATACGAGGATGCGGGTTACCTAACCATGGCTACTCCTCATAATGGACGTTGTACTAGGTTAGTGCCTAGGCAATATGATATCATGGTGGAGCATTGATATCTACCAACTTGTTAGGGCCGTGTATGCTTTGTTTTGCATCAATCTAATGTCATGTTTAAAATTCTTTGTAGCAACAATGAGAACGAACCATCGACTATGCATGCTTAGACTAGCATATCAAAGCCACCACTGAGCAAGCTAATGAATTGTCTCTATTTCTTTTTAAAGCAACATTAAGGGGATTTACACACACTTCCTTGGCCCATGTAAAATTGAGTAAAAATTGGGAAGATCTCTCCTGCCAAAGTTCATGGACGGAGACATTGTCCAACTACGTAAAATCCAGGAAAAGTGGTAGGAATCCAAAAAAAAATGGAGGCATCTCCTCCACCCAATTTCATTTTTTCTTGCCCACCCATAAATTTGGAAAAGCCTTGCAAGATAGGAATATATGTGTAAACCCCCTAATTAACAAGGAGTATGTAATTTCCAAAAACAATGTAACACCAAAAGTCTTATTTTTTCAATATGAGATCTCATTGACTAGGCTAGCAAGTCATGACTCATCAATAAAGGGGTTAACGAACTCTCAAATTTCTTCATCTCCATGCCTTTGTAAACGTGTTACGCATGACGGTACAACATTCTGGTTAAACTCAAAAATTCCAAGGTTTATTTGGAAGGTCCAATTGCGTATTTTTATTAGCACCCTTACAAAAGCCCGTGGGAAACTAGCACGTGCGACTTGCAAAAATCGCCAGTTTATGCAGGGCTTTACTTCACATTTCGACGCCCTCCGCTTTTTCATTAGCCCTAACGCGTTTGCCCAGCTGTGCGACAAGATAGCAAGGTCGGATTGGAGTAGTTAGGGTTTGACAGGCTGCATCCCAAGCCTTACGCAGTATCTCAGCTCTTTACATTAGTAGGATTCGACAGGAGCAAGCAGCGCGTAAGGAATTAGGGTTTCGGCAGACGGAACAACAGGGCTCGACGGAAAGTAGGGTTCCCGAACCAGCTCTGAAAGAAAAGAGCCATGCGGACGTTCTCAGGGGACTATTCGTTGATGGGAAGCTGAGGGGTCTCCTTTGTGCCAATGGATCTGCCGCTACTCCTGCAGAGGCTAGCATCTTCTACTACATTGCTCCAAGCTTGAAGGCAACGATGAGTTTGACTAGGCTCAATGTCAAATGGTGCGTAGGATTTTCCCTATACTTCGCTGTGGTCATCTCCCCAGCAAGCTTTGCTTAACTGTCGTAATGGTGGTTTTGGGCTGCAGGTACGATGCTTTTTTTCTTTCCATGCTTGCCATCAGCGCGTATCCTTTTTCGTTGAAGTATATTGCTTGTTATGAACATAGAACTGTTGACATTGTAAATATTTGCATGTCTAGACTCATAGGACGTTCGCCATTGAGCATGCCAATGCAGATAGAAATACTGCCAGTGACTGTCAGACTCATTCCAATGCACTTAGGTTGATGCCAATGCACACACCTGCACGTAGGACTTTTGCTGGTAAGCATAGAAGACATGCCTAACGTTGCGAGTAAGCTTAGGAATGTTTCTAATGTGCATGTATGAGTCTTGTTAGTGGATTTTAGCTGTTTGTGTGTGCATGCAAATGTCTTTGTTAATAATAACATATATTTCTGTGCTCATAGGATGCTGTCAATAAGCATAAGTGCATCTGTATGCACACAGGACTATCCCCATTTAATGAAAGGTGGGCATTGTGCACACACACATGGGACTCTTGCCATTGAGCAGAAGGTGCATGTCTGTCCTTGCATAACTGTCCCAAATGATTGCCTTGTATATCCATTCACATCGGACTAAATATAAAATATATGCCTATGCACATCAGAATACTTCAAATTTTTTTAAGTGTGCATAAGATGAATGCCGATTTGCATAGCAGTGAGGATAAGGTTCATGACAATGCACATAAGAATGCCATGATTGGTTGTAACATGCATGCCTATGCATTTGGAATCAGGGGGATTGCTGGTGACATAAGATGCATGCCTATAATATGCCTATACATACTACTGTGCATGATACGTCTGCCTAGACACTTTTTTTCTTCAGTGAGTGGAAGAGTGGTCTTGTCTACACACTATTGAGCATGTGATCTTGCAAATGGACAGAGCAATGTTTAGACTCCAATGTATGCATATAAGCTTGTGATGTGGCCAATGAACGTAGCAATGTTCACCACTCCAATGCATGCCAATGTGCCAAATTCCACTCAACTCCCCTTTTCAAGGATGAGTCATTCCAGTCCCTGCTTGAGCAGTAACATATGTTTTATGCCAAGAATTGAGTAGAGAACATTATACACAGTGACAATGCACCAATTCATGTTCAGATGCTGGTGACATAAGATGCATGCCTATAATATGCCTATACATACTACTGTGCATGATACGTATGCCTAGACACTTTTTTTCTTCAGTGAGTGGAAGAGTGGTCTTGTCTACACACTATTGAGCATGTGATCTTGCAAATGGACAGAGCAATTTTTAGACTCCAATGTATGCCTATAAGCTTGTGATGTGGCCAATGAACGTAGCAATGTTCACCACTCCAATGCATGCCCATACGCTTGTGATGCGTGCCAAATTCCAATCAACTCCCCTTTTCAAGGATGAGTCATTCCAGTCCCTGCTTGAGCAACTACGTATGTTTTGTGCCAAAAATTGAGTAGAGAACATTATACACAGTGACAATGCACCAATTCACGTTGATGTCAGAATTATACCTTTTCTCTCTTGTCATGCCAAGGAGAGCCTCTCCTTCACTTGTTCACAAAACAGCGGGACATTTTTGCCCATGAACTACGGTCTGCTTCCTGTTTCTCCATCCTTAATAGCTTATTTGTTAGAGCCCCTTTACTGTGGTCTTTGGCTACTTGTCTTGACAATCTGGTGTTCTTGTTCAAATCCTTTACCCCCTGAGCAGAGTAGTTGTCTCCATCAATTGGAAACGATACGGGCTTTGCGCATATCCACTGCGCATTTGGATTGTGGTGAGATTCTTGTGTTGCTTTTTATTTCTGGCTCGCCTCTTAAGCTAGTTTTTCAGAAGGCATGAAATGGGGATTGCGGCGCAATGTGATGCTTGTGTTGTAATACATGTGCAGGTTGATTATGCTACAATCTTTTCTCTCCGCATCCTTATGTTCGTTGATAATGGGCTTGCAGCAGGGTTATGGCCGTAAGTGTGAATTTGCTATGTCTGTTATTTGTATTTTTCAAGAGGAGGATGTTTTTTTGATACTGCCAAGTGCAATGACTGTGCAATATGCTTTGTTTTGAATCTTTATGAGATGAAAATGCGTGGCTGTAAACTATCATCTTTTGACCATCCTCCCCTTAACATTTGGGATTGGGCTAGAATGAAGGTTATGCCAAGGAAGGGGATGCATCACAGGAGTAGGGGAAGGAGACCTCAGACAAGTCAACTCAGAGGAGCAATGCCACCACTGTGTGGGTGCAGACGTATGCAAGGAACAAAAGAGCACATGTTTCATTAGACGCACCGCTGACACGATTGTCAGGGTCAACTACATGCAAAAGTGAAAGTACACAGAGCAGAGTATGAGAGGAAAGGGTAATGATAGTGGACGATGTGATTCTTGGAATCTAATCTAATCAATATTGTTGAATGAATGAAAGTTAACAATTTAATTGTACTGAATCTGCAAAGAACCAGAATCTTTATCAAGCTCAAAGAGCAAGGATGTATGGCAAGAACACTTTCTGATGTCCTCTCCTATCCAATCTTATCTAATTAATATTGTTGAATGGTATGAAAGTTGACAATTAACCATTAATTGTATGGAATAACTATAAGCTTTATCAAGCTCAAAGAGCCAGGATGAATGGCAAGAAACTTTCTGAAGTTTTCTCCTAGATACTCAAATCTGGTGTCAACTGATCTGTTAAAATGCCATTGTCAGGGCTAAATCAGCTCCTCTTCTAGGTTGATCTTCTCTCCTTTGGTTGGTACATTCAAAAGGCTGTGTAGAATAGGGAGAGAGGGGTTGTATTTTGCAGACATTGAAAAAGTAGGCCCATGTGCTGATTTGTGTTGTGCACTAATTGCATTTACATTTGCACTATTCAGGTAGGTGGCCTATTGTTGCTCAATCCAGGTGCCTGGTAAGGTTGATTTGTTTAAAGTGCAAGTAATTGACAGAGATAAGGAGCAGTGTAACTTGGAATAATATCACATGCACACATATATACTTAATTACTACTGCTCTTCGATTGCTCGCATCATTTGTTGGAACATCTCCGGTACACTCAGGCTTGATGCCCTAGATGACTGCCCGGTGCACTTTGGTCCCAAGGTTGTCGTTCTCGCTTTTCGTCGTAGCTCGCCATGGTAGGAAAATGCACTTCCTTTCCGAAGCGCAATCTGACCATCCAATATGTGTGTGGGAGGCTTCTGGAGGCTAAAAACCGACCGTCCTTCGAGGGACGAGCCACACCAAAAAGGAGTGGTCCACCGGAGTCTAGAAACCAACCACACACGAGTTTTTTTTTTTGGGTTTTTTTTGGGCTGAATCTTCACACTTGAAGAAGGCTCTGATGCCAATGTAACAGGCGGAAGCTTCGTGGTCGAATCGGTAACTTCAATGCTCAGAACATAACGCACAAAACTGAAGTAGATGTGCAGAAGAGAGGAAGAGAGAGAGAGAGAGAGAGAGAGAGAGAGAGAGAGGGAGAAGAGGACACAATATTGGCCCTCTGTAGGGCCCCCACCACGAATGGTGTATTTGCTTTATTAGGATGATGCAAATCAGGAAAGTAAAGACTAAACCTTGACCTTCTATGCTGAGGTAAACGTCTGTCCTTGACCTTCAGCTTTCACCCTTGCGTTAGCTTATCCCTTGGCTGTTCGGGCCCTTGAGATGCTTAAGCACTTTGTGAATGATGAGATAAATGATTGAAAACGAGGTTGGGCTTTTTATACTCTCTCATGTACCTAGTCGGCCAACACACACAAGTCGGCTGGCAGCAAATCTCTCCATGACTTGAATAATAATGCATTTAATGCCTATTAAAGCGTGGTTTCACACCTTTCTCTAGGTTGGCCATCCGCGCATTCGTGTTGGGTTGCTGGGCAGCGTGTGGGGGCTGTTCCACACATGGCCGACATGCAACATAGGTCTTGGTGCCGTGTCGGCTGCTTGGCCAGAGCCCCTAGGGCTGGCTGACAACCCTTCCAGCCCTAGCCATGGTTGGTGGGCACAGCCTGGGCCCTCTTGGCCCCTTGGGGTTGGTTCTATACCTTCCCCATGCCCAATGCAATAGTTCTAAACTCTGATCTGGGGTAGCTGTATGGGCTGGCCCCTGCTCTACATGCAAACCTACATGCCTACAAAGGTCTGGTATCCAGTTGTAAACCAGATACACATAACATCTGACAACATTCCAGAGGGAGACTCACAGCACGGATTGGCACTGCCTCATGTGGAGGACAATGCATACCTGACGAGTGGAACCCTGTGTAATCGCTCCCTATAGGAGGCCTGGCAAATTGGAAGATAAAATACACATATTTTAGATCACTTAACCAATTCAAACAATGGACAATACTTGCAACATTAAAATTGAAAATAACAAAGAACACTTGACACCATCATTGGGGCCGGAAAGACCCCCCTCCCTCCCCCCCCCCCCTCAATACAGTTATATTTCTTGGAGTATTTATATGTACAAGTGTTCACGGGTCCTAGGCTAGATTTCTCCATAACAAGGAGTGAGTAGAACTAGTAAACAATAAGATTTTGTCGGTGAAGAATCAGTTGTCGGAGTAGATCAAGTCACAGGTAGTCTCCCACCTTCATTGGGTGAACACCTGCCCTCATTGGTCTTCCGGGACTGTGTACCAACAGGCATGCCCGTAGTAACGCCTAAACACCGCGGAGGGAGTAATACTTGGTGCTCTCGAGTCAGCTTTGCTCCTAGTTTTTCTCATATCCCAAATGACCTTCACTGGCTCCTCAAAATGTGAGGGCGCGGTCAAGTTAATCATGGGAAAAGTCACCATCTTGGTAGTCTTATTCAATATAGGCATCGGGGGTGATATTTTACCCGACTAGACTTGTGAAAATAACATTAAAGTTTAATAATAAATGAATTTGAAAATACAGAAATAAGTACCTGACAAAGATTCAAATTCAATCCTTAGGAGAGAAGCTCATCCCCTTTTTAATACACTCCAAAATTGTAGGCGGGTACAAGGACTGCAGGTACAGCCGTGTACAGTGCAGTAACTAATATAGCTCTATAGGTGGGTGCTAGCAACAATAGAATCTGGGCAGTAGTTGGTACAAGAGGTACAATCTGGTATTGAAACATGTACAGTTGGATACAAGTTGTAGGACAGAGGCAGGTACAAGCTGCAAGCACAGTCACATACCGAACAGCAGAACAGTCGGGTATAAACTGCAAGACAGAGGCGGGTACAAGCTGCAGGTACAAAGTCGGGTACAAGTTGCAGGTGCAAAGGCAGGTACAAGCTGCAGTACAAAGGCGGGTACATGCTGTAGGTACAGCGGCGGGTACTTTCCATCAACCACCCTCCCACCAACCATCCATGTGTGGGGAAACAGTTTTTTTCCATGCAATACTAGTTATAAATATTATTATTAAGCTTTAATAATGTCGGGCACCCACATTAAAGCAAATGTCCAGCCAATGTTTTAAATGTGTGAACACCCAACCTTATAAACATTAAGGTTGACATTACTTAAGGGATTTTACATTGAAAAGGTCAAAAAGGGTAATACTTACCACCTGTTCACACGCCACACTAACTCATGAGCAGACAGCACACCTACGGTACATTGGGGGCGTCCCCGTCCAGTGTACTGGCACGACATAGCAAGCAAACACATGAAAACAAGTCATGCAAAAATAAGTTTATGCATGCAAGCATAAATGCATGTGTACATGTAATGGATGAAATCTCCCTTTCATGAAACTTATACAACGATTTCTTGTCGGGTACAAAATTGGCGCGACAGAAATGTGAAGTCTTGGTTTTCCTATGGAGTGACAGTCCCATAGGCAAAACACAAGTCGTGGCATGGGCCTTCCTATGGAGTGGTAATCCCATAGACAAGGTTGGCACAAATATCACAGTCCTACCATGGAGTGACAGTCTCATGGATAAGATGCAATCTTGGTCATACACGGGTGGCAGCAAACAGACTCCCGTCCATATGGCACAATATTGGTCACACGGGTGGCACAAAATTGGTTGCCGTCCATGTGACACCAAATGACTGATCCTTTCACATGAGGCACTGGCTTGGCCACATGTGAACGTGGTACAAATCTGGCTGCTCTATGCCCATAGAAGTTGCTCCAGAAATGGAGATGGACCAAATGGTGACATCCCCCCGGCGTCTGAACAGTTGACCTCAATTGAAAAGCCTTAAGATATACCTACAAAAGTTGGGGGTAGTCAACAAAGTAATCCTCATCTACCCACTTTGCATCAATGGAAGAGTTTTCTATGTGTGGTAGCTTTCTCTCCTTGTGAAAAACAATGTGCCCTGGCTGGGGAATCTCGTCAAGCTCATCAATCTCGGGTGGATTTTTTGTGACAGGCTTTTCCGGATCTGGCCCCACATACTTCTGCAAAGACTCACATGAAAAGCATTGTGAATCTTCCAATGGTTGGGTAAAGCAAGCTTGTAGGACACTTCATTGATCTTTTCAATCACTTTGAAGGGTCCATAATATTGAGTAGAAAGCTTTGGATATGATCCCTCTCGTCTTGGTCTCTTCCGAAGCCTAGCTTTCTCAAATTTCAGCAATATCTTATCACCTTTCTTGATTTGCATGTCCTTCTATGCATGTCGGCAGCCTTCTTATGCTTGTCTTGTGACCTTGCAATGGCTGTTTGCACTTAAGCAAAGTCTGCATCCAAGTCACGCACATACTCATCGGGTGCAAAAATCTCATCCTTTGTACAAAGGATGGGTTGTAAGATCACTCTGCCATAAATAATCTCAAACAGGGTCTTTCCCGTGGAGGCATGTACTGTGGTACTGTAGGCAAACTCTACAAGTGGAAGATACTTCTCCTAGGTACATTTTTGATTTGCCACATAACACTTAAACAAATCCAATATAGTAGAATTTGCAGTCTCACTTTGATCATCTGTTTGGGGGTGATTAGCAGATGAGAACTCAAGCTTACTGCCCATGTTATCAAATAAAGCTCTCCAAAAGAGGGTCGTAGTCCTGGGATCTCTATCCCCAACATAGTCACAAGGGACAGGGGACGGGGACGGGGACGGGGGACGGGGGACGGCCATATGTAGGGAACGGGACGGGGGTAGGAACGGCACTTAAAAATTACTTTGTCAGTACCACCCACTCGCCTATACAGGCAAAGCTTGCATGTCCATGGCTGTGCACCACCTCCATGAGGGGATGGGGTGTGATTGACCTCATCCCACCATGTCCATCCCGTCGTCCTTCTACGGGTAGTTGGAACTTGAAAAGCCACTGTCACGAGGAGGATGCCATGGATGATGGATGCCTCCTTGTCACTTGATAGCTTGAGAGAGAGAGAGAGAGAGAGAGAGAGAGAGAGAGTGAGTGAGGCTTGAGCCTTGAAAGTTAAGGGAGAACTTGAGTGTGAGGATGGGTGGGTGTGTGTGTGTGAGGGAGAGTGTGTGTCTTGAGAGGCTACAGCTTGCTTGTGTGAGAGCTTGAAACTTGAGACCTTGGCCCTTGAGGCTTGCCGCTTGAGGGAGAGAGAGTGTGTGTGTGTGTGAAGCTAATGCTTGAAGTGTGAGAGGGAGTGTGTGTGTGTGTGTGTGTCTTCTTATAGGGAGGGAGGCAAGAGAGAGGCCAAGGCCCAAAGCCTCAAAGGCTCAAGGCCTATGGGCCAAGGCTAAAAGCCCATGAAAAGCCCCTCCCAAACGGCCAAAAAAAAAGGTAAAAAATGTGACCATTGCCCAAACAGTAACCTGCAGGCGTTCCCATGTAGTCGTCCCCCACAACCGTCTCCTCTTGGATCCGTCCCCGGAACGCCGTCCCTTGTGAGGGACGCCCAGCTAGGGACGTCTGTCCGTCCCCGTCCCACAGTGTTCCCGGGACGGCGTCCCCTCGTTCCAAGGGTCCGTCCCCTCCGTCCCCTGTGACTATGATCCCCAACAATGGACTTAGGCATACCATGATGCTTGAATATGTGAGCAAGGAAAAGCTTCACCGTATAATGAACTTTAATGGTTTTCTTGACGAGCAAAAAGTGAGCTTGTTTGCCAAACCTGTCAACTATGGTCCAAATAGCATCATTCCCATGCTGGGATCTAGGCAAATCCATAATGAAGTCCATAGTAATGCTTTCCCATGGCTGCGAGGGAGTAGGCAATGGCTGAAGCAAACCTCGAGGCTTTTGCCTATCAAATTTTACCTTTTGACAGGTAATACATGCGCATACATAAGCCTCAATGTCTTTACGCATGCTTGGACAAAAGAAATATCTTTCTATCATGCGTATCGTAGGTAAAATACCTCTATGACTAGCATAAGGTGGAAGTGACATTTCTCCATAACCTTTGGACGCATATCCTTCACCACACATAGACAGTTATCCTTCATGAGATAACCCTCTTTGATCACATAAGAGGCATGCGAGTGACCAGCCATCAAATCAGTCCATATATGGGAAAAATTAGCATCCAAATGATGCAAATCACGTATGGTAGATAAGTCTCCATGAGAGGCCATTGAAACTGCAGCTATATAAGGCTTCTTGGACAAAGTATCTGCCACTAGATTCTTCTTTCCAGGAGTATGTACAATCTGAAAATGAAACATGGAAAGAAAGTTTGCCATTCTCATTTGCTTCTTTGAGAGCTCTGTTTGAGATAGAAAGTACCTCAAGCTTTGGTGATCTGTCTTGACTCTTGACTACAAATTCAGTCCCAAGAAGATAATGTTCCCATATCTTTAAGGCATGAATTACAGCCAAGAGCTCTTTTTTATAAATGTCCATATGGGTCTCGGCATCATGCAATCAACGGCTCTCATAAGCAACTGCATGATCCTCTTGATTTAGGATAGCTTCTATACAATTTCCACATGCATAACATTCCACTGTGTGGCTTTTGCAAGTCGGGAACAATCAAAACGGACCCACAAATGATAGCATTTTTGAGTTGCAAGAAGGCATCTTGCTCATTCGAAGTCCATTGGAAGGTGGCTTTCTTCTTTGTAAGATCATGCAAAGGTGAGTCAATCTTAGCGAAATTCCTTATGAATCGCCTATAGTATGAACATAACCCAAGAAAGCTACGCACTTGATGCACATTTTGCAACTCTAGCCAATTCCGAATGGTTTCAATCTTAGCAGGATTCATTCTTACACCTTCTTTGGATACGATATGTCCCAAATAGTGTATCTCTGAGAGGAAAAACTCACTTTTCTTAGCATTTATGAAGAGTATTTATGAAGAGTTTATGCTTTCACAACACTTCAAACACTGTAGCCAAATGAGTCTTATGCTCCTCCTCATTCTTGTAGAAAACCAAGATATCATCAAAGAATATACCTGTGAATTTACGATGGGGTCGAAATATTATCCATCATACGATTGAAAGTTGCCGGTGCATTGGTAAGGCCAAAAAGCATCACCAAAAACTCATACAATCTGAAAGCTGTCTTGAATGCGGTTTTATGGACATCCTGGGGTACCACATGAATCTGGTGATAGCTACTCTTCAAATCTATACGACCGAAACAAGCCGAGTCATCAAGCTTATCCAAGATGTCATCTATGCGTGGGATTGGGAACCTGTTCTTGATGGTGAGCTTGTTTAGAGCTCGATAATCGGCACACATGCGGAAAGATTTATCCTTCTTTTGCACAAGAAGCACAAGAGAACAAAAGGGTGAGGAGCTTGGTTGAACCAAACTCTTCTCTAAAAGCTCATTAATCTGCCCTATGATCTCCTCTTGTTGTGCGGCACTCACATGATATGCGGGTTTGTTAGGTGGGGAACTACCTGGCACAAGATCTATGTGATGATCCTCGGGTCTCTCAGGAGGCAGCTCTGCTGGCAATGCATCGGCAAAACAATTTTTATAAGCATTAAGAAAATTCAGCCTTTCTTGAGTCAATACATCCACATTTACATTACTTTGTTTAATTTTGTCACGAATAAAATGCGAAAAGACTCTTTTTCATTGCCTTATTAATTTGGATGTGAGATACAACTAGGATAGAATCCCCTTCTTTGCCAGCATCAATGTATTGCATTCGGCCTTTATGCATAAAGGTGATCCTGTTAGTTTTATATTCTTTGCGAGGCGCAAGCCTATGATGCCAAGGCTTGCCAAGCAATACATCACATCCATTGAGAGGGGCAATCAAGAAATGCTCATGATCCAAATAACCCTATATATGTATGCGCAACTTGCCAATAAGAGAAGTGACCTGCACCTCTTTGCCAACAAAAGCAACCTCTGTCTCAATATGGGGTCCCATGTCCCCAATCTCTATGCCCAAGTCTCTATGCCCAAGGCGGCTCTTATCTGTGTAGAGATGAAGTTATCTGTTGCACAATCATCAAACATGAATAAGGCAAGCTGATCCTTGATTTGTCCCCAAGCTTTGCATACCACTCTTTCTTTGCCATCATGCTCAGTGTGACCCTGCACATTGGGAATTGTTAGACATCATCTCCTTCTTGCTAGCAGGCTTCATGTTTAGTGTCCTATTTTAGCCTCTAGGACTGACCATGTTAGCTAGAGGGGCTAGTCATCCCTCACATATTTTTCTCCTATTTTATCCCCATTTTTATGATGTCTTGGATATTTATTCTAGTCTTGGACATTTATCCCAATCATGTGGATGCTAGTCGGCTGCCTACTTTTGGGCATATATATAGCTAGCTTGCTCCCTTATTATTCACTGCTTGCTTAGCATTGTTTGTTGCGGGCCCTCATATACAAGGTTTTCTCCCCTCTTGCTCGGGACATGTATTCTTTTTGATGATGATATTGAGAGCAGGTTCTCACCTGTGTTTCCTCTCCATCTCTCTCTCTCACTCTCTCTCCTGTGTTTCTACTCTCCCTTCTTCCGCTGCACATTCGATCATGGTATCAGAGTGCCGGTGATCTATAGTGTTGGATGCTCCCTCTCCCTCTTGGGTGTGTTTTTTTGCACATGGACAGATCTGCGTTTTTTTCTGAGAGTTGCTGCTGGTCGCCTGCCTCTTCCAGGTGTCTTCTCCATTGTAGCTATTGGTCATCCTTTACAGGTTTTGATCCTTGAGATTCACCTGTTTTCTACTCTATTTTCAGGGCAGCACCTAGAGTGCTGCGTTTTTCTACAGGTGTTGTGTACAACAATTTTGCAGCAAGTCTTCAGTATTCAGCAGCATATACCCCCCCCCCCCCCCCCCGCGTGCTGGCCGCCTATTCTGTGTTGGATAGTAGCAGCTTACATGCTGCGTTTTTTCTTCTACAGGTTTTCTGATGCCGATTTGCTGATCTGAGGCTTGGGTGTACCTATTTCTTATGCGTTTCCAGAATTTTCCCTTTCTACTGCACCGAATACCTTTGCGTTTTCAGATTTGCAGCCATGGTTGTTGCGTTCTTCTGGACTGATTTCTGCTGGTAGCTCTACCTTCGTCTGGGCTTTATCTGTTGGACCCGAAGCATTTTTCCTCATAGGAGGTGTGGACACTGGTTGGCCTGAATTTTTAGGTTTGTAGCCCTTGTTTGGCTGCGTTTTCTTCTTCAGTGGACACAAATCACTTGTAGAGGGGGTTTCTTGTTTGGACTGTGGCTTTGGAGGCAGTTTGGTACTTGAGGAGGATACTGAATTTCTGATTTCAGTTAGCATTTTGCTGATTTTGGAGCATCTATACCCTTGTTTTGTTCCTGGCCTACATGGTTTCCCGGTTTCTTAATTTTCCTTGCCTTCTGTTGGCGGTGGAGTGCTATTTTTTGCTGGATAGCAATGTGTTGGCTGCATTTTGCTTCCCAAAGGAGTTTTCTACACTTAGAGGGGGCCCATCTCCAGCTACTTCACTTGAGGATCAATTTCGGGAGCTGTTTTGTGGAGACTTTCTTCTGTGACATGAGTTTACAAATTTTCTAGGAGAGCAATGATCTTTTCAGAGATCCTGAGTAGAGTTCATTTTTGTCCGAGCCTGTGTTCTTTGTAGTGTTTGCAGAGAAAGGAGGGTGTTTTGCTTGTGAGGTGTGATCCTTTCACATGGATCACTTGTTTGATTCTACTTGTGGAATAGTCTTCTGCTCTTAGTGATGCTTTTGAGGACTTTGTTACCATTGCAGTTTATATTCTTGCTTCCCTTCCTCATTGTGAGGAGTCTACCTCTGCCTCTCTTTGTGATGCTTTTGAGGATGCAGGTTTGTTGTTTTGGAGGATGGTTTTTTGAACCCAGTGGGATGCTTTGGATCTGTGGTTGCTAACCGTGCATGGGGCATAGTGCTTCGAGAGTTTTTTGGATTTGGATCAGAATCAGGTTGGGCTTGTACCAGTCCGACGACATCTTTTTTCAGAGGGGGATGTGGAGTCCTTTTATGTGGCGATGCCCACCTCAATGGCGTGTACTTTTGTACAGCATTGGGCAACTCATGGTACGGATTTTGAGCAGATGGACCCCATCTTTTCTTCAGAGTCTTTACATCTTGCGATGCTGACCTTTTCAGAGGATCCTTCTTTTCAGCATTTGGCTACTCTTGGTACAGAGTTGGAGCAGATTGACTCTATTTCTTTTGAGGGTTTCAATGAGGAGGAGTGTGCTTCTCCGAGGATTGATTATCTTTTCAGGATCTGATCTTGGTTGGTTTTGGGGTTTTTCATATCCTCTCCAGGGAGGAGGAGTGTGCTTCTCCGAGGATTGATTATCTTTTCAGGATCTGATCTTGGTTGGTTTTGGGGTTTTTCATATCCTCTCCAGGGTGGACACAGGACATTCGACTTTGGGGAGTGTTCTTACACTTGGGTTTGGAACCATTATTTGGAGCAGCACGACGCAACACTACATGGTTGTTTTCTTCCAGAGGAGCGGTGTACATGGTAGCTTGTTCTGTTGTTTTTGTAGTCGAGTTGCTGAGGAGATTGCTTGTGGAGCTTTCTTGGTATCTGTTTCTGCAGTCTTTCATCTTTGATTGAGGACGGTGTCACTGACTTCTTCGAGTTCACTCAGCATCCGGTGCTGAGAGGGGGTGTTAGACATCATCTCCTTGTTGCTGGCTTCATGTTTGGTGTCCTATTTTAGCCTCTAGGGCTTACCATGTTAGCTAGAGGGGCTGCTCACCCCTCACGTATTTTCCCCCTATTTTATCCCCATATTTATGGCGTCTTGGATATTTATCCTAGTCTTGGACATTTATCCCAGTCGTGTGGATGCTAGTCGGCTGCCTACTCTTGGGCATATATATAGTTGGCTTGCCTTCCTCATTATTCACTGCTTGCTTAGCATTGTTTGCTGCAGTCCCTCACATACGAGGTTTTCTCCCCTCTTGCTCGGGACATGTATTCCTTTTGATGATGATATTGAGAGCAAGTTCTCACCTCTGTTTCCTCTCCATCTCTCTCTCTCTCACTCTCTCTCCTGTGTTTCCACTCTCCCTTCTTCTGTTGCACATTCTATCAGGAATGGCATGCACATTTACCTTGGGTGGCTTGTCCTTTTGCTTTTGCTTGCGGGTAGGGCATTGCCTAAATATGTGCTCTTTACTACCACAAGAAAAACATTCCCCTCTTTTGCATATTGCTCCCTTTGCTCGAGGGTCAAGCCAAGCTTATTCGTCTTTGGTGCAATGTCCTTGGATGGGGTACTTTCAGCTTTACC
Organism: Cibotium barometz; assembly: GCF_041138505.1. Classification (NCBI taxonomy): domain Eukaryota; kingdom Viridiplantae; phylum Streptophyta; class Polypodiopsida; order Cyatheales; family Cibotiaceae; genus Cibotium; species Cibotium barometz. The sequence continues at coordinate 22,056,437 of NC_141074.1, read as the reverse complement.
TCCCTTTTGGGCTTCCCGAAAGCTCTTTTTAGGTGGCTGTCCACCTTTTTGCAGGTTTGGGACAGCCCTCTCTTTGCCCTTAGAACCTCCCTGATCCTGCGTAATTTTAAGCACCAATTGGTCCGTAGCAAGAGCAAATGCTATGAGCTGCTGAAGGGTGTGTTTCGGGTGCAATTAGATGCCCCAACATTAAGCTGGTTGCAACCCGAAGCGAAACTTCCTTTTCCTTTCATCTTTGGAGAGTTGCATAATGGGAGTTACCTCAAGCAAGACTTTCCAAAATTTGCCGACATATTGTTGTACACTCTCATTGTCTTTTTGCTCACGTCTATCCCACTTTTGTGTAAGAGTTTGCTTGGCATTTGGAGGCAAAAATTGGGCATAAAATCTGTCCAGGAACTCCTTCCAAGTGCAAACGGGATCTTTGGTGGTCTTTTCAGTGATCCACTATCATGACCCTGTGAATTTGTGCAGCATAAGTGTGAGCATGGTGGTCAGTGAGCAAGATATATGTTTAAGGTTTATAACCTTGTGGACAACCCCATGTGTGGAGGGGACAAAGAGGAACAAAGGTTCAAAGTTTTATAACCTTGTGGACAACCCCATGTGTGGAGGGGACAAAAAGGAACAAAGGTTCAAAGGTTTATAACCTTTATAAAAAGCATCATGGTCCCTAGGCTAATTTGGGGGCCTACACTTCTTTTGGAGAGTTGGGCTAGCACGCTTCCTCTCTCTCTCTCTCTCTCACTCGCTTTTTGGAAGGAGAGCTGGTGGGCTGCGTTGGAATATATGCGCAGGCGCAACTAAATATCACTGACTCGAGAAGGCTAGTTGGCTGCTGCGCTACAGTACACACACACGCACCGATTGAATCTCTCTTTCCTTGGCTTTTGGAGAGCTGGCTGGCAGCTGCGCTACAGTATATACAGGCGCCAGCTGAATCGCTCCTTCTCCTTTGCTTTTGGCAAGAGGCTCGCTGTCGGGCTGCGCTACTGTACATACAGGCAGAGCTGGACACAGAGGCATGGACTGTAGGAGGGAGTGCAGGGCTGGACAGCAGGTTCACCCACAAGTTTTCTCTCTCTCTCTCTCTCTCTCTCTCTCTCTCTCTCTCTCTCTCTCTCACGTTGAATTAGGTGCTGGACTGTAGGCGGCTACAAGACAAGAGGGCAAGACAGAACAGGGCTTTCTTGATGCCTCCTCTCTCGTGAAAAGCGACACAAGGACTGTAAGTTTCTCTCTCTTTGTGAGCAAGTGGGACTGCAAGAAGTGTCAAACTAAGTCTCTCTTTTCACTGGCTCGTAATTGTTTCGGAGTTGTTTCTCTGGCCCTTTGTGAGAGGAAGGGTTTGGCAGTTCGGAGGGTGGAAACAGGGTAAGTTTTTGGACTGATTTGGAAGAGTTTGTGGACTGTTTCATGGCTGAGTTTGTGGCTATGTACATGGGTCAATTAGATGCATATTCAAGGCCTCATGAATGCACTGTCTTGGCAGATTAGAGGAGATAATAGTGTGGTGTTTTTGGGACTCAAAGCTGTGTGTAACCTCTATGCTAAGAGGTCCAGAAGATTGGCAGATTGGACATGCAGACATACAAGCCATGAATGGCCATGTTGTACTCATTTAAACTTTTCCATTGAATTTGAATAAAGAAATACCAAAAGGGGCGCCAAGCTTTGGGGCCAACAGGTGTCGTTCTTCTACACGTGTTGGAGCACTCTAGCTCCGATATATTTGTTTTATTGGCTAGACTACAATTGGTTTGGGTGACTGCAGTCTACCGCACTTTGGTTTCTACCAGAGGCTGGTTTCAAGGTTCCGTTGCCGGGACCATCACCAACTTTCTTAAGGGGGTGAGCTCGTGGTTGTCTCGAGGAAAGTCGTTACTGAAAATCTGAGCAAGATGTCAGACTATGAGGATGACTATGACTATGATGATGAAGAAGAGCAGGAGACCACTCTTGAGAGGACTGAATGTGAGGATGTACTTATAGGAGAACAAGCTACAGAAGATGCACATTATGAGGATGTAACACAACTAGAAGATATGCCAAATAAAGAGGAAGATGATGCCCGGTTCAAAGCCCGTTTGGTAGGGGTAGTGGATGTGCTTATGCAACTCACACAAAGTGAGAAGTTTGCTGAATTTATGAGGGCCTCTTCTGAGTCTAAGAAGAAGAAGAAGAAGGTGCGTTCTAGGAACCCACCTCAAGGCAATAGTGGTGCCTTTCCACAGGATCTTGCTTTTGGACAGTTTTCCAACATGCAGAACACTTATGGTGCAAACCCACAGAGTTCCTTTTTCGGACAGCAACCTATTCCGTAGCAATCTATGCATCCAGGCTATTTTGGCGGTGGTTCCGTGTTCCAATCTATGAATGGGGGTTACCCACAGGGAGGCATGGGAATGCAAGGGAATTTTGGAGCTAATTTTCAGCTTGGTATGCAAGGCAACATGTATGGGGGCATGCAGCCCAGAATGCAAGGAAACATGTATGGGGGCATGCAGCCCGGTATGCATAGTGGTATGTTTGGAAACATGGGAGGATCAATAGGATTGCTTGGTATGCCAGGTGTGGGAACTGGCAATGTTGACCCTACTATGGGCATGAATGTAGGGGGTAGCAATCTTGTGAGGTCACTTCCTTACAATAATCTAACGCCTATGGGTAAGGCGAAGGATTATAAGGACATGTCAATGCCATACATGTACAATCGAAAAGCAGAAGCAATGAGGGGTTTTGTGACACTAGGTCAATCCTCACCATGAATATTTTCTTATAAAGGTTCTTAGATCTTAGTGTGTGAAATGGTATCAAGGTAAGGTGAAAGCTAGACAAAAATAGATATATGTCCAAAGTTAGTAGTTGTGCGTGTAAAGGTGAGAAAGATGAGGAAAAGGTGATCTTTCTAAGGTCTACAAAATGTAATAACCTCTTTCTAAGGTCTACAAAATGTTGAGGGATTCTCAACTGGCATTCACCTGAATCTTCCAGTACAAGGTGAAAACAAAAAAAAGACATATGTTGAATTCGAGGCTCGTGTACAGAACATGGGAGATCTGCCGGCTTTAAGCACATGTAGGACAGCTATGGACAGCCCACAACATTCCCACATCAGCTCGGGACAGCCCTGTATGTGTATTTCCAACCCTGTCAAGCTGGAAGAAGAAATAGACCAGCTCAAAAGGGGCTGTACCAGTAGTCGACCAGCCCCCAGATGGAGTAGGCTAGCAGATTTTCATGCCTGGAGAAGTCGGCCAGCAGGTATGAGACTGCAGAACAGGTTGACCAGCCCTCTAGCACAGCTACAAAGAGTTGACCAGCAGATTTGGGGCTCTAGAACAGGTTGGCCAGCAGATATGGACTCCCATATCAAGTTGACCAGCCCCCATGCACCTGGAAAGCATGCGACCCACCAAACACAGCCTCTCTCTCCTGTAATTGTTTTTTGCGTGAAATTGGAACTCCTGTGTTTTTCTAGTCCAAACGGGGGCGCATACAAGCAAAAGGCCCATATGATGTCCAATGCCCGATACTTTGGCCGCCATGTGTATTAAAATAGACTTGCCTAGTGTGTACAACTTATAATCTTGTCCGGTCACTTATAAGTGAGTGTGGACCTGCAGCAATAATTATTAGCATGTGGAAACAAAAAGCTGTAAATTGAGTTTCAAGAGAACTTACCACCTGTAAAACACATGTAGACCATTTGTCAGACCAAAACAAGTGTGCACACACTTGTCCAGAGGGTGCCCAGGCATCCGGACAACAGAGGGAGTAATCTCAGGCATCGTCCTGGCAAACAAAACAAGTCATCCAAAAATAAAATTAAGGGCTCAGTTGTATCAATTATTTAGGTAAAATGTTCAGGGATCCCAAAATCCGTCCGGAACCTTCCCAAAACATAAATACAAAGTGAGCACCAGGATAGCTAGTCATAGGAAATAACACCATGTCAGGCTCCATATGCCATATATGTACTGTCATCTTAGGCTCCGTATGCCACACATGTATAGTAGGAAATAGAAGCAATGAGGGGTTTTGTGACAGATTGTATCCAACATGCATCTGGAGGTTTCAAGATGTTACCTATAAATGGTGGTGCAAAGTAGAGAGATGGAATTGTTTTTGACATATGGAATGGATTCAAAATGATGATTTGTGTCTAGAGTTGTGCTCTTGATTCTTGGTTCTTCAGAGCTTGTCATTGTAGGAATATGCTGATAACTACAAATGATTATGAAAGTGCAAGAAAAAGTTAAGGTTTCTTGTAAGTGCATAAGTTTGCTTTAGGTCTTAAAGAAAGTTGGTGACCTTTAGTTTATGAGGAGAAGTGTCAAGGCTCTTTGTAAGGCTATCGAAATGGCTTTACTATAAGAAACCATTGAATCTGCCTAGTAGCCAACAAACCACTAGGTATGTTGAGAAACTATAGTATTTGAGAGCCATGGGTGGTTTTTATCAGAGATCTTCTAGGGCAGGGAAAGGAATACCGTTGTCAAAACAAATATGAATTCTAGAGGGGTTAAGAAATTTTTTTCCAATGGGTAATAGGATATCTGCAAAATGTCTGCTTACACCAGATATAAAGAGAAAGCCAAGCAAGAAAGCTTGTGTTATAATTGTTTGAGACCATGGATGGCAAGATTGCCCATTGAAACAGTAGTAGGTAATTGCAAATTGAATTGTCAATCCAATTGAAGAGATCATGAGGGGAGCGGAGAAGATCTCTCGATGAATGCTGATAAATCTATTGATTCTCCTTGAGATTTGAGAGAAGTCATGACTATGATTGTGAGAAAAAGCAATAAACAGCTCTGGATGCTGTGTTGGTACATGAAGCTAGGAGTTTTCAAAGATAGTTTTGATTGTTATGCAAGATTTGTGGAAAGAAAAGAAGTCAAGGTCTTGTTTGACACAAGTTCGAGGCATAATGTGATTAATTGAAAACTTGTGAAACTCTTCAAATTGAAGACAACCTTCTCCATACCAATGTACAGTGAGTTGGCGAATGGCAAGGGATTGAAGTCTGGAATCAGTGAATGGTTGATCTAGGTTTGACCATTCTCAGTCTTATTTTAAAAATTGGATTTTAATATCACCAAGCTTTTGCATTTTGATGTTGTTATTGAGAAGTAGTGGCATGCGTTGGAGACACCAATGGTCAACTTTTGTATGCATGAAAATCATTTTGGTCATGAATGAAGGACACTTCATGCTAAAGGGGAGCTAGATCTTCCAAAGAAGACGGTGGTTAATGCAACTCAATCATGCAAAAACTAAAATTTAAGTCTCTGTTTGTAATATATTCAAGCTGTTCCTAGTAGTTCCGTGGATGCAGTGGATCAAGGGATGACAGCTTGTGTCAAAGAAAAACTTTGTAAAAATGATTTTTTTTAAAAAAATTTCTTCAAAACTAACTTGCCATCTTGTTTGCCTCCCCATAGAAAAGTGGAGCACAAGATTTTGTGAACTTCCCTAGTTAACAAGTTGCCATTTGGATGAGGACGGTTGAAGACAAGGAAGTGTCTAGGGTGATTATCAAGTACCTCACCAAAGCACGTCTGAGTTTTTCACCATTTGCTTTACTCATTCTTTTGGTGAAGAAAAAGGATGGTTCATTCAGAATTTGTATTCATCAGAGGGCACTGAACAAGATTTATTAGGTGCCCTTGGTGGAGCAACTGTTTTTAATAAAATTGATCTTAAGAGTAATTATCATTTGATGATATTTTAAAGGCAGTTTTTTGATCTCATTTTGGACATTAGGAATGTTTAGTAATGCCTTCTTGGTTAATGAATGCTTCTGCTACATTCACGTAGCTCTAATGAACCATGTGTTTATACAGTTTGTCCCTTAAGTAGAGATTTTGCTAATGGGTTGGCAATGCTGCTCCTCTCCAAGCTCAACCCATTGGGAGCAAGGAGAGTCCAGAGCTTGCCCGTAGGTGAAATATGACTGGATGTCCATCGGCATTCCGTAGGGATGCACTTGGTACTACCTCCTTTGGTTTGAGCTTGCGACATGATACATGGCCACCCACGTGTTATAATTTTCTAATTTTCAATCCTGTAAACTTTGATTCAGTAAGATCACAAAAGCAACATGGAATCCCATTTCATGAGTTTGATTACATACAAAGCCATGGATGCTTAGATTGTTTCTTAGCAAGTTTTAAAGTAGTCTTTTGCAAGCTTGTTTATGAATGCTTTTGAGACTTTCATTGCTTCATTATTTCATATGATAAGGTTAGGGATTCTATGAACACATGCTTGAGACTTTAGTTGCTTTTTTCTTGGTCTTATGTAGTGTTCTTGAGTTAACAGGTAGTGCTATGGTCTGGATTTCCTGCAGGCACAATGATAATTTACAAACATTGATGAGGTTCAACGGGAGGGTCATCGTTTTAGCTTGCTTGACATTGGTTCTCTATCCTTTCCTCTGGGCTTGGACGGTTATTGGAAGTCTTTGGTTCACTAGTGCAAGAAGCTGTGTAAGTGACTGTTCATGCATCAAATAGTGAATCCTCTGAAGAACCTTCATGTGCTTGATTTAGAAATTTCATGACTACAGAGAATATTTTTAACTGAGTTTCATTCTCGTTTTATGTACCGGTGCTTAAGCGACTCTACTACAAAGCTTTTAACATGGGTTTTTTTCACTGTTTTTGGCAGGTACCCGAAGGGCAAAAATGGGGGTTTTTGATTTGGCTTCTTTTCAGCTACTGTGGACTGATATGCATTGCATGCTTGTCTACAGGAAAGGTGAGAGAGTGGCTCACAAGAGTAAAAGATCGGCACAAGCTTGGTTTTTTTCTTGTCATGAAGTTCTGATTTTGTTGAATGTTTGGAAATGCCAGTTTGACTGCCTCAGTATGAGCTGTGTAAGCATGCTTTTTTCTGAGAGGTATGGTTAGGATTGTGGATGCGTGCAAACCAGTTTTTACCTTCTTATATTGTTAAAATATGTTGTGACGCATCTGAGGATCTGTTCGTTGGAAGTGTCAAGAGGGATATTGCCCGACGAAACTGCAGTCATACCCACTAGTATATGTCCATCCTTCAACAGTCCTCAAAAACCTAAGTCTAGGAGCCCGCAAGCTTCCGCAAGCGTGTATGAATGCTTTAAAAATAAAGAGTCGCCGTCGTGTACTCCTAAGCATTGTTGGTGCCTTCAAAAAATAATCCCCTTCACGGTCTGTTTCCTCTTGACTTCTGAAAAAAACCCTTTTTATATAAAAAAGAAGATTCAAATCACAAAACGGCCGTGAGAATCTTCCCTCAGGCCCGGCCAAGCCCACAACGCCCGGTTGCATGTAAACCACCCTCCCAAACCCACGGGAACTGGCCAAGCCGCCAGGAGACCAAACCAAAGAGACGGGAGCCGACCACACCACAAAGGAGTCAAGGCGTGGCACGCAGGAGGGGTTCCAACCCACGTGGAGGGGCTGGTGCTCTAAAGCCCTCCACTAGCCACCAAGCCGGACGCGATTCGCATGTTGAATGGAGCAACCACACATTTTCAAACAATGCTTTTCTGCAGTTTTTCCCTTGCACGTAGCGCTTGCCCGTCAACGTCGTGATGATGAAGATGACGACGACGATGATCCCGCGCTTTGTCTATGATCGCCCGCTTTGTCTATGGTCGCCGGCTTTGTCTGTTAGGCTCATCTCTCTCTCTCTCTCTCTCTCTCTCTCTCTTTCGCGTGAACATGCAGAGGAACAAAAGCTTTTCGTAAGCTTGTTGTCTCCCTAAAGTCCAGGCTTATCTTCTCATAATAATCTTTTCTCTATATGTCCCCTTTACAATGGCCAAACCTCAAGCCTTTATAGGCTTCCAAAAAACAAAAGCATACTTATGCTTTCCCTTAAAAAATTGCGCGACGTCTTAAAAAAGGGCCTTTTTTTAATCTACTTACAAAAACTAAGCTTTAAAAAAAAACTAAGGCAAGTGAACCCCTTCTAATAATGCCAAGTGACAAAAATCGATAATGCCGAACATCGGTGGTGTCAAATCGGGAAAAGGGTTTGCTTGTCAACACACGACGAGATGCAAAAAAGCTCATACTAACGAACCAAGGCCGATACGTGAATTCGAATGAAAAGAACAAATCTGATGTAGATAAATATGGGCGCCCACACATGTTTCTGGCCGAACGGGGTCAAAAACTCGAACAAAAAATTCCCATCACATTTTACCTCCCAAAATGGAGGTGATTTGCAAGAGGTCTCGTGTCGCTCCACATCCTCCAGGGTCAGTGATGAAGGGTCGGTGTTGCTCACCAACATAAGCCAAAGAACCATCATAAGCTACGTCTTCATGACTGCTTTCAACCAATGGAATGAATGGATCATCAAATAGCTCACTTTGATGCACGAGCCACTTGAACAACTTATCCTGAACCATTTTGTCACCTTGAGTTGCATATGGACATAATGAATGCGTGGCCAATATATGCTTCTCGGTATCCTCATCAACACACAAGAACTCTTGGTCTGTATACAATTAAACAAGAGTGTGCGTACTTCCTGAAGTATGCATAGTAATGTTGTTATATGTAGAGATAGTCATCAAACCCGTGATCTATGTATGAGCACATTTGTAATCTCATATGCATCTGTGATATGAGCAAGAAAATCCCGAATGATACGCCCATCCTCTTCAACAATGTTAGCCTTGAGAAACTCATCTATATCTTCAATGTTGACCAAGAACTCCCTAATAATATTCTTGTCCCTAGCAACTATGGCATTGCTAAGAAACCGCATCCTCATCCTTCGCATCAAACTATGTAATCTACCTAAGAGTCAAAAGAAGAAGCAACCCCCCCGTTTGCCTTCAGGAACTTGTAAAGAAGAAGCAACCCCCATAAAGATGCTTTCTTGAAGCACACGCCATAGAAAGACTTGATCCTAAAAAATGATCGATCTAACCACGAGGAACTCGTAAGCATATGTCCCAAATTTTGGGGCTGTATAGTTTTGTCCGATTGGGAGGGTGGAGATTTGGTGTCCGCTTGGACAAAACTTTGTCCGCCCAAAAAATTAGTATTGTGCGAACCGGCAACCATTCAATATGAAGTAAGGTTTGAGACTAAATACTTACCACCTGCAAAATCCATCAAATGCCCCGTTAGGCAAACAAGTGATGCAATAGACTTGTCCATCAGGGCGTCCCATTGTCTGGACATCATAGGCTTTTGAACCAAGCATTGCCCAGGCATGCAAAACCAGCCATACAAATCAAAATCAAATTCACAAGCACTTATGATTTCAATTTGAGCTCATCAAGGAAAGAAGTCCCATCTACTAATGACGCTTGGAAATACGTCCTGCCATGTCAATGGGCTTCCCAAGATCCATCCATAGTACACGTCAATAGAACACTTGGCATGCCATGCGCACATGTCAAATGGTGATCCGTCCATGGCCATGTACATGCATAGGGTTTAATCTTAAGCTTGAGAAATTAGGGATTTGTGACATTACCCTTGGCTTCTATACAGTTGTCGTCAATTGAAAAGCTTCGAGGTAATGCGTCAAAAGATTGGGATATTCCTTGAAGTATTCCTCTCATCCATTTGGATTCCAAAGGGGAATAATTCTTGAGTTTGACAAGGTATTGGCAAGCGATCTTGCCTTCATAGCTTTTTCGCTCCGCGTGAAATACTATCTGTTCATAGTGCAACACCTCCTTATGTTCATGGACTTCCAGGGGATCTTCCAAGACGGGCTTTGTTGGAGGAGGTCCTTCATGTGGCTTCAACGAGCTCATATGGAAAGCATTATGCATCTTCTAGTGATCAAGCAAGGCAAGCCTAAATGCAACATCATTTATCTGTTTTGTCACCTGGAAAGGACTATAGTACCTATTTGACAACTTAGGGTACCTCCCTTCTTGTCCAGGCCTCTTTCTAAGGCGTGCTTTTTCAAATTTCAGCAATACCCAATCACCTTCTTTTATTTGGACTTGTCTTCTATGTTTATCTGTAGCCTTTTTTTTGCTTTTCTTGAGACCTTTGTATAGCTATTCGGACTTGTAAAAGGGCAGTTTCTAGATCTTTTACATATTCATCAGTTGCAAAAGTCTCATCTCGTACGTAGGATGGGTGGCAGCACTACCTTGTCATAAATGATCTCAAAAGGTGCCTTTCCAACATATGATGCACAGTGTTATTGTAAACAAATTCAACTAATGGCAAGTACTTTTCCCAAGCTGTTTTTTATTTAGCCACATAGCTTTTCAAAAGATCAAGCACTATTGAATTTACGATTTCACTCTGTCCATCAGTTTGTGGGTGGTATGCAGATGAAAAATTCAGTTTGGTGTCGATGTTATCAAATAGGGCTCGCCAAAATAAGCTTGTAGTCTTGGGATCTCTATTTCCAACGAGATTGGTGTTTGAAAATTTGGGAAAGATATAATTTTGCCATGTGATGTGCCTTGATATTCTTTCTCACACTTGTCAACAATAGTCCAAATGGCATCATTGCCATAAGTAGATTTGGGTAGATCCATAATAAAATCCATGGTAATGCTTTTTTCCATGGCTCATGGGGTATAGGCAACGGTTGCAAGAGACCAGGGGTTTTATGCCTATCAAATTTAACCTTTTGACATACCATGTGTGCACATAGATACTACTCTATGTCCTTTTGTAAAGTAGGCCAAAAGGAATATCTTTCCAATGCCTATGTAGTAGGCAGAATCCCTTTGTGTCCTTCATAGGTAGGAGCATGGAACTCTTCCATGAATTTTTTCCCACAAATTCTTAACCAACAAATGTGGTTTTGCGTATATACATAACGGTCATTCAAAGAGAATGATGGGACTATATGACCAGCAATTAAATTAGACCATATACTTTTAAAATCATCATCATTTTCGTACACTCGAGGCACCGAAGATAAGTCATCATGATGAACAATAGTAATGGCATCAATTTGTGGTCTTCTAGACAAAGCATCAACCAATGCATTCTTCTTTCGAGGTGTATGCATAACTTGAAAATGAAACATGGAAAGAAAATTTGCCCATCTCGTATGCTTTTCTGAAATTTTTGGTTGTGAGAGGAAATGCTTGAGACTCTTATGATCCGTTGTAACAATAAAATCGGCACCTAATGAGGTATGCATTGTGTTTCTCAAAGCGTGACCATAGTCACATGGGACGCGAAATGGAGACGGGGAACGGGGACGGAGAAGATCGAGAATGGCCATTCCCTGTGACTATAGAGTGACATGGGACGGGAATGGGAACGGGAAGATACTGCCATCCCCAACATCCCCGAGTCTAAAAATGTCCATTCCTTGTGACTATGAGCGTGACGAATTGTGCATCCACGGCTTCCTACTCACGTTCCTCTGCCACTACGCCTACGATGAGTGCGAGTAAGTTGTCGATCAAATGACTCGAGGTCTCGATAGATCTCTGCATAGATTCTCTTGTCCTCATCTTGCTCTTTGTTGACACTCTCAAGAGTGTCCCCTGTGAGCTTGAATGTATCCACATTCACCTACATTGTACAATGATCAATTGACAAGCAATGAGCATCAATGATTCAATGTATTAGAATTTAGTTTTAATGCCCTTCTTATATGCAACCAAGGGTGCTTTCCATTTGCTTCTCTATTCCAAGAAGCCTCCAAGGTGCAAACACTTATGTGAAAGCCCTAGTCACTTCCACCACTTCATGCTCACCTTCATGAGCATACCATGAGCCATGCCTTAACTGACATGTTCCAAAATAGGCTGCAACCAGCCATCACCACTTGCCATTGACATGGAAAAGCATGCAACTTCAATACGCTCCTTGCCGAAATGCAAGAGGCATGGGATTCACAAATCCCACACATAGCAACCCTTCTCAAATACGAGCATTCTTCCATGCTGAAACACCAAATTAGAGGCAAAACCATCAAAATACCTTCACAAATCTTTTCTTGGCAGCTTCCTTGTTGATGAACAATGAAAACTTTAGTCTATAAAGTTTACATTAAATGCTTATAACTTATAAGTTATACTTGTCTCACTGATTTCATCTTTTGCATCGCGCGCACCATGCACAAGTTAGCGTGGCAATACACTAGCCACTCTAACTGTTGCGTACTCAAGCGATTGCGTAACTTCGTGTGTACAAGTGAGTTGGAACTCCAGTTCCTCTCACATGCACTCGAAGAGTAATGCTAAGCTAGGATTCTCAAAGCCACCTTTTGGAGGCTTGAGAGCGTATATCCAAATGTCTTCCACTAGAAGAGGGGCTTCACAAGGCTCTCTTCTAGTAGGTAGTAGATGCAGCTAATGAGCTCCTCAAGGAACTTCCCGTGGCGATCCTCCGGCAATGCTTTGGGCAAGAAAGCATCTCGGTCTTGAAGTAACTCCATGTCGGTGAAGAGCGTGGGCGATTTGTAAGCCAGATGCAATCATGTAGCAAGACGAGGGATAGGTCTTTGCATCCAATTCCATCTCTTCTCCACAATGGCCAACATACCATCGCATTTCTCCTCGTCGATGGAAGGAGACCGCTGTAGCCTCTCTCATGAAGTGAATGAGAAGGCCCATGGTGGCCCTGTCCATGTCAGTCATTCGCAATACGCTATAGAAGGGCATGACCGCAATGACAATAGTGCGGACCGATTGCCAAAACTCCTCCTTTAGGCAAAGCCGTTGCATGGCTTTGGTGTTCGATGATTCTCGCTCATCCCACTCATTCCACATTGTTGAGACCATTGTTTGGTGAAGGGGGGATTTAATATCGTAGAGGCGCTCCAAGAGGAGCCATAGGTAGGCGAAGCGTGTGGATGAAGTTTTCTTCAACTCCAGCTTGCTATTTTTGTGGAACGTGGCAAGCACTTCACCTTTGAAGGTGAGAATCGATGTTGCTTCAGCCATTACTTTCTTCATCCAGACTAACTTGTCCGTATTCTCCATGAGCAAGTCAATGCAATGGGAGGTACAAGGCATCCACACTATGGAGGGATAGTCCTTCTCGAGCAATTTTCCCATCTGACAACAATTTGATGCGTTGTCGTTGAGCAAGAAAACAGTAAGAAAAAGCAGAAGCTGAAGCAAGAAAACAACAAGAAATTGCAGATAGACGGGACAATGAGGAAGCCCAACGTAGGATCGAAGAAGACCGACGTCAGGCTGAACTCGTTGCTTGGGAGCACCAACGAGAGCTCGATCGAGAATATATGTTACTCGAGCACCAAAGGAAAAAGGAGGCCATGCATCTTAGATACTAGCACCTCTCTTCAGCTTCCCTAGCCTCAGGTGCCACCAGCCAGCAGTCCGCAACATCGACTACTGTCATTCGTAGTCAACTGAGTTTTAGTAAGTATGATGGTAAGTGTGATCATTTAGTAGTTAATCAGTTTATTCATCAATTTACTGCTCATTTTCCATTAGCTAGGATCACAGATCCTTAGGATAGAGTCCAAGTAGCGGCTCCCCACCTTACAGGTGAGGCAATCACTTGGTGGCAGCATTGCTCTAGTCTTCATATAGACCAGACCACAGGTGTCACAACTTTTAGCTGGGATACGTTTGTTCATGACCTAAAGACCAGATTTCTCCCACCCCAGTATATGACCGGTCTGGCAGATGAGTTCTATGGATTGAGACAGTTTCAAATACCACGGATGGCATAGGATGCATAGAAGGTAAAAGGTGAACCGCATTGGTGGTAGTAGGCGGGGCTGGAGGAGCTGGAGATGCTGTGGCAAATGTGGCAAAAGATGCTTTGGAGGCTTGTTTCGCTTGCCATTTGTGGCAATCCTTCTTACCATGCCCTATGATATGACAGAGAAAACATCTGTTTTTTGACTGGTATTTCTTTTGCTTCTCTGGAGGAAGATAACCTCCAGTGATACCTGCTTTAGTCTTTTTATCATGGGTTTTCTTAGGCTTAGATTCTTTATCCTTCTTACCTCTTGAACTGGTGCTATTACTGCCGTCCTTCTTAGCATCTTTAGAAGATGCATTACCTTTCCCTGGCTGTGCAGCAGATTGCTACTGCTGGGGTTTGGTACTGGACTGGGATGATTGCTTGGGTTTACCTCCGTTCATCTTCATTTCTTCATTTTGAGCAAGAGTGGCTTACGACTGCTTCAGAGTTGTTTCTTCTAGCCCTTTGTGAGAGGAGGGGTGTGGTAGTTTGAAGGGTGGAAACAAAGTTAGATGGTGGACTTGTTCTTTGGCTGAGTTTGAGGCTACGATCATGGAACAGCTAGATGCGTGTCCAAGGCTTCCTTGTTGCATTGTCTTGGTTGATTAGAGGAGACATCAGTGTGTTGCTTTGGTGGGACACAGATCTGTATGTGTATCCTCTATGCTAAGAGGTCTTGAGGGTTGCGAGATTGGACATGCAGGTTTCTTTTCCTTGATTGGCTTTGTTGTACTCAGTTAAGCTTTTCCATTGAAATTGAATAAAGAAATACCGAAAGGGGCGCCAAGCTTTGGGGCCAACAGGTGTTGTTCTCCTTTTTGTTTTGGAGCACTCTAGGTCTGGTTTATTTGTTTAATTGTCCGGACTACAATTGGATAGGTGACTGCTAGTCTACCACACTTTGGTTTCTACCAGAGGCCGGTTTCAAGGTTCAGTGCTGGGACCCATCATCAACTTTCTTAAGGGGGTGAGCTCGTGGTTGTCTCCAGAAAAGCCATTTGCTAAAATTTCAGCAACATGTCAGACACAGAAGATGACTATTTTTATGATGAAGAGGAAGAGCAGGAGACCTCTCCTGAGAGAAATGAATTTGAGGATATTCTTGTAGGAGAACAGGCTGCAGAAGATGCACGTTATGAGGATGTAACGCAGCCAGAAGACATGCCAAGTCAAGAGGAAGATGATGCCCAGTTTAAAGCTTGCTTGGCTGGAGCAGTGGATGTGTTTATGCAGCTCACACAAAGTGAGAAGTTTGCAAAATTTATGAGAGCCCCTTCTGAACCTAAGAAGAAGAAGAAAGAGCGTTCTAGGAACCCACCTCAGGGCAATAGTGGTGCCTTCCCACAGGATCCTGCTTTTGGACCGTTTCCCAACATGTAGAACACTTTTGGTGCAAACCCACGGAGTTCCTTTTTCGGACAGCCACCTATTCCACAACAGTCTATGCATCTAGGCTATTTTGGCGGTGGTTCCGTGTTCCAATCAATGACTGGGGGATACCCTCAGGGAGGCATGGGAATGCAAGGGAATTTTGGAGCTAATTTTCAGTCTGGTATGCAGGGGAATATGTATGGTGGTATGCAGCCCGGAATGCAAGAAAACATGTATGGTATGGCGGCATGCAGCCCGGTATGCATAGTGGTATGTTTGGAAACATGAGGGGATCAGCAGGAATGTATGGTATGCCAGGTGTGGGAACTGGTAATGTTGACCCCATGATGGGCATGAATGCTGGGGGTAGCAATCTTGTGAAGCCACTTCCTTACGATAATCTAACGCCTATGGGTAAGGCGGAGGATTATAAGGAAGGGGGAGCTGCAGTGAAATTTGACACGTTCAGCGGGGCCAAAGACAAGCTAAAGGCACTTATCTTTTTACAACAGTTTGACGGTGCTTTTTTTGGTGGAAATTACACGGAATCCTCTAAGGTGAGAAAAGCTACTACTTTTCTCAAGGGCAATGCATTGCAGTGGTGGTCCACTCTTCTTTTGCAGGGCATAGCACCATCTACTCGGAAACAGTTTAAACAGGTGTTCTCTTCCGTGTGGCTCACATTTACTTTTGAGGTGGATGTAATGACAGCATGGCACAAGTTGGATGCATCGAAGTGTGAAAATCTTGAGGATTATAATAAGAAGTTTTGGAAGCTTTACTCCCAGTTACTTCTTATCGTGCAACGCCTTTGTCTAAGCAGGTTGAGAAGTATTGTTGTGGGCTGCCCAAGGAAGTGCGTGACTATTGCATAAAGACTCGAGTAACAAATATGTCGCAGATGATAGAGAATGCTATGACGGCAAATGCGTTACTCACTGGAGTCTCATCTGGATTTAAAGGAAGTAAAAGCTCAAGCAAGAAATCTGAAAAGTTAGGGCATGCTTCACGTGATGCAAAAGGGTCTACAAAGAAGCGGTATAAGAAGTTACCAATGCCCAAAAGAACTCCTGAGGAGAGACATGCTTTGATGGATGCTAGGAAGTGCTTTTTCTGTACTGAGGAGGGACACATGTCTTTTAATTGTTAAGTCCCAAAAGGACTGTGACACCAAAGGGCAGTCCAAGTCTAAGAAACCAAAGCCTTCTGCAGGGTTAGTTCCTGATCTTGTTGGGGAACAGCGAGGTGGTGAAGAGACTGAGTTGTGCAGGGCATGGGGCAAAGTGAGAGATCAGAATGCGTTGATTTTCTTTGACACGTGTGCTAGAGCCAACTTTATCTCACCGGATTTGGTTGGCCGATTGGGGATCCGCGCAGAGGAGATGGGGCCTTTGTATGAGGCTAATATGGCTTGTCCTGGGTATGCAGAACCCCTTACCCCTATTATTGGGAAGTTGAGGCTTCATGTGCAGGGTTATGTGGACAGTGAGGAGTTCTTTATCATGCCACTTGACGGGTGTGATGTTTTGTTGGGTATGCCATGGTGCCATAGAGTACATGCGGTCGTACAACAGGAAGATTAGTTTGACTCATAGAGAGAAAGAGCATATTTTGGATGTAAAGCTTAAAGGGGAATCTGTTCCTATTGTATCAGACGGCATCAATAATGAAAAAGCATCTTTTCGCGTACTTGGTTTTTGTAAAGGATGCAAAAGATGATGAGTCTAAATCTAATTTGTCTATGTTAGATAAAGACAGGACTGATTTCTTACGTGAGTTCCAAGATTGTTTTTTCGAGTCATTGCCAGGAGAACTTCCTCCGGAAAGGCCAGAAGATCATGCTATTGATCTAATTCCGGGGAGTACCCCACCAAATAGACCGCCGTACCGTGTTAGTGCAGTCCAACAAGAGGAAATTATGAGCGAGGTACAGGAGTTGTTAAAAAAGGGGTTGATCCAGCCTAGCTCATCACCCTTTTGCTCACATGTGCTCTTAGTGCAAAAGAAAGATGGTTCTTGGCGCATTTGTATAGATTACAGGGCGCTAAACAAGAACACCATTGTAGGCATATGCTCACTTATGGTAGTGCTATGTGTGAACAGGGCTTAACCAAGGGCACTTTTTCCCATGTGTTTTTTTCCCTTGGACATCAAGTGTGAAAGGCCACTCTTAACATATAATATTTTGTACTTCTATATTACATGGATGTGGCACACATGCAAGAGTTGACTTGCATTTTGTGGTTTGGCTCTCTCTCTCTCTCTCTCTCTCTCTCTCTCTCTCTCTCTCTCTCTCATTTCTGTGTGTGAGCTTCTCTACCCTGCACCTAACCCTAATGTGCAGGTTTGTGTGTGTGAGTGTGTGAGTCCAACACCCAACATTTGGTATCAGAGCTGGGAGCTGGCCCTGAAATTCTGCTGCCGGAAGAAACCTACGAAATTCCGTCGACGCTGTGTTTTTCCATCGCCTGCGAAATTCCGTCGACGCTGTGTTTTTTCCGTCATTGTCCGTCCGACAGGTCCATCGTTGCTGCACCTTGACGGGGAAACGAAGAAGGCACCCACTAACGGGAGAGTGGTGATGGAGCACTGGCCGGGCTCGCTGACTCTGTACAGCGATGGCAGCTTCGAGCGTCTCACAGATCTGGACCGCCCAGCCTCCCCGGACTTCGAAGATGGTGTGGCTTCAAGAGAGTGTCGAGGAGAGCTGCAGTTGTCGAGGAGGCCTGCAGAGCGTGGGCGTTGAGCAGTCGAACAGGCGGGAGCTGGTAACGGGCACGGCTCTGGAGTCGCTGGCGGTGGCAGACCAGTAGAGGCGACGAGGCGCTGGTGTCGGGCAGGACCCGCCGGGACGGAGCTAACGGAGGCGCCGAAGGTGGGCAGGACGGACGGGATGGAGGAGACGGAACAGTTGGATGGACGATGTCAGGCTGGAGCGGGAGGTATGGACCGTCGACGGAGCAGAGCGGGGGGTCGTCGTTGGGCGAGGCCGGGCCTGAAGCGTAACGGCGTCGGATGGAGCGTCGGCGACGGGCAATGAAGGTCGCGACCGGACGGCAGGTCGGGCGGCGATGGAACTGAGCACCGTTCGGCGTCGGAGTAGCGCCACCGGCCACAGAGGCGGACCCGCCCGCGAGGCTGGGCGGAGGTGGTGGGCTCCCCACTAGTGCCGCCTGGACGGTGGAGCAACGACGGACCTGTTAGACGGACGGCGACGAAAAAAAACACAGCGTCGACGGAAAAATAGTAGCAGACTCTTTTGATGACAAAGCAGAGCAATCAGCTAATGTAATCCAGGAAGAGTACACCTTTTTGGTCACATGCAGTAGTTACACACCAAGTGCTTCAGATACTGATATGTCTTGCATTGCATCTGACAGACAGAATGCATCATTGTATTTTGATAGTGGTGCTTCGAGCCACATCACTTCATGCAAAGATGTATTTCAGCACTTGGTTTATGCTTCAAAAGGCCGCACTGTATCATGTGCAGATTATACCACATATCCAGTAAAGGGAATTGGTAATGTCATACTTATTGCAGCCAATGGTACTGTCATGGCCCTGTGAAAATGGAACAGTACAAGTGTGGGCATGGTGGTTGCAGAGTCAGAATATTTTATGATTCACATGGGGGGTGCCCGGACAGAGTTTAAGATGTGTGGACATCCCTAGGTGTGAAGGGGGGAACTAGAAACATTAAGTTTTAATGTTTATTAAAGTTTGCCCCTAGGCCTTAGTGGCCCTAGGAACTTATTAAAGTTTGGGGCCCTAGGGATTAATTTGGGGGAGGAGTGTTTCTCTCTCCTCTCTCTCTCTCTTCTCTTTTTGGGGAGTCGTGTAGCAAAAGTGGAGGAGCCTTCATGCGCATGATTCACAAGCGTGGAAAAGCTGAGGAAGCTCTAGGCGGCTGCTGAAGACTGGTCTAGCTGCTGTTTTTCTGTGAACTGTGTGTAGAAGAAGCTGTACAACAGCCGTACAGTACTGTACGACTGCAGGGATTGCTGTGGACAGAGAAGCGCAGGTCTGTGGGGCTGGTACGGGCGCCTGCAACTGCAAGATACAGGCTGTACAGTGCTGTACGACTGCAAGTACAGCCCTGTACTTTCTGCAGGTACACTGTACGACCAGTTCTAGGGCAAGTATAGGTGCTGGACAGTACTGTAGCAGGACGGCGCAGGTAACCAGTAGCAAAATCCAGCAGGCGGCTACCTCTGATTCTCTGCAGAAAGACCGTACCGTCAAGTACAGTCAAGTACAGTCAAGTACAATCAAGTACAGTGCTGATTTTCAGATCTGTATTTTCAAGGACAGCATAAGAGTGAACATCAAGAGGAGGATACAGGCAAGTACAAGCACACGTGTGAAGCAGGGTTGTGGATACAAGTGCCTGCAAGTACAGATTGGTGCTGTTGCTTCCTCCAGTGTTGTTTCACGAGCTGAACTTGGTAAGCTCTCTTTCTGTTCATCTATATCTCTTTCTATTGCTTGATGTCTGTTGCAGATATGTGTTATCTGGCCCCTTGTGAGAGGAGGGGTATGGCAGATTGACAAGGGTTGAGACAGAGATTGGACAGCACATGTATGTTTGAGCTGAGAAGATGTATCATGCACTTGAGTTATGCCAGATGTATGCCCATGGCTGGCCTGCTTAGTGATCTTGGCTGATCAGAGGGAGGCACAGTGTGTTGTTTGAAGACACAGATCTGTGTGCATAGATCCTCTGTGCTGAGAAGGATTTGTGGGCCGTCAGATTGGACTTACAGGTGTAAACTCTTGGCTGGTCTTTGTGTTGTACTCAGCCATTCATTTTATTATAATTGAATAAAGAAATACCGCAAGGGGCGCCAAGCTTTGGGGCCAACAGGTGTCGTTGTGTTTTCAGATTTGGGCACTCTAGCTCCAATCTGCTTTGTTTCACATCTAGACTACAAGTGGACGGGTGATTGCTAATCTACCGCACTCTGGTTTTCTATCAGAGGCCGGTTTCAAGGTTCCGTTGCCGGGACCAATCATCAACTTTCTGAAGGGGGTGAGCTCGTGGTTGCTTTGAAGAAAGCCATCGCTGAAAATTCAGCAAACATGTCTGATACAGAGGATGAGTACTTCTATCATGAAGAAGAAGAGCAAGAGACTTCTCCTGAAAGAGATGTATCTGAGGATATTTTTGTAGGAGAGCAGGCTGCAGATGTTGAGCCTTATGAGGATGTAACACAGCCAGAAGATGTGCATGGTAAAGAGGATGATGATGCTCGGTTCAAAGATCGCTTGGCTAGTGTTATGGATACTTTTATGCAGCTCACACAGAGTGAGAGATTTGCTGAATTTATGAGATCTCGCACAGAGCCCCACACAGAGCCCCAGAAAAAGAAGAAGAAGGTTCGTTCGAAGAATGTTCCTCAGGGTCATAGTGGTACCACTCCACAGGATCCATCTCCTGCACAGTTTCCGAACATGCAGCATGCTTTTGGTGCTAACCCACAGAGTTCCTTCTATGGACAGCCACCTATTCCTCAGCAGAATATGCATCCAGGTTATTTTGGTGGTGGCTCGTTGTTTCAATCCATGAGTGGGGGTTACCCTCAGGGAGGCATGGGTACGTATGGGCCTTTTGGAGCCAATTTTCAGCCTGGCATGCAGGGGAATATGTATGGTGGTATGCAGTTCGGTATGGCTGGAAATATGTTTGTAGGCATGCAACCTGGGATGCAAGGCAATATGTTTGGTGGCATGCAGCCAGGTATGCATAATGGAATGTATGGAAACATGGCTGGAATGTATGGTATGCCTGCCATGGGAATGGGCAATGTTGACCCAATGATGGGTATGAATGTTGGGGGCAGCAATCTCACGAAACCACTTCCATATGATAATCTAACGCCTATGGGAAAGGCGAAGGATTACAAGGAAGGGGGAGCTGCAGTGAAGTTTGACACTTTCAGTGGGGCCAAGGATAAATTGAAGACACTTACCTTTTTACAGCAGTTTGATGCTGCTTTTTCTGGTGGGAATTACACAGAGTCCTCAAAGGTGAGGAAAGCTGCCACTTTTCTCAAGGGCAATGCTTTGCAGTGGTGGTCTACTCTTCTTTTGCAGGGCATAGCACCCACCACATGGGTCCAATTCAAACAGGTTTTCTCTTCCGTATGGCTCACATCTACATTTGAGGTGGATGTTATGACCGCATGGCACAAGCTGGATGCTTCTAAGTGTGATAGTTTGGAGGATTATAACAAGAAGTTTTGGGAAGCTCTTCTCCCAGTGACTTCTTATCGTGCCGTGCCATTATCTGAGCAGGTTGAGAAATATTGTTGTGGGCTGCCCAAGGAGGTACGAGATTATTGTATAAAGACAAGAGTAACGAACATGTCACAGATGATTGAAAATGCTATGACAGCTAATGCGTTACTCACAGGTGGTTCATCTGGATTTAAAGGCAGTAAGAAATTGGGCAAGAAAGCTGAAAAATTTGGGCATGCTTCTCGTGATACTAAAGGGTCTTCAGAGACAAAGTATAAGAAGTTGCCAATGCCCAAAAGGACTTCTGAGGAAAGACAGGCTTTGAGAGATGCTCAAAAGTGTTTTTACTGTACTGAAGAGGGGCATATGTCATTCAATTGTCCCAAAAGAACGTCCAAAAAGGATCCTGACAATAAAGGAGAGCCCAAGCCAAAGAAACCAAAGCCTTCTGCAGGCTTAGTTCCTGATCTTGTGGGGGAGCAGCTAGGTAACAGAATGATGGACAGGATTTTTAGGCCTCATAGAGAGTTTGTGGGCACATTCTTTGATGATATGATTGTGCATTCACAAACTGAGGAAGAGCATAGAAGACATCTGGCCATTGTGTTTGCAGAACTCAGAAACCATAGGTTGGTGGTTAATGGCAAGAAGAGTGAGTTTTTCTTGCAGGAGATACATTTCTTGGGGCATATTGTGTCTGGTCATGGAGTCCGTATGGATCCAGCAAAGGTGGAAGCAATACTTAATTGGCCAGCTTTGAGGACCGTGCATGATGTACGCAGCTTTCTAGGATTGTGTTCCTATTACAGGCGTTACATATGGCACTTTGCTGAAATTGCTTCGCCTCTTCATGCTTTGACGAAGAAAGCAACTCCGTTTAGATGGGCTGATCGGGAAATTACAGCATTCAAAAAGCTCAACGAAAAGCTTACTTCGGACCCAGTATTGGTGTTACGGGACCTCCGAAAGGCTTTTGTTGTCCAGTGTGATGCATGTGGAAGTAGCATTGGTGCAGTTCTCATGCAAGAGGGACATGTGATAGCCTATGAGAGTAGAGTTTTGCAAGATGCTGAGAAGCATTTACAGGTGTATGAGAAAGAGATGTTGGCTGTAATTCACGCTCTTTCTACATGGAAACACTACTTGCTTGGGGCTGATTTTATTGTACAGACAGATCATCAGACCTTGCGTTATTTCCTCACGCAGACTAAGCTTTCAGAGAAGCATATGCGTTGGGCAAACTTTTTGTCAATGTTTCACTTCCAGATTGTGCATGTGGAAGGCAAAAAGAATGTAGTGGCAGATGCTTTGTCACGCAAGCCACAAGTCTCTGCAGTTTCACTTGCTTATCATCATGAGCTTGATGAAATGAAAGAGCAGTATGCCCATGATGAGGACTTTGAAAGGTTGTATGATCAGATGTCTGAGGGTGAGCGGCATGAGCATTACACTCTCAGAGATGGGTTTTTATTGATGCATGGCAGACTGTGTGTTACCAGGCCATTGCGACTCAAGGTTATGATTGAAAGTCATGCTCCACCGTATGCAGGTCATAGAGGTATTGACGCCACGGTCAAAGCAGTGGAGACTTTCTTTTATTGGCCAACCTTGAGCAGAGATGTTGATGCCTTTGTGAGGCAATGCATCGTATGTCAGAAGGTAAAGTTTGACCGTCAGAAGACACCAGGGTTATTACAGCCTTTACCTATTCCGGATAGACCTTGGCAGAGCATTGCCATGGATTTTGTATTTGATCTTCCACGGACACAAACGGGAAATGATGGCATCTGGACTATCATATGCAGGTTCAGTAAGCAGGCACATTTCATTCCCGTGAGGAAGACAATTAAAGTGGACCATATGGTGAAGTTGTTCATGGCGAACATCTTCAAGTATCATGGCTTGCCTACGTCTATCATTAGTGACCGTGATCCACGGATGACGAGTTTGTTTTGGAGAGGGTTGTTCGACAACATGGGTACAACTCTCAAGTTTTCATCGTCATTTCATCCACAGACAGATGGTCAGTCAGAAGAGGCTAACTCGACAGTGTTGGATCTTCTCAAGTGTTATGTGTCAGAGCACAAGCAACAATGGGAAAAATATCTTCCTTTGGTGGAGTTTGCATATAACAACACTGTACATAGCTCGACAGGCAAGGCGCCTTTTGAGATTGTAGAAGGAGGGAAGAAGGTTCCGCCCATTTTCCATACAAAGGATAAGATCTTTGAGGCTGATCAGTTTGTGGACAGCTTGGATGAAGCTTATCGGAGAGTTAAGTTGGCCCTCCAGAAAACTCAGCAGAAGCAAAAGAAAGCCGCAGACCGTCACAGACGTGATTTACAGTTTGCATTGGGTGATTGGGTTCTTTTGCGCTTTGAAAAGGCTAGACTCAAGAAGATGAAGGGTAAAGAGCGCTTATTCCCTAATTTGAGCATGCGATATTATGGGCCTTTTCAGGTTTTGGAAAAGATTGGTGAGGTAACCTATCGTTTGAAGTTACTAGATCACTGGAGGATTCACAATGCTTTTCACGTGAGTCTTCTTAGACCTTTCCGTGGGGATGTGCCTGAGGATGTATCAGATGAGGCTCAGCCGGAAGTTGAGGAACTTGATGAGGTTCTGATTCCAGAGCAGATACTGGCACATAAAGAAAGGAAGGTACGAGGTAAAGTTTCCCGTCGCTATCTTGTGAAGTTCAAGAACTATTCACCGATGGATGCGAAGTGGATGGAGGAAGGTGACTTAAGAGATTCACGTCAGGTTTTGCAGCTTTATCTCGATGCCTTTGAGTTAGAGCCGACTCTTATTGTGGCTCATTCAGGTTCAGCAGAGCATGGGTCTGGAGCATTACCTGATGCTCAAGAGGGGGGTAGCACCTCCACTCCCTTGATACAGACAGGCTCAGATGACATCTAGAGGTCGCTTGGTGTAGTTTTTTATCTCACCCGAAGGTCTTGAGGCTGACAGGATATCTGTTTATGGGACTTCTATGATATATGTGTACTAGTCACATGGAGATTTTTGTGGATATGTATGGTTCACAGTGGTATACAACTTGGACTATTACTATGCCATTGGATTGCAGTGAATGTTGATACATGTGTATGGCTCAGAGAGATTGGGACGCTGATCTTGCCATATTGTATATTTCACTTTAGATATTTTGATGCATCACCAGAATGCAATCGAGGACGCTTGCCATTTTTCAAGAGGGGGGTATGTCATGGCCCTGTGAAAATGGAACAGTACAAGTGTGGGCATGGTGGTTGCAGAGTCAGAATATTTTATGATTCACATGGGGGGTGCCCGGACAGAGTTTAAGATGTGTGGACATCCCTAGGTGTGAAGGGGGGAACTAGAAACATTAAGTTTTAATGTTTATTAAAGTTTGCTCCTAGGCCTTAGTGGCCCTAGGAACTTATTAAAGTTTGGGGCCCTAGGGATTAATTTGGGGGAGGAGTGTTTCTCTCTCCTCTCTCTCTCTCTCTTCCCTTTTTGGGGAGTCGTGTAGCAAAAGTGGAGGAGCCTTCATGCGCATGATTCACAAGCGTGGAAAAGCTGAGGAAGCTCTAGGCGGCTGCTGAAGACTGGTCTAGCTGCTGTTTTTCTGTGAACTGTGTGTAGAAGAAGCTGTACAACAGCCGTACAGTACTGTACGACTACAGGGATTACTGTGGACAGAGAAGCGCAGGTCTGTGGGGCTGGTACGGGCGCCTGCAAGTGCAAGATACAGGCTGTACAGTGCTGTACGATTGCAAGTACAGCCCTGTACTTTCTGCAGGTACACTGTACGACCAGTTCTTGGGCAAGTACAGGTGCTGGACAGTACTGTAGCAGGACGGCGCAGGTAACCAGTAGCAAAATCCAGCAGGCGGCTACCTTTGATTGTCTGCAGAAAGACCGTACCGTCAAGTACAGGCAAGTACAGTCAAGTACAATCAAGTACAGTGCTGATTTTCAGATTTGTATTTTCAAGGACAGCATAAGAGTGAACATCAGGAGGAGGATACAGGCAAGTACAAGCACACGTGTGAAGCAGGGTTGTGGATACAAGTGCCTGCAAGTACAGATTGGTGTTGTTGCTTCCTCCAGTGTTGTTTCACGAGCTGAACTTGGTAAGCTCTGTTTCTGTTCATCTATCTCTCTTTCTACTGCTTGATGTCTGTTGCAGATATGTGTTATCTGGCCCCTTGTGAGAGGAGGGGTATGGCAGATTGACAAGGGTCGAGACAGAGATTGGACAGCACATGTATGTTTGAGCTGAGAAGATGTATCATGCACTGTTTGAGCTGAGAAGATGTATCATGCACTTGAGTTATGCCAGATGTATGTCCATGGCTGGCCTGCTTAGTGATCTTGGCTGATCAGAGGGAGGCACAGTGTGTTGTTTGAAGACACAGATCTGTGTGCATAGATCCTCTGTGCTGAGAAGGATTTGTGGGCCGTCAGATTGGACTTACAGGTGTAAACTCTTGGCTGGTCTTTGTGTTGTACTCAGCCATTCATTTTATTATAATTGAATAAAGAAATACCGCAAGGGGCGCCAAGCTTTGGGGCCAACAGGTGTCGCTGTGTTTTCGGATTTGGGCACTCTAGCTCTAATCTGCTTTGTTTCACATCTAGACTACAAGTGGACGGGTGATTGCTAATCTACCGCACTCTGGTTTTCTATCAGAGGATCGATGACATATTGGACCGCTTACAGGGCTCCACTGTCTTTAGTCGGATAGACTTGAAAAGCGAGTATTAGCAGATACGCATTAGACCCGAGGATGTGCATAAGACAGCATTTCGGACCACTTTTGGGCTATATGAGTTCTTTTATGCTCTTTGGTTTGACAAATGCTCCTGCCACACTTAACAGAATGATGGACAAGATTTTTCGGCCTCAGGGAGCGTTTGTGGGCACAGTCTTTGATGATATGATTGTGCATTCACGGACAGAGGAGGAGCATAGGAAGCATTTGGCCATTGTGTTTGAAGAACTCCGGAAGCATAGGTTGGTCAATAATTGCAAGAAGAGTGAGTTCTTCTTGGAAGAGAGACAATTCTTGGGGTATATCATGTCTAAAGATGGAGTCCGTATGGATCCCTCGAAATTCTCAATTGGCCAGATTTGAGGACCGTACATGATGTACGTAGCTTTTTGGGATTGTGTTCCTATTACATGCGGTACATACAATATTTTGTTGAGATTGCTTCGCCCCTTCATGCTTTATGTCATGACCTTGTGAAAATGGAACAGCACAAGTGTGGGCATGGTGGTTGCTGAGCAAAAATATTAAATGATTCACATTTGGGGTGCCCGGACAAAGATAATGATGTGTGGACATCTCCAGGTGTGAAGGGGGACCAAAAACATTAATATTTTAATGTTTTATTCATGTGTTGACCGTTGCCCCTAGGCCTAAGTGGCCCCCAGGGAACTTTAATAAATATTAAAGTTGGGCCCTAGGATAATTTTGGGAGAGAGGCCACTCCACTTTTGGAGTTACACGCATCTCTCATCTCTCTCTCTCTCTTGCTTTTTGGGAGGCGTGCAAATTACGTGCAAGTTGCAAGCGTGGAGAAGAAGGTCGACTGCATAGAAGAGTGTTGACTGCTATTTTCC
This sequence comes from Cibotium barometz, assembly GCF_041138505.1. Lineage (NCBI taxonomy): Eukaryota > Viridiplantae > Streptophyta > Polypodiopsida > Cyatheales > Cibotiaceae > Cibotium > Cibotium barometz. The sequence continues at coordinate 22,029,545 of NC_141074.1, read as the reverse complement.
GTACAGAAGTGCTCGTACAGCTGTAGGTACAGTCCACGTGGCTGCCCGTACAGGGTACGGCTGCTGCAGGTACAGGCAGCATTGATAGAAGCTGAAGGCGGGTACAATACGTGCTACAGGTTGTGCTGCTGGTACAGGCGCAGCTAACAGGACAGCACAGACACCTTTACGGACAGGTATAGGCTGACACAGACAACGCAGACCTGTACGGATAGGTGCAGGCTGTCAAGTATTGTTCTATCCAGCAGGTACAGGTGGAATCAGCTGCAGGCATAGAGAAAGTACGGACAGGTACAGTACGTTGACCTGTACGGACAGGTACCGGCTTTCGTACTGCTCAGTCCTGAACAGACTGCACAGTCCTGAACAGACTGCACAGTCCTGAACAGACTGCACAGTCCTGAACAGACTGCACAGTCCTGAACAGACTGCAGGTGGTGCATCTTCTATTGTAGCAGTTGCAGGCAGTGCTTTACCAGAGTTTAGTTGTTCATCAGTCAAGTGGTTGCAGGGAGGCAAGTACAGACAGTTTCTTGCAAGTACAAACTGGTACGATTGGCCTCACGAGTGCAAAATCACGTGCTAATTTGGTAAGCTCTGAACTTGTCCATCATTCTTTCTTTCCATTGGCTTATGTCTGCTGCAGAGTTGTGCTATCTAGCTCCTTGTCAGAGGAGGGGTATGGCAGATTGAAAGGGTGGAAACAGAGATTGGACAGTGGATGTATGTTTGTGCTGAGTTGTGGAACCATGTTCATGGGATATGCCAGATGTGTGCTCAAGGCTGCCCTGCTGAATGGTCTTGGCTGATCAGAGGGAAACACAGAGTGTTGCTTTTGTGGGACACAGATCTGTGTGTGAATCCTCTGTGCTAAGAGGTCTTGTGGGCTGCCAGATTGGACATACAGGTGTATTCTCTTGGCTGGCTTTGTTGTACTCAGCTTTACATCTTTTTGAATTTGAATAAAGAAATACCGAAAGGGGCGCCAAGCTTTGGGGCCAACAGGTGTCGTTCTCATTGCAGTTTTGGGGCACTCTAGCTCCAATTAAATTTGTTTTTATATTTGGACTACAAGTGGAAGGGTGACTGCTAGTCTACCGCACTTTGGTTTCTACCAGAGGCCGGTTTCAAGGTTCCGTCCCCGGGACCCATCATCAACTTTCTTAAGGGGGTGAGCTCGTGGTTGACTCGAGGAAAGTCATCGCTGAAAAATTCAGCAACATGTCTGATACAAAAGATGAGTATTTTTATCACGAAGAGGAAGAGCAAGAGACCTCTCCTGAGAGAAATGAATCTAAGGATATTCTCGCAGGAGAACAGGCTGCAAATGATGAGCAATATGAGGATGTAACACAGCCAGAAGATATGCCTAATAAAGAGGAAGATGATGCTCAGTTTAAAAATCGTTTGGCCGGTGTTATGGATGTGTTTATGCAGCTCACACAAAGTGAGATCCCGTACAGAGCCTGAGAAGAAGAAGAAGAAGGTGCGTTCTAAGAACCCACCTCAGGGTCATAGTGGTGCCTTCCCACAGGATCCATCTTTTGGACAGTTTCCGAACATGCAACAGGCTTTTGGTGCTAACTCTTAGAGTTCCTTCTTTGGACAGCCATCTATTCCTCAGCAGTCTATGCATCCAGGTTATTTTGGTGGTGGCTCTGTGTTCCAATCCATGACTGTGGGTTATCCTCAGGGAGGCATGGGTATGCCAGGGACTTTTGGAGCAAATTTTCAGCCTGGTATGCAGGGGAATATGTATGGTGGTATGCAGTCCGGAATGCAAGGAAACATGTTTGGGGGCATGCAACCTGGAATGCAAGCAAATATGTATGGGGGCATGCAGTCCGGTATGCATAATGGTATGTTTGGAAACATGGTTGGAATGTATGGTATGCCAGGTGTGGGAATTGGTAATGTTGACCCTATGATGGGCATGACTGCTGGGGGTAGCAATCTTGTGAAGCCACTTCCTTACGATAATCTAACGCCTATGGGTAAGGCGAAGGATTATAAGGAAGGGGGAGCTGCTGTGAAATTTGATACATTCAGTGGAGCCAAAGATAAAGTTAAAAGCACTTACCTTTTTACAGCAGTTTGATGCTGCTTTTTCTGGTGGTAATTACACGGAGTCCTCTAAAGTGAGAAAAGCTGTCACTTTTCTCAAAGGCAATGCATTGCAGTGGTGGTCTACTCTTCTTCTGCAGGGCATAGCACCATCTACTTGGGTACAATTTAAACAGTTGTTCTCTTTCGTATGGCTCACATCTACTTTTGAGGTGGATGTAATGACTGCATGGCACAAGTTGGATGCATCAAAATGTGAAAATCTGGAAGATTATAATAAGAAGTTTTGGGAAGCTTTACTCCCAGTTACTTCTTACAGTGCAGTGCCTTTGTCTGAGCATATAGAGAAATATTGTTGTGGGCTGCCCAAGGAAGTGCGTGACTATTGCATCAAAACTCGAGTAACAAATATGTCACAGATGATTGAGAATGCTATGACAGCTAATGCGTTACCCACTGGAGTCTCAGCTGGATTTAAAGGCAGTAAGAACTCGAGCAAGAAATTTGAAAAGTCTGGGCATGCTTCGCGTGATGCCAAAGGGTCTACAGAGACGAGGTATAAGAAGTTGCCAATGCCCAAGAGAACTCCCGAGGAGAGACAAGCTTTGAGAGATGCTCGGAAATATTTTTACTGTACAGAAGAGGGACATATGTCTTTTAATTGTCCCAGGAGAAAGTCCCAAAAGGACTCTGATAATAAAGGAGAGCCCAAGTCAAAGAAACCAAAACCTTCTGCAGGGTTAGTTTCTGATCTTGTTGGGGAACAGCCAGGTGGTGAAGAGACAGAGTTGTGCAGGGCATGGGACAAAGTGAGAGATCAGAATGCCTTGATATTCTTTGACACAGGTGTTAGAGCCGACTTTATTTCACCGGATTTGGCTGGCCAATTGGGGATTCGTGAGAGGAGATGGGGCCGTTATATGGGGCTAACATGGCTTGTCCAAGGTATGCAAAACCCGTCACTCCTATCATTGGGAAGCTCAGGCTTCATTTGCAGGGTTATGTGGACAGCGAAGAGTTTTTCATCATGCCTCTTGATGGATGTGATGTTTTGTTGGGAATGCCATGGTGCCACAGAGTACATGCGGTGGTGGATACATACAATAGGAAGATCACTTTGACTCTTAGAGGGAAAGAACATGTTTTGGATGTAAAACTTAAAGGGGAATCTGTTCCTGTTGTATCAGCTTCAGTACTTTCATCAGTAATGAAAAAGTATCTTTTCGCGTACTTGATTTATGTAAAGGATGCAAAAGATGATGAGTCTAAGTCTAATTTGTCTACGTTAGATAAGGACAGGACTGATTTCTTATGTGGGTTCCAAGATTGTTTTTCCGAGTCATTGCTAGGGGAACTTCCTCCGGAGAGGCCAGAAGATCATGCCATTGATCTAATTCCTGGTAGTACTCCACCAAATAGACCGCCGTACCGTGTTAGTGCAGCCCAACAACAAGAAATTATGAATCAGGTACAAGAGCTTTTGAATAAAGGGTTGATATAGCCTAGCTCATCACCCTTTTGCTCACCTGTACTCTTAGTGCAAAAGAAGGATGGTTCTTGGCGCATGTGTATTGACTACAGGGCGCTGAACAAGAATATCATCAAGAATCGATTCCCCATTCCGAGGATCGATGACATTTTGGACAGCTTACAGGGCTCCACAGTTTTTAGTCGCATTGACTTGAAAAGTGGGTATCATTAGATATGTATTAGATCCGAGGATGTGCATAAGACAGCATTCCGAACCACGTTTGGGTTGTATGAATTCTTGGTTATGCCCTTTGGTTTGACAAATGCACCTGCTACATTTAACAGAATGATGGACAGGATTTTCCGGCCTCATAGAGCGTTTGTGGGCACATTCTTTGATGATATGATTGTGCATTCACAAACTGAGGAGGAGCATAGAAGGCATTTGGCCATTGTGTTTGCAGAACTCCGGAATCATAGGTTGGTTATTAATGGCAAGAAGAGTGAGTTCTTCTTGCAAGAGATACATTTCTTGGGGCATATTGTGTCTAAGGATGGAGTCCGTATGGATCCAGCGAAGGTGGAAGCAATTCTTAATTGGCTAGATTTGAGAACCGTGCGTGGTGTACGCAGCTTTTTGGGATTGTGTTCCTATTACAGGCGGTACATACGGTATTTTGCTAAAATTGCTTCGCCTCTTCATGCCTTAACAAAGAAGGCAACTCCGTTTAGATGGGCTGATCGGGAAATTATAGCCTTCAAAAAGCTTAAAGAAAAGCTTACTTTGGATCCAGTATTGGTTTTAGCGGACCTCCGAAAGGCTTTTGTTGTCCAGTGTGATGCATGTGGAAACATCATTGGGGCAGTTCTCATGCAGGAAGGACATGTGATAGCCTATGAGAGTAGAATATTGCAAGATGCCGAGAAGCATTTACAGGTTTATGAGAAAGAGATGTTGGCTGTAATTCATGCTCTTTCTACATGGAAACACTATTTGCTTGGGGCTGATTTCACTGTGCAGACAGATCATCAGACCTTGCGTTATTTCCTCACGCAAACTAAGCTTTCAGAGAAGCATATGCGATGGGCAAACTTTTTGTCTATGTCTCACTTTAAGATTGTGCATGTGGAAGGCAAAAAGAATGTTGTGGCAGATGCTTTGTCCCGCAAGCCACAGGTCTCAGCAGTTTCACTTGCTTATCATCATGAGCTTGATGAAATGAAAGAGCAGTGAGGACTTTGAAAGGTTGTATGATCAGATATCTTGGGGTCAGCTGCATGAGCATTATACTCTCAGAGATGGGTTTTTGTTGATGCATGGTAGACTGTGTGTTACCAGGCAATTGCGCCTCAAGGTTATGATTGAAAGTCATGCTCCCCCGTATGCAGGTCATAGAGGTATTGACGCCACGGTAAAAGCGGTGGAGACTTTCTTTTATTGGCCAACGTTGAGAAGAGATATTGATGCTTTTGTTGCAATGCATCGTATGTCAGAAGGTAAAGTTTGACCGTCAAAAGACACCAGGGTTACTACAGCCTTTACCTATTCCAGATAGACCTTGGGAGAGCATTGCCATGGATTTTATATTTGATCTGTCACGGACACAAACGGGCAATGATGGCATTTGGACTATCATATGTAGGTTCAGCAAGCAGGCTCTTTTCATTCCCGTGCATAAGACGATCAAAGTTGATCATATGGTGAAGTTGTTCATGGCGAACATCTTCAAGTATCATGGCTTGCCTACGTCTATCATTAATGGCCGTGATCCACGGATGACGAGTTTGTTCTGGAGAGGGTTGTTTGACAACATGGGTACCACTCTCAAGTTTTCATCTTCATTTCATCCACAAACAGATGGTCAATCGAAAGAGGCTAACTCTACAGTGTTAGATCTTCTTAAATGTTATGTGTCAGAGGACAAGTAACAATGGGAAAAGTATCTTCCTTTGGTGGAGTTTGCATATAACAACACTGTCCATACCTCGACGGGCAAGGCGCCTTTTGAGATTGTGGAAGGGGGGAAGAAGGTACCACCCATTTTGCACACAAAGGACAAGATCTTTGAGGCTAATCAGTATGTGGAGAGCATGGATGAAGCTTATCGGAGAGTTAAGTTGGCACCCCAGAAAACTCAGCAGAAGCAAAAGAAAGCAGTAGACCGTCACAGGCGTGCATTAGAGTTTGCATTGGGTGATTGGGTTCTTTTGCGATTTGAAAAGGCTAGACTCAAGAAGATGAAGGGTAAAGAGCGCTTATTCCCTAAGTTGATCATGCGTTATTATGGGCCTTTTCAGGTATTGGAAAAGATTGGTGAGGTAGCCTGTCGCTTGAAGCTACCAGATCACTGGAGGATTCACAATGCATTTCATGTGAGTCTACTTGGACCTTTCCGTGGGGATGTGCCTGAGGATGTATCAGATGAGGCTCAGCCGGAAGTTGAGGAACTTGATGAGGTTCTTATTCCAGAGCAGCTACCGGCACATAAGGAAAGAAAGGTACGAGGTAAAGTTTCCCGTCGCTATCTTGCGAAGTTCAAGAACTATTCACCGATGGATGCGAAGTGAATGGAAGGTGACTTAATAGATTCACCTTAGGTTTTGCAGCCTTATCTCGATGCCTTTGAGTTGGAGCCGACTCTTGTTATGGCTCATTCAGGTTCAGCAGAGCATGGGTCTGGAGCATTGCCTGATGCTCAAGAGGGAGGTAGCACCTCCACTCCCTTGATACAGACAGGCTCAGATGACATCTAGAGGTCGCTTGGTGCAGTTTTTGTCTCACCGAAGGTACTGATGGCTGACAGTACATCTGTTTATGGGACTTCTATGATATATGTGTACTAGTCACATTGGATGTTGTGGATGTGTATGGTTCACAGTGGTATACAACTTGGACTACTACAACACCATTGGTTTGCAGTGAATGTTGATACATGTGCATGGCTTAGAGAGATTGGGACGCTAATCTTGCCATATTGTATATTTCACTTTGGATATTTTGCTGTATCACCAGAATGCAATCGAGGATGCTTGCCATTTTTCAAGAGGGGGGTATGTCATGACCTTGTGAAAATGGAACAGCACAAGTGTGGGCATGGTGGTTGCTGAGCAAAAATATTAAATGATTCACATTTGGGGTGCCCAGACAAAGATAATGATGTGTGGACATCTCCAAGTGTGAAGGGGGACCAAAAACATTAATATTTTAATGTTTTATTCATGGGTTGCCCCTAGGCCTAAGTGGTCCCTAGGGAACTTTAATAAATATTAAAGTTGGGCCCTAGGATAATTTTGGGAGAGAGGCCACTCCACTTTTGGAGTTACACGCCTCTCTCATCTCTCTCTCTCTCTCTCTCTCTCTCTCTCTTGCTTTTTGGGAGGCATGCAAATTACGTGCAAGCTGCAAGCGTGAAGAAGAAGGTCGACTGCATAGAAGAGTGTTGACTGTTGTTTTCCGTACAGAAGTGCTCGTACAGCTGCAGGTACAGTCCACGTGGTTGCCCGTACAGGGTACGACTGCTGCAGGTACAGGCGGCGCTGACAGAAGCTGAAGGCGGGTACAATACGTGCTGCAGGTTGTGCTGCTGGTACTGGCGCAACTGACAGGACAACACAGACACCTGTACGGACAGGTACAGGCTGACACAGACAGCGCAGACGTGTATGGACAGGTGCAGGCTGTCAAGTACTGTTCTGTCCAGCAGGTACAGGTGGAATCAGCTGCATGCGCAGAGAAAGTACGGACAGGTACAGTATGCTGACCTGTACGGACAGGTACCGGCTTCCATACTGTTGAACAGACTGCAGGTGGTGCATCTTCTGTTGTAGCAGTTGCAGGCAGTGCTTTACCAGAGTTTAGTTGGTGCATCAGTCAAGTGGTTGCAGGGAGGCAAGTACAAACAGTTTCTTGCAAGTACAAACTGGTACGATTGGCCTCACGAGTGCGGAATCACGTGCTGATTTGGTAAGCTCTGAACTTGTCCATCATTCTTTCTTTCCATTGGCTTATGTCTGCTGCAGAGTTGTGCTATCTGGCCCCTTGTGAGAGGAGGGGTATGGCAGATTGAAAGGGTGGAAACAGAGATTGTATGCCAGATGTGTGCTCAAGGCTGCCCTGCTGAATGGTCTTGGCTGATCAGAGGGAAACACAGAGTGTTGCTTTTGTGGGACACAGATCTGTGTGTGAATCCTCTGTGCTAAGAGGTCTTGTGGGCTGCCAGATTGGACATACAGGTGTATTCTCTTGGTTGGCTTTGTTGTACTCAACTTTACATCTTTTTGAATTTGAATAAAGAAATACCGAAAGGGGCGCCAAGCTTTGGGGCCAACAGGTGTCGTTCTCATTGCAGTTTTGGGACACTCTAGCTCCAATTAAGTTTGTTTTTATATTTGGACTACAAGTGGAAGGGTGACTGCTAGTGTACCGCACTTTGGTTTCTAGCAGAGGCCTATTTCACTTTAACTAAGAAGGGAACTCCGTTTCAATGGGCTGATTGGGAAATTACAGCCTTTAAAAAGCTTAAAGAAAAGCTTACTTCAGATTCCGTATTGGTATTACCGGATCTCCGAAAGGCTTTTGTTGTCCAGTTTGATGCATGTGGGAACAGCATTGGGGCAGTTCTCATGCAGGAAGGACATGTGATAGCCTATGAGAGTCGTATATTACAGAATGCCGAGAAGCATTTACAGGTTTATGAGAAAGAGATGTTGGCTGTAATTCATGCTGTTTGTACATGGAAACACTATTTGCTTGGGGCTGATTATCAGACCTTGCGTTATTTCCTCACGTAAACTAAACTTTCTGAGAAGCATATGAGATGGGCCAACGTTTTGTCTATGTTCTACTTTCAGATTGTACATGTGGAAGGCAAAAAGAATGTTGTGGCAGATGCTTTGTCACGCAAGCCACAGGTCTCAGCAGTTTCACTTGCTTATCACCATGAGCTTGATGAGATGAAAGAGCAGTATACCCAGTGGCATGATCATTATACTCTCAGGGATGGCTTTTTGTCGATGCATGGTAGACTCTGTGTTACCAGGCAGTTACGACTCAAGGTTATGATTGAAAGTCATGCTCCACCGTATGCAAGTCATAGAGGTATTGACGCCACGGTAAAGGCAGTTGAGGCTTTCTTTTATTGGCCGACCTTGAGAAGAGATGTTGATGCTTTTGTTAGGCAATGCATCGTATGTCAGAAGGTGAGGTTTGACCGTCAAAGGACACCTGGGTTACTTCAGCCTTTACGTATTCGAGATAGACCATGGGAGAGCATTGCCATGGATTTTATATTTGATCTTCCGAGGACACAAACGGGGAATGATGGCATTTGGACTATCATATGCAGGTTCAGTAAGCAGGCTCATTTCATTCCCGTACGTAAGACGATCAAAGTTGATCATATGGTGAAGTTGTTCATGGCGAACATCTTCCAATATCATGGCATGCCTTCGTATATCATTAGTGACCGTGATCCATGGATGACAAGTTTATTTTGGAGAGGGTTGTTTATCAACATGGGTACAACTCTCAAGTTTTCATCTTCGTTTCATCCACAAACAGATGGTCAATTGGAAGAGGCTAATTCCACAGTGTTGAAGACTTAATAGGGTTAGGGTTAGGGTTTACAGAAAGAAAACAGGCGTGGAAACCAATATGGAGAGTGAACACGACTGCTGTAGATTTCACAATGATAGAAAAATGTGAAGTACAAGCCACATGATAGTGACCCCTAAAGGATAAGTGTTCACATGACCGGCCATAAATGTGCCGGGTGGACCAAAACACTTATAAACTGCATATAAGTGAAAATGAACTAAACTGGGGGAAAAAACCTCCACTAACTGAAGTAAAAAGTGCCCCAGTAACCTACTGATGATCACTAGCACTCCTCTGGGTGCATACACAGCATAAAACCCAACAAACCCCCCTGGAGTGATATGTGATCACTGTACATCATCCACCAAAAGGAAACAAATTCAAAGCATTGCGGAATGCTTCAAATTTCGGACGTGGTAATGCCTTGGTGAAGATGTCTGCCACATTCTGATCTGTAGGACAGTAGATCAGACTGATATCTCCTGCCTGAGTCTCTCCCGAACAAAATGATAGTGAATCTCAATGTGTTTCGTGCGAGCATGAAACACAGGATTCCTGGCCACAGCAATGGCACTCTGACTATCAGTATAGATAGGTGTAGGCTCCTCCACTGAAATATCCATATCAGTCATAAGACGACGCAGCCAAACACACTCAACAGTAGTAGTGTAGGCTGCTCTGTACTCTGCCTCACAAGATGAAGTGGCCACTGTGGTCTGTTTCTTGCTTAGCCAAGAAATGCATGAAGCGCCAAGGAAGAAACAATTCCCACTAGTGGAATGTCTGGTATCAAAATCACCAGCCCAATCTGAATCACTGTAAGCATGTAACTGCATGTCACTCCCCTCAGGATAAAGCAACCCAAGAGACAAGGTACCCTGCAAATAACGGAATACACGCTTCACAGCTTGCCAATGTGACAACCGTGGGCTGTGCATGAATCTGCTCAACTGAGAGACTGCATACTGAATATCTGGCCTTGTATTACACAAGTATATGAGGCACCCAACAGCCTGAGCATATGTAGTGGCATCAAAGGAAACACTGTCATCTTGTAGTGACAGTTTCATCCCAGGCTCCATAGGAGTACTAATAGGCTTGCAATCCTGAAATTTAAACTTCTCCAGAAGTTTAGCAACATAACGTGATTGCAACAACCCAATGCCTCTGTTATCCTGCACAAACTGTATGCCCAAATAGTAATGTACAAGACCCAAGTCAGACATGTCAAATGTCTGTTGCAGTATCTCCTTAAATGCTGCAATTTTGTCATCATTTGATCCCATGAGCAAGAGATCATCCACATAAAGACTGATGACCAGCAGATCTGTCTCTTCTTTCTTCACATACAAAGTGGCTTCTGATGGACTGTTCACAAATCCCTGAGTGAGTAGAAAAGCATCTATTTTTGCATACCAAGCTCGTGGAGCTTGTTTCAAACCATACAAGGCCTTTTTCAGCCTGCATACTTTCCCCTCATGACCATGTTCTGCAAATCCCATGGGCTGAAATACATAAACTTCCTCCTCGAGGTCCCCATGTAGGAATGCAGTCTTTATGTCCAACTGGTGAACAACCCAACCATGATGTGCAGCCAATGCAATGACACACCTAAGTGTCGACATACGGGATGTAGGAGCAAATGTCTCCTCATAATCAATGCCCTTCTTCTGTGCATAGCCCTTTGCAACTAGACGGGCTTTGTACCTGTCAATGGATCCATCTGCATGTCTTTTCAACTTATAGACCCATTTAGTACCAATGGCTTTCTTGCCTTTGGGCAGATCAACCAAATCCCCTGTTTGATTCTTTTTAATAGAATCAATCTCATCCTGCATGGCTTTGTTCCAATGCACATTATCTCGTGCATCCACAAATGAATCAGGCTCATCATCATCCTGTAAACTGGCTGCCATAACCAGATTCAAATCTATGATGTGTTCATGCTCATTGGTCCTTGTCTCCCTACGAGTACGACCAGCAAGAGGACCCTCTAAATGGCTGTCCTGTAGTGTCCTCAAATACCATCTAGGTATATGTCTGACCTGTGGTGCCTGCTGTCCCATATTTGGTTCAGCTTCTGGCTCATTTGGCTGCTGAATTTCTGCACCACCTACATCATTTGCTGGCTGTCCATTACCCTCATGAGTTGGATCACCAACTGTGGAATGAAACTCCATGGGTAGAAGACCTTCAAATACATCATTTTCAGCCTGATTTGCCTCATAACCAGCCATGGATAATTCTGATTTTTCATCAAAAATCACATCCCGGCTGATAAATATCATTCTGGATAGTGGGTCATATAACCTGTAGCCCTTGCTCTCACGGCTATACCCAACAAAAATGCATATTGTGGCTTTATCATCAAGCTTCCTCCTCAACTCTTTGGGTATGTGTGCATATGCAAGGCACCCAAAGATACGGAAATGCGATACAGAAGGCTTGCGGCCATGCCAAGCCTCAAAAGGAGTAATAGAAACCAATGCCTTTGTGGGACATCGATTCAAAATATGACAAGCACACATTACTGCTTCCACCCAAAAGATATGTGGTAGTCTTTTTGCCTTTAGCATACATCTGGCCATCTCCATGAGTGACCGATTTTTCCTTTCTGCAACCCCATTCTGCTGTGGAGTGTAAGGAGTAGTATACTGATGTTTTATACCTCTACTCCCAAGAAAAGAATTCAGCACATGTGACATATATTCCCCCCCTCGGTCAGAACGGAGAGTCTTCACCTTGCATCCAGACTCTGTCTCAGCAAGTGCTACAAAGGCCAAAAATGCATCATATACCTGTGATTTCTGTGTCAAAGGATAGACCCAGCATATACGAGAGAAGTCATCAATAAATGTTGCAAAATAAAAGCAACCACCTAATGACTTCGTCTGCATGGGACCACAAAGATCACTGTGTATAAGTTGCAACTTTGCAGTTGCTCTTAGAGCCTGATCACGTGGGAAGGAAAACCTGTGCATTTTTCCCAAAATACATCCTTCACAAATGTGATCTGGAGGCTTCTCCATGAGAGGTAGATCTGTAAATATATTATGTCGCTGCATAAGCATAAGAATACCAAAATTTACATGCCCCATGCGAGCATGCCATAACTCCGCATCAACCATAGCTGGAGTAAGAGTGAATGCATGATAAGCAGACTGATCCACTGGCTGAAATGCATCCAACTGATAAAGTCCATGACATAATGTACCAGTAAGCATCAAGGTCAAGGCATTTGCTTTGTCTCTGACCATGCATTTATCATCATCAAAGTGGACTTGCATTCCACAATGTGCTAAAGAAGAAATGGACAACAAATTCTTCTTTATCCCTGGTACATATAAGGCATCTGTAAGGCGGAGAATGGAGCCATCAATGGCTGTAAGCTGAATCTCCCCAATGCCACACACTGGATATGAAGCATTGTTGGCACACTGAACAGTTTTGCCAACAGGGGCAGGGCCAACATGACTAAACAAATCCCTGCGAGATGTGATATGCTTTGAGGCACCACTATCAAAATACCAAGTACATGCATGCTCTGTCATACTGAGTGCCTGTGAAGACCAAGAGGCATCATAGCTGCATGTATAGAAACAGTAATCCCTGTCCTCAACAAAAGAAGCAGTCTCTGGAGGAGCTTTAGGAGCATCATTTACAGACATCCCAGCTTCCTTTGCCTTCTCTTTGGCAATCCTCTTCCTACATTCCGTGATGTAGTGACCTGGCTTCTTACAGTAATGACATTTGCCCTTCTTCTTGGGCTGTCCATCACTTTTCTTGGTATCCTGTGAAGAACCACCATCACCTGAATTTTGATTTGCACTCTTTGGCTGAGATTTCCCTTTCCCCTTTTGACCTGTAGTAAATGCTTGTTCAGCATTTGTGTTCATATTCACATTCTTCCTCATTTGCTCCTCTTGTAGTAAGAGAGCAACAAGTTCCTGATACTTGAGGGGTTCAACAGCATTCCTCATGCTGAGGTTCAAAGAGGTATGGAAAGCCAAGTAAGATCTTGGCAAAGAGTGCAAAATGGTGGACACAAGCTGTGTCTCAGGAATAATCTCATCCACATTGATGAGTTGCTCTCTCAAATCCTGCAGCTTGTTTAAGTGGCTAGACATATCATCTCCTTCATTCATTTTCTGATTTTCCAGCTCTCTTTTCAAAAATGAGATCCTAGCCTCATTACGAGCAGCATACATCTGCTCCAAAGTCACCCATGCATTCTGTGAAGTGCCAGCTGAACGAATATGAGGTATAATGGACCTCTGAACTGACAATGCAATGAGTGACAAAGCTTGTGCATCCCTGGCATCCCATGTCTTTTGAGCATTTGTTCTCTGAACAGGCAATGGCTGTCCTGGAGCCTGTACCTGTTGTCCTCGTCCACGAGCACCCCCTTGGGGAGGAGTCTCTGGAGCCAATGGACCTGGACGTGGTTCATCACCACTAACAAAATCCCAAAGACCTTTTGCCACAAGCACATTTTTCAGCATAAAACTCCACAAGGAGTAGTTCGTGCCATCCAATTTGTCTTCCTTAGACAAATATGTGAATACATCACTTTGCTGTTGATTTGCCATTATGCTTTACGCACAATGTTGTACCTGTTTACCAAAAAACCCAATAGCAAAAACCCTGATAACAACTGTACTCCACTGAATACAGTTCACCCAAATCTGCCTGCACTCTCAATCCTCTGAATGTGCAGCTTAATGCACCAATGACTGAGTAGAGCAGCAAATGGCGTACACAAGGCCAAAATGCCCCAAAAATGCCCAAATTTACTGCACCCAAACTGTGCAAAAATCTGTATATTTTCTTGCTAGAAAATCTGCCTGTTGTGCCTGTATATTTTCCTTGATAGAAAAACTGCTTGTTGTGCTTGTGTATTTTTCACAGAGAAAAATAAGAATGCCCAAAATTCAAAACCTGTAATGCTTACCACTTCTGTATTGTGCAGGTACTCAGCAACTCAGTCGAGGTGCTGTACGGAAGCATGTACGAAAGCAGAAGAGTAAAACTGCAGTGGAATGTTGACGTTGCAGGTTTTGTTCGACTGTACTGTGCAGGTACGGAGCAGGTACTGTCCTGCGCAGGTTTGTACAGAGGCGCAGTCTTCGAAGCAGGTGTCGACTTGCACAGTAGGTGGCGCACAGGTGTACGGGCTGAAGGCTCCGCTTAACAGGCTGCAGGTGTCGACTTGCAGGCGAATACCAGCTGGCGGCGATTTGCTGGCGGCGCTTAATGTTCGAGGCTGGTACACGTACGCATACAGTACGGGGCTGGTACACGTACGTAACTGCAGGCGACGCCTGTTGTAGTACTTGATTGAAGGCGACGTGCGACTGGATGTACGGGCAGCTATTGCGCACGTGTGACTGAAGGTGGCGCAGATGTACGGATGCTGTACGGGCAGGGCAGAGCAGCTTCAATGCTCTGATACCAATTGAAGACTTAATAGGGTTAGGGTTAGGGTTTACAGAAAGAAAACAGGCGTGGAAACCAATATGGAGAGTGAACACGACTGCTGTAGATTTCACAATGATAGAAAAATGTGAAGTACAAGCCACATGATAGTGACCCCTAAAGGATAAGTGTTCACATGACCGGCCATAAATGTGCCGGGTGGACCAAAACACTTATAAACTGCATATAAGTGAAAATGAACTAAACTGGGGGAAAAAACCTCCACTAACTGAAGTAAAAAGTGCCCCAGTAACCTACTGATGATCACTAGCACTCCTCTGGGTGCATACACAGCATAAAACCCAACAAAAGTGTTAGATCTTCTTAAGTGTTATGTGTCAGAGCACAAGCAACAATGGGAAAAGTATCTTCCTTTGATGGAGTTTGCTTATAACAACACCGTCCATACCTCGAAGGGCAAGGTGCCTTTTGAGATTGTGGAAGGAGGGAAGAAGATACCACCTATTTTGCACACAAAGGATAAGATCTTTGAGTTTGACCAGTATGTGGAGAACATGAATGAAGCTTATCGGAGATTTAAGTTGGCACTCCAGAAAACTCAGCAAAAGCAAAAGAAAGCAACATGAATCACTGAAGATGAAAGAAAGAGGAAGTTTCGTTTTGGATTGCAACCTGCATATAGATCGGGTATTGAATTGCACCCAAAACATACGTTGCAACAACTCACAGCTTCTGCCCTTGCCACAGAGCAATTGGTGCTCAAGATCAAGCAGGATCAAGGAGGTTCCAAGGGGAAGGACAAGGCTGTCCCAAATCAGCAAAAGGGTGGACAGCCACCTAAAAAGAACTTCCGGGAGCCCTACAAGGGTGGTAAAGCTGAAATTAACACATCTAAAGAACAGGGCCCAAGGAAGAACAAATTTGGATTAACCCCGGAGCAAAGAGAGCAATATGCTAAGGATGGAAAATGCTTTTCTTGTGGTAGCAAAGACCACATGTTCCGACAATGCCCAGATCGCAAACCAAAGCACGAGGACAAGCACACCAAAGCAAATGTTCATGCAGTTCCTGATGTGCAAGGTAATACAGGTCATGATGCTAAAGAGAGAATGGTTTGCAAGGCTTGGGGGCAAATCAAGGATCAGCCCGCACTCTTTATGTTTGATGACTGTGCAACTGACAATTTCATCTCTATGCAAATGGCAGCTGCATTGGGAATTGAGGTTGAAAACATGGGACCTCAGATTGAAGCCGAAGCTGCATTTATTGGTAAAGAGGTGCAGGTTACCCCTTTGATTGGGAAGTTGCGTATCCATATACAGGGCTATCTTGACAATGAGCATTTCTTAGTTGCTCCTCTGAATGGATGTGATGTATTGTTGGGCAAGCCGTGGCACCATAGGCTTGAGCCCCGCAAAGACTACAAGTCTAATATGATTTCCTTTATGCATAAAGGCCGCATGCACTTTATTGATGCTGGCAAAGAAGGGGATTCCATCCCAGTTGTATCACACATCCAAATTAATAAAGCAATGAAAAAGAGTCTTTCAGCGTACTTGGTTTTTGTGCGTGATAGTCTTGTGCCAAATCATCAAAATGTGGATGCTATGTCTAATGATAGGCTGAATTTTCTTAATGCATTCAAAGACTGTTTTGCTGACTCATTGCCAGGTGAATTACCTCCCCAAAGGCCCGAAGATCACCGCATAGATCTTGTGCCAGGTAGTTCTCCACCTAACAAACCCGCATACCGAGTGAGTGCTGCACAACAAGAGGAAATTATGAAGCAGGTAAACGAGCTTTTAGAGAAAGGTTTGGTTCAGCCCAGTTCCTCACCTTACTGCTCTCCTGTGCTTCTTGTTCAAAAGGACGACGGATCATTCCGTATGTGTGTAGACTATAGAGCTTTGAACAAGCTTACCATCAAGAACAGATTTCCTATTCCACGTATTGATGATATCTTGGATAAGCTTGATGGTTCAGCTTGCTTTAGCAGACTTGATTTGAAGAGTGGTTATCACCAGATCCGAGTGGTGCCACAAGATGTCCATAAGACTGCATTCAGGACAGCCTTCGGATTATATGAATTCTTGGTAATGCCTTTTGGTCTCACCAATGCTCCTGCTACTTTTAATCGTATGATGGATAGGATATTCCGATCCCATCGCAAGTTTACAGGAGTCTTCTTTGATGATATCTTGGTTTTCTCCAAGAATGAGCAGGAACACAGAACTCATTTGGTCACAGTGTTCGAAGAGTTGCGGAAGCATAAACTTTTCGTCAATGCCAAGAAAAGTGAGTTTTTCCTTTCAGAGATTCATTATCTGGGACATATTGTATCCAAAGATGGAGTTACAATGGATCCTGCAAAGATAGAGACTATTCGGAATTGGCCCGAATTGCAAAACGTACATCAAGTACGTAGTTTTCTGGGATTATGTTCGTATTACAGGCGTTTCATAAGGCATTTCGCCATGATTGCCACTCCTCTACATGATCTCACGAAGAAGAAAACTGCTTTTAAATGGACTTCAAAGGAACAGGATGCTTTCTTGCAGCTCAAGCATGCGATCATATGTGGTCCAGTATTGATTGTTCCTGATTTGCACAAGTCATTCGTGGTTGAATGTGATGCTTGTGGTGACTGCATAGGAGCTGTCCTAAATCAAGAAGGGCATGCAGTTGCATACGAGAGCCGTCGTTTGCATGATGCCGAGCTTCATATGGATATCTATGAGAAAGAGCTCTTGGCTGTAATTCACGCCTTAAAGATTTGGAAACACTACCTTCTTGGGGCTGAATTTGTAGTCAAGACAGATCATCAAAGCTTGAGATACTTTCTATGTCAAACTAAGCTTTCAGAGAAGCAGATGAGAATGGCAAATTTTCTTTCCATGTTTCATTTTCAGATTGTGCATACTCCAGGAAAGAAAAATGTAGTGGCCGATGCACTATCTAGGAGGCCTTATATTGCTGCAGTCTCAGTGGCCTCTCATGGAGATCTATCTGCTATGAGAGATTTGTATCATTTGGATGCTGATTTTTGCCATATATGGACTGATTTGATGGCTGGTCATTCACATGCCTCTTATGTTATCAATGAGGGTTATCTAATGAAGGATAATTGCCTATGTGTGGTGAAGGATTTGCGTCCAAAGGTTATGGACGAATGTCACGCTCCACCATATGCTGGTCATAGAGGTATTATGCCTACTACTCGCATGATTGAGAGGTATTTCTTTTGGCCAAGCATGCGTAAAGACATTGAGGCTTATGTGCGTGCATGTATTACTTGCCAAAAGGTGAAATTTGACAGGCAAAAGCCTCCAGGTTTGCTTCAGCCATTGCCTATTCCCTCGCAACCTTGGGAAAGTATCACGATGGATTTTATTATGGATTTGCCTAGATCCTAGCATGGGAATGATGCTATTTGGACTATTGTGGACAGGTTTAGCAAGCAAGCTCATTTCTTGCCCGTCAAGAAAACCATTAAAGCTGATCATATGGTAAAGCTTTTTCTTGCTAATATTTTCAAGCATCATGGTATGCCTAAATCCATTGTTGGAGATAGAGATCCCAGGACTACAAGCCTATTTTGGAGGGCTTTGTTTGATAATATGGGTACTAAGCTTGAGTTTTCATCAGCTTATCATCCCCAAACGGATGGCCAAAGTGAAGCTGCAAATTCAGCCGTGTTGGATTTATTGAAGTGTTATGTGGCAGATCAAAAGAATGCATGGGAGAAGTATCTTCCACTTGTTGAGTTTGCCTACAACAATACAATCCATGCTTCCACAGGAAAGGCTCCATTTGAGATTATTTATGGCAGAGTGGTCTTGCCACCCATCCTTCGAACAAAGGATGAGATTTTTGCAGCTGATGAATATGTTCGTGACTTGGATGTTGCCTTTGGTCAGTTGCGGACAGCCATTGCAAGATCTCAGGATAAGCATAAAAAGGCTGCTGACAAGCATAGAAGGGACATGGAAGTCAAAGAAGGTGATTGGGTATTGCTGAAATTTGAGAAGGCTAGGCTTCGGAAGAGGCCAGGACGAGAAGGATCATATCCTAAGCTTTCTCCTCGTTATTATGGACCCTTCAAGGTGATTCACAAGATCAATGAAGTGTCCTACAGGCTTGCTCTACCTAGTCATTGGAAGATTCACAATGCTTTTCATGTGAGTCTATTTCGGAAATATGTGGGGCCAGATCCTGATGAGCCTGTCACAGAAGATCCGCCAGAAATTGAAGAGCTTGAGGAGATCCTCCAGCCAGAACAGATTGTTTTTCACAAGGAGAGAAAGCTACCTGCAGGAAAGCTTTCCAGGAGATACCTTGTGAAGTTTAAGAATTATTTGCCTATTGATGCCAAATGGGTAAATGAGGATTATTTTGCAGATTATCCGCAATTGTTGCAGGCATATCTTGAGGCTTTTAAGTTGAGGTCAACTCTTTAGAAGCCCGGGGGGATGTCACCAATTGGCCGACCATTTGGTCCATTCCTTGTTTTTGCGTCTCGTTCACTTGAGGCCAGGCCGGTGTCTCATGTGAAGAGGCCAGTATTTTGCTGACATGGACGGGAGCCAGACTGGTGCCACCCGTGTGTTAGCAGGATGGTGTCGTATGGACGGGAGCCAGATCAGTGCCACCCGTGTATGACCTGGACTGTGTTCGATCCATGGGACTGTCACGCCATGGAAGAGCCAGTATTCGTGCCGTGTTTTCGCCTATGGGACTGTCACACCATAGGGAGACTCGTGCCTGGAACTGTGTCTTACCTATGGGATTGTCACTCCATAGGAAGACCAGGATTTTATGTTTTTATGTCGTGCCAGTTTTGTGCCGACGGATATTTTGTACATGTTCCATGAACGGGAGATATGTCCATGTTACTATTTGCACATGCACACATGATTTGTATGCTTGAAACTGTTTTCGCATGACATGTATTCGTGTGTTTGCCTGCTTGACGTGTTACTTACTGAGCGGGGACGCCTGCCAGTGAGTCGTGAAGTCTGCTCTGTATTCTGACGAGTTTCAGTGCATGTGAACAGGTGGTAAGTATATGGTACATGTTGTTTAATGTTATTAAATTCTAACCCCTTTGTTTTATAAGGTTAGGGGTTCACACTCATTTAAAAGTGGGCACCCCCTTTGGGCACCCACTTAGGGGCCAAGGTGGGGAGCCTCACTTTTAAGTGAGTGTGGGGGTGGGCATGGTCACCTACCCCCACTAATTCCCCACATGCATGCGTGGAAATCTTGAGTTGTATCTCCACATTAAATTTTATTAAAAAGACTCCCTCCTTCAAGCGTGAAAAATCCATCGCTTCTTGCGTTTGTTCATCACCCGTCGCTACCACCAACTTGCGTGGAGATATCGGCAACCATCTTCTCTTCGCTGGTTTTTCCCAAGCGGCTGGCTGCCTTCCTTGTACGACTGCAGTACCCACTGCTGTGCTGGCTGCGCCTGTCTCTCTACAGCCGGCTGATTTTACTACAAGAGGGCTGCGCCTGTTTTCCAACAGATTGCTACAGCAGCACAGAGGCGGCTGCTCCTGACTACAGTGTGCTGCCTCTGCTCCTACAGGCGACTGCCTACACTCTGGCTGCCGCTGCTGCACCTGCCCCTCTACAGGCGACTGAGCTTGCTGCTGCAGGCGGCTGCCTTCTCTTTCCACCTCTACAGGCGACTCCTCCAACAGGCCATACCCTCTGCTGCCGGCTGCGCCTGCCCCTCTACAGGCTGGCTGCAACTACCTCCCCACAGGCGGCAGCATACTTGAAGGCTGGACATTATCCACCACCAGTAAGTGGTGCTCATTCTAACACAGCAGGCGGCTGTGGTCTTTCGAGGTGATGCTTGTCTTGGTGGTTCACCACGAGGCAACTGCTTCTTCATCAAGGGTGGTTTCATCTTCTTCATACTTCGAGTATGGGTTTTCTATCAACCATCTACAAGTAAGTGATTTTCAGATTTGAGTAAAGCATTTTATGTTTAAATCTGAGAAAGGATTCATCCTTCTACGGCAACACCCGTTCGGTGCCGGGTTGTCCAAGTTGTATTGGCGAACCTCGGTCCAAAGGTGCTGAGATCGGGAGAGCCAGGCGTTAGTACGAGAGCGCCTGTTTGTGCGTGGTCTCGGAACACCAGTGAGGCGCTCTCCGCGGAGTCCAGTGAAAGCACAGGACCGCAGAGATTGGACCACACTAGTGGTCGTTCTGCTTCGAGTTCTCTACATCGAAATTCGAGCCTACTTGTTTGGTACTGTTTTCATATGTACATGGACATTATCTGGTTCTCAGAACCCATGGAGCATTGTATTCATTAAATACTCCCAATAAATATATTATATATTGAGGGGGGGGGGGGTCGGCCCGTTCCGGCCCCAGTGCTGGTGTCCATCTTTCCATTTCTGTTCATTTAAATTCAAGTTGTTTTAAGTTGTCCATTTCATATTTGTGGTTTTAAAGTTGTGCTATTAAGTGTGTGGGTGTCCAGCGGAGTCTTTCCCACTTGACGGGATCGGTTTCATTGGTATCAGAGCACGGTTGTTTCCCTCTTCCTAGTGGGGAAACGAACCTGTGTACTGGACATCCCGCTTTTAGCAAACTTAAAACACAATGGACAGCCAAGGCAACCCTTTGGAAGTACCAAATTCGAGGGGTCCATCTAGTGCCTCTCGTGGGTCTGATGCCCTGCGTGGTAGGCACAAGCCCCTTGAAAGGGTTCTTGATAGTGAATCCAAGGGTCAACTGTCTCCAGGAAAGACAGTTATGCTTGAACAAGACCCTGATGCTATGAGGGCTGAAATGGAACATATGAGAAAACTTTTGCAGGCTCAGGAACAAGAATTGAAGTTTTTGCATGAAGATCCACATCTGCAAAGTGCTATTGAAGCCAAGAAGGCTGATGCTATGGTTGATGTAACCTTTGAATCAATGGCTCGTGAAGTGGGCAAGAAACCAAGGGAGTTGGCACTTGCCTATCTCCTTCGCAAAGGTGATATCAAAGAGGGGGATGACGGAGAGCTGAAATTCAGAAATCCACCTCGTTTGAAGCATGGAGATCCCGCATCCCAGAGGCTGAAATCTTTTATGCAAAAGGAAGAGGTGACTATTACCTCTCGACATGCATCTTCTCCCCAAGGCACTAAGCTTGACAGATTTATGTATGCCAGTGCTCATGGAGGGCACAAAAGTCACATGCATGCAAGATATGTATCTCATGGTGACAGGTCTACTTCCAGAAAAATTTTGCCTTCTGAGTTGTCTCATGGAGAGACCATGCCATATGCAGGTAAGTCACATGCATCTGAGCTTCGAGTTCGTGGAGCACATGCCACCGTGCCCCATGAAGCTTCCATGATGGCCCATGGAGCCCATGCAGACAGGGCTACCCCGTTGGATAAGGGGAAAAGAAAAAGAGAGGACCATGAGCCTCATGCCAGGAAGCTCAAGGAGTTCAAAGCAGGTGATAAATCTGTCAAATTTGATGTCTTTCATGGTGAACATGATGCTTCTAAGGTGTTAGCGTTTGTGGCACAGTTCGACATTGCTTTTAGCGATGAGGACTTTACAGAAAAGTCGAAGGTGCGCCATGTTAGCATGTTTCTGAAAGGCACTGCTGCCCATTGGTGGATCACCGAAAAGATCACCAAGGATCCCATCTCTACTTGGAAGGAATTCAAAGATAGATTTTATGCTCAGTTCTTGCCACCCAATGCGGAGCAAACTCTCACTCAAAAGTGGGACAGGCTGGAACAAAAAGATAATGAGAGTGTGCAACAGTATGTTAACAAATTCTGGAAAGTGTTGCTGGAAGTGACTCCCTTCATGCTAATCACTGAAGATGAAAGAAAGAGGAAGTTTCGTTCTGGATTGCAACCTGCATATAGATCGGGTATTGAATTGCACCCAAAACATACGTTGCAACAACTCACAGCTTCTGCCCTTGCCACAGAGCAATTGGTGCTCAAGATCAAGCAGGATCAAGGAGGTTCCAAGGGGAAGGACAAGGCTGTCCCAAATCAGCAAAAGGGTGGACAGCCACCTAAAAAGAACTTCCGGGAGCCCTACAAGGGTGGTAAAGCTGAAATTAACACATCTAAAGAACAGGGCCCAAGGAAGAACAAATTTGGATTAACCCCGGAGCAAAGAGAGCAATATGCTAAGGATGGAAAATGCTTTTCTTGTGGTAGCAAAGACCACATGTTCCAACAATGCCCAGATCGCAAACCAAAGCACGAGGACAAGCACACCAAAGCAAATGTTCATGCAGTTCCTGATGTGCAAGGTAATACAGGTCATGATGCTAAAGAGAGAATGGTTTGCAAGGCTTGGGGGCAAATCAAGGATCAGCCCGCACTCTTTATGTTTGATGACTGTGCAACTGACAATTTCATCTCTATGCAAATGGCAGCTGCATTGGGAATTGAGGTTGAAAACATGGGACCTCAGATTGAAGCCGAAGCTGCATTTATTGGTAAAGAGGTGCAGGTTACCCCTTTGATTGGGAAGTTGCGTATCCATATACAGGGCTATCTTGACAATGAGCATTTCTTAGTTGCTCCTCTGAATGGATGTGATGTATTGTTGGGCAAGCCGTGGCACCATAGGCTTGAGCCCCGCAAAGACTACAAGTCTAATATGATTTCCTTTATGCATAAAGGCCGCATGCACTTTATTGATGCTGGCAAAGAAGGGGATTCCATCCCAGTTGTATCACACATCCAAATTAATAAAGCAATGAAAAAGAGTCTTTCAGCGTACTTGGTTTTTGTGCGTGATAGTCTTGTGCCAAATCATCAAAATGTGGATGCTATGTCTAATGATAGGCTGAATTTTCTTAATGCATTCAAAGACTGTTTTGCTGACTCATTGCCAGGTGAATTACCTCCCCAAAGGCCCGAAGATCACCGCATAGATCTTGTGCCAGGTAGTTCTCCACCTAACAAACCCGCATACCGAGTGAGTGCTGCACAACAAGAGGAAATTATGAAGCAGGTAAACGAGCTTTTAGAGAAAGGTTTGGTTCAGCCCAGTTCCTCACCTTACTGCTCTCCTGTGCTTCTTGTTCAAAAGGACGACGGATCATTCCGTATGTGTGTAGACTATAGAGCTTTGAACAAGCTTACCATCAAGAACAGATTTCCTATTCCACGTATTGATGATATCTTGGATAAGCTTGATGGTTCAGCTTGCTTTAGCAGACTTGATTTGAAGAGTGGTTATCACCAGATCCGAGTGGTGCCACAAGATGTCCATAAGACTGCATTCAGGACAGCCTTCGGATTATATGAATTCTTGGTAATGCCTTTTGGTCTCACCAATGCTCCTGCTACTTTTAATCGTATGATGGATAGGATATTCCGATCCCATCGCAAGTTTACAGGAGTCTTCTTTGATGATATCTTGGTTTTCTCCAAGAATGAGCAGGAACACAGAACTCATTTGGTCACAGTGTTCGAAGAGTTGCGGAAGCATAAACTTTTCGTCAATGCCAAGAAAAGTGAGTTTTTCCTTTCAGAGATTCATTATCTGGGACATATTGTATCCAAAGATGGAGTTACAATGGATCCTGCAAAGATAGAGACTATTCGGAATTGGCCCGAATTGCAAAACGTACATCAAGTACGTAGTTTTCTGGGATTATGTTCGTATTACAGGCGTTTCATAAGGCATTTCGCCATGATTGCCACTCCTCTACATGATCTCACGAAGAAGAAAACTGCTTTTAAATGGACTTCAAAGGAACAGGATGCTTTCTTGCAGCTCAAGCATGCGATCATATGTGGTCCAGTATTGATTGTTCCTGATTTGCACAAGTCATTCGTGGTTGAATGTGATGCTTGTGGTGACTGCATAGGAGCTGTCCTAAATCAAGAAGGGCATGCAGTTGCATACGAGAGCCGTCGTTTGCATGATGCCGAGCTTCATATGGATATCTATGAGAAAGAGCTCTTGGCTGTAATTCACGCCTTAAAGATTTGGAAACACTACCTTCTTGGGGCTGAATTTGTAGTCAAGACAGATCATCAAAGCTTGAGATACTTTCTATGTCAAACTAAGCTTTCAGAGAAGCAGATGAGAATGGCAAATTTTCTTTCCATGTTTCATTTTCAGATTGTGCATACTCCAGGAAAGAAAAATGTAGTGGCCGATGCACTATCTAGGAGGCCTTATATTGCTGCAGTCTCAGTGGCCTCTCATGGAGATCTATCTGCTATGAGAGATTTGTATCATTTGGATGCTGATTTTTGCCATATATGGACTGATTTGATGGCTGGTCATTCACATGCCTCTTATGTTATCAATGAGGGTTATCTAATGAAGGATAATTGCCTATGTGTGGTGAAGGATTTGCGTCCAAAGGTTATGGACGAATGTCACGCTCCACCATATGCTGGTCATAGAGGTATTATGCCTACTACTCGCATGATTGAGAGGTATTTCTTTTGGCCAAGCATGCGTAAAGACATTGAGGCTTATGTGCGTGCATGTATTACTTGCCAAAAGGTGAAATTTGACAGGCAAAAGCCTCCAGGTTTGCTTCAGCCATTGCCTATTCCCTCGCAACCTTGGGAAAGTATCACGATGGATTTTATTATGGATTTGCCTAGATCCTAGCATGGGAATGATGCTATTTGGACTATTGTGGACAGGTTTAGCAAGCAAGCTCATTTCTTGCCCGTCAAGAAAACCATTAAAGCTGATCATATGGTAAAGCTTTTTCTTGCTAATATTTTCAAGCATCATGGTATGCCTAAATCCATTGTTGGAGATAGAGATCCCAGGACTACAAGCCTATTTTGGAGGGCTTTGTTTGATAATATGGGTACTAAGCTTGAGTTTTCATCAGCTTATCATCCCCAAACGGATGGCCAAAGTGAAGCTGCAAATTCAGCCGTGTTGGATTTATTGAAGTGTTATGTGGCAGATCAAAAGAATGCATGGGAGAAGTATCTTCCACTTGTTGAGTTTGCCTACAACAATACAATCCATGCTTCCACAGGAAAGGCTCCATTTGAGATTATTTATGGCAGAGTGGTCTTGCCACCCATCCTTCGAACAAAGGATGAGATTTTTGCAGCTGATGAATATGTTCGTGACTTGGATGTTGCCTTTGGTCAGTTGCGGACAGCCATTGCAAGATCTCAGGATAAGCATAAAAAGGCTGCTGACAAGCATAGAAGGGACATGGAAGTCAAAGAAGGTGATTGGGTATTGCTGAAATTTGAGAAGGCTAGGCTTCGGAAGAGGCCAGGACGAGAAGGATCATATCCTAAGCTTTCTCCTCGTTATTATGGACCCTTCAAGGTGATTCACAAGATCAATGAAGTGTCCTACAGGCTTGCTCTACCTAGTCATTGGAAGATTCACAATGCTTTTCATGTGAGTCTATTTCGGAAATATGTGGGGCCAGATCCTGATGAGCCTGTCACAGAAGATCCGCCAGAAATTGAAGAGCTTGAGGAGATCCTCCAGCCAGAACAGATTGTTTTTCACAAGGAGAGAAAGCTACCTGCAGGAAAGCTTTCCAGGAGATACCTTGTGAAGTTTAAGAATTATTTGCCTATTGATGCCAAATGGGTAAATGAGGATTATTTTGCAGATTATCCGCAATTGTTGCAGGCATATCTTGAGGCTTTTAAGTTGAGGTCAACTCTTTAGAAGCCCGGGGGGATGTCACCAATTGGCCGACCATTTGGTCCATTCCTTGTTTTTGCGTCTCGTTCACTTGAGGCCAGGCCGGTGTCTCATGTGAAGAGGCCAGTATTTTGCTGACATGGACGGGAGCCAGACTGGTGCCACCCGTGTGTTAGCAGGATGGTGTCGTATGGACGGGAGCCAGATCAGTGCCACCCGTGTATGACCTGGACTGTGTTCGATCCATGGGACTGTCACGCCATGGAAGAGCCAGTATTCGTGCCGTGTTTTCGCCTATGGGACTGTCACACCATAGGGAGACTCGTGCCTGGAACTGTGTCTTACCTATGGGATTGTCACTCCATAGGAAGACCAGGATTTTATGTTTTTATGTCGTGCCAGTTTTGTGCCGACGGATATTTTGTACATGTTCCATGAACGGGAGATATGTCCATGTTACTATTTGCACATGCACACATGATTTGTATGCTTGAAACTGTTTTCGCATGACATGTATTCGTGTGTTTGCCTGCTTGACGTGTTACTTACTGAGCGGGGACGCCTGCCAGTGAGTCGTGAAGTCTGCTCTGTATTCTGACGAGTTTCAGTGCATGTGAACAGGTGGTAAGTATATGGTACATGTTGTTTAATGTTATTAAATTCTAACCCCTTTGTTTTATAAGGTTAGGGGTTCACACTCATTTAAAAGTGGGCACCCCCTTTGGGCACCCACTTAGGGGCCAAGGTGGGGAGCCTCACTTTTAAGTGAGTGTGGGGGTGGGCATGGTCACCTACCCCCACTAATTCCCCACATGCATGCGTGGAAATCTTGAGTTGTATCTCCACATTAAATTTTATTAAAAAGACTCCCTCCTTCAAGCGTGAAAAATCCATCGCTTCTTGCGTTTGTTCATCACCCGTCGCTACCACCAACTTGCGTGGAGATATCGGCAACCATCTTCTCTTCGCTGGTTTTTCCCAAGCGGCTGGCTGCCTTCCTTGTACGACTGCAGTACCCACTGCTGTGCTGGCTGCGCCTGTCTCTCTACAGCCGGCTGATTTTACTACAAGAGGGCTGCGCCTGTTTTCCAACAGATTGCTACAGCAGCACAGAGGCGGCTGCTCCTGACTACAGTGTGCTGCCTCTGCTCCTACAGGCGACTGCCTACACTCTGGCTGCCGCTGCTGCACCTGCCCCTCTACAGGCGACTGAGCTTGCTGCTGCAGGCGGCTGCCTTCTCTTTCCACCTCTACAGGCGACTCCTCCAACAGGCCATACCCTCTGCTGCCGGCTGCGCCTGCCCCTCTACAGGCTGGCTGCAACTACCTCCCCACAGGCGGCAGCATACTTGAAGGCTGGACATTATCCACCACCAGTAAGTGGTGCTCATTCTAACACAGCAGGCGGCTGTGGTCTTTCGAGGTGATGCTTGTCTTGGTGGTTCACCACGAGGCAACTGCTTCTTCATCAAGGGTGGTTTCATCTTCTTCATACTTCGAGTATGGGTTTTCTATCAACCATCTACAAGTAAGTGATTTTCAGATTTGAGTAAAGCATTTTATGTTTAAATCTGAGAAAGGATTCATCCTTCTACGGCAACACCCGTTCGGTGCCGGGTTGTCCAAGTTGTATTGGCGAACCTCGGTCCAAAGGTGCTGAGATCGGGAGAGCCAGGCGTTAGTACGAGAGCGCCTGTTTGTGCGTGGTCTCGGAACACCAGTGAGGCGCTCTCTGCGGAGTCCAGTGAAAGCATAGGACTGCAGAGATTGGACCACACTAGTGGTCGTTCTGCTTCGAGTTCTCTACATCGAAATTCGAGCCTACTTGTTTGGTACTGTTTTCATATGTACATGGACATTATCTGGTTCTCAGAACCCATGGAGCATTGTATTCATTAAATACTCCCAATAAATATATTATATATTGAGGGGGGGGTCGGCCCGTTCCGGCCCCAGTGCTGGTGTCCATCTTTCCATTTCTGTTCATTTAAATTCAAGTTGTTTTAAGTTGTCCATTTCATATTTGTGGTTTTAAAGTTGTGCTATTAAGTGTGTGGGTGTCCAGCGGAGTCTTTCCCACTTGACGGGATCGGTTTCATCAAGTATCACAATAATCCTACTCTTGAAGGTATCATCAATGCTCTCCAAGAAGAGGAAAGAACAAAACAACAAAAGGTAACTGACACTGCATTTTTAGCAAAGAAAGGAGGTTCTAAGGTAAGAAAGCCTTGCACCCATTGTGGAAAAACTAATCATATGGAGAAGGACTGCTTCAAGGCTTATCCATGCACCATTTGTGGCCGTGATAATCACCGGGACAAGGACTGCTACTCTAAAACCTCTACATCAGCCCCTACATCTACCTCAGCCCATGTTGCTGCAGCATCTACATCAGCAGATCTTGCTGTTCATTCCTCACATGATGAGGAATGGGCTTTCTGATTACTTCACCTTTCTTGTCTACCACTTTGACCACCGATGATGTAGGTCAAGGGGTTCTAGTGTCTTACTCGTTATGCTTTTTGACCTCTCTCTTGTCCCTACCCAAGAGGCAGAGATTGCCCTTGAGGAGGGGATGTCTACAAGGTCCATCTGTTTGTCTACAGTCAGTCTTCTGTCTATCTAGTCTCGTCTGTCTGTCTATCTGTTGTCTGTCTATCTGTCTATCAATCTGACTGTGTCTTGTTTTAAGATCCATCTTGTCCCTATCCTTGTGGACCCATATGAGGATATCACTTGAGGAGGGGTGTCTCAGGATCTTTTGTCTCTCATGTCTTGTCTCTCAGTCTATTAGTCTTTATATCTGTCTTCTAGTATTGTCCATCTTGTCTTCCAGCTTGTCTCTCAATCCTTGTCTAGTCTCCCTGTCTTGGTCTTATCTTTTGTCATGTCATAGTCTTGTCTTTTTGTCTTCCTCCTAGTGTCCACTTAAGGAGGGTGTTGGAAATAAGTGCACACTAGGTGTACTATTTCTCTAGTCTAGTTGCAATTGAGTCTTTGTGTCTTGAGTCTAGTGCCATGTGGCACCTCTACATTTATCCCATAAGTCAGTCTACTCAATCTTGTCCTTCTCACCTATATATTGTAGGTGTCACATCAATGAAAGCATCAATCTTGTGTCTTGTCTACACTCATCTCAAGGTAACTCTTTGTCTTTCATTTGTTCTTGTTTCATTTCTAGTTTTGCTCTTGCTTTCATATTTTCATCAGATCAGCCCTAAGTTTCCTACAAGTTTCCTACCTAGAGTTTTTTGCATGTATAAAATTTGAAATATATACTCTATAAAATATGTAAAAATAACACTGAATGCATGGAATACATGGAAACATCAATTTGAAGCCTGCATGTAAGTTGTAACAATTTACAAAGAGAGAAACGTCTTTATCAAAATATTTTCATAGGTTGGATTTGGAGTAAAAAAAACAAGTCGGAAAAAAAAGCATGAAAAGCTTACCAATAGCAAGTAGAGTCGATGATAGCGGAAGTCTTCGTGATGGAAGTGTCTGGAGTGTTGAAATCTTCAATTTGTTATGATCCTTCGCGACAAAAGTCTTCACAAGAGAACGAAGGGCACCTTGGGAAAGCTTCCCCTATGGTTCAACTTGAGAAAGGAAGTTTGAAATTAGGGTTTTCAGTCAAAAGACCAGAAATTACAGCAAATATAAGGGCTGATTTGTTGAATTTCAGTCATTCGGATAGTGTAGGAGAGTGAATACCACCTGGAAACAACTCTTGGAAGCTTGAAAAACGGAGTAGCAAGCTTGGATATGGTGTTGGGAACGAAAAAGTGGAAAAAATATAGCCAAGGAGTCTCATGAAGGAGGGCGCCAACCTCCACCTTGGGTGTCAGGCAGAGAGGGGAAGTGCCTTGTGGTGCAAGATGTGGTCATGGCTGATTGCTCTCTTTGAACAAAGGACTTAAGGTTTGGGTGGTGGGCATTGACAAATGTCCACCTCAAGACATCAGTGTGTGAACATAGGGCTGGTCATAATTTATTACTGAGTTTTGGTTCTGGAATCTTCTGAAAACATAAGTATAGATAATCACCAGGATAGCTAGTCCCGGGAAATCACATCATGTCAGGCTCCATGAGCCATACATGTACTGTCATGTTAGGCTCCACACAAACACACCATGTCAGGCTTCATTAGCCATACATGAAGGTCATGTCAGGCTCCATATGCCACACATGAACAGTAGAAAAACCAAAGCAATGAGGAATTTTGTGACAGTGATGATGGTGGCGACTAGGGAAGATGGAACTCCATCTCAGATAAAAAGAGAAGCGACCTGGAGAGAGAGAGAGAGAGAGAGAGAGAGAGAGAGAGAGAGAGAATTGCACAACTCAATGTAGATTGTATTATGTTTAGTACACCAAGTATATGCTTTTATAGGTTGCAAACCTTATCTTTCGACTCACATAAACCACACACAACAATAAACTAATGCCACATGGCACACACTTATCTTATCTAGATAGAAGGGTGTGTCCACACCTAGGTAGGTGTTCACACACACATACATATGAACAAGGTCACACACACACACACACACACACACACACACACACACATGGCGGACACACATATACATAGCCCTTTTGGGGGTAGTTCACACACGAACACAAGTGGGTACACAAACACAGGTACATACTGAAGATGAACACACATACGAGCTCCGAAATACCCAACAAGAGAAACTTGGTGTAGAGAGAGAAAGAGACAGTTTTGCACGACTCAATAATAAACTTGAAGCTACACTAAGTACATGCTTTTGTAGGCTTTTAGCCTTGTCCTTTGACCCAAACAAATCACCCCTGCCAAATGGCACAGATATAAGGGTGTGTTCACACCTAGGCAGGGGTGTTCACACACAATCATACATATGAACAAGGTCTCACACACACACACACACACACAGTGGACACACACATATACATAGCCCTTTTGGGGGCAGTTCACACACGAACAGAGGCAGGTACACAAACACGGGTACATACAGAAGATAGACACATACGAGCTCATAAATACCCAACACTACCTGCTGTATTTGCATACGTCAGCTGTGCACAGTGGTATTTGCTTTTACGAGTGGTATCTGCCCCTCTTACAGACTTTCCCCTGTTCTGCCTGTACCCTCTATGGACTGCCAGGTTTGGCTTAATTACTACGGCCAATATCAAGGGCCTCTACTCCTGCCCGGGCCATATATGCTGCTGCCCGACCTGTTTGGAGTTGCCCTGGAAGGGTGCAATCTTTTTGGATGCGGCACAAGTTTAAGAATCAGTTGTACCAACTCTGGCGCACCTGTACCCTTCTACCAAAACATTCTGCTGTAAATCTGTGTTTACTGATATCAGCAGATGTCCCTGCTGTTTTTATTGTGAATAAGCATGTGTTCTCGTTGAAGTATGAAGTTTACAGGCGGTACCCTGATTTGGTCCTGTTGTTGCTGAAAGACATAACGCTTCTATATATACCTGCAGTACCTGCCCTTTCACCGGGAGATCCTACATGTGTACTTGTAGGCGTGCAAGTACGAGGGAGATCAGTACCCACATTTTAGGTTGAATATTCCACATTTGTATGGAGTCTTGGGCAAGTGTTTGAAGCCCAACGGCTGTTGTTTTTGAACCCCCTAAAAAGCTATACTTGGATAAATCTGGCCCTTCTCCCCTCTTGTACTGGTTTCTTGAATCTAGTGTGTAGGTTGCAGGAACTGGAAGCAAATTTCTGAGATGAGGAGTTATCATGCTGTGCAAGGCTCTTGGCAAATAACTGTTAGTTACAACTTGCCTTTCTTTGTTGTGGTATGGCAGTGGCTGGTACGACGTCAGGCACACCTCCAGCGAGCCTCACAAGGCTCTGCTATCTCCGAGTGGCAGGTATGAAAGAAGAATTTCATTGGCCTGCACAATTTCTCTTAATTGTCAGTGAGTCTACTGTAGGAGTCGGTTTTGCTTAATGTTGTGGTTTATGTTGGAGTGTTTCGGAAGTGTGCATCCCTGCGATAAGGTCATCTACTAGTGGGTTTGTTTGGCAGGTTCTGCTAGATCTTATTAGAGTGCCAGATTGGGCATTCGAAGGTGCTGAACCTGGACAAGAAATGCGAGGAGTGGGGCTAGAGACGGCTACTTACCACCCTGGTCTGTTCTTGACACAACCCCAGGTCTGTAATATTGTTTTCATGGTTGCTCTGATTGTATGGCCCTACTGTCAAAAGCTACACTATTATTGCTAGTTAGAGTCACCTAAGTTTCTCTTGTTTCTGTTCTATGCTGTCTCTGCTTTGATGCACTCACTGTGTGCTATGACAGGGCCGTGTGGTTTCTAAGATGCTAGGGTAACTTGTGCAGAGGGAGGCAGTCGAAGGACTAATTCAGCAACTTCCTAAGTTCCGTCTCAAGGCAGTACCAACAGAATGCAGTGAATGCCCAATCTGCTTGGAAGAGTTCCATGCTGGAAATGAGGTAGTCATCTTGGTCTTTCTTTCTTTCTTTCTTTCCCAAAGAAAGATCCTTCTGTTAGTTATAAAAAGAAACCAGCCGTACGGCTTAATACAACACTGCTAAAAAGCAGTCCAAATATTCATATGACATGAGGAAGGGGGGGCTTCCTCCTCGGCTGGCACTCTATCGGAGGGAGGCTATGGCGGGAGGTGGAGGGAAAAGTCACATTGGGGGCCTGTAGTGCTAAGAAACTCGACCGTTCTGCATGGACAGGAAGGGTCCTGGGGATCCAGGCACAGAAGAAAGGCTTACATGGCTGCTGCACGTGCTCCGAATCACGGGTCAAGCACTCAAAATGGTCTTGGAGGGTGTGTACGAGGTCCACCCAAATGGAATGGATGAGGTCCCGCGTGTGTGGGGGGGGGGGAGTAGGTGCAGGGGAGGGGGATGTGCTGGGCAAAGGGCGAAGTGGGTGGGCTGCAGGCAGAGGGTGCTCTCTCGCTCTCGCTCTCTTGCTATCGGTAGCTCCTTATCAGTTATTGAAAGCCGTCATCTTGGTCTTCTTTCTTTCCAATGGAAGCAGCTTTGGCTCTAGACGCTCTTGTTATATCAGCCTCATACAGATCGTGCACATGCAAGTGATTCTTTGAATGTACACACATTGACATTGTTTCTTTTCTTCAGGTCCGTGGGCTGCCCTGCGCCCATAACTTCCATGTTGCCTGTATCGATGAGTGGCTACGGCTGAACATCAAGTGCCCTCGCTGCCGCTGTTCAGTTTTTCCTAATCTCGACCTGTCTGCATTAGGTAATGGCAATACTCAGTGGTCTCATGGTGTTGCGAGCATGTACTTTGGAGGTGATGCTGCTGCCCGAGCTTCTGCAGCTAGCTTAAGCAATACACCAAGTGTGCGCTATGTCAGGGCACCTGTGGGAGAAAGCAATCTCTTGCGTCTTCAGGAGATACTGCGGACCATGAGAATGGAAAATGCCATGTATAATGATATGAACAGAGAGCAAGATAATGGTCCTGGGCCAGATGGAAATGTGAGGCAAAGCTTTGGGAGTGCAGACATGCCTCAAAGGCCTGGATCTGGCAGACCCAACCCTTACAGCCTGTCTGATACTGTTATTGTGGTTGACAGGTCTCCACCAGCCCGCTTTTGATCATGTACAGTCCTCTCCTTTTTCAGCGCACAAGCTGAGCTCATGTATTACTTATTGTTTGGGGGACCAGCTACTGGGCTGTGAAAGCCATGTTCGGTGTGTCAATCATAGTTGGCATCTAGAGCCATCAGAATCTTGTTATGGCAATTTTTGGATCAGGCAAGCTCTGTTGCTAGTAAGCCAATTCAGCTTGCTTTTTACAAATACATGCATCCAATGAATTATTTGCAATTTTGGGTAGGGCTCTCACTTAAGTGAGAAGGCTCAGTTTGGTAATAGTTAAGGTGAATCGGTGTAAGAAACAAGGTTTATTTATATTTTGTAGTTCCCAATGTGCTCCACAGACTTTTAATGGCTTATAAAACATCCTAAGTGCACAAGTACACACGCATATGGTGTTGGAAAATTGCAAAAACAGCAGTACGTCAGAACTGGTACAATCACGAAGTCAAAAGGGAGACTACATGCTTCTATATACATCAGTGTGTGCTTCAATCCAGCCACATTCATGAGGTCACACGCCAGTGTAGGTGGAATCATCCAGTTAAGTGGAGACCGAGTGACATTAGGTCAGCAGCGCTTTTGTGAATACGGTAAGGCACACGCCAGTGTATGTGCAATCATCCAGTCAAGTGGAGAGCGAGTGACATTTATTTTCTTGTCAAATAAGTTGGCTAACAATGAATCACTTAGTGACCTTTTCAAGGTTAGTAGGCGATAAATTTTCCTAGAGGGAAGTGATCAAAGAAAAGTAGGGTTGATAATTCAGTAGAATTCACTCATCCTATCTGCAACAGGCTAGTTAGGTGTAATGAGCTTAAACGTTCACATATATCAACACGAACCCACCTATGAAGGATTTATTGCAAAATGCCACTTGCCAATCACATCCTCCTACTTTGTTAGTCGGGATAACCAGTCGGTGGCGATAATAATAGTTGGAAAAAGAAATTGTACTAAATTATTTCAAAGCTTGTGCAGACGCTGCAAAATGCTACTTGCAAACCATTTCCTAATTTGCGAAGTGGGGATAAACATGTTGCTGGAAAAAAGAAAGTGTGAACATGTTGAAAAGATGCAGTTTGATGTTGAACAAGTCTAAAAAAAGAACTTGTACAAAAGGGTAGCATAGGAATTTTCACACCATGGCTTAATATATTGAATGGAATTTCAATTCAATCCATTGATCCCATACAATAGAATTTGGCTCCCACACATTGGTTTTAATATAGTGGGTTTGTTTATACAGTAATCTAGCGTTCAATTTGGATTCAAGGGTATTCTAAGGCCCTAAATTAATTTTGTTTTTGTAGAGTAATCTAGGGCCGGATTTAGTTCTTAAATTTTGTTTGTTTCAATATTGATTAGGGGACTAATTCTGTAGCCTAACTATCAAAAGGTTACTGACACCACTTATTTTAATGAAACACGATTGTAACTGATTACTATGCCAATCGAAATTTAATCCCAAGTTAAGTAGGCGGTTATCGCTTTATAAGTCTTCTTTGTCGTAAATTAACTCTTTGTTAACATTAAGGCACTTTAGCTTCAAGAACACCAAGTATCAAATCCTATTTTGTCCCATTAGGGGTTGCATTATAAATTGTTAGTTTCTTATTTTTTCTAGGAATAGTTTGTTGAGTTAGAAGTGTCGATATCAAAGGCGGGTAATCACGTGCAAATACACAAATGTCTGATAATTGCTGAGTAACGTTGTAGGATAACTTGGAGGATCAATAACGTTTGTAGTCGGTTGGTCGTTGTAGACTTCTCAAACCATTAAGGTACCACTCATTCCATTATATTATACCGATAAAAGTTTCACAAAAATACACATTTGTGAAATGCCACCCGATGATCTTGACAAAAAAGCCATTCCTGCAACATAGCATGACTAATAGCTACATACAAACAATCATAAGTACATATATCAACAATAAAAAAAGTCATAAAAACATATACATTTATGAAATCTCAGCCGTCCAATCAAGACGATCTTCTAAAAAAAAAACTATTGCATAAGCTATCGACCTCTCACTATCTAATGTCCTGGATGTTATGTAGATAAACTCAAGTGTATTCAGACTGAATAAATATGTAAATAATTAATTATATGGGCAGTAGACTGAATATGGGTTGTAGATGGTGGTGTCTCTCTCACTCTAGATCGCGTTTCTCACTCTCTCTTGCACGGAGCCAAATGGCGCCAGCCACCCAAACATCCAGTAGCATAGTGGGATGAGGTGAGAAGCATCCAGAACAAGAAGCTTCACCACCCATCGTATTTAACCATATAAAATACGATGGGCCTCCGTAGGAACGCCATTGAGAAGAAGACGGTGGCCACTCGACATATATGTGCAGGTGACGAAGCAACGATAACCGCGGCGTCTGGACAAGCGGGTAGCAGCAGCATGGAAGAGCAACGAGAATTAGCGCATCTGCAGGAACACCATCCATGGTGTTCCTGCGTGCGAGAGCACGAAAAAGTAGGGAAGTTCATGCCCAGGCCATGCCGCTAGTGCAGGGACAATTAGATCGACAACGTGCACATGATCTACCACAACCCACGGAAACCAGAAGGGATAGCGCATGCAGGCATGTAGAGCCAGAGAAGCAGCATCAGCACACCTCTGGAGGAACACTCCATCGAGAGCACCAACAACGTCAAGAATGACCAGGGCCTCCGCAGCGACGCCATCGAGGAGAAGACAGCGGCCACTTGACGTGTGCAGGTGACAAAGCGATGCCAGCTTGTGGACAAGCGCGCATCTGCCATGCAACCAAGTCGGCGAAGACACGGCACCACTTTTCACGGAAATCGCAAACAGGGACAATGAAACTCACTGAAACCCGCAAACAGTGACAATGAAATTGCAAACATTAACATTTTGGGGCTCATTTGTAAATTGTTAAATTTGCAATTTCAAACAGCGACTGC
Source organism: Cibotium barometz (assembly GCF_041138505.1). Taxonomy (NCBI): domain Eukaryota; kingdom Viridiplantae; phylum Streptophyta; class Polypodiopsida; order Cyatheales; family Cibotiaceae; genus Cibotium; species Cibotium barometz. The sequence goes on along the minus strand of NC_141074.1, from coordinate 21,992,772 downwards.
AAACATTTTGGGGCTCACTTATAATTGTTAAATTTGGGGCTCACTTGTAATTGTTAACTAGTATTAAGGTAGATTCACTTATGTCAGAACTTATGTAAGTTTTAAATATTAATAAAAAAATTAGAAGGTTTTAAATGGTATCACATTTTAATTAGAAGGTTTTCTAAGGTGAAAATGATGTCTTTAAAGGTGGTAAAAGTTGTCCAATAAAATATGGATAAGTGGGTAGAGTAGGTAGATGATATTAAATTGAATATGAGGTTATTTTACTATAAAAAACCACTTTTACTTGTTTAAACTATATACTATGTAAATTATTTTTTTAGATTTTAATTTATTCTCTTTTTACATTATAGTATTTTTTATTATGCTTTTTTTAATTGAATATTAACATTGACCCAAAAATTAGTTTTTGGGATTTATCTTAATAAAGTTAAAATATTGAAAACGTTCATTTATTTAAGTGTAAAAAGAGTGATTTGAGATACTGAAGAAAACTTTTATAAATGTCAAATAGTTGTTAGTCAGTTCATAAATCATGTTATCAATTGAAATGTTTATTTTTTTAAATAGTAATGGCGCATAAGCAATCAACTTTGTTAGCGTTGCCTGGCTTTACACGTTCTGTTGCTGTATCCAAAAGAAGGCTAAAAGCAGAGAGATTCGAGTTTGCATGGTTCTGAAGGTGTCTCTAGTAACACCCAAGAGTATGAGGTAGAGAGAATTAAAAATGCTTACAGTATGTGGAACGATACATGGAATATACCTTTTTTGGGCGCATTTTGATGCTGCACGTGGTCGTATGTTTTGGACTATATGCCAAAAAATGAGAAAATGTAGAAGTGAATTCGGTACATGTGGAGCAGTGAATATACCACTAAGTGCTATTAGAGTGCATGCCTCTTCACACCAGCATAAATGGGCTGCTTACTCTGTCAACTATGGCAAAAATGCTTTGAAAGAAGGAATAAAGCGACAACAAGGTGATGTGGATTTGGGAGTTTTAAATTTGTTTCGATGTGCCTACTACATTGCCAAGGAGGATCTTGCTTTTAACAAGTTTTCAAACCTTATTGAACTAATGTCTATGTGTGGTGTGCAAACTCTTCCCAAAGAGCTTTATCAAAATGATAAGGTTGAACCCTTGTTTGCCTCATTCATTAGTGAATTGATATGCCAAACTGTCATCTAGAAAGTGAAGGCTTCTCCTCTCTTTGGACTCATGGTTTATGAATCAACAGACATTTCTGTTATGGAGCATCTTATAGTGTATGCAAGCTACATGCATGATAATGATGTGCAAACTTCTTTTTTGGGTTTGCTTAAGGTCATGGATCGTTTAACAAAGGGATTAGAAACTACCTTGGTTGGATTGTTAGATGAATATGGTCTTGATCGTTTAAAACCAGTGAGGTTTGGTTCAGATGGAGCATCTTGCTGCCTTGATGAAAAAGAGGAGTCCTTTCATGACTGCCATCCATTGTGTTGCTCATAGAACAAATTTATGCATGTCTGACGCATTCAAAAACTCACAACATGCTAATTTCATGGATACAACCTTAAATAAGATTGTTGCTTTGTTTAAGAAGAGCTTTAAACATTCAGCAAGGTTAGCTCAATTGCAAGAAGAATTTGACTGTCCACACCTTAAGATGGATACAATCCATAAACTAAGGTGGTTAAGTCGGCATAAAGTTCTTGTAAAAGTATGTGAAGTACTTGAGCCACTTCTCCTATGCCTAAAAAAGGAGAATCAAAGATTGTATAGGATAGTTGCCAACTTCAAGTTTATATACATGTTGCATTTCTTGGCAGATGTGTTAGATCATTGGTTAATTTGTCACTAGTGTTTCAGAAAACTTTTGTGAATGTGACAAGCATACCAAGCTTGATATCTTCTACTATTGCCTTTTTAGATGTGGAGTTTTCAGCTGGTCCATGCTATATAGATATGAATTTGCAAGGTCATGATGGTTATGGATTTTCATCCATTCCTAAATTTGGTCGTTACTAGCAGGGTTGGTTGTGGACAATGTGTAAGGCAATTAAAGGTGGTATGTATTAATGGGGTAAGGATTGAGCGATGTGCTGTTGGAAGTGACTTGGTTGCAGCTTTTGATTTTCAAATGAAATTTTGCAATGAACTTAAGAATCACTTGAATAGTAGATTTGCCGTTTTTCTATAGTAAAAAATTACAATATTCTTGCTCCTCTTGCATGAACTTAAGAATCACTTGAATAGTAGATTTGTCGTTCTCCTATAGTAAAAAATTACAATATTCTTGCTCCTCTTGGATTTCTTTCATCCAAAGAGTTGAAAAACTATGGTGTTGTTGAGTTGGATGCCTTGGTTTTGCATTATGGATATGCTGTCACCACGTTGGAAGATGGTACACATATTGATGCAATGTTAGATGAGAGATGCTTAAGAAAAGAGTTTCATGTGTTCAAAATTCAAGGTGCGTCAGATTGGAAAGGAAAGTCACTCAAGAGGAAACTTGGTGCTTGATTGGGAGAAATGATGTGTGGCATCAAAAGTATCCTACATTGTTATATCGAGCTCAAATTGTAATGTTGCAATGTAGTAGTACTGCAATGTGTGAAAGAGGTTTTAGTGTGCAGAACATTATCAAAAGTAAGTTGAGGAACCAGTTGGAAACGAAGAGAATGGAAATACTAATGCGCATTTCTGAAGGACTGCCACTCATGTCCTTTGATGTTACAGATACTATTGGCTTATGGGGAGTTGGAGCAAAGGCCTCAAGACACGTTTATTCACATGTGTCTTGGGATATTTGATTGATTTAGAACTTCAAAAATGTTCTATATTTGTCTTTCTATTGAAGTGTGATTGCCAAACCACTTCTATGGTTGTCTATAATCACTTCTATGATTATATCAAATTGACTATGTGATGTTTTAATGCTTTATCAACTATCAAGATGGGTACTATGATTTTTTCTTACATCATTGTGCAATTTTTAATTTGTTAATATAAAGTTTTTAAAGTTTATTTTTCGATGTGAAGAGGTTTTGTGCTTTTATATCTTAAAAGTTAGAGGTTTTTTCTTGAGAATAGTAAAATTTGAAGTTTTAAGCTCTTGAAATTTGTTTGTTTGTTTTTTTTTTGCAAGTGTAAAGTTAGAGGGTTTTTTGGTGCAAATCATATATAATTTTTCTGGAACACTGCAACACATGGACTGTTGCAAAAAGACATGTGGACTAGACTTTAATACTAGTTCAAGTTTCAAAAAAGAAGGCGGATGCTAAAAGCTAAAAAGAGAATAGCTTTTATTATTAAAAAGATTCTTTTTAGACTATATGTGAGTTTTAAAGCGCTTTTGGGCAAGAACTATAAATTCAACTATTCTCTCATTGTTGAGACATGGAAAAAGAGAAGAAAGATCTCTAGCTCTAAGAACTTGTACTTAAGACTCCTCCAAGGGGTTTTATCTAATATAACTTGGAGGGGGGTCAACCCAGGATTATTTCGACCCCTAGTGTGGTGTCTTCTCTCTCTACTCTCTCTCTCTCTCTCTCTCTCGTTTATTTTTAGTTTTTCTCAAGGTTTTATGCGTGAAGTTGTTGTTTCCTTTGAAGATAAGCTAAGTACGCATGCCACAACCCTTATTACGAAGGTGTGTTTTAGTGGTATCAGAGAGAGAAGGTAATCTCTCTCTCCTATTGAGGGATAAGGAGCTTTACACCCAATGCTTTTTGCTTTTTCTTCAAGCAATGGGAAGCATTCACCACCGAGAAGAGGACCAAGCCACCAAAAGTGGAAAGCAAACCCTAGAAGACCGAAGAACCCACATGGTCAAAGTTATGACACTTATCTCCAAGAACTCGATTTGATGAAATTTTTTGAGCAACTATCTAAGAAGATTAAGAAAATGAAGAAAGGGGATTCGGAACCAACAAAGGAGGATACAGCTGAAAAATCAAACGTCTTCATCAAACGGATCTCCCTCAAAGAGATCACCCAGTCCTCCACCTTCTCGTGGAAGGAAGAGGAGCCATTCTAAATCAGCCCATTCTCATCGTGGGAAAGTCCTAACCCATGCTCCACTAGAGCTTGTTCCCATGCTCCCGTGCTCACAAGCCTAATGTGGGTTAGCCTCCTAGTATATGCACACATAATGTGCATATAACATAGCACACATAATGTACATATAACATACTTCCCCTCTCTCAAAACATTGCAGTCTTGCAATGAAAAGAAGGAGAACTACGCTGAACAATCTCAATTGACTCCCAAGTCGAATCCTCTATTTCCCTATCTTTCCACCTAATTTTAACCTCAGGGATTAGTCAACTACAAAGTTTCCTTTCCTTGAATTCAAGAACCTTATCAGGTTCATGTGGAACATAGGATAAATCTTTGACTTCAACGAGTTCTTGAGGAGTAACTATGTTATCCTTACCTCCCAGTTTTCCTTTCAATCTATTGATATGAAAGACTGGATGAACTCTAACATGTGGAGATAGTTTTAAGTTCAAACGCAACCGTGCCAATCCAATGTATAACTCAAAAATGGACCACAATATCTAGGAGATAAATTCGAGCATTTTTTTATTGACAAAGTCTGAGAATCATTAGAAACATTAAAATAAACCAACGCTCCTGGTTCAAAAGATCGCGATGAGCATCCACTATCAGTATAAGATCGTACTCTATCCTGAGCACTCCTGATAATCTCGAGCTTTGATCAGCATTTCCTGCATATCTCACAAGAAATCCCTCGATGCATCAAGCTCGATGTCTTTAAGATCAACATCAATAGGTGCCCTGGGTTAATACCCATACATAAGCATGCACGGACTAAAACCAATAGCCGTATATTTAAAACTGTTATAGGCAAATTTCATCATTGGAAGATATGTTTCCCAATTTGATGATTTTCTAGAGGCATATGCACGAAGCATATACTCTATAATTTGATTCATACACTCTGTTTGCTCCCATCAGACTACGGATGATCAGAGCAATTCACATTCAAAGTAACTTCCTCGTTTGTAAACCATTCGAAATAAAGTAGGAAAACATGGCATTATAACAGCAAAAACATGGCATTATAACAGCAGAAACCAGGGATTCATCGATGCCCCGACATACCCACATCTTCACACGGAATAATCAACGTCCCGAGTCATCCATATCAACATAGAGAGTCATCAACGTCTCGATGACTCACATATGTTAATCCGGAAACCTATCAGGTTGATTGTATAAATCACCTAAAGTACGGAACTAGAGAAAGAAATGCCAACAAAGGAAGAATCCAAATTTCCTTATCCAAAAACAATAAGATAAACTTGTTTGAACTCTACAGAAAGAGATTTCAACAAGAGAAAATGCCGATGAGATTACCCTCATCAAAACATGCAGGCTATAGATAAAAGAAGTTTATCTAGAGAATGCCCACACTATAACTTCTAGTGAATTTAGAAAATGAGATTGTCTTTGAATGTTGAGGTCAACATGCTAAGTGATGTAAGCAAAGCAACAATCTTGAGTTCAAATTATCCCATAAGATAATATATGTGAGGGATCACTAGTGTCCCATACCACCATGATACCACCCATACATACCTTAACAATTTGAAACTCCCTAGTATGCCGTCTAGGAAAATATGAATAAAATCATGTATAAAAGGAATAAGATGGCCTTATCTAGACTTTCACATACTAAAACCTGTCTTTATATACCTGAGACTACATGAAGGAATAACCCTTATCGAGTACATCATTAGAAAAGAATTTTGAATTATTGGCACCTTTTTAATGATAACTACCCAATAAACTCAATAAAGTTAGGGTAGAAAAATAACTCACCTAGGTACATAAACAACTAGACATCCAAGTTGAAAAATGTACAAGAGTACAAGGAACATAGTCCAAAATTACGTGCAAAAAACGAAGGCAAATGCTACCTTCAAAGCACATGATATTATCCAAAAGATCAAAAGATCCTTATAAAACCATGGATAAAAGCATAGAAGCTCCTCGAATCTATAGAAACCATAGTTGATCATAAAAATCAATGCATGCCATCTAATGGACATTAATCATGCCAAAAGAAGCATTAAAATTGGTGGCCAACTCATCAATCCGGAGTATATGAACATTGTGTTGTTCAAATAAAACTCCAAAGTAAGAAAGTGAAACACATGTGCGTAACACTCAATAAAAAACCCCTAGACACAAGTGATCTAGGTAAAACCTGATGAGTCCATATAAAACTTGAAAAACATCCAATAAAAATCCACCAAAACAAATCGATCAACTAACCCATGATAGAATTTATCTTAGGCTTAAGAAATTAAGCACAAACCACACTTAAAAAAGTACAAAATAAATTATCATAGAAAAGTGTCAAAGGTGAAACACACTTTGAACAAAGATTCTAACCATCATTGAAGAAATTAAGGAATATGTCAAAAAAAAGGCTAAACAAAGATCAAAAATCATGAAAACATCGTTTAAAATTAATCCAAATAAAAATAACTACTAATACGAGGTATAATCGTATTAATATTATGTGAATAACCCGTATCTATCTAATGTTAGCACGAGAAAATGTACTTCAACATTAAATAACCCTCAAAAATATTAAATTCTTGAGAAAAAGATTTATCATGATTTTTTTCTAATTTTTCCTAATTTTATAGGGCCTCAAAATATAATAATTTTGAATTCCACCAAATCTATCTTATGGCATTCCAAACCTATATTTTCCCAAAAAAATTAGCAATTTAATTTACCAAATACCATTGATATTTTATAAATACTAAATTTTTAGGATTTCTAAAAATAATTTTTAGAATATTCCTTACTTTTCCTAAGAATCCTATCGTTCACGAAATTTCTAATTCCGCCCGACAATTCTCAAATCCAATGAAAATTTATAATTTTAATGGATTTTATAAATTTTTAGATCAAAAAATATATTTTTAAAGGAATTTGAATGGTCACGGGCACCCGAATGGACACACCACATGTCAAACACCAACTCCACATTTTCTCAAAATTTAACATAACCTTTGTCTAATTTTTTACTAATTTTTAGGATTTTTTTTAAAAATTTAATTAACCTCGAATGCATTTAGAATACAAACAGTCAAAAAAATTCAGAATTCCAACAGTTTTCCCAGAATACGGAAAGCCAAAAGTTTTGGGAAAATAAAAAAACAAAAAAAAATCGGTATGTGAAAGGTCAAAAGTTTCCGGAATACAGAAGGTCAAAAGTTTTTCCGGAATTCAAAAAGCCAAAAGGTTTCGTGGGTGGAAAACGGAAAGCCAAAGGTTTTTCGGAAGATGAAAAGCTAAAAGGTTTCAAGAAGAGATTTTTCAAAAAAAAAATTCAGAGAATTTTTATCTCGAATTTCACATTTTCTAGCATTTTTTGAAAAATTTCCAAAAGCTTTTTTTAAATAATTAAAACTCATTTTAAAAAACAAAAAAAACAATATTAATAAGCTTTATATAAAAGCTTATATAAATTTTTTTATGGGGGGGGGGGGGTTTGGCGATTTTTTTCGCCACCTACAGTAACCCCCCCTCCCTTCGCGGTCTGCGCGCGCAAAAATCTGAGAGAGGGAGAAAACTCCGTCCTCTCCTTCTTCTCCCCTCTTTCCTCTCCTTCTTCTCACTTTCATTCTCTCTCTGTTATGAGAATATATTTTAAGTTCTCTTTAAGAATATTATTTTTTCCCTCTTGAGTAATTTGGAGATGCCTAGGTTACTCTTGCGTCATGCCGGCTAGGTTAATATCATGGGTGACACCACTATAAATATTAATACGTGCGGTATATGACGTATGCTTGGGGCCGTCTATGATTATTTCAGTTAGGTTTGTATTGGGCAGGGTGATCCCTGGAAGTACTTACGCTTGGTAGTCATGAGTTGGTTATGATTTGTGCCGATTTAATATTTATGGGATTAATTTAATTATTAATTGGGTTTATATTTTCAGGTCAAGAAGATTACGAGGATTGATAAATAATGTTGAGGAGAATGTTTCTTATGTGCATCACATTTATTTTTACAAGCGCAGCTTGTAACCTTAGTAGTTGATTTTTCCATTTTGATTCATTGGGAAAAATACATTTATAATGTTGATAAATAATGTTGAGGAGAATGTTTCTTATGTGCATCACATTTATTTTTACAAGCGTAGCTTGTAACCTTAGTAGTTGATTTTTTTATTTTGATACATTGGAAAAAATACATTTATAATGTTCAATTTATTAAAGCCCAAAGGCTTTACCCTAGCCCCAATTTTTGGGACACTTTATTTTTGTTGTGGAAGAGTGTCGTGCTCTCTAAAAGCACACTTTGTATATTTTTGGGGGCTATGGCCTATTTTTTATGAAAAGCTAATAATAAAAATACTCGTGTGGGGAGAAGGCCACGCACAAGGGGGAGGAAGATTGCACCTAGTATTGTGTTGATGGTGATGTTTTTCTTTCTGTTGCCTTATGTTTTGTTATATGCTTTAATTTGTCAATTTAATTCAAGTAGTTGTTTTAATATTTGATATATTTAATGAGTTTTTGATTATTCTCTTCAAGAAGATTAAATGGTCCCGTTTCACTCTCCTCCCCTCTCTGTCAATAGAGAGGTTAATATTAATCTTTTGATTAAGGTTTTTAATTAAACTCTTAATCATAATTAACACTAATTATGATTAATGTTTAATTAAAAAATCATTTTAAAGAGAAATTCCCACGAAAAAAGAAGAAAAAATCAGAATTGAGAGGCGGAGAGGATCCCACGCACACGAGAGAGCATTTCATGCATCAACATGCTGTCCCCTATTGCATTTCAGTAGAAAATTGATAGAAATTTGATCGCATATGAATAAAAAATACATTTTTAATCATAAAAATGCTTAAAAATTTTCACCCAGTATTGTGTTGATGGTGATGTTTTTCTTTCTCTTGCCTTATGTTTTGTTATATGCTTTAATTTGTCAATTTAATTCAAGTAGTTGTTTTAATATTTGATATATTTAATGAGTTTTTGATTACTCTTCAAGAAGATTAAATGGTCCCGTTTCAGTGGTATCAGAGCTTTGGTGTAATTTAATTTTCTTGAAGGTGGTCAAAAGAGGTGAAAGAGACAAAAACAGAAGTGATTTTGGTAATTTTCTTGAATTTAAATTGAAGAAGAACACGTTTAGGGAATTTTGTTTATGTATGGATGAAATAAAGCTTGTTTTTAACCATTGGGTAATCAATCTCCATCAATCTATTGCCCTATTGCCCAAAGGGTAAAACTAGGTGGAAAACCATTAGTGGGTTTTCCAAAACCATAAAACCATCTTCCTCTTCACTAATCCTCTTCTTAATCTGTCCGTACGGATTGAAAGAGTAAGCAGAGGAGCATGGAGAGCCATAATCAGAATTGCTAAACCTTCCCTTTGCTCAGTTTCTATAATCAAGGGTGGGAGGTGGTGGATTTTTCTTAATTTCTCTCAATTAGTAAAAGCGCATCTCTCTGTGAGAAATGAGTAAAAGCCATATATATATATATATATATATATATAATTTCCAATCTCTCTCTCCCTCCTTCGTACCCGGGCAGCAGCAGCTCCTATCTCCATCCGGCTGTGCGAAATCCAGGAGGCGCAGAATTTTCCTCTTGCGCTAATTTTTTTAATAACTTTTCTCTTGCGCTGAATTTTTCTCTTGCGCGCTGCGCGGTACGCGCTGCGCAAGTAGTGTCAAGAGGAGAGTTTATTAAGCTTTAATAAAGCTTAATAAAACTAGCATAATATATATATATTTTTTAAATTTTTTATTGCTATAATTTTTATTTTTTATAAATCTCCCTCCTTCATCACGGGCGCTGCGTAGATGAATAAATCATTAGCAAAGCTTTATAGAGATAAAGCTTTATAAAATAATAATAATAATAATATTTAAAAAAAGCCTTCGTATTATTACTATTATTATTTTTCATTCCTCTTCTCAAAATTTGGGTTAGCTGAGCTAATAGTTTCAGGCTGAGAAATGCTTGAAAGCTTTTATTATAAAGCTTTGTTAAGTTTTTTTTTAAAAGCTTAAAGCTTTACAAATGAGATCAATAAAATGTTTTACAAAAGAATTTTTTTTTGGGACTATTCCCATCATATTTTATGGAAAAGAATCTCATGTACATATAGTTAGTTTGGATTTCTTCTACAGATTTTTAGAACTTACCTCAAGAGAAATTTTGAGAGTTGTCAGATTCTTGTGAATAATGTTGTTTTCTAAATCCTCATGAAGTCCAAATAATATAAACAGCTTGTTAGTGAAGATATCATTAAAATGTTGCTTCAACCTACAGCTAGTTTTCTAATTTTAAAAGTACATGGATTATTTCTTGAAAAATTATGCATTTGTGTATTGAGCTAACTTGGCAGTACTCACATCTAGCTCGACGTTTCATATGAGATAAGAAACCCTATCTTTTCTCTTGTTTTAAATTTTTCCTATTCCTTTTAATTGTCAGAAAATGGGTGAATATCCGCACCACCGTCGTACTATTCAAGGACAACTTGATTCTCTCTATATTCTTTTGAATCAAGAACGAGAGCATCGGGAGACCTTTCAAAGAAAGATTGAACGACATCTGTCTAGAATGAACAAATATATTAAGAAGAAAGTTAAAACTATGGAAGCATCTGACATGCATAGCCCTACCAATGACATCGTATCCAAGCTGTCTATTGTCAAGTGTTTCAGGTGTAAGATGTTGGGACATTATGCTAAATCTTGCCCAACTAGAAAGAAGAACCAAATTGCACCAAAGGACATGCTTGACACCGAAGAGGTTAACGCACTCGACACATTAACCAAAGGTGGAGGTATGTGTAAAAAAAATATTTATTTTATACAATTTCTTGTTTGCTTTTGTATCTGTTTTTTTTTTTTAATATTCTTTCCTTCTAGACCTAGTTAGACAACTTTAGCTCTTGAAAAGAATTTTAGATACCGTAACCTAACTAGAAAGATCGAGACAAGATTAGCAAAAGTTATCTTCAAGATCTAGTTGCCCAAATTCAAGTAAAAATGATTGCTAGACATTTCATAGAAGATTAAGACCAATTTGAAGATTCAAGAACTAAGCAAGTTTCTCCAGTCTTTGATTCAAGTTATCAATTGCTTCACCATCGAATTTAGTGATGATGAGAAAAGTAAAGAAATAGCTCTCAAGTGACTAGAAACCAAGCTTAAGTTGTATACCAATCACAATTACGAAGTTTATACCAATTCAAGTAAAGTTTTGTCTAAATTTTCAAGTTTTGTCTAGTTAGACAATTACAAGATTAAGATCAAGAACAAATCCCTAGAATTCATCAAGTTATTGACAGTAATGTAAGTGATTATTTTTCAATCTTAAGTTGACAAGAATTTCCATTTCGACCTAATTCATTTTTGGAATAAGACTTGTAGTCTAATTTTGAGGATAGAGAAAAGTTATGTGAGAATGAAAGTTTCAGAGGGAATTAGCTACTCCGTCTCAAACTTTTGTTCTTAAGGTAGTGTCGTGTGGAATTAATCTATGGTATGGGACATTATATTGGTTTTACATGGCTACCAGACGTATCTATGTCTTCTATCTTTCACCAGCCGAGTGTTTGTATGTGGAAGGTACCTCTGTGGTATGGGACACTTAGATACATTTCACATGCATTCATTTGTTTGGTTTTATTTTCAGAAATTGTTTAATGTGATGATCCATGAAGCCATCCACTCATTGATTGCGCAACTGAGGATAGTTGATTCCCACAGGGGGGACTGTTATGATCTATGTTAATTAAATATCTTTTGACATTCAAAAACCAACCTCAAGAAGATGCAAAATGGATGCAGAGAAAATTTTCCGAGCTTATCCTGAGATCCTTCGTTCTTTTCAAACCCAGAAAACGTGCAATTGAGGACAATTGCAAACTCAAGCAAGAGGGATGTTATGAGAATATATTTTAAGTTCTCTTTAAGAATATTATTTTTTCACTCTTGAGTAATTTGGGGACGCCTAGGTTACTCTTGCGTCATGCCGGCTAGGTTAATATCGTGGGTGACACCACTATAAATATTAATACGTGCGGTATATGACGTATGCTTGGGGCCGTCTATGATTATTTCAGTTAGGTTTGTATTGGCAGGGTGATCCCTGGAAGTACTTACGCCTGGTAGTCATGAGTTGGTTATGGTTTGTGCCTGTTTAATATTTGTAAGATTAATTTAATTATTAATTGGGCTTATATTTTCAGGTCAAGAAGATTACGAGGATTGATAAATAATGTTGAGAAGAATGTTTCTTATGTGCATCACATTTATTTTTACAAGCGTAGCTTGTAACCTTAGTAGTTGATTTTTTCATTTTGATACATTGGAAAAAATACATTTATAATGTTGAATTTATTAAAGCCCAAAGGCTTTACCCTAGCCCCAATTTTTGGGACACTCTATTTTTGTTGTGGAAGAGTGTCGTGCTCTCTAAAAGCACACTTTGTATATTTTTAGGGGCTATGGTCTATTTTTTATGAAAAGCTAATAATAAAAATACTCTTGTGTGGGGAGAAGACCACGCACAAGGGGGGGGGAAGATTGCACCCAGTATTGTGTTGATGGTGATGTTTTTCTTTCTGTTGCCTTATGTTTTGTTATATGCTTTAATTTGTCAATTTAATTCAAGTAGTTGTTTTAATATTTGATATATTTAATGAGTTTTTGATTATTCTCTTCAAGAAGATTAAATGGTCCCGTTTCACTCTCCTCCCCTCTCTGTTAATAGAGAGGTTAACATTAATCTTTTGATTAAGGTTTTTAATTAAACTCTTAATCATAATTAACATTAATTATGATTAATGTTTAATTAAAAAATCATTTTAAAGAGAAATTCCCACGAAAAAAAGAAGAAAAAATCAGAATTGAGAGGCAGAGAGGATCCCACGCACACGAGAGAGCATTTCATGCATCAACATGCTGTCCCCTACTGCATTTCATCAAAAAATTGATAGAAATTTGATCGCATATGAATAAAAAATCTATTTTTAATCATAAAAATGCTTAAAAAATTTCTAAAAAATTAGAAAAAAAATCCTAAAAATTTAGGGAATCCATTCTAACAAAAATATCCATAATAAAATATGTGGTATTTTTGTAAAAATTTCCATTAATGCTTATTTTAAACTATAAAAATAGAAAAAAATAGCATTAAACTCACGAAATTCCCCCGTAACGTCGATTCGTCCATTGAATTGTAGTAACACGGGTTCCAATCGCCATATCGACGATCCATGTGCAAATCATCAACATAAATCAACAAAATAATATTTTTATTAGTAAATATTAGAATTTACTTCAAAAAAAATCAACAACAATTAACTAGAGATTGCTCTGATACCACTGTTAAAACCCTAAGATCTCTCTAGAAAATTGTTATGCATAAACATGCATAAATCAGGCATAAACTCAACCACCCAACCACCCCCGACCAAGGGGGATGCACACATGAATAATAATGAAATACATCATACCTCTTGTTTTGTCTTGGGAGATGTGGACCTCGCTAGGCCACCTATCCCTCACATTTTTTGTAACAACCATTACCAATAAACAATTCCCAATCCATGACCATCGTTTTTTTGAAGTGGAGTTTCTTATTGGATCTAAATATGTGATGTACAAGATTTATATGAACCCTATAGGTATAATGAGAGAGAGCATCATCCTCGAAAGGGGATGGATCATGTCTATGGATTGCATTGTTAGCTAGCAAAAAAGGACCACAACACTCGAGCTTCCCTATAGGATGGTTATCGTACCCTTGGTGGATGAGGGCACCTCGAACCCAATTGGTAGAGCACCGGATAGTCCAATTACTAAACAACTCACAAGTTTGAAAGAAAATCTCACTAAAACCAAACCCAAATCAGCTTCCACTTCTAATCAGACTCTTGTATGTTTCCGACCAAAGCAACACTGTATGTCCAAGGTTAACATTGTCTGGTAATCCAAAATTTCATCCCCAAGCCATGAGAGAAAGCCCTATACTACTTCCCTTCTTTTCCACTGAAAATACCATGATTTAGGCAAGTAGGTTGAATAGCTACCAACATTTTAAAAAGATGCTCAAGAAGCACCCGAATCCATTCAGCCATGTTTGTTAAGCCACCCATAGTTCGTAATAGTTTACTAATATACCTACCAGACTAGGTGTCCTAAATTCTTCAATTCTCATGGAAAAACTACCCTAATTTACACCCACCTTATTGTCTAGCCTCATCAATAACCAATTCCCTATCTCAAACCATGTGTAAGAGTTAAAGAAAGCAGAGTGAAAAGTGTCAGAGAAAGAAGAGTGTTGGAGTTTTCATCGGAAGAAGCTTCTACATGGGCACACCTTTTGCCCACTGCTCATGCACGCCACCTATAATATATATATGGGCACACCTTTTGCTCACTACTCATGCATACCACCTGTAATATATACACAGATTTTGCATACCACCTATAATATATACACATATTTTGCATCCATCCTATAATATATACAGAGACTTTGTATATAGACACTATTCTTTTACAAACCTGCATTGAGTGTCTCATCAACAACACCAACCCTCTAGGTACATCTCTAGATAGGGGGACCATGCATGCATAAGCCAAGCCCATGGTATGACCCATTGCCTCGGCCTTCCTATCATTAGTAGGAATCTTGCACGGCCTCATCTTCCATGACAGGCATAAGCCTGGCCCATGGTATGACCCATCACCTCTGCCTTCCTATGATTAGTAGGAACCTTCCATTGCCTCATCTTTGACCACCCCACCCATCGATCTACATTGTCTCTATCCCAAGTTCCCAATAATGCCAAATCCACCGAGCCACATAGGTTTCCCCATGACATTACAGTTGTGGACACAACCATGAACAAAGTTGCTGCCCTATCCCAAACAAAAAAAGGGATGTCAAGTAAATGTTAAAGAAAGCAACAAAAACACTCCAAGAAAGGAGTTGAGTTGGAGACATCTTCGTGTTGGAGAAGTGCACACGCACGAGCACCCCATTGCCCATGCACATCACCTTAATAATTCATTTGTGAGCATCATATTTTTTCACTTCTCGTGTCTCATGGCACCCACAAACATATGCACCTACAACTAACCCCTCATTCCATGAATCTGGCATCTGCAATACTTTGACTCAGTTTTGTTTGGGTAACTTGTATTCTTATTTGCATTGCATTGAATTATCTAGCCCCGCTAGGCCCTTGGAACCTTATATGAATTAGCTTGAACTTTTATGGCAAGTAAGTATTGTATATATTGTAGTATATAAACACATATACATCACCCTCATAACTGTTTGTATATATATCGCTTTTTGCAAGGCCTTGGGGTGTTATGACTTTTCGATATGTGGGAAAGGAGAGTGTGAAATGGGAGTCTTGCCCTGAGTGTTAGAATGTTGTAATACAGTAAGAGTGTAACTCGACTTTCTATGTAAGTAGTAGTAGTAAGATATGATCTCATCGAGAGAATCAAGAGCATATGAGGATTAAGACCATTTTTACTACCTTTTTGGCCCTCAGTGAAGAGTCATAGAGTATGGGGGCCAAAGATGCCATAACCTGGTCAAAGTTTGACCAAGACTTCAGCCACGCACGTGACAGAGCATAGATCGACATGTTGAAGGCCTCTTTGGGGGGCAACATGGCATGGATGTATGGGAGTCAAACCTAGCCTCTGGCTTAGGGGTGGTTTGAAGTATTGAACTTATGGTTGCTTGGGAGGTGAGCTAGCCTGCACCCCGCTTAGGGGAATCGTACTAATCACTTATGTTTTGTGTTTAAGACATCCATGGGGTTGTAATCCTTTCTCTCTTCCTCTCTTCCTCTTTTGCTCTCTCTCTCTCTCTCTCTCTCTCTCTCTCTCTCTCTCTCTCTCTCTCTCTCTCTGTGTTTATTATTTTTTTGGAAAAAAATAATAAAAACGTCTTTCTTTATTTCTAAGATTTATTGTGTTCTTGTCAACACCAACCACTTCTTCTTACCTTGGTTCATTCTATCACCTTTTTTGCACCTAGCATTGTTAGTATAGTCTTGCTAACATGGTGGAAAACACATGCTCGTAAACACATAGCCATGGTACACATGTACACATGAGCATAGAGTAAGAGACATGGATCAAGAACAAGATAAAGATACAAGTAAAACATCATAGTGTATTCCATTTCATGTCCAATTTGCAAGAGGGGCTTTATATAGCCATCCAACCATGTGACTATTTGGCTCCCATAATCTCTACAAGATCCTAACTCCCCCCGCTAGCCCTCTTGTTAACCACTTCTTGATATGACATCTTTTAATGACCAAATCCCACAGCTCATTATCCTAAGCTAATGCTAGTAATGCTAGGGGGTGTTCACACCCAAGCTAATGCCAAAATGCTAGGGGCTATTCACACTAGTCAACACCTCTCTTCCCTTTTATCTAATTGGGGGTGTACTATCTCCTATCAATGCTAAGTACATCATGATGAAAATCTGTGAATAAGTGGCTGCTACTATAGAAGGTACAATGCAAGCCATTTCAAGTCATATAATATAATCTTGTAGAACTACATAAAACTAATGGTAGACCAAGGAGACGGTGGGAAGATGTTTTCCACCAATCTAATGAAGAATCCACAAGCATATGCCAATGAAGAATCTTGTCCATGCATACAAGAGAGGGAAAGAAGAAAAAAAGTCAAGTCGTGAGCTACGAGCTTCCCCACGCCTGCCTGTTTGCCATCGCCTTTTCCCCTTCCCCCTGCTCATGCCCATCTCTTGCCCCCCTTCCCGTTTCGCCTTCGCCTCCTCCCCCTTCTCATCGCCTTCCACCTTCCCCTTGCCTTCGCCCCCCTTGTCTCCACCTGCACCTCGCTTCTCACCTCTACCCCCTTTTTCTGCCTTCGCCACCCTACCCGCCAGCACCGTTTGCACCCTCTGCTCATTTTTGCCCCCTCCCCCCTCTTCACTTGGCTTCACCCCCCTTGTCTCTGCCTTTGCCTCTTGCTTTCTTCCACATGTGCCCCCCCCCTTTTCGTTTGCGCCTCCCCAGTCCGCAAACACCACCCTCCCCCCTCTCTCCCCCTTTTTTCTTTTTTCTTGCTCTCGTCTATGTTCCCTCCCCCCCCTCCCCCCCTTCGCTCATGCCTCTTGCCCTGTCGCCTCCCTCTCTTTCTCCATCGTAGGTAGAGCCCTCAGCTTGTGGGCAATTTTTTACTTTGGGAAAGTTTCGACCTCTTCTGGTCTTCGCCCTCGTGTGAGGACTCTATGGCAGCCGCTCTCCGTGTCCCCCGACCGAGGCCATCTCGTCACTTGCCTTTCGTTTTCTGAAGCAGACCTGTGGCTTCTCGCCTACGACTATCGTATCCCTAGAGGCCTTCAGAGTATGGTATACAAGATTTTTGGTAGCTGCTCCATGCATGGCCCACTCAGAGATCTCTTCAGGCTAGCCTCCCAGGTGCGCCTAGCAAACATCGCAGATATTCATCCTTCGGAGCACGGCTCCTACCAGGTTGAGTTTGACTCACTTGCAATGTCTGATCTTGTCATCTCGTTGCACTGCGTATGGCCCAGGCCTTCTTTGTACAGTGGCAACATGGCTTCGACCCGGCATTTGACCCATTAGTTGGAGTTTCAGGCTTTCTCGTGACAGTCTGCTTTCCAGGCCTCAAGAAGGAATACCTTCCTCTTCTCCTGGTGATTGGTGGTGCCATCGAGAGAGTGATGAAGTCCCCCCCCACTGCTGCCTCGGCCCTCACACGAGCAGCCGGGATTCCATCTCTCTCTGTATAGATTCTGTGCCTCACATGATATTTATTCCCAGCCTTCAGGGCAACCCCATTATGCAGCGAGTGGAGCATTTCTGGCCTTCTAGGACAATGCTTCATTTGCGAACAGATGGGTCATCTGGCCAAATCTTGCCCTCGGCGTTAGACTAAGAGACCACCCCTGGTGGTTCCCCCTCCTACTTCCCGCTCAGATCCTCACCAGGGGACCGAGGGAGGAGTAGAATCCCAAGCCATGGAGCACCAGGTTCTGACCATAGATGACCCATCAACCGGAGAGTGGCAGATAGTTGGCCCTCGTCCCGTCGGTCACTGCGCCGAGCACCAAAGCTAAGCGTTGCTACTATGCGCACCAGGCTAGTAACATGCAGGAGGATTTGGTTATGTCAGAGAACTGTTTCAAGCACTTATCATACCGCACCCACTAGAGCAGACGGTGGACCCCCTCCAGCCACGGAGAGTGTCCCTTCTCCCCCCGGCCGATGTGGGGCAGCTGATTCCTCGTCTCGTGACGACTTCTCCTCTGGCCCTCAGTGCCCAATTGGGTAGGTTGACCCCACCCTCTCTTCATCAGGCCTTCTCCCACCAGCCTTCCTCTCCGATGGATACCTCTCAGTAGTAGCATCCCTCTCTAGCCTCTCTGCCTTCTTGCTCCCTCTCGCCTCCTCACCCTCGCCTCCGACTCTACCCGTCTCGCAGTTGCTCCATTTTCCCCTTCCTCTTCTTTTGTGCCTACCATCCCCCCTCCCTCCGCCTCTCCAGAGCATTCATGTCGGTCCCCTGCAGCCCTTGATCTGAAGAGGAGACAGTTGGCAAGTTTTGGTTGTCGCTTGATTCATCACTTCTCAGAGCCAGTGGAGATGACCATTGCAGCCTCACCAGTGAGGGCTATCCCACCTAAGTCTCCAAGCGGGGCCCCCAGGATCTTTTGGTAGCCTGTGGATTATAGTTTCTTCCGGTATCTTTCGAGACGGAAGGGACAGGCAAGTTTGAGAATACCGTAGCCCCTATTTGGGTATGTGTGGTCTCCCACCACTCCAAACTCTCTACGCCAAAAAATGGTGTGATGATCTTCTCTTCCCCCCCCCCCGAGAGACAGAGTGGGATCCAGAGTCGGTGGTCGCTACCATTCAGGATCAGGCAGTTGAGCTATCGCATCATCTTCAAGTTCTCTGCATCACGGACGTTCTTACTCATCTATGGCCTTTGGCCAGGATGGAGCTTGGTGGATTAGACCATAGAGACCAAGGAGGGGAGATGGTGACCTCCAGCTTGGAGGTGCTACTTTTTGTGTTCATGCATATCTCTCTCGCAGTACCTCTCCCCCCTTCTTACAGATATCTTCATTGTGATCAATGGAGCACGGAGTATACATACTCTTGGGCTCAGGTAGAGTGGCAATACATGGAGGCCAGGATCCACACCCACTTGGCACAACTTTGCACGAAGAGATTGTGATTATTCCCCGTTTAAGCTCGCGCCCTCGACTCTTTGAGTAGAGGGATTTTCAGCAGTTCTGCCTCACAGAGATTGATATGAGGATTGTCTTATGGAACATTCAGGGATTAGGGGGGCCTCGGTGCTTTCAGGGATGAGGCGTCCTTAGAGGAGAGCTGCAATGAGCTATGGTGGGGGGGGGACCTATCGACATTCTTTTCCTCTAGGAGCACCATCTTTCTGAGGGGCGAACCCACCACTGCTTGATACATTTGATTCCCAAAAAGGAGGGTGGTGATAGATTGGAGATCCGACAGTGGAGACCCATCACCCTCTTAGGGATGGCCTATAAGATTTTGGCCAAGGCCATCAGCAAATGTCTTCAGCCTTCTCTCCTAGACTTGATCCACAACACTTTGACTGGTTTTGTTCAAGATCAAAGCATTTTGCACAACATCTTTACCTTTTGGGAGGCAACAACGTTAGCCAGGATGATGCAACAACATGACCTCATTGTGCTACTCCTAGACTTTGAGAAAGCTTATGATGACAGGGTGGATTGGAGCTTTCTGGAGGGCACTATGAGCCAAATGGGATTCCCCATGGAGTGGATTGTGGAGTCTTAGGACTTCATTCAGCATCTCATAGCCAGATTCTCATTCAGGAAGCTCGAGGTGACAAATTCCCCCTTTCTCGCTCAGTTCAATACGCTCAGTTCAATAGGGCTATCCTCTGGCACTGTGCCTCTTTCTATTTGTCGCCAAGGCCATGAGTAGTTTTATCTCCACCCAGGAGACCGGACTTAAGGGATTGCACCTTCCCCTCCACACGCAGGAGGAGCTGCTGTGCTGGACTCAGAGTTTGCAGATGACACAGCAACCTACCTTGTTGGAGATGTTAGAAATCTCCATAGATTTGCGGAGGCGATAGAGATTTTTTATCGTGCACCAGGAGCGCATATCAATTGGCACAAGTCATGTGGTTTTTGGGTAGGCTCAACACCCACCCTGACTTGGCTACTAGTTGAGGCTTTCTAGTGGATCTCGAGGGGCACTCTGGTCCGATACCTCAGTTGCCAAGTTGGCTTTGATATCTCTCTGGAGAAGCAACTTGCTCCGCTCTTCTGAATATTCGAAAAAGAAGTTTTTATATTGGAGCTCAGCGAGGCTGCAGGAGGCAGAGTGGTGGTGGCGAACCAGGTACTGCTTGCCACCATGTTAGATCTCCGTAGTGCCTCTACGGGTGCTACTACAGGAGGGGACGACCTCTGGCTCACCACCCAGCCGTAGAGGAAGAATGAGGATTTTCCCTCATCCCTTACGCTATATAGTGTGTGGCCTACAGAAAAAAAAATTTGAAGTATGAATTTGTGTCACAGCAGCTAAGAAAGTTAGAATAGATAACAATATTTGTGTTATATAGGATTGCCCCTCATCACTAGCCCGGTCGCCCATGGCTCCGCATGGGCGTCCTCTCCCACTGCGTCCTCGGTGCCCAACGGAGGCGTTGACGCTAAAGCCTTGTCTGGCCATCCAGTCTACCATCAGTCATCACAGGCGTTACAGCCTACGTGACATTACTCCCCCCTTAAGAAGAGTTTTCGTCCTCAAAAACAAATTGGGAAACCTCTTGGAAATTGCACTACGGCGTTCCCAAGTAGCTGCCTCCTCATTCTTATCTGTCCATTTAACAAGTACCTCCTGCCCTGGTACACTTTATGTTGGGTTTGTCTGTCACGATACCCTAGAATCTTTTCAGGTTCATGTGGTATCTTTTATGACTCTATCAAGTCCACCAAAATCTCTGGAGAAACTGCGTTCTCTAACCAGGGAACTGATTTCTTCAATTTACTGACATGGAAGATAGGGTGGACTTGAGAACTCTCTGGTAACTCAAGTTTATATACTACGTCCCCAATCTTCTTAAGGATTTTAAAAGGACCACAATATCTCGGAGAGAGTTTATCACACTTTCCCGTTTTCATGGTTTCTGACTGCACAGGAATCTTGAGGAATACAAAGTCACCTTTTGCAAAGGTCACTTTTCTATGTCCTTTATCCGCATAAGTTTTAGCGCAATCCTGAGCGCTACGAACGCTCTCACGTGCGGCTCTGAGCATATCATTCATATCTTCAAGGAAATCCTTGACAGATTGAATCTTCTCCTTTTCTAGGCCTACTGCTATCGGAGATCTCGGCTAGAATCCATACATTAACATGAATGGTGTAAATCCACTCGTCGTCGCTCGCTGAGAGTGTTTGGAGCTGTTATAGGCAAACTCCAATAAGGGCAAGTACTCTTCCCAATTAGATTGCTTCTTACCAACATAAGAACGCAATGTATCCTCTAGAATTTGGTTAACTCTTTTAGTTTGACCATCAGACTCTGGATGATCTGCCGTACTCATACTCAGAGTAGTATCCAACTTTTTGAAGACTTCCCTCCAAAAATGACTGTTGAACTTTCTATCTCTATCCGACGCTATATCTGCGCCGCGGGCAGGCCATATAGCTTATAGAGATGTTCAATAAAGAGTTTTGCCAACTCTGGTGTTTTAACATTTTTCTTCGTGGCGATAAACTTTGCCATTTTGGTTAACCTGTCCACTACCACCCACACCGAGTCATTCCCTCGACTCGTCTTGGGTAAACCGGTAATGAAATCCATGGAAATGCTTTCCCATTTCCCCTGAGGAATCTTTAGCGACGGATGGAGTAGTCCTCCAACCTTAAGACGTTCATGTTTATTGACGTGGCACTTATTGCATTTCAGCACATAAGTATGGACGTCCTTAAACAAACTAGGCGAATAAAACTGTCTTTTTACTAGTGCATAGGTCTTCTGAATCTCGGGATGACCCGCACTTGGACTATCATGACTTTCTTTAAGAATTTGGGCCCGAAAGTCACCAATAATTGGTACACATACTCTATTCTTATAGAGTAAGTACCCGTCGTCAATAGAGTAATTAGCATATTTGTCCCCCCCCGATGAAGTTTATCACCCCCCTTTGAAGCCGTGTGGCAGTCAAAAGTGATGAAGGGCCTACGTCAGAGCTCTTCCGCTCCAAACTATACCCAGAAGACACGGCTAGTCTCTCCGGACTAACTCTCGCTTCCCTTCCCGTTGCACCTTCGGCCAGTCTGTCTGGACTAGCAATCCGTGCCAAAACAACGAGGGAGGTGGTCGCGTCACTGAAGAAGTGCATACGCGTACATCACGCCAAACCTCTGAAAAAGATGGATCATGCTCACATAAACCACGTAGTGACTCCAAGAAATCATTCTTGAAGACTGTGAAACTAAGTTCATTAATCTATGGCATGCGACTAAGTGCATCTGCCACCACGTTATACTTACCTTTTTGGTAACGTATCTGAAGGTCAAACTCCTATAGAATCTCCGCCCACCGAGCTTTTCTACCCTTTAGTTCACTTTCACTTGAAAGCCATTTCAGACTTTCATGGTCCGTCCGGACCTCAAAAGGAGCACCATATAAATAGTGTCTCCATTTTTTCAGTGCATGAACTATCGCTAGTAACTCTCACTCGTAAGCCGAGTAGTTACGCTGCGCACGATCTAACTTTTTACTCTCAAATGCAATCGAGCGTCCCCTTTACATAAATACGGCCCCAATGGCCTCATAACTAGCGTCTGTTTCCAAGACAAATGGCTCATTTGGATCGACAATAGTCAAAACAGGTGTAGCTACGGCCATTTTGAGCTTATCAAAGCTCTTCTGTTGGGCTTCCCCCCAACTAATGTTTTTAGTTTTTGACCGTAATAATTGGTCAGTCAACGGGACTACAATCTTCGCATAGTCCTTCCTCACATACTGTCGGTAGGACCCCGACATGCCAAGAAAAATCTGTAGTTCCTCGAGATTCTTCGGCGCTGGCCATTTAAGAATAGTCTCTACTTTTTCTGGCTCCATCCGCGTACCATCGGGCGGATATAATATGGCCAAGGTAGTGAATTTCTATTTCAAAAAATTCACATTTACTCTTCTTTGCAAATAGTTTGTGCTCTCGCAACAACTCGAACACTAGACGCAGATGCTCTATGTGTTCTTTCTGTGTCTTACTGTACATAAGAATATCATCTAGGAAAACTACTACGAATTTTCCTAGATATGGACGTAAAATGTTGTCCATCAGCATCATAAATGTCGTTGGAGCATTGGTTAGCCCAAATGGCATAACCAAAAACTCAAAATGCCCAAAACGGGTCCTAAATGCTGTCTTCGCAACATCTTCTACTTTAATTCTAACTTGATGATACCTTGATCTCAGGTCTACTTTTGTAAAGTATCTCGATCCATAGAGTTGATCAAACAACTCATCCATGCATGGCATCAGATACTTGTTCTTAATCGTTATCTTAATCGTTATTTGATTTTAAGAGCCTAATAGTCTATGCACATCCGCATAGATCCGTCTTTCTTCTTTACCAGAAGAATAGGCAATGCCACGGACTTGAACTAGGCCGAATAAAGCCTTTGTTCAAATATTTCATCAATTGTTTTTCCACCTCCTGTGCCTCGGAGTGGCTTAATCTATAAGCAGGTTTGCTTATAAGTTTTGATCCTGCCATAACTTTGATGCCATGGTCTACTTCTCTAGATGGTGGTAAGCCATCTGGCAAATCATCAAGAAAAACATCCTAAAATTCTTCTAATAAATTCATTAAAGTATCTATGTACTTTTTCTTTAATGTCTCTTTCGCCTTGGGATTTTTTCTTGTTTGAATTGCATGCATGCCAAACAGGTTTTTCAAACAGTGGGTCTCATCCAAGGCTATTTTGTTTTTCTTGTTTGTCTACGCAAACATCATCTACAGTTTCATCTATGGAAACAGAATTTAAAAGAGGGTAACAAGCATATACCACTGCTATCTGGACTCTGCGGACCGCTGTGCACAGCTCCATGGAGGAAATAAGTGGTGTGACGGGGACAGTACGGTCGCCCTGCAGGGTAATGACTCTACCTCCATGCTCAAAACGTAGCGTATTATGTAGGTAACTCTGAGCTAGACTAGGGCCCAAGCCATACAACCACTCCCTGCCTAGATATCTGTGCTTTAGCTAAGTGCATGACCTAAAAGTCAAGCGGAGCCTCGTAGTCTTGCATAGATAATGGGACCCCCAATACTAAGGTATTCCATACTGTTTTGTCATACCCGTTGTTGTTGGCTAGGCCAACAGTATACTCATGATCACTCTGGGTGTCTCAGTCTCAACCCCAACTTCTTGACTAATGAGTAGTTCAAGAAGTCGTGGCTAGCTCCATCATCGATAAAAACTGTGACTCTATGGCCACCTATGGTGCCATACATGCGCACCATGTCATGTGGACCTACAGTAGGCTGCCACATCGCTAGTGTCACCGAACAAGCTTGATGCTTATCACAATGACACACTGTCACCTCTCTGAACTCTGCGAAACTTAGAGGGAATCTCTGCACTATATGCAACTGCCTAGAGGATTTACCATCTCTTTTGGGCTTCGTCGTTGCCACTCGTAGTACTGGCTTTAAGCTTTGGACACTCAGCCTTCGTGTGCCCTACATTGTTCCAATTAAAGCAACGATTTTTCTTTCGCGTTTTAATATACTGCTCTTTCTTTTGGACTTCGCTGTCTCTTTTCTTCCGGGATGGTCGCGGTTTTTTAGACCAATGACCACCTTGTCCTCCCTGGTCCATCCTATCCCCCTGCTTATCACTGCGGAACCCTTTTCTTTTAAGGCCTGACCTCCTCTTCTCACTACCCTTGGCCCTGCTCGAACCACCACGTGCACTACGGCGCTTGATGTCATCAAAATATCTACGCATACTTAATTGCCTCTCCTAAGTCTTTAGGCTGCTGTAAGGGCTCTACGTACTCAAGGTAATCATCTTTGAGGCCTCTTTTAAAGCCTCACAATGTCTGGAATGCATCGATCCCCTTTAGCTTGAGTACTATCTCCCTATAGTCTGAGATGTATTAAGTTAGGGATTTGTTCTCCATCGAGCACTTGTCCCATAACTCCCAGCTTCTCTCCACCTCATTAATAGGCAAAAACTCTAATTCTCAATGGGCTGCACCCGGCTAGGCTGCTGTCGCAGCGCATGCAAGTCTGACCACTTCATTACTAGAAACGTGTTAACCGAGTCCTTGTTTCTCTCCTTCTTCTCGCCACCAAAACTAGGTGGCTTCAAATCTTTCAATAACGACGAAGCTGTCTCTACGGACGGCCTTGCAGGCGCATTGGCCCTGTACTCCTGCGACCACTGGCGAGGCCACGCTCACCCGTGCCACAGGAGCTCGGCTACCACGAGGAGTCAGAGTACTAGCCGAGGCTGTCAGTGCATCTAACCGTGTGGAGATGCTCTGTACGTAGCATCGTGACTAAGTCAGCCTGGACTTTACCCAATTGTTCAGTTTTGCATTAAGATATTTAAAAAGTCCACTAGAGAGCTCCGTCTCTGTCAGGACGTCAGCAGGGTCCAATAGGTCATAATCGTCATCGTCATATTTCCAAGAGGTCCTCCTCGGTCCCCTCGGCGACGTCGCTGTTCATGTCATCTGGCGCTCATCGGCCCACAAAGGGGTCATCTGCTACTACTGCGGCGGTCGCGCTGCGTGCACGCTGGGTCCTAAGGCGGGGTCAACGGACGAGGAGGGCGCTGGCGGATCACGCGTGATTGACGAGCGCACTCCGGACCGGACAACGGTCGAGCGTATACAGCCTGACAATTCGGTCGGGGTCAACTCACGACCGAACAAGAGACCTGAAAACCCTAGAGAAGTAGAAGGCGGTGGGGACACACTACGCCTAGCAGACATATTTTAATTCTTGCACAAATAAAAATTCGAGAACTCGAAAATTACAAAAAACGCTAATAAAATGAGTAGTGTTGGAGAGAGAATAGTCACCCCCTTACGATTGCTTGTGACTATCATCGACTGTTGCCGATATGTGTTGCATTGCGAGCCTCTACAAGCGTCGCTACTCCGGGATGCTCCGATCCGAGAGAAAGTTGCCTGCAACTCATTAAAAAAAATTAATTAACAGTTATCATGCGAACAACTGCTTGGAGCCGTAAAAGGCAGCGGTCATCAAGTCTCGTGTGTCCCTCAGCGGGAACCGCTTCACCGAAACATATGTCCCAAATATGAATACCATCCCGCTGTGGGAACCAGCCCCTGGTGTCGTGTATAACTTTTTCCCCCCCAAAAAATATATGCGGGGACAGCCCCTTGTTGTAAATTTTTTCCCCCGTGGGAACCTGTGCCTGAACCATCCTGGTATTGCCCCTCATCCCCCAGGCTATATAGTGTGTGGCCTGCCGTCCACACTAGCCTGGCTGCCCATGACTCTGCATGAGCGTCTTCTCCCATCCACTGAACCCCGGATGGCCACGTCCTCGGCACTTCGACCGAGGCGTTGACGCTAAAGCCCCGTCTGTCCATCCGGTCTGCCGCCGTCGGTCATAGGCGTTACAGCCTACGTGACACACCATGTGGTACATCACATCGTGCTGGGCCTTTTCTCGGGCTTATATTGGCCAGGTACAGCATCCATAACTTCTTGTGGGCTGGAAGTGATGGGAGGCCAGCCAAGGCCAAGGTGGCATGGAGAGTGATCATTCAACCACGTAGCAGAGGGGGGCTTGGCCTCATCGATCCAGCTATACAAAGTCGTGCCCTACTCGGCAAGTTGATTGTCAGAGGACTCCTACCCGGTGGTCAGCCTTTGAAGGATTTTCTCTTGGCCTAGATTTCAGCCTGCACTTCGAGCCTTGGAAGAGTACTAGATGGATCTTCATAGAGATGTGAGCCCGTGGTTTTAGTCCTACCTTTGAGGACATATTTGCATCTAGTCTACTTCGTGCTTGGGATCATCTCAGGCCGGCCCTTAGACAGCGGCCCTCAGAGGAGCAGCTTTGGTCGCCTTTGATCTAGAACCCCCTGATCCATTTATCTAGTGGTCATATGCTAGGGGTCCGTCGACTACACATATCCTGGGGCGCCTTGAGCGCATGGGACTAGCTAGGTTTCTTGGAGATTAGATTGCACACATACAGTTATCTCAAGAGGAGCAGGAGAGAGGCTTGATAGGGATCCAGGGTAGAGACAGGCTCAGCATTGACATCGACTCAGATATTCCTTAGGAGTGGTTGACTCCTACTCCAGACTTGACCCCCCCCAGTGTGGCTAGGCATGTTCACCAGACACGATATCCTCGTGGTGGTGCATGGAGCAGATTACGACAATGGTCTGCTCACTTTTTCTATTGGATGACACTGCAGATTAGAGAGATCAAAGCACCCCTTGGAGGATTTCAAAGGCTGCACCTTGCAGAGGGTGATTGGTTTTTCAGGCACAAGAATGGCACATAGATCCAGCACCGGCCAAGGTGGCCAAGGAGAGACTTTGGGGGTGGTTATGGATTTGGGAGTGCCGACCTCTCACGCGGTTGCAGTGGGACCCTGGAGAGTGGACTTGGCATGATCCCACATATCGGGTGGAGACTTTGGATGCCCCTTTCTTTGCGTATACAGCATGGCCTGATCGCAGGATCGAGATGCCGGAGATAGATTGTACATCGACAGCATAGCACACTGGCAGTCCTAGGGCCTATCATAGTGCTTCCTTTTTCAGATTTTTGGAAGAGGCTTTGGGATAGCTTTCGACTGAGGAAGATCACTCTCTTCCTTTGGTTGATGGCACACAGGAGTTTGATGGTTGGTACTTGGCTAATAGTCGGAGGTCGATCAGCATCTTGCCCAAGGTGCGGCCACCCCCTTTCTTTACATATATAGCGTGGCTCGACCCGCAGGATCGAGATGTCAAAGATAGATGGCACACCAACAGAAGATCCCTCTCTTCCTTTGGCCGACGGTTGGTACTTGGCTGGCAATCAGAGGTCTATCAACATCTTGCCCGAGAGAGGTGCGGCCACCTCTAGGAGTCTCAGCAGAGCGACATTGCCTTTGGGATTGTCCGAAGGCTCAATAGATTCAGCAAATTCTCTGCATCTTTGCTATGGATAGGGCATCGACCTAGATCATCACTTGGGGTACTGTCGCTAAGGCCATTGAGGCTAGAGTGGTCAGGACTTATAAGTAAGATGGGGGAGGGCTAGCCCTTTAGGTCTCTCACCCCACCATATTGCAGTAGTACCAGTTACATCCCCTCCTACATGTGACTGGCAGTGGCAAGGTTCATGCCAGCGATGGGAGATTTGCAGTAGCATAGCAACCTGGCACATTTGGTGTGCTAGATGCAGCGGGGCCATCGAGAGTACCCACACTCCGTCGGCTAAGACCATCAGGAGAATATGGCTCGATATCATTCACACCTTCTGCGGTTAGTGGGGGAAAGCTACAGGGAGACCATCAGGAGAATATGGCTTGATATCATTCACACCTTCCGCGGTTAGTGGGGGAAAGCTAACCGTATGGAGAAGCAGTGGGAAGCCTTCTTGAGACTTTGGAAGCCTTGCCCTTTCCTCACAGATAGAGGCAATGACCCCATTTGGCATTATAGACCACCTGCATGGTTGTTCCCCCTCCCCCTCCCCCTATATGAGATAGCCTTCTCCTCACACAGAGCGGCTAGTCGGAGGAGAAGCATCTCTTTCCCTTTGATCATTTGTCTCCTGCCTGCCCTTATATGAGGTGAGGCTATATTTAGCCCGTCATGGTTGTACTTAGCCCTTTGCGAGACTGGTTTTGCTTTAACTAATTGAAGGATCTTTTTTCTAGAAAAAAAAAGAATCTTGTCCATGGTTACTCGAGTGTGCTACCATATGTGTCCGTGAAGCTTCATCTTCAGAAGTCCATCTCCGAGAGTTCGAGAAGTTACTTTTGCTCCAAGTGTCCACAAAGTGAGTCCTCCCTTGGGTCTTAAAATTATAACGCCCAACAAGTAACTGCATTCTAGAAATCATTACATCATTTTTTTATGCTTTTAACATTTTCAATTTGGTTTATATTTTGTTTTTCTTGGACTTACAGGCGATTCAGTAGGGACCTCATGGGCCTCTCCTTCGGCCCTCATGCCTCATTCTTGGACTTACAACAAGCAACTCGTCGGTAGGGACCTCGTTGGGCCTCTTCTCCGGCCCCTTCATACCTCCTACTTGGACTTTGAGGTGACTCGATAGGGACCTCCTTGGACCTCTCCTATGGCCCTCATGCCTTATTTCTAAACTTACAAGTGACACAGTAGAGGGATGTAGGTTGTACCCCAAGTTTCCCATGGAGGTGAAGGATGCATTCCATGTACTGCATAGATGAGCTGGATTATCAAAGCCAACATGTCGTATGCCATATGTGTACTTTTAATGTGCTCATGAAATACTTTAGACTTTTAATTTCCATTTTAACTTTCTTATGTGATTTAGATTTGTGAAAGGCATGCAAGATTCCCTTGAACTCGTTCTCCAATGATAGTTCTTCCGATGACACCTTGTATTACAGTGTTTACACAAATAGAATTGGTAATCTTTAGTGTGGTGATCCTTGTCGTGACACAACTCACACTTTCTCCCCATTTTTAGTGTTTGATTTAATCTAAGCCCTTGTAGACTAGTGCACCACACCAGTGTAGGACCAAGTGTGCTCCCAACAAGTAGAGCTTGGTGCAATACCAAGGTTCTTGCCGTTCACACGCAAGGCTGCTTAATCTTAACTTTTAATGTTTGTTTTATAAAAAAAACCCTTGCTTATGTATATTTCTCATGCCTTGACACTTATGCACACTTAAAATCTCTCAGGGAGTTTAAAAACTCTTTTGATGGTTCCGGGAAACTCCCAATGGCATAAGCAATGATGTCAATCCACTCATGTATCCAGTCATGTGGGATGTATCTCTCAAGGCTATTTATGCCTCATGTAGTTGTTCATTTGAATAGGATCAATGATATGAATGTTATCAACTCTCTTTCATCATGAATGGCTCATTCACTCTCCCGCCCTAAATCTAACAGTAGTAAAGGATCTCAAGCATGGCTTTGTTGCCTATGACTCCAATAATGACCCTGCCCAAGGAGGCTGCACTTCACCTCCCAGGTTATCATCATAAACCATCCCGGCTAGATCAAGAATGGCTATGCCCCTATCCTCGATTGCCACACCTCCCACATTTTTGTTAAATTTTCCAAGATCCTTTCCAAGATCGACAGGTGCCTTGGCAAGGAGCTCGAGAAAGAGCCCAAGTTTTTGAAGAATGGAGATGCTAGCTTTGTCAAGATGATTCCTGCATAGCCCATGACCCACAATGCTAGTTGGGCCCTTGGTTTTTCCTCCCTGAATAAGGAAAGTACAATGATGGAGGTAATTATTTGTCCCACTATTAAGGCTCACCCTAATCCTCCTTGAAACACATCCAAAAAGAGATTACCTGGTGAATTCCAACTGTCGTGAGGATCTTTTCAATGGCCGAACTCGTAACCCGCGAGGTCTCCAAGCTCTACAACTCCTTGAGAAGCAATTCCACTGCGTCTCCCGCGAGCATTGTCACACCGTCGCGTTGCATAACGGTTCCTCGTCCCTCCTCTCACCTCACTTCACTCACACACACTCACTAGCATGCATTAGGGAGAGAGATTAGCAAGAGGATTAGCAAGAGCAAGACTCAATTGCACAATGGGAGAGTCTCTTGTATTATGAGAGAAATTCACTTATATACATGGCCATAAATGTTCACACTCACTTAAACTATGGCCAGCCATGCACTTTAGGCTCATAAGAGGCCTAATGCTATTACAATGACTACTCTCATAATATATCCATGAAGTACATCACTTAGGACTTCATCGTAACTTGCTACCGCACGCTCTTAAAGTGGATATTACTATAAATACTCTGTCACACCATTACAGGCGCCTATCCACCAAGTTGTAGATTTGGACACTATTGCTTGATATCTTGAATGTATGACCCTTTGGTGTATCTATCGTGACTCCTTGATGTAAGATAATGGCGATAGCTCTTGTTAATCCTAGAATTGGATTAGCATTCCCCCCTTCCTGAGTGATGATGATCGCATCCTCATGATCGCATTTTGAAGACCTTTGTGTGGGGAGAATGAACAAGCTTTGTCGATGGCTTTGATGTTGAATGATGTTCAATGGTCTGTGTTCCTCTTTGAAAGGAATAAGAAAAGCTAGTTAATGAATTAAGAGGTTAGTGGTGTATTGGGAATTCCTAACGGGGTGGGGGGTTATTGCGAATGATTACATTTTTATATTTGTGTGAGTGGTTTTTTTTTTTGCTCACTTTGTTTTTGTGGCAATCATCGGCAAGGTTACATGTGATTTTTGTTAGTGGGGGCACTAAGAGATGTTCATAATGGGAGAGAAGAGAGAGAAGGATCCGGAGGAACGTAGACTTAATCATCAGAACGAGATGGTGATTCTCAGTTCCTCATTTGATTCATTGAAGTGACATTCATCATTTGCGGTATGTGGCTTGTGATGATGTCCCTTTGTGTGGCAGGATTCTTGTCAAATGTTGTTGAGTATAGGACCTGATGTTATCTTCTTCTACCCATGTGCTTTTTATGTTTTTATGTATATTTCAGTGTTCTTAGAAGCAAATTTTCTTGAAGTACAAGAATTGAGTCATATAGACTCGTATTGAATTGCTCTGTGTTGAAGTAGCCACTTGTTGGTGAGGACTCAATAAGGGTTATTCCTTGATATAGTCTCAGGTATATAGAGACAGGTTTTAGTATGTGAAAGTCTAGATAAGGCCATCTTATTCCTTTTATACAGGATTTTATTCATATTTTCCTAGACGGCATACTAGGGAGTTTCAAATTGTTAAGGTATGTATGGGTGGTATCATGGTGGTATGGGACGCTAGTGATCCCTCACATATATTATCTTATGGGATAATTTGGGCTCAAGATTGTTGCTTTGCTTACATCACTTAGCATGTTGACCTCAACATTCAAAGACAATCTTATTTTCTAAATTCACTAGAAGTTATATTGTGGGTATTCTCTAGATAAACTTCTTTTATTTATAGCCTGCATGTTTTGATGAGGGAAATCTCATCAGCATTTTCACTTGTTAAAATCTCTTTCTTTAGAGTTCAAACAAGTTTATCTTGTTGTGTTCGGATAAGGAAATTTGGATTCTTCCTTTGTTGGCCTTTCTTTCTCTAGTTCCGTACTTTAGGTGATTTATATAGTCAACTTGATTGTTTACGGATGGACATATGTGACTCATCGAGACGTTGATGACTCTCTATGTTGATATGGGTAACTCGGGACGTCGATTATTCCATATGCAGATGTGGGTATGTTGGGGCGCCGATGAATCCCTGGTTTCTGCTGTTATAATGCCATGTTTTTCTACTTTATTCCGAATGTTTTACAAAACGAGGAAGTTACTTTGAATGTGAATTGCTCTGATCATCCGCAGTAGTCTGATGGGCAAAAAGAGTGTATGAATCAGATTGTAGAGGATATGCTTCGTGCATATGTCTCTAGAAAATCATCATATTGGAAAAAATATCTTCCAATGATGGAATTTGCCTAAAACACCTTTAAATATACGGCTATTGTTTTTAGTCCGTGCATACTTATGTATGGGTATCAACTCAAGGCACCTATTGATGTCGGTCTTAAGGACATCGAGCAAGGTGGTTAGATGTGAGGTTTACAACTCCAATACCTCCCTGGGTGTGCCCTACCAACTTGCTAGTAGCTCAAGGCTACTGACCTTGAGCTACTAACTATGAAGGTAACCAATTTGGGTCCCTAAACCCAAGCACCCACACCACAACACCCAAGATGAACATGACAAAGCAGAAACTTAAACTACAATTTCATGCCAACAAACATCCCGCTTAGAGGCTACTACAAGGGGAATCCCTTCATCTCGAAGAACCCTCATCCCAAATATCATGGGCAAAGCCAAAGACTTTGTTCACCAATGCAAAACCAAAGATAAAGTGGAGAGTGCCTCTAACACCAACCCCAAAGCTTAAACAAGTGTGGAGAACTAAGGTGGTCATTCCGACTAAGCCTCAAGAGTCTACACATCCTATGAGGCACATAAAGTAATCTGGAACCTAATCTTACATCGATCAAAACAAAGCCGCCCATGGTGCCTAACCCCCAAGAGTACCATGCACCAACTCCATTGGCACCAACGACCAACCCACAAGGTTCAAGTAGACCCACCAAGGTCCCACATCACACCTTTGCTCCACACTATAACATAAACTCTATTGGCACCACCAACCAATTTCCCCACAAGGTTCAAGTAGACCACCAAGGTCCCACAACACCCCTTTGCTCCACACTATAATATTAACTCACTAGTTAGACGGACAAATCTCAATCATGTGTATCAATTTAAAGTTGAAAATGGTGGCATCAAAGTTATCATCATGGATGATTTTTGCTATTGAGCTCACAAGGTAAAACCCTTGAAGCCCTCTACTTTAAATGTAGATATGTAACTTAGTAACCCTACCAACTATATAGAGAACATTTACTTGGGAAATTCAAAGAAAGAAAAAGGGATTAAAAAAATGTTGAAGGAAGAAGTTGTCTTTGAAAAAATGGCAAAGAAAGCAAAATGTGAAATGTCAAAGAAAGCAAAATTGAGTGGGAAAAAAGGGGAAGAAGGCAGCCATGATAGAAATGTTTTTTTATTTTTATTTTTAAAGACCAAGTTCAAATTCATGTCAAATTTGACCAATCAAACCCATCTGCGACATGTGCTCCCTCAACCCATCCATCCAGTTTACTCGGTCAAAATGTCTAAAAATATACATGGGTTTGAAATGTCGTCATATCTCTCTTTTTTTTCTCTTTTTTTTTAACGTCAAATTCGCCACCGTCGACGATCAAAATTGTCCCCGTCGGTTTTGTAAAGTCCGTTGGCTCATGTTTCCAAACCATTGGGTTTGATTGCTTGCTGCTCATGTTGATTTCAACAAACTGCTTGCTCCCAGCAGTGAGAAGAGAAGCTAGTCTTGACAAGAGCAAGATAATCATGTATCTCTAGGTCTCGCACTCCTTTTACGAGAGCAAAGTAATAATTGATCTCATCCGTCAACTTCTCCACTAACAGTTCATATGTTCTCATGGACTCATGCTCATGTTGCTTAATATTATGAAGCTATCCCATTGGGCTCCATTGTAAGTTCAAATCTTACAATGAAGATTTAATACATATATAACATGCAAGAAAGAAAAACATTAAATGGAAGAAATAAATGGATCTTGTAAGAAAGTATAACAACATGAACATAAACTAAATCAAACGTACTTAGAGAAGTTTTCTAAGGCACCAAGGTCCATTACTAATTGTAAGTGCAAATCTTACAATGGAGATTTAATATAAATAAATTTCAAGAAAGAAAAGACCATCATAGCATTAAATGTAATAAATAATGTATAGTGTAAGAACGCATAACAACATGTACACATACCAAATCAAATATACTAGAGAGGTTTTCTAAGACACAAAGGTCCAATATTACAAATTCTTTGAACATCATTGTTCACTAGGTAGACAAAAAACATGAAAGAAGGGAGGAATGGGGAGACTCATTTACATGGAGTCTAGGCATGGGTGAAGGTCACCATGAAAGCTTGGGCATAAGCTCCGACAAGACAAGATGTCTACATAGTAAAATATCATAAAAAAGGGTCCAATGTTCATGAGCCCTATGCCTAATATAGCCCAAGGCCCCCAAAAGTTCACATGTGAATGACCCTAAGCCCCATCCCCCATGTGCATGTGCATACCAAATCTACTTCATTACAAAAACAAAACTCAAAATAATTGTATGGTATAACCTTAGTAAATGGTTTACCTCTATTATTGCACCTTGGTTGCTTTGTACCATTTCCAACATGCCACCAAAGCTTCCCAACTCTCCTAGTGCTTTATAAAGTGACAACAAAGCTTCCTAACTCTCCTAGTGCCTTATAAAGTGAGGATAAAGGTCTAATCAATGCCAATTGGAAGTGCTCACTTTTCTCTATTATCCCCCCCCCCCACTCTTCATCTTAAACCCAAATCTTAACGAAGGATTCTTGAATCTTGATTCTTACATCTCATCTTTCTCTATGGAACTATATTGTATCCCCTTTTTTTATTGCGTAAACTAAGTACCTTCTAAAGTAAACAAGTCTAATAGTCTATTATAGTACCTTCTAAAAAGTAAATAAGTCTATTTATAGTACCTTCTAAAAAGTAAATAAGTCTAATAGTCTATTATAGTACCTTCTAAAAAGTAAATAAGTCTAATAGTCTATTTATGAGATGCTGGGCCTTTTGGGTTAACAAGAGATTTTGTGGCATTGGTATATCTCAGCTCCATGTGAATATAGGGTAAGAAATATCATTAGAGAAAAAAAAATTGTGGCACATGCTTGTACTAGCTTATGTTATATGTCATCCCAGTAGTCTAAAGTGAGCAATTCAAAATAATTCTTGAATCTAAGGCTATGTACGTGATCTATATTTGTCTTGTTCTTGCATACAAACATTTACAACAAGAGTATATAATTATAGATTAAGTTTAGCATTTACAATAAGAGTAAGACTTGAATATATAATCATAGATTAACTTACTACAAGTCTAGAGTAAGACTGGAATATATAATCATAGATTAACTTACTACAAGTCTAGAGTAAGACTTGAATATATAATCATAGATTGACTTGCTACAAGTCTAGAGTCTCAAGACCATGCACCTCTTTCTTAAAGATGATGGCAACTAGAAAGTAAAATTACTTGCATATAGTGTGCTATGGAATATCATAAACCATGCACCTCTTTTTAAAACGTGTTGGCAATTAGAAATTAAATTTACGTGTATATAGCGCTATGGTATATCATAAGCCCATGTGCCTCTTTCTTAAAGGCCATGGTACCTAGCAACTAAAGTTCCTTGTAAATAGTGCTATGGAATATCACAAGACCATACACCTCTTTCTTTAACAGCAACTAAAGTTACTTGCATATAGTGCTATATGGAAATCACAAATCTCTATAATGGTGCTAAAAGTTTCTTGAAATTTTAAATCATCTTGATGATCTTAGTATATGTGTAAGACTTATCATTCACCAACCCACTCATTTTACGATAGCTTATGTAAGATTTTAATAGCTAATGTTTTGGTAGTCACATCTTGAGACTCTCAAATAAATGGAAGTTTTCATCTTTCCCCCACTTTTAAAGACTTTATCTCAATGATTGACTTGATCGCTCTAATTTAGCTCTTTCATTATGAGTTATAAAATTCTCTTGACGAAATGATTCATCTTCTCTTTGCCTTTAAAAAAAAATTATGTTGTTTCTTTGTATTTAAAAAATATAAAAAATGATGTACTCAATTGTATAACACTATAAATTGATGTTCATACAAGGTTATTAATTGATAAGAAGAAGGGAGCCACCATGCTTCATGGTTGCTTGATTTGAGAAATTGAACTTAGACTCCTTCCCAACTCGAACAATTGAATCAATTCACCATGCCTTCTTGCATTGTTTCAAAGGGCAAAAGTGGTGTAGTTATATTGAAAACATGCATAACACATGAATAAAATTTGGTATGATAAAAGAGAAATGGTAAAATCCAATGCCATTTCATCCAAGAGTTGGCAATAACTAGGTCTCATCCTTTATGTATTGTAAATATTTCCATACTATGATTGCATCATATCATTGGGACTTGAACAATGACATCCATGTTTTTAGTCGTGCCCTTCAACAATAAATTTGGATCATTCATGATTTTTCTTTTCTTTTAATTTTTAAGCTTCTTATCTTTCCACATGGAGAAGGTTTTATCATGAAACTCCCAATATAGGACTAGTTTTAAAAGCAAACTAAAAGTGTGGATCATATTTTTGATACGTATAATTAAATACCATGCCAATTTCTACAAAGATTGCCTACACAAGCTTTAGTTCACTTTTTTAGTTGTGGCATAGTAATATTCAAACTCATGGTGGAAAAAAAATTTAAACACAAAGGAATATCAATAAAACTTTATCATCAAAAAATCTTAAAATGGTTTACTTGCTACAAATGTATCTAAAAGTGTGAAGGCAATTCTATAATTTGTAAATTTCATAATCATTATGGTCCTTTTTATGTAATTGAGATTCAAAATCATTATGGTCACAAAATTTAACAAATAAGTGATAGGAGCCATGCATGTGAGTGAGAGTACATAATTTTGCAAGCTTTTTTAGTCACAAAGAAATATCAATAATATTTTATATTTAAACAAATCTTAAAATGGTTTACTAGCTACAATCTAAAAGTGTAAGGATAGTTTTATAAAACTGGGGATCATAATTTGGAGCCCTAGTAAATTTCACCAATCATTATGGTCTTTCTCACATGCATTTCTCAAAATCATAATGGTCATAGAATTGTGGTATAATCTATGGATGCAAGTGAATATACAAGAGGTAAACAATAAAAAATAAAGTAATATAACATTTGTGTGATGAATATAATGAATCATGATATGAAAATTGTGGAATATAATATGTAGTAGCAAGACAAATGTATTTTGAGCTCCGGAATTTCACATTCATTACAATCATTCTATATGTATAAGATTTGCATCACCATATGTATGATATTTTTATCACTAGTGAAATGTCACATTCCGTATTGCTATTCTTTGGGAGAATATTTAAGGCACACGTAAAGTATGCGATATTCTCTTGTATAAAGTATGTGATATTCTCTTACATTAGAAAAATGTACAAGGAGTGATAAGACCCATGCATAAGTCAAGGTATACGAAAAGTAATGTAATAGTAGGACTAGTGCATATGCTATAAAATGAAGTAGTTTGTGACATGATAACTTTACAGCTTATTTAAATAGTAAAAGTTCACAATCAAGGTGACTTGAAGAATTTTGGGGTGGGGATAAATTGGGGAACTTGTATGCCATATATATGCAAGGGAGGATTAAACAAAAGTTAGTGTAGCTTATTTATGTGCATTTCCATAGGGGATTTTACATTCAAAATCCCTTGCCATATACATATGTACAAGGGAAGATTAAACAAAAGTTCATGTAACTTATTTATATACATTTCCACATGGGTTTTCGCATTCAAAATCCAAACATATATACTTACAATTTGTTTAAAAATATAAAATAGTATTTAAAATACATGCTCATTGCACACGTGCTATGTGGGGTTTTACATAGTGACCCCCTAGCAATGTGGAAATTATCTTGCATGTGCAAAGAAAATAAGAGGGACCCGTCAGTGTGCGATGAGAGG